>NC_138965.1:115657500-116857500 GCF_055761805.1 Camellia sinensis | reverse complement strand
ATGCTTTGAAATGAGAATGTTTTCCGTGAATGAATGTCCTGATTTGCGAATCTAGTATGGCATCCATAGATAGTTGGGTCATGGGGGCGGGAACATGCAGGCCCATGCGTCATGAGTCATGGGGAACGGCATGGAAGGACAAGCCCATGACTAGTTACGAGATCTCGTAGACTGTTGACTGATAGATTGTTATGAAAGGTTCTGTGGAGTATGCCATTACGTATGTTCTTATGATGACTGATGACTGATATATGTTTATGATTGATTTATTGTGGATTTATGAAAATGTCGGACTTCGTTCACTAACCTCTTTACTGTTATGTTACTTGCTGAGCTCTAGCTCATTGTTTGTAATTATGTATTATAGGTGAGCATTCTGGAAGTCAAGCCTAGGCGGAGTCCGAGCCGAGCCGCCGTTTTGAAGCCTACCCGGTGTTTTGGTGCCTCCAAGTTGGGGCTAGGCCTAGGAAGGCCGTTAGGAAGCTTAGTTTTGGTTGTGCATATGGCGTGAGCCTATGTTTTGTACATGAATTTTGATAATATGTGATGTAATGTAGTGGGTAAATTAACATTTTTGGCATGTAATGTATGTTCATATAAATGCACAGCTCTTTGGACTATTAGTGGTTATTGTTTTCGCTTCTGCGAGCCCCTTTTATTTATGTTTTGTATAGCAAGGCCTGTGGTAATCTAGGATTACTGGCCGGTCTCGCTGCCAAACTTCTAGGGGCAAGTTTGGGGCGTGACAATACCTCTTCAGCAAAACTCCTAGATTCCTCAGATTCTAACTCAACAATCCCATTCTCCCCCTGAAATCTCCCCTGTTCTGTCTTCGACAGTCACCACCATTGGTCCGGGTTAGGTTCTGGAGATGTCCAACACGCACAAGTCAGTGTAGTTAGGAAGGAGCACCTCCGGCTTGGGTAGGTGGGACGGGGTGATATATATGCTAGGATCGTAAGATACGACCCCAGTCTGGATAAAGTTGATACGTTTGGGGAGTGGAGCTTGGTTGTGCGGTGGAAGGGGGTTGGTTGTGACGTTGGGTTTTTCCAGAGGCACGATCACCTGCTTGTCAACGAGATCCTGAATCTCGTGACGCAATCTAAAACATTGGTCAGTGTCATGACCGTGTTGTTGGTGATATGCGCAGTATTTGGTTGGGTTATGGAAAGGAGGAGGTGGATTTGGCAATGGCCTCGGTTCCAGGGGCTTCAAGTGCCCTTTTCTGATTAAAACCCCTAGAGCCTTGGACAAGGGCATATATAATGGGGTGAAGGTTCTCTGGCCTCGAGGTTGGTATTTGGTGGTTTGTGTGTTGCTTTCGAACGCGCCGGAGAAAGATGTAGCTGCCATGGGTCTTGGAGAGGGAATGGTGGTGACCATGCTTACTTCTGAAGCTCTAGCATTTGCGGCATTGCTGGTGCCTGTATTGTTGTTGCGGTTGAAGGTTCTTCTGTGTTGCTCTCTGTCATTATCAATCAAGCCCTGTTTCAAGGCATCCTCAATCTGTACTCCCATCTCATGCAGATCTGAAAAGGTAGAGAATGGGAGCACGATCATTTTCTGCATCAGCTTAGGCTAGAGATTGCGCACGATCATCCAGATTTGGTCTTTATCGGTAGGCCTTAGGGTCATCATCGAGGCCTTTGCCCTCCACCGGGCTACAAATTCAGAGAAGCTCTCCTTAGGCTCCTGCCTTGTTGTCTCAAGATCACGGCTTGTAATCTCGATTTGTGTGTTATAGGAGTACTGCGCAATGAAAACCTCGGCCATCTCATCCCAGTTTCGCTTAACATCGTCTTCTAATTATGCGTACCAGATAGCGGCCACACTCGATAGGGTCCGGCCGAATAATGAAAGCTTTTGTGGTCTGGTGAGGCCCATCGGCCGTAGTATATTTGAGAACAACCGGAGATGCACCATGGGATCCCCAGATCTGTCAAAGCGGTCGATTTATGGCATTTTGAATCTATCTGGTAGCGTCACAGCCACGTCGGTATACCTGTCCTCAATGTCTGGGATGGACTTTACACCCTGGGATTTCTTGAACAACTTTTCGAGCTTGCTCAACTTCAATGCTGTAGGGTCCACTTCGAACTCGAAAGGAGAGTCTGGTTAATTGATAGGCGTAGGTGCCTTGGACAATTGTGGTAGAATTGGGGGCGGAGCTAGCCCTGTTGGAATATCCATCTCTCCCTGAACATTTGGTACCTCCCCGGGTGGCGGAACTCCTGGTGGGAGAGGAGCTTAGTGCGAAGCAGATGCTCCGGTTTGCTGCTATAGCCGGGTAATTAGCTCTGCCTGTTGGGCCATGACAACAGCCTGCTGTTTGGAAAATTCTGCTTGACAGACAGCGTCCTCCTACATGGCTTTCATGCTCTCTTGGAGTTGACGCATCATTGCCTCCATCCCTGACGTGTTCTGCTGATCCATTTGACTGACTGGTATATCTATCTCTATGGCAACAATTGAGACCTCAGCCCGACTGTCCGCTGATGGGGTAGACCACTGCTCTGGCAACCTCTGCTCAGATACACTGCGTTTTCTCGACCTCCGTCTAGTAATCGGGGGTACAGAGTGGAACACTGGTTGTCCGTCGACCAGATCCTCAAATCGATTGAGTCGGCGACCTCTTGTCCAAAGTGCTTGGGGAATATCTGCTTGGTCTGAAGCAATTGTGCTAAACTACCCTAGCAAAAAAATAAAGAAAGCAATAATAAGGAAATAAACAACCAGACAAACGGACAGCATAACGGCTTTAAATAAATACACAACACACAGTTGGGCATCACAACACACAGTTGATAAGCTAAAAATGCTGTTCTCCAACACTGATCATTATCCCCAAATCACTGTTCCCAAACTGAATCTGATACCCGTAGATAACTGATTCCCAAAATATTGAATTGGTGCCCGCAGGCCTGATGCCCAAACTTGCAAACTGATACATGCATTCCCTGTAGAGACGCACTCTAAAAGCACATAACAAGCAAGTGAGAGCCAAAACACCCTTATGTTGGGGTAGGGTTTCCCTGTCCTATTTTGTCAGGAGCTAGGGTTTCACTACGCACGCAGCGGTTTGAAACAACCTATAATCGGGTAAGTAATCTGTCCTAGCTTGGAATGGTCACTATGGATTCCGAATATGGACTAGGTCGAATGGTCAAAAAGGGTGCCCCGGTAAAATCGGGGTTTGTGTTCCCGTCGTGGCAAAGCCCGCAACCGGTCAGCCTTACGGCACGCTTCTCGAAGCGAGCCTCCGGCAAACCGTTCAAGAATAGCATACGGCAAACACGGTGTCCTAGGTGCACCAATGCAAATGCAATGCAAAGAAACACACAAGTGTAGTAAAAACCAGATATCACGAGTTCGAGTCAAGTTCTCTAACTCCCCAGCAGAGTCGCCAGAAACTGTAGACGTCCCCGAACGTCCCGGGAGGGAATCCCCCGTTTTGTTCATATGGGCTCACTACAGTTCAGGACTCAAATGTCACGGTCCTGTATCTAATCTCGCAGAGTGCAATGCAAGACTGATGAATCATCAAAGAGTCCAAATCCGGCAAATCGTTTTTTAAAACAGATTTTTTTTAAAGAAGTGCCAAACATGGACTGCTTTGCCAGATACAGAGTCGCCACCTAAATATTTTATTTTGAGAAATTTAGGAAACCCTGACTCGTTTGCCTAAGGCCATGTGTCCGTCATCACCAAAGTTGCCTCGACTCGGGAACTTGGGTACGATTGGGGAAGGTCACTTCGTAAGCACCCCCGCTCGCCCGATCAAAGATCGGCCTCTACTAAACATGATATCGAACTTTGAAAACATTATGTGCTCTTATTCCGGTTATTAGCGTAGGTTTACTATGTGATGCGCTCAATATACAAGTATAGACTGGATCGCCTGAATTGGAACAACACATCTCATGTTTGTTTATTTTGAAAATGGTTTGATGGTACTACCCGCAAGTAGGCTAAGACGTGGATTTGCCACCCTCGGGTGGGCTTAGAAAACGTAATGGTTTGCCACTCTCAAGTGGGCTTAAAACTCACAGTCAATGCATTATTCCAATTCAGATAATCCAACCTTCACCCACAGGCATTCAGGCATGTATATCACATAAGCACATAGCCTCATGGTAAGCATGCTATCATGGCAGTCACTCACACACATGCAAGGATGCTAAAGCATAAACACTTACCAAGTACTCCAAGCCAAAACAAAAACTATGTTAGAAATCCATGCATGATCCTAGCTATACAAAAATGCCTAATGTAACACATGCAAAATGCAACTAAAATAGGCTCAGCTATTCTACAGATGGCATGTGAAATGCTACAACTAACACATATTCAACTTGGAATTGAAATACGATGCAATTAGCATGATGCGCCGAGCCCGGTGCATGCAAGACAGATGAATGATGCAAACATGCAAGCATAAGTATGCTACTTGAAACATGCCCTAATCTAACCATCATAAGCTGATAAATAAAAGGGAGAAGGACGTGGGGTTGGAAGACATACATCACACACACGCACACTTATTACAATTGTGCCCTCGCTCGGAGGGTCCGAATGAATATTACACAACCAAAATAAATAACGAATTATTACACAACACTAATTACTTAACAAATGAACTAGGTGAGCAAAGTAAACTAGCATGCTATGCTACGTGCAATGGACTGCCTCAGCGTTGCTCGGAATGATGGAGAGTGTATGCATGCTCAATTTGCCGTGTCGGGAAATTCCATCGCGATGCCTCGTCTCGCCTTTGTTTGCAATTGATTTTCGAAAGTTGCATAAGGCTCCAGAAGGTTGAAACTCCACCCTGGGAGGACTGTCGACCAGCTATTGGCTTGGGAAACACCTGCTGACCACCCTTTGTGGTGGATACCAAAAAAAGGTGGTCGGCCTGCCAGAAAACCTGGTCGGCTGACCACTTTCTACCCCTGGATCCTAGTTTTCTACAACACAAAGCAAGAGAGAGACATGGCAAGGTATTTTTAACAAATGTGTGCACGACCACACTCCACGTCCTTGCATAAGCTCTAGGGAGCGTAGCCCTCGATCCTCGGGCCACCAACCATGCATCTCGATGCATGATGGCCAAGGGACCGAATTGCACGACTTGATATGGAATGAATGCACAAATGAACACGACAAGGCCTTGACTCCATCATGTATAATCTGGAGTGTCGGCAACTGGGAATTGAGACACGTTTCATCACTTTGAGTACTGAACGTGCCTCGTTTCCCGTGTTTGGGCTAACTCCTACCCCAAACACAATGCAACAAGTAGGATGGCATGCACCAATGCGAATCTATCATGCGACCCTAATGCGATGCAACTAAGTGATGCAAATGCGACTAACATGCACAATGCTATGAACTATATGACATGCACAACGCTCATGAATTATGGCATACTCAATGCGACTAACAACCTAGCATACACAATGCGAGGAATGACATGGCATACACAATACTAACAACATAACATGCACAACACATCGTGCTAACATGCAACCTAGCATACGCAATACTATGGACTAAAATGGCATACACGATGCACGATGGGCTTACACCAACATGAGTAGACCTCAGCCACACTCACATCAGTGGCCATGTGATGGAAATGAGACAGCCGAAACACATGCAAACATGTACGATGGAAGGGACCGGTCCTAAGGCATCAAATGCCACTCTACCAAAGCATGGCAAGGGATGAAAGATGGCATACAAACATGCAATTTCCAGCAATGAAATAATATGCTCAATGGTCCCGAATCATGGAAACATGTCACCCAATGCATAAAATAGGCCCCGAAACTCAAAACTAGGCAAATGTATAGAACCACAAGTATGCAAAGCAAGCATTATTTGATCATGAGGCATGAAAACAGAGTCAAGGCAGTCCTAAACATGCACCAAATCAGTTTCAAGCATGGCCAAAAAGTGCTAACATGAAGGGCTAAAACAACATGCGACATAGGCTAGTAAGCATGGTTTACATGGCATGTATGTGAAGCACAAGAGAGGTCACCAAACCAGCCACAAATAGGAACATGGTATGCTAAAATATGTCCAAATAACCACTGAAATGTATCCAATGCATGCAAAAATGATGGGCTCCTTTCAAGGGCCATGAGGTGGATTACTCAACACATACAAGATAGACATGTAAAATGGAAAAACCAACTCTAGAAATCAGTTATGACAGCCCTAAAACTCACCAAAAAGGCCCTGAAATGGGTCAATGAAACATGCAATGAAAGGTCCCCTTGAAAGGTCTTGAGGAGGATTGCTCCACACATGCATGAGGGACACAAAATATGGCCAAAAGGGCTCCGGATAGAGCTAAGGCAAACCTCAAAACTCACATAATAGGGCCTGAAACAAGACTTCAAAGCATGTATGATGAAGCCCCTTTGGAAGGCCAAAAGGGCCAATGAACAAGACAAGGAGAGAGGGGGTCACCCCCCTTTGATTTTGGCTCTCAAAATAGTATGTTAGCCACTGAAAATCCACTGGATTTCAGTGGTTAGAAGGCCAAACAAAGCATGCAACGAAGGCCTAGATGCAAGGCTCAAAACAAGAGGCAAACAAGCATACAAGGAAGTAAATGACCTCAAACAGAAAAATGACCTTAATCAAACATCAAGAGAGGCTCAAAATAAGACTCTTTTCAGTTTATGACAAATCTCGAAAATGCTCATAAGTAGGGCGAAGATATGAAGCAAAATAAGCCTACAAAGAGGGATAGAGCATACAAGGAGGTATATGACCTCAAACAGAAAAGTGTCCTTAATCAAACTTCAAGAGGAGCTCAAAATAAGATACTTTTCAGTTTATACCAAAACCCAAAAATGCTTTCAAATAGGGCTAAGTTTTGAAGCAAAATAATGCAAAAAGGGGAAAATGAGGACTTATCCTTGTAGCACAGCAATACAGCAAGTTCTGGACCAAGAAGGTGAGTCTTCAACCTCTGAAAAATAGCTCCAAGATGATTGAATGGATGGTGGAGGTGGTAGGCTATGAGGTGTGGTGTAATGGCCAAGAACAATGGGGTATTTGAGCTTGGATGAGAAAGATATAGAGGGTGAAGTGTATATGCCTTGACTGATTTTTCTAACCCTTGCAAATGGAGGGGGAAGGTTTATTTTTATAAAGGAAGAAAGCCAAGGCTTCTTGGAGAAGCCTCAAAGCTTCTCAAAGAAGCTTAACCAAAAGGGTCAAGCTTCTTGAGGAAGCTAGACCAAAGGAGTCAAGCTTCTCCTTGAAGCTTAGCAAAAGGGTCAAAACCCCCTTAAGAAGACCAAAAAGAGGGTCAAAATCTCGGACAGTGGGTCAAATGCTACACAGCTGGCACAGCTGTATGCAACTCAAGAAGGCCAAAAAGCAGAAGGCTGGCCGACCAGCCAAGGTGGTCGGCCGACCACTTTCCCTGGTCGGCCGACCAGGGGTCAATAGGGTCAAGGTGAAATGCTGGTCGGCCATACTAGAAAGGTGGCCTTCCAGATGAGTAGAATACAGTTGTATGGTGGGAGACCAGAAATTGTGGCCCAGGGGAGAGGAAAACCAGCTTTCTAGCAAGGTTCAAAAGGGTCAGGAAGAAAATCTGGTCGGCCTACCCATATTGGTGGCCTCCCAGATGAGTACAACACAATGGTGGTATGGAAGACCAGAAATTATGGCCCAAAAGTGAGGAAAATCAGCTTTCTGTCAAGAAAACTGGCTGGAGGAGAGAGAAAATGATTTCCAAAAGAATTTCTAGTCTCCCACTATAGTACCACCTCCCAAACAATGAAAATAGAGTCCATACCAAAAATGAACCCTAACCGATGCAAAACGAGGGTTTGGGGGGCCAAAACAAGCGGCCCGGGGCCCCGAAAACAGGCTGTTAGGTACCGAAAGTGGCGTGCGACCACGAAGGTGGTCTCTCGGGCCACAGTGTCCCTTAAAAGAGAGGAAACAAGGTGTGTGCAAAAATCAGAGGAAACGGAGGTAGTTAAGCGGTCCCAAACCGAGACACACGGCCAACGGCTCCGAAAATCGAAAACTATCTCCAAACGAGAAAAATGGCCTACGACCATGAAACGTAGCCTACGGCCACTGAGAGATGGTCTACGAGACCTCTCCCTCCCTTCGGGAAGAGAAAACAGAGAAAACAGGACCTGGTCCGCAAACCGAGGCAAAGCACAAAAGAGCCCCGAAGTCTGGAGGCAAGGCTCTCAAAACGAGCACAATATGCATTATCACCGAGCGCTCAACCGGTGACGTCTGAGTCTTAAGGCCGGTCAAAAATGGGGTGCCTACACAAGCATCAATGTATAACTATATAAGTGGGGTCCCTAAGTGTATTAATTATGTCTTGGGTTTGAAGATAAAAATCTTGTTATTTATTCTCTGCAAAAAATAAATACCTCCTCTCTGTTGGGGGTTTCTTGGGTTATACTAAAGTAACACCTTATTTATCAGGGGCGAGGAAAAGTTTCACATAATTTGATTACCACAGATATCTTAAATATTTCTGAAAAGATAAAAGGCAATAATTTTTTTGTAATTTGATGTGCAATGAAAGGCTTTGTATTGATCCTCTGAATCAAATTCATCTCTTTGTATACAGTATTCTAGTTCATTGGGAATGGATTACCTCCAATTTCATAGTAATTACCCAACTGAAAGGAATGTTGAATTGGATTTACCTCTCTTGTTTGCCAGACATTCCATTTAAGCAGTTTGGAAGCTATGGACTTCCTGGATACATTTCTTTCCATGAATCCAGATTCCAAGTATGTTGGCGTGAGTTGTTAATTTTGGTGATGTTCATATTTTACATTTATTTGTCATGTATGCCTTGATTGTCTTCGCAAGGAACAATTATTATTACACTTCTTATTAAAGTTGTTCGTGTTGTTGATCTGGCTATTAGATGCCACCATGCCTACCTCATGCAAGTTGCGCAATGCTGTCAACTTTCCTTCATTCTCTAACATAAGATTATTGGATAGGGTGTTTGAATCATGGATGAGTGATGAGGGTTTTCTTTCTCTTTCTTTTCTTTTCTCTTTGTTCTATCTTGTGTATTTTTTATTTTATTTTTTTCTAAAAACTTTGAGGTCATTTTAGAAAATAAATGCTTCCATTGAATTAATGCTGCATCCATGCAAATGATGCAAATGTGGGCTTTTGGTGGCTGCATCAAATCATTTTAGATATGCCATTGTTTAATCTGAAAGTATATGGTATTGCTTCTTTTCATTTTTCCTACATATGTCAAATCCTCGGAAAGTTTGGAATTGATGCTAATCATGAGCGCTTCTGGTTATTCTCCATCATCAGTATGTTGTACATTAGTCGTACTGGATAAACCTGCTGTTGCTGTGAATTTTCTTTTTTTTTTTTGTTTTTGTTTTACACATTATTTGAGTACATGTGAGATCAATTTATTTGTTATTGTGACCACAATAATATACTGTATTGCTTCTAAACTGAAGATTCATACTGTATATCTAAATATGATGAATTTTGTCCTAATTGAATTCTGCAACACTAAAATGCTTTATTTTCTTTTTGAGTTTGTCAAAATACATCGAAGTTCATGTTATATCAATAGCGTTTTAATTGGTGGCAACGCAAGACCGCTTTATCTCTCTGTTTTCGTCCTTTTTCGCAGTGGACATGTTAAAATCCATGACTTCTCCAGGGTTCTGAGATTGAAGGTCAGTTACTCTTTTATTTTATTTTTTTATTTTTTTTAATGGGTAAAAGGAAAATGCAATATTGTATAACTATGGAGACAAAAATAGGTCTTATGCTATGTTTGATTCACTAAAATGAAATAGAATGCTCATTCCTTAACCACCCTATGGAATGATCATTCACTTGCAATGGTGAATAATGATTCCATTTCACTATAACAAAAAGTGGCTATAACCACGTTGGTTGGACAACGTTTTTTGAAAAACGCTGTGGAACACATAAAGTAAAATTAAAAGACATGTGTTATCGTCTCTTATAAACACGCATTCACTTTTGTAATGGTGCTCCGTCTCCTCAGTATCCATTTCTCTTCCTTCATTTTGTTTTCTATCTCCATTTCTCTCTCTCATCGTTTTCTCTCACTGTCCTAGATCTAGGGTTTTCCGTGTCTTTCTCTTATCATTTTCTCTCACTACTCTAGATCTAGAGTTTTCTGTGTCTCTCCTCATTCTCCTTTACAGATTCACCGGTTCGATTTCGATTATTTGTTCAGATCTAATTCTAAATACATCGATTCTTGAATCAATTTGGTTGAAATTTCTTGACGGTATTTTGTTTTTCTTGATTCTGATTCTGATAATTTTGCAGAGGAAGATGGACTAGTTGAGTGAAAAAGGATCGAGATCATTGGGATCGAGATAGGGACCGGGACCGAGATCGGGCAAGTTGGAGCAAGAGGAGAAGAGGAGATAGGTTGATTTACGGGAGCAATAGAGAAGATGGTGGTGAGGACAGTTCAGAGGAGAGCACGAATAATGACGATGACGATGGAGTCGCCGCCGCCGTCGGCGGTGGTGGTGCGGTGAGGATGTTGCCGCCTAATGCAATGCCCTCGATGCCGTCTTCATTGCCGAACTACCACCATCAGCACCGGAAGAGTTTTCCTCCGCAACTACAAAATCGTTCTCACCAGTACCTGACTGGAAACCAGCCGATGAAATGATAGGCTTTTCTGTTCCAAGAAAACTCGAACAAGTGTAGATTAGACTGTTCTGAATCGCCTATTTTGTATTGAGAGATTGGAAAATTCTGCTAATCTGTTTTTGTTTTTTTTTTTTTTTAATAAACTGGTATAGCAGTATCTTGATAAGTGAATTTATCATTCACTAATGATAATCTGGTGCTTCTTGATATTCATGATTCCTCTGGACCATTTACCATGATAATCTGGTGCTACGTTAAATGTCAATCATTAGATTGAGTGGGTTATTATCTCTTAATCTACACTTGCTCTGTAGTGGTCTGATACATTTCATCTTTTTCCTTTTTGTTTCTTTATCTCTCATTTGTCCTCACACTGTCATGATTGATTATTTACTACAAACATCTATTTGGTTTTCATCCTCCCTTTTCTCATTTTGTAATCCAGGTTTAATAATAAGCATAAGGAGAATCTATTTCTTCCTGGTTATTTCTGTTGGTGATGTGTATCGAATCTCTTTTAACCTCTCATCTGTAGCTTTATTCCTTGAAAACCCATGTTTATTGTTTTGGATGCATTAATTTCCATAAGCTTTAATCTGCCTTTACAGTTCATTATTTGATGCAATTACTAGCATGAGAAAAAATGTCTATTGTTTCAGATGCATTAATGCTTTTCAAAGCATCTAAAGTTGGTCCACAATAGTCTCTTTTTGGTACTTCCTTCAACTTTATATAAGGCTTCTTTTGTATTGCTGAGTGGCTGGTTTAGATTGTTGAGGATTTATTTTTCTTTTCCAAAAATCAATTGAATGTTCGTTTCGATGTTACTAATATATTGTCTTTTCTTGGCATGATTTTCATGATTTATTATGTTATATGTGTGTGCAATTTTGAGGCAGAAATTCGAAAGTATAACCAAGAATTTACTATTTCTTTCTTGATGTAAGTTATATATTAACATTGTTGATTTTCCCTTTTAAGTACCCAACCTCTCCACTAGGAAAAGAACATAAAGATCTAGTTTCTTTTTTCCTTTTTTCTTTTTTTGGTTTACTCATTTTTATTTGCTTGGAAAGAACATACGATTATGTTTCCATGGTTGGTTAGATCTAATTGAAATCTGCCTATGTTCTACTAATTGTTTGGGGAAATCTGCTGTGTATGGCAATGCGGACAAGGGAGCAACATATCCAAAGAGACAAGGCCACAAACAATATCTGCACTACTCAGGTAGGATGTGGAGGATTTGATTTATAGGTTGCGTTGGATTTGTTTCTTTTTGTGGCTTCTGGATTTCTTTTACTTTGCAGCAGTTATATGGGAAATTTAGTATGAGGCTGCGTATTTTGAACAATTTGACAATGTAATTGTTAAATCTATTGGTTGAATGAGGTATTGCACAAACTATGATCTCAAAATTAGTAATGAGGTCGTGTATTTAATGTTGCTATTTTAATTGGTGGCTGATACTGTTAGATATACTTTTACATGGGATTATTGCTTATTGTTTGCTTATGGAATTACTGCTTGTCTTTGCTGTTGAATTTGGAGTTGCTGCTTCTTCTTTTTTTGGTATTGAACATTTGGAATTATGTTGGTTTTAGTTTTAAATTCTAATTTAATTTCTCACCATGTTTTTGACAGTTATCATGTGCTTGAATAAAATTCACATCCGAAGGTTTGAAGAATATTGGATGTTATACTTTTAACCTATCATCTACAGTTGATTTGAGTGATAATGGTGATCTGTTTGGCATTGGAGGGTCTCTTCACTTTAAATCACTGGATTGGTTGATACATTCATTTACTATCCTCACAACTGCTACACTTTATGGTGAAAGACACCACCCTCTCTCTATATTTGATGTGCCTGTTTAGAATTTATTCAGTACTATTGGATTAATATTTTATTTTATTTACAATGTTATGTGTATGATTCCAAATCTTTCTCCATCAGGTGTTCCTTTCAATCTGTTAAGATTGCTTTCACCATGTCTCTCTTAAAACTAATTGGTGCTAAAGAGGGTTTTAGCTTTAGTTTTAATATTATGTGAGGTCGACCTATCAGTGTCTCTTGAGCTTTTGAAGCTGTTATGAAAATCTCTCTAAGTATCTAATCCCATTTGTTCCCCTAGCTATGGTCTCTTAGTGTCAGTCGGCCATTAGAATGCCTTCGCTAAGACTAATTATGTTTTATTTATGTTATTTGTTCTTGTCAAATGATGGTTCAAATATCAAAGAAAGGAAAGAAAAAGAAGAAGTAGATAGGACAAACTCAATGAAAGAAGGCCTTTTTTTGTTATAAGTTTTATTCTTAAAATTAAAGTTGTTGAGGTGGAATAATATTGTATTTCATCATCTCTGGTGTGGTGATTTCTAAGAAGTGTTAATTTTGTTACAGATTTTTGTTTGACAAAGTGCCTAATTTTGAGTAGTCCTTGAAATCATGGTAAATGGTCCAGAGGAAATTCAAAGTATCAGAATACTGAAACATCTGAGTTGATATCATATTTTGGACAACATATTAAAATAGATGATCTAAAGGTTTATTCTAATTGATCATAGATTATCAGATGCAGCAATGGTGGACCTGGATATGTTTGTCATATAAACCATCTCAATTGAGGTATTTTCTCTTTAACTCCCCAATTCTCGACTTAGATCACTATTTTGTTTTGTATTTTTAGGATTTTGCATGTTCTACAACATTTTATTATTTATTTTTTATGTGATTCTTTGTAACTCCATGCTTTAATTGGAGAGAATCAGATATTGAAGTAGCTAATGCTTCTCTATTCTATACCTTATTTATTTATTGTCATGTTTATTGTTGCTGTAGTTTCCTTAGAAAGTTCTATATAATCCATGGAGCAATTGTCCCAGGAAGTTGAAATTTGAAATTGCTTAGGCCCTGTTTGGTAACTATGCCGTTTTCAGTTTTCAGTTTATATCTACAAAAATTTTAAAAATTATCATAAAAACTTATTTGATAATTTTTTTTGTTTATAAATGGTTGTCTCAGTTTATAAATTTGAGGAAAAACATAAACTCAGAGTTTACGTTTTCAGTTTTCAATTTTTTTTTTTCAATCAATTTTTTTTTTCAAATAATTTATTTTCAATTTTTTTTTCAAATATTTTTTTTCCCAATTAATTTTTTTTTCAATTAATTTTTTTTCCAATTAAATTTTTTTTCATTTATTTTTTAAATTAATTTTTTTCAATTATAATGTGTGTGATCTCATTGTCATAAATAATAAAAATAAATATAAATATAAATATTTTAGGCCTGAACAAGCATATTTTTTAGTTTATGTTTTTAAATTTTTTTAAACATTTTGTTCAAACCAAACGCATTTGTAATTTATGTTTTTCTAAAAATAAACAAAAACCAGTATATAAAATTTTTGTAAACATAAACCAAAAACGTAAACGTTACCAAACGCTACCTTAGTATTTTTGTTTAGTTTCAATATGGGGCAATTGCTTGTTTATGACATTGACAATAGGCTGCGAGCAAGAATAATGATGTGGATTTAGTTTATTTTATTGAAAGTAATTTTTTAATTGAGCAGGTGAACTAAAACTTCATGTTTCCCTTTTTATTTTGAAATTTGTTAATTTGCATCCATAGGGGATGCATTCGAACTTATGTTGCACAATGCTGATCTTGGAAATCATTGGAAGCCATTAAGTAGATCTCAAAATATGTTACTCAGAATGTAGTGGGCAAAGGACATGGTATGAATTCAAATTCCTCTATTCAACCTTTGATCCCCTTTTTACACTATTTACCCTTGTCATACTTGTGTTGCTTCACTTATTTGTTTCCCTTTTTGATCCATTTTTCCTCTTTAATTATGTTTTGCGTATTGTTTAATTTAGGTAGAGAATACATATAATTTATTTAAATTATGGTTTGTTTAGTTTATTAGATTTATTGTGTTCTGTGGTGAAATAGTTATTCATGATTCCTTTTGTGCATGCTTCTGGTAAGAATTATATTGTTCCTTCTTAGAATTGTGGAGACTGTAGGTGAAAGTGTGACTAATCTCCAACTAGGCTCAATAGCAATTATTCATTCTCAAGGAAGTTCCTTCACTAGACCGACACCATTGGTCTTTTGAGGTGTGTTTGGTTTTTTCTCAATAGTTCACTGTTATGAGTTTGGCTTCTGGTCTTCCTTCTTCTTCTGACTTAATTTGTTGTTTCCTTCACTTATTTTGTGAGGTCGAATTTGGGGATATCATCCTGAGGGAGAGAGAAATTGGTGACGTTCCACTCTGCAATGTAATTTCTAAAATTGGCCAGCTTGTTCCTTAAATAAGCGTTGGCCCATGAATGAGTAACTTGTATAATCTTGCTGACTATTTCTTCTCTCTGGATCTAAATTTGCAAATTTGGGTGCAGGCTTTATAATTGAACTGGTGCAAGTAAGTGTTGCCTTTTTTTTTTTGTTGTAAGTTTGTTTATCTGTTGATTGGGTGTGCTCACATTTTCATTTTATTTTTTAACAGGCTGTTATAGTGTCAACAAACTGACTTCTGCTGGTTGCAAAGTAAAGATTTGAAGATTTGCACTAAATAACAAAAATGAGGGGGTGATTTGAAGAAAATTCAAACTGTTTGATTGTATATGATTGAGATTTGGAAAGTTGTAGGGTTAAATATCTAAGGAGATAAACTAGAATTTTTATGGTTTTCAATTTGGCATTGTAATTTAAATTTGAGCCAATTTGTTTTATTTTATATTGATTATCAATTAATTCTCAATCTCTGTTCCTAGTTAAATTTATATAAATTCTCAGTTAATTCTCAATCTCAATTTCTATTCTTAGTTAAATTCTCAATTAATTGGGCTGTATTCTTAAAAAAAAAAAATCAAAAAAAATGGCGTTTTTGAAAAAAATGTCACTAAATGTTGTCATCATGACATCACATCTGAGGTAAGTATTAAAAATGAAAAAAGGTCGTGTTTTTTCAAAAAAACACCACCGAATGACGTCATCATTACATCATATATTAATTGTGACGGAAAAGTAGATGGCTGTTAAAGATTTTGCGACGTTTTGAAAAACGACATCTAATGTTTTTAGCGACGCTTTTGAAACGCCGCTAAGCTATTGCGGCGGCCGTATCTACGACGAAAATATAAACGTTGCAAAAACTTATTGCAGCGTTTTTCAAGAATATAGAGGCGTTTTTAAAACGCTGCTAAAAGTCAAATTTCTTGTAGTGTTTATAATGTATTTTTAACCTCTTTTTTTTTTTTTTTTAGTGAAATCAAAACCAAACCCTACCTAGAGTCAAGAATGGGTGGACAGGACACGAAGCATTTGTCATGGAAAGAAAGTAGGGACTTGAGTAAATTGTTTTGGGAAAATAACCAATAAGTTCTATTTTGCTCTTAAGATTATTATTGAGTTCTATCAAGTTTTAATATAGACAATTAAGTCCTATTTTTTATAAAATATTTCCAAAAAGTTTATTATTCCATAATGGTGCATGATACTTCAATTTTACTCCTTATTTAATGTGAACAATAATTTGTTACATATTTTTAATCCAAGTAAAATCATATTTTTTAATTGTAAAAATTATGATATTGTATTAAAATAAGAGAAAATTATTGAAAAGTCCAATCTAGCAATTGTCTAAGGCATTAGGTCTAATGGATATTTTTTATTAGTGGGAGGTCCACTCTTTGTGAAATAGTTTGGTGAGAAATCTTTTTATTATTTTCGATTTTTTTTTTCAATTTTACCTGTTAATCTATCTGTTGATTTTTTTGATTATTTGTTCAAATATTTTTTTTTTACCTTTTTAATTTTTTGACTATCTGTTCAAATTTTTTTCCCTTATCTGTTCAAATATTTGTCCAAGTTTTATTATCTGTTCAATTTTTTTCCCTTATCTATCTAAATCTGTCTCTCTTCCCACTATCTATACAAATAAAATTCAATGACAACAACAACAATAACAAATCTATCTTTATCTATTCATATCAACAACAAAAATTTAATACATTGCAAATATCTATTTCATCATCAACATCATCATCATCATCAATAACAACAAAAAGATCGCTCTAAATTTCAATAGGTCACCTACACACACCCACAACAACACCAACAATAGAAAGAGAGAGAAAAAAAAGAAAAAAAAAGTTCACTCCAAATTTCAACAAATCACTCACACACCTAAACACACTTCATCAAATCACCTACACATCCATATTCTTCATATTAGCAAGCTATGTTACATGGGCTCGAGTACAGGTGCAGTATGTATCTAAAGGTCGAACTCGTCAAATAATAAATTTAAGGATACGCAGACTTGACAAAAAAATGTTATATTTATATTTTTAATTATGTGAGATAAAATAGTACTATATGTAACTTACAGTGTTAAAAAGACATTTATAGCAATTATACAATAATATATACATATAATAATAGTGTTATATACAATTATATAAAAAGTATGCGTTGAAAAGTATTGAACACATTCCATACCTTTGTTCGAGTGTCGGATGTTCGACATGAGTATTTGATTTATTTTGAAGAGTTCGTGTAACATAGTTGGCAAGTGATTTGAGCACAGAATATGAATAGCAAGCCATGAGCCAAGCTTGTAATGGAACATGACGCCGGCAACGATGTAGATAACGTCAATGAAATTGGAGTAATTGATCTATAATGATCTGGATCGAGGAGGTTGGATCTGGATCTCACGATGGAAACCGATTTGGATCTCGGCGATTGAAATCATTGTTGTGGGGGTTTTCATAGTTATAGCGGCATGTAAGAGTTCTATCGATTGATTTCACTTGAAAAACAACAAAAGCTTAACCTCTTCAACTCCCCATTATCTGTTGAAAGCTGATTCAACTTTGAATTTCCATCGATCTTGATGAGTTCATTTGCATCGTTATTGTAGAGGGGGAGGAGAAAGGTGGGGGGAGAGGGAAGAGAGACACTTTCGATGTACATATCGACGTTAGTGGCGGCGGAGGGGCAGATCTGGCCGACGAAGAGAATGGGGCGGGGTGGAGGACGAGAGAGAGAGAGACGGGGGTGAGTGTTTGGCTCATTTGACCGTGTATACAATATATATATATATATATATATATATGGGTATTCTGATGATTTTGCTTAACCATGCCCTCGTGGATAAAATATTTTATAGTGTGGACTTTTGATCAAACAAAATTCAATTTGGATTTATAGATCGAGTGCCCTTAAAATAATCATAAATCACAATGAAAAAATTATCAGTAAATTCTATTTCATTTTGAAAATTGCTATTAAATTTTATCATATTTTTATATTAACAAATAAATCTATTTTTTTATCTTATTTTATTTTATTTTATAAATTGTTATAAAAATATTCAATTATTTGTAATAGTATATTTTATTTTGATTTATATTTCTCATTAAAGTATGAAGCAAAAAATTCATAAATATTTTTTATTTATTTAAAATTTTATAATAAAAATATTTTAATTGTTGAAATTAAATGAATTCTTAAACAAAAGTATTAAGTATAAAATTCATTAACTATCTCATACATTTGTTTGAGATGTACTATATGAGTGCACTTTTTGGTTAAAAAAGTAGAGAAAAATATGTATGTTTGGGATAACTTTTTGATTTTTTGCGAAAAGATGTGCAATAAAATATTATAGTAAAATTAAAATGACCATTTTACCCTTTTGACTTTTTGGGTAGTTGAATTCAAAGGGCAAAATAATAATTTTTCTCTAGTGGCTTCCCCCCACAAGCTACCCTTAAATAATATAAACTTTTTAATTTTTTTAGTAACTTTTTGACTTTTTTAGTTTATCCCAAACAAGGCCTAAGAAATATATAAAATTTTCATAGTTATTTTTCATAGCACGTTGGAGTCTTTTGGGAAGCTGGTAAAAGCCAGCTTCCAGCTTTTTATCTATTTTGTGTCACATCACCTCTCACATAACTTATCCACAAAAAGATAAAAAAGTCAAAAAGTCAATTTTTTACTAACTTCCCAAAACATAGAATTTAGCCTTTTTAGATTGTTTACACTAAAAAATTTTGGATCCATTTGTTATTTGTGTTTTTAAATATAATATTAATAATTTTTACAATTAAAATTTTAAATTTTAATTAATTTAAAATTGTTAATAAAATTGTTGTTCGTATTAAATCATAAGGTTAAAATTGGAATAAGATAGACCATTATGAAGTAATGAATTTTTTGGGAACATTTTATCACAAATAAGAGTTAGTTGTCCATATTAAAATTTGATAGGACTCTATAGTAATCTTGACAGTAAAATAGGACGTATTAGTTATTTTCCCAATTTTTTTTTTGCTTGGTGTTTAACTCGGGAACCTGATTTCCATAGAGTGCGAAACAAAACAATTGCAATTTACAGCTACTTGATTTTTTTGATTCTATTCATCAGTTGATTTCATCGCCTATCTCATGGAGATTGTTCTATGTTGTAGATATTTGGATTCCTTGATGTGGAGAAAAGGGGTAAAATAACATTCAAGCAGGTAACAATCTCTCTCTCTCTCTCTCTCTCTCTCTCTCTCTCTCTCTCTCTCTCTCTCTCTCTCTCTCTCTCTCTCTCTCTCTCTCTATATATATATATATATATATATATATATATATATATATATCACACACACAGTCACACAGAAAATGAAATTTAATATATTGCTTGCAGTTCGTATATGGGTCAGCTCATGTCTTAAAGCAACAACTGTTCAGACAAGCCGGTGAATTAGCTTTCACCGAGTGTCATGCTGATAGAAACCATTCAGCATGCTTGGTTAGAATTTTCCAAAAACACTTTTCAGAAAATTCTATTTTCTTATTTTTCGTATTTTTTTATTTTTACTGAATTTTTTTAATATTTTAAGAAATTTTGTTTACTTTTTTTATTTTTTTTTATTTTTTACAAGAAAATCCTCCCTACTCTCCCGCAGGTCCAAGGCAGCGCCCCTTTGTAGAGATCACCAAGGTGTCCTGTTAGCCGTTCTGAGCAAGGAGACTATAACCTGGGAACTTGCCCCAACCTCCCAAGACAAGATTCGCTTAAGTCAAGACTCACACAGCGGGAGAGCATTGAACCCACACCAAGTGCTAATTAGACAACTTAAGGTCCACCCTCCTAACCAACTGCGCTACGCCCATGAGATTGGCCCAGGGGGGATTTGAACTCATGACCTGGGGGCTTAATCCCCATATTCTTACCACAAAGCCACCCACCCCTGGGTTATTTTTTTTACTTTTTAGACATACCTAACATAAATATACTTAAAAAGTAAAAAATTTATAAAAGAAATCTTTTAAAAATTCACTAAATATCAAAAATACAAAAAAAAATACGAGAATTCCGTACATATTTTGTATTTTTATGTATTTATTAATTTTTTAAAATATTTTTTTATAAATTTTTTACTTTTTAGATACATCTAAGTAAGGTGCATCTAAAAAAGTAAAAAAAATGTTTAAAATTTTAAAAACACTAACTAAAAACAAAAAAAAAAACACGAAAATCAAAAAATTTAGGGCTTGTTTGGTTTGATTTTGGGAGATGAGTTTGGGAGATAAAAAGTACGAAAAGTTGTTTGGTTTGGTTTTTTTGGAAAGATGTTTTGGAAAATTATTTTGAAAGAGAGTTTTGGAAAAAGTGATTGATTTGATGTGTATGAGAGAGAGATTTGTTTCGAAAACTTGTTTGGTTTACAAGTTTTGGCAAATTTTTTTGGAAAAATTTGTTTGGTTTGAGTTTTTCTGAAAACTCATTTGTAGAGAAATTTTCCCAAAAAGTTTTGAGAAATTCAAACCAAACGAACCCTTAATTTTTAAAAAACTTAATCCAAATAATTCAAACCAAACACACTGATTGCACTTCCGAGCAAGAAGTACATCTCTTTCTTGATATTCTCTTATATTTATATAATTGGATAAGCTTTAATTTGTGCACTCTTGGCTGGTAAATGCACGTGGCACGGTTAGAGATTCCATTAATCAAGCAGTTCCAAACTTGAATCAGTATGAGGTGAGTAATCAACACCCTTAGGTTGCGTTTGTTTGAACGGACTGGATAAGGATAGATTGTAATTTATTAGATTATTAGTCTTAGGATATATTGTTCCGGACTATTTAGTTTGACTAAATTTGTATCCTATGTTTGTTTAATCATAGGATTAGATGTCAGGATTGGATTATTTTTAATTATCTAATATTTGTTTGGGATATTATGGAGAAGGATAAATGCTCAAATGACTATTTTATCCTTTTCAATTATTTACTTAGTAATAACAATATTAAACATAACTTTAATATTTTAATTATTTTTAAGTAGATTAAATAAAAATTTGTTTTACTTTATTTTTTGCACAATATTTTAATTATTTTAATTTATTATTATCAATTAAATTAAATTAAATTTATAATTTATATTTTTTATTTAATATATAATTTTAAATTAACGACAATAAAAAATAATTTTATTTAATATATAAATTAAATTTTTAACAACACTAAAAAAATTTAAGTTATAAGGCCATAATTTATAATTTATTATTTTTAAATAAATTTAATTTATAATTTATATTTTTTATTTAATATATAATTTTAAATTAACAACACTAAAAAAATAATTTAATTTAATATGTAAATTTAATTTTTTAACAACACTAAAAAAAATTTAATTTATAAGGCCATAATTTATAATTTATTATTTTTAAATAAATTTAATTTATAATTTATAATTAAATTTTTTTATTTAATATATAATTTTAAATTAACAACACTAAAAAAATAATTTATAAATGTTCAAAAGACTATTTTATTATTTTCTAATTGTTTGCTAAGTAATAGCATGGAGGGTAAAATAGATATTTCACAAAATAATCCCATGGGATACCAATCCTATGGTTTCTATCTCACCTTCCTCCATGGGATAAGATAGTCCCATATTTGTGGGACTAATAGTGCGAGGGAACTATTAGTCTGGAGTAAAAAAAATGAAACAAATAATGGACTATTAGTCTAATGGGACTAATAGTCCAATCCCACCCTCTTAATCCTTCAAAACAAATACACCCTTATTGGTTCAATAGCCATGTCCATGTAATCCATACATAATCTTATATTTATAGTTTCGACATTTCCTCCCTTTGGGAACCTTGGAGAGAAGAAAAGAAGAGAAAAGATTGTGTTTTCTCTCCCTCATATTTGGATAAATAGGAGAGAAAAGAAGAGAAAAGAGGATGATTTATCATCTATTTTTTTTGGTTAAACTCTTTAAAAAAAAAGAAAATAAATTCTTGCATGTTATATTGCCAAAGTAACTTTTTATAAGGGGTTTCTTTTTTTATTTCTTCTATAAAGGGCAGTTTTGGTATTATGAAAAAACATTAATTTGTTATCTTGGGGGTTAAAGAGAAATTGATTTCTCCCCATTTATGAAGTAAGAAATATGTATTTCTTTTCTTTTTGGTTCTTTTCAAATCACCCAATTCAAACGAGCTGTGAAAGTTCTACAAACCCGACATGTCTTTCCTGCTCAACTTGATTATATTTATTGATCATACCCATCTCGAAAAATACAGGTTTCTTCCGAATTGATAAAAGTTTAGAGATAGGGACGAGTTTCCAAGTTTGGCTACAAAGAAAAAAGTGCACTTATTTTATCTTTTTATCTTTTTTGGGTTACATCAATCAACATCTCCTCTCTACTTTTTCTACACATAATACAAAAAAAGTCAAAAAGTACACTTATTTAGTCTTCCCAAACTAGTAGTTCCCACCTCAACTTGATTATATTTATTTTTAAAAATATATTTTATGAGTCGGTTTTAATTTTTTTGGTTGTAGACTTGGATTGTTGTATTGTTTTACTTGCTGATGGATTGGATTATAATGTTTTTATTTTATTATTAATATTAATTTTAATTTAAAAAAAAAAACACTCCACTCGAAATAATTTGTCCAAACCCGCCCTTGCTACATACAAATTTCACCCGATATTTTTTAAAGTTAAAAGTAAAGGTCATAAATGATTTTATAAGAAGGAAATAAAAATAGATAATTTATATGAAATTTTTTTATATAATGACTAGTTGGGTTTTAAGTTGAATATTTTTTTTTTCAATTTATTAAATTTAAAATAAAGAGCCTATTAAGATGTCTTTAATTACACAAACAATATTGTTACATTATTTTGGTATAATATTTTGGTAGAATAATATTTTTCTTATAATTATCTACAATCAAAATAGAGTGTTATTTAAGTAATGTAGAACTAATTATTTTAAAGAATATATTTTAGCGAAAAAGGTTGATTAATAGATGATAAACTGGTTAATTAGGATGTAATAAATTTATATGAAAAAATTATGCATAATGATTTGGTTGGGTTTTGATATGAGAAATTTTCTTTCTTTTTTAAAATTTTTTTTTATCAATTTAGAATAAAGAGCTTATTACAATTACACAAATAATATTGTCACATCATTTTGGTGTAATATTTTGTGTACAAATTTGGTAGAATAATCTTTTTCGTATAATTATCCACTATCAAAATTAATAGAGTTATTTAATTAATGTAGAAACAAGAATTAAAAAAAAAAATTATCGTTTCAGATCGAAATGTTGATTGATAGATAACAAACTGGTTAATTAAGATGTGATAGATGGCAAACTATTTTATCAATTATTTTTTCTTAATTAATTTTGAATCATTCAGTCGACAAATAGCTCTTACTTTATACCTAAAAAAAGAAAATAAATTACTCGTGCCATGGTAGATGATGTAATAGAGTGATATTTTGGTCTTGGTTTGAATTTTTGAAAGTATTTTTTGATTTTTTTTTTTGAAAAAATAGATTTAATTTGAAAAAAAATTAAATATTAAAAAGATTATTTTTAAAATTTATTTATTCCCTCCAAAAAGATAAAACTACATAAGAATAGTGAGTAATTTTTTTTCATTTTTTCACCACATTAATTTTTAATTTTTTAAAAAAAATCTGAAAAAAAAATTCTAAAACCAAACAAAACCAAACACGCCTCACTTTCATTTTTAACTTTTGTTAGTAAGTTGGAATGCATATGTTACCTTTTTCATTTTTTTACGAAAAATGTTACATTAGCGTTCATGTAGCATGATGTTACAGTCACGTGACGTAACAACACATTTTTATTACTAATTTGGGTAAATTATATTTTGCCATCGAAAATTTCAAAATTTTCTCATTTTAACTTTTAAAAGTTTTATTTTTTATTTTAAATTTTTTTTTAAAATAAAAAATAAAACTTTGGTCCTATAATTTTATTTTTTCTCAATTTAATCCGGCATCTAACGTTTGTCCAAAATTGAATGAATTGCAACCACATTGCCTCCGATTGGAACCCCACACTCCATCGTCCTCTTCTCTCCTCTAAATCTACTAAATGACAATTGAATTTGAGAGAGATGTTGCTCAATAATGTTGATTTGAAAGGGTTATGGTGCTTGAATGTGGTTCTGAGATGTTAGTGGTGCTAGAAAGAAGTGGATATAATGATGTACTGTTTAGTTGTTGGTGATGACAAATTACCACCAAATAGGGGGTAAGGGTTTTAGTTGTGGTTGTTTTTTTGCTGCGTATTATGCATAACATGTACATTTAATCGAATTTATTTGAAGGTATAATGTAATAATTTGAATTGTTCATATTTTAATAAATATTGAGTATAATATATTTATAAAAATCATATTAATTAGATATCGATAACCCTTTAATCAAATCACATTTGCATGTAGTTTTATATTTTAAATTACACTCACTATTTATTTTTTTACATACAAATGTGATTTGATGAGAGAACTATTGATATCTGATTAATATGATTTTTTACAGATATGTTCTACCCGATATCTTCAAAAATATAAGCAGTTCAAAATATTAAATTGGGCCCAATAAAGTGCACAATAGTTGCTGCAGGGCGTAGTGAAGGGATAGTGGAAGAAAATTATAAAGGGATAGTAGAGGTCAGGTTTAGAAACTTAGCCTCTGTTTGGCAAGTTAGTTTTCAGGTTTTTTTGGCTATTTTAGCCACAAAAAACAAAATAGGCTATTTTAGTCATAACAAACAAAACATCACATCAAACTCATAATCATTACATTCTTCTCTCACAAAAAAAGTCAAAAAAACCAAAAAGCCAAAAAGCCCTTCCCAAACCAAGCTTTTTAGCCCAGGCTAAAATAGCCAAAAAAGCCAAAAAGCCAAAAAGCCAACCCACTTCCCAAACCAAGCCTTAGTTATTTTAGTTGATTTTTTTACATTTTATGAGATGAAAAAAAAAAATTATATTTGTCATGTTTTATGATTTTTTTTATAATTAAATAGATGGTTGTGAGACATTTTGTATTATTAACTATTTTAGCATTTTTTATCTTTATTGGCTATTTTAGTCTCAAACCATTGGGCTGGAGGTTTTTTTTTTTTTTACTAAAATAGCCAATAAAGACAAAATATATTAAAATAGTCAAGACAAAATATCACATCCAAATCATAATTAATTTTTTTTTCACAACCATCAAATCAATTATAAAAAAAGAAAAGGAAAAAAGAAAGCCAACTATCATCCTAAGCCTATGTTTGACAAGTTGAGTTTGAGGATTTTCTGGCTCAAACAGTCATAAAAAAAAATAAAATAAGCTTTTTAGCTTAATAAGACAAAATATCACATCTAACCCACAATCATTATATTCTTTCTCTCACAAAAAAGTCAAAAAATCAAAAGTCCTTCCTAAACTAAGCTTTTTAATCACAAGCTAAAATAGTCAAAAAAAAAAAATTAAAAAATCAACCCACTTCTCAAACGAAGCCTAAATGCAACTTTTTTAGTCAGGTTAAAATAATAAAAAAATTAACTAAAATAACCTATTCCCAAACAAGACCTATGGGAACTTGGCTATTTTAGTATGTTTTTTTTTTTAATAGCTTTTTACTAAAAAAAAAAAATTGTATGTTTTGGAAGATTTATGACTTTTTTTTTTATAAATTGAATAGATATTTGTGATTGACTGTTTTAGTCAACCACATCAACAAACAGATTTTCATTTAATTTTTTATGAGTGTTTGTTGCTGAGTAAATTGAAAAATATTAGGAACTAAAATATATTTATAAAAAAAAGAAAATTAAAAATTGAAGTGAGAAAATATTAAAAACAATTAATGTGACTGCTTTTCTGTCCAAAATTGGACAAAAGTGAACAGTTGAAGAAATTTTTGTAGAAACCTTAGAAACTAAAGTGAGAAAAAGGTAAATTTGAAGAGTTAGGGGTGTTTTGGAAATAAAGAAATATGTAGTTTTTTGCCTTTTTAAAAAAAAAAAAAATACATTTGATAATTGCTTTTTTATTGGATTTTTTTTTTGTTTTTCAAAAATTATTATAATATGATGTCACATCATTTATAAAAATTGTGAAATTCCTATATTATCTTATGCATATTTGTGAAATTACCATTTTACCTTTTTTGAAAGGGAGTATGATCTGTCCTAGTCAATGAAATAAATTGAGGATATTTCAGTAATTTGACATATTATTCATCTTCTTGCCAAAAGAAAACAGACCTAAAATAAGCTACGTTTTGCTTATTTAAGAAAAGAGAAAAAAAAAATTGTTTATTTCTTTGTTCTGAAAACACATCTTAAAAGAAAAAATAACTGAAACTGAAGGGCAAGGTTAATTTATTTATTTCCAAACATGGTATACAGTGTACTTGATTTCAATTTTTTGAAAATTAATTTTATTTTTCGTGTTTTTTTTAATGAATATTTTTAAAATTTTAAGCATTTTTATTTTTTATTTTTTTAGATGTAACTTACTTAGATATATCTAAAAATTAAAATATTTGTGAAAAATATTTAAAAAAAGTAAAATATTTGTGAAAAAATATACTGAATTTTCATATTTTTTTGTATTTTTAGTATTTAGTGAATTTTGTAAAGATTTTTTTACCAAAATTATACTTTTTAAGTGTATTTATATTAGGTGTGTCTAAAAATTAAAAAAAAATTGTTTAAATTATTAAAAAAATTAATAAAAATAAAAAATTACGAAAATAAAATTTTCTAAAAAGTATTTTCAAAAAATTAGAAGCCAGTATAGTGATTTTTTCTGAATAAATAAATAATAAAAATTAAAAGTAGGTGGGGCCTACTCCATAGACTAGGATAATGGTGGCGGAGTCAGTGTTAATTGTTGTGTACTAGGTTGTCAAGTTTTGCATTTTACATATTTATAATCTATATATATCCAAATCAAAGTGACTCAGCCTTGATTTGGTTTTCATTTTGAGACTGGGGGCTGGTATGTCGTAGTTTAAAAAAGTGAAAAATAAAAAAGTTATTAAAAAAATAAAAGTTATTATTATTTATTAAAAAAAATATTAAAAAATTATTTTTTACAAATTCATACAACTCAACAATCATTTTTACTTTTCGGCTGTGCAGCTTTGGGACAGAAAAGTAGGACAGTTTGGGGTAATTTTGATACACTGTTGTTCAGTCAGTGGAGGCCTATCACGAGTCTCGTTTTGATAATCTGAACCGTTTAATATGTAAAAATCGTCGAGTACTATATATCTAAAAAAAATCACATTGATCGGATATCGATAACTACATGATCAAATCAGTTTTGTATAAAAAAATTGATGGTGTTATAATTAACAATTGAAAAAAACAAATCAGATCAGATAGCTATCGATATCCGATCAACTTGATTTTTTATAGGCATATAGTGCTCGACGAGTTCTACACATTGACGGTTCAGATTATCAAAATGGGACCTGTGATGGCCCCCACGAGCCGAACAAAATAGTCCACTATAATGCCCGAAAAGTACTCAATAATTTCTTGCATGAATTCGAATGGCAGGTTGTACCGCTGTTATTCACTCCTCTCGAATTTTTTCGCATTTCTTTATACAATTTTTTAATATATATTTTTTCATAAAAAGTTAAAAAATTAATCCAAACATCTATATTTTTTTCTTCAACTTGTTAGTCCAAAAAGATACAAAGTGCACTTATTTAGGACACCCCAAACAACCCCTAAATAAACACATAAAGACAAAAAAAAAGTCACAAAATGACAAAATACTTGATTTAGGATGCAAAATTACCAAATTAACCTATATACAAACAAAAAGTCGAAAAAATATCATTTCCAAGTTGAGAACAATTTTGTCATTCCAATGCAAAAAAGCCAAATAAAAAAACCAAACAAATAAAAAAGTCCTAAACTAAAAAAATTTAAAAAGTCAAAAAAATCAAAAGACAAACGACCCACAATGTGAAACATTTTAACTTCTTCACAAGAGAGGACTGGATTGAGGGTTTATACCAAATATTTCAGTGCAGGGTTGCTTGTGAAAATTTGACACAGTTTGGATAGTTCTATTCCCTCCACCCCCACCCAAAAAAAAACCCTTTTTTGTATTTATTTTGTTGCTTATTTGCACCAGCAAAAACAGAAATAATAATAATAATAATAAAAAGAATTTAAGGACCCCCCCTCCAAAAAAAAAAAAAAAAAAAAAAACCCCTCTTTTTGAATTTATTTTGTTGCTTATTTGCACGAGCAAAAACACGAAAAGAAAAAAAAAAAAAAAGGATTTAAGGAGCATCTTATAAGTAACCTTTGGCGATGATTGTATGAAGGGGCTAAGATCCCCTTTTTGTATTTATTTTGCTGCTTATTTGCTCGAGCAAAAACCAAAAAAAAAAAAAAAAAAATTAAAAAAATAAAAAGGATTTAAGGAGCCCCCCCTAAAAAAACTCCCTTTTTGTATTTATTTTGTTGCTTATTTGCGCAAGCAAAAACAGAAAAAAATAAAATAAAATAAAATAAAAAGGATTTAAGGACCCCCCCCCATAAAAAAAAAAAAACCCTTTTTGTATTTATTTTGTTGTTTATTTGCGTGAGCAAAAAGAGAAACAGAAAAAAAAAGGAAAAAAAAAAAAGAGCATCTTATAAATAGCCTTTGGTGATGATTGTATGAATGGGGGTTTTAGTAAGCGTCTGTTTGGGAAGACAATTGAGGCTAAATTAGCCAAAAAACGACAAAAAAGGCTAATTAGCCAAGTGACGACAAACACGCCATTGAGCGGGTGTTGGGCGAGGCTGTCTCGCGCGATTTTACCGAATTGCCCCGAGAGGCTAAAGTCTGTCCCTCTGCAAACAGACGCTCAGATTAGAGCTCATACACACCCATTTCGGAGCAGAGGAGAAGAAGAACGGAGGCAGTGGAGGCGGTCGGATCGACCTTGGCAGACCAAATCGCAACCGGAGATTGAACTAGCGGCCGCGAACAACAACCATCTCTTGCACACTCAAACCGATCTGCAGGTGAGAATCTGTGGCCTATTTGATTTGTTGTTTGTTCTTCCCATCTGCGTAGTGTATGTTCATAACAGCATCGGTTCATGGCCGATCTGTTGGCTCACGGTCGTTATTGGGTTGATTACACTGATATTATACACAGACCGGCCACCGATCTGTGTCATCCCTAAATCTCCTCTTTGAGATCTGTTCTGATGTTCGAAATCTGTTCGCGTCCACCAAATTTGGGGCAGATTTGTATATATACATATATATATAAATATAATATATGATCTGATTCAAATTGGTGGTCTGATATATATATATAATATATGATCTGTTGAAGAAATTGTTGGTCTGATTTGTATATATACAAGTTCGGAAATGCAAATCTGGTGTTGAATTCGAAATATCTGTTCGGATAGTTTGAAATGCAGATCTTCCATATTTTTTTTTTTTTTTTTTTTTATCAGAAATGCTGTTCCCATTTCTGAGTGGCTCCCATTTGTGCTTAACAGAAATTAGAAATTCCCATTTGTGAAATGCTCTATTGCCCTGATTGTTGCGTAATGCTGAAATTCCATTTGTGAAATTTTTTGTAATTACATAAAAAAAATAATTCCAACTCTGGGTTACAAGTTACAGATATTAACAACAACTTCTGAAAAAATATATATCACTTGTGGTCCAAAAAGAAAAAAATTGAGAACCGGGATCAATTTCGCAATATATTAAAAATATATTACGAAGATATTAAAAAAATATATGTCAAATGTTTATTACAAATTTTGATTTACAAGGTAAAGACTGTAAAAATTTTATTACACATATATGTAAAAATTTAATTATGAAAAACTTTATCATGAATATATGAATAAATGTTTTGAAAAGAGACAAAAAATATGTTGAACATATATTACAAATTAGATGTATTAATTTGCGTATATTTTTTACTGAAGACGAAATGGTCAATTCTCAATTCAAGAAAATCAATTAATTACATAAAAATTATTTTCCAACTAAATTTGGGAAGGAAGGTTCATATATTATCTACAGCTATTAACACCAAATTACAAAATTTATTATATTTATATTACAAATATATTAAACAAACAGTTTATTAAAAATACATTACAGTTAAAAATAAATGCGTGTAAAACTTTTATTACACAGATATGACAAAATTTAATTATGAAAAACTATATCATACATATTTTCAAAAAATATTTTCAAAATATGAAAAAAAAAAAATTGTTGAAAATAAATTACAAATTAGATGTCTTTAATTTGCATATATGTTTTACTCAGGACGAACTGCTCATTTCTCATTTCTAAAAAATAAATTAATTAGCACCGTAAATATTTTTATTACTACATTAGGGAAGGAAGGTAGATATATGTACATATATTAACAACAAATTACAAAATATTTGAAATTTATGTTACAAATATAGAAAAATAACAGTTGACTAAAAATATATTACGAAAATGTTTGACAGATATTAATAATGTATTAATATTATATATTACAAATTTAGAGGTAAACAATAAAGCGTGTAAAAGTTTTATTAAACATATATGACTACATTTAATTCTGAAAAACTATATCGTTAATATATTCCAAAATGTTTTCTAAATAAAGAAAATATATATATAGAAAATATATTACAGATTAGATGTATTAATTTGCGTTTATTTTTTAAATATACACGAAAGGGTCAATTCTCATTTCCTAAAAATAAATTAATTAGCACCATAACTATTTTCGAACTACATTTGGTAAGGAAGCTACATACATTATGTACATATATTACCAACAAATTACAAAATATATATAAAATTTATATTAAAAATATATTAAAAAAATAGTTTATGTCCAATATATCTTAAACAAATGTTAGACAGATATTACTAATGTATTAATATTATATATTACAAATTTAGAGGAAAACAATAAAGAGTGTAAAATTCTTATTAAACAGATATGACTACATGTAAGTATAAAAAATTTTATCATAAATATATTAAAAAACGTAAATATAGTACAAATATATGCTCACCAATCCATTTTGCTGCCTAGCATAAAATATATTATCAAAATATATTACAACATAGATTTCTTAATTTGAGTACGTAATCGTGTTCATGTTCATTCATGTCAATTTACTTTATATTAAATCGTAGCATGGCGTCGTTCACCTCAACTGCAACTTCCAGTACATGGCCAGGACGAATGTGTGCCTGTGGATATGGCCCGTGTATTGTTAGGATTTCCAGGTCCACCAAGAATCCAGGGCGTTCGTACTTTGTATGTCCCCGCCCTGTGGTGAGTGACCCAATCTTTACCGGTCATAACTTAATGAACATTAACAACCCATGAAACTAATAGTTGCATACTTTTCACTCATCAGCCTTGTGTCAGTTGGATTGGTTGGTGTGAAGAACGAAGCCATGAGAACCAAGGCTATGCGTCACCCGGAGATGAAATTGCCATGCAATTGCGGGCTGATGTCATAGACATTCAACAATCCTTGCGTGTGCTTAAGACCATTGTGTATGTGCTCTGCATTGTCGTTGTTATTTTGTTGTGCCGTATGTAAGCACCGTTACCATGTTCTTAGTATGTACAAAGACATTAGTATGTCTTCAACATGTTGTTAGTATGTAGTTAGTATGTTTGTAGTACGATGGTATTATGTTGTCGCATATGGGAGCCGTAATACTAACTATCATGTTTTTGTCCACTACTAACTCCCATGGAACCTGTGTACGTACGTAAAAAATGTTTTCAATGGGTATATGCAAATTTCATCTTCAGCATCATATATCTGCGTTTGTTGTTTTTAATGTGTCATCTGTTGTGTGTGTGTATGTAACAACCAAATTTGTGATGTATATCTTTTGTAACCGTACATTAGTAATGGCTTCCACACGTACTTCGCCTCGTAACCACTCGAAAAGCAAAGGCGTTGTCAGTGACAAGTCAACCAGTCTTGAAGAGACACAAACTCAGCTAAGCCACAAGGCCTCATGGGACAGTAAGTCAGTCCGAGTTTTCCTCCAGTTGATTGCAAATGAGATTAGTAAAGGAAATCGGCCATTCTTAGTCCTCAGCCAGGCAGGGTACAAGTCCTTGTCAAGGAAATTTCAGAGAAAAACAGGAAAAAAACATGGACTTAAACAGTTGAAGAATAAGTACATGAGCTTGAAGAAAGAGTGGCAAGCGTGGATGAAGTTGATGGATTCAAGCAAGGGAGTGTCCGGGATAGGCTTTGACTATGACACCGGTTTGTTTCAGGCACTTGACGAGTGGTGGGACAAGATGGAATCAGTAAGTACATGTACCAACAAGTTTTATATTTCTCATTTACCAGTACATTTTTTACTTCTTAGTTCAACTTGAATAAAATTTATGAATATGAAATATAACGTCAACCTCTTTTACACATGTACATGTCTGCAGATCAACAAGGTGTGTGCGAAGTTCAGGAAGAAAACGTTGGAACACCGTGACTTGCTGGAGACGGTTTTCATGGGGGCAGCAGCTACTGGGAAGCACCATTGGACCCCGGGAGAGAACATTCCTGAACCTGCTACGGACTCATCTGATTCAGTGCGTAGTTTGGGCGCCCAGCCATTCGCTGATCCGATACCCACAGGAGTACAGGACGTGGATTCCGATCCTTCACTGGAGCATGTGTCGATTGAAAAGGCAAAACGGAGAAAGACGCCATCAACAAGTGTTTCAAAGTCGAAGAAGGCAACAAGTGGTGCGTCTATTATTGCGGAGAGCATGAACAGAATGACAGATGTGGTCCGTTCGAAGAATCAGCAGGTCACGGTCAGGCACCTGACAGGCAACGAAGCACTGTACACTATTTCCGAGTGCATGCATAAACTGAGCAGTATTCCGTCTCTGATTGGTACACCGTTATTCCACTTCGCCTCTACACTTATGGATAACGCTGATTACCGGGAGGTCATGATGTGCCAGCCTGATGACGACCACATCATTGGCTGGCTTACACAGAAGCAGCTCCAGTGTACTGCGTCGGGGCCATTTGCAAACCTGTTTGGGGGTAGGCGGATGTGATGCTACGGTCTTACGAGTGTTGCAGATGCATGTCTTTTTCTTCCTTTTTAAAACTTAGACTTATGGTACTTTTGGTATGTACTAAAACAGGATGGTGGTGTGTGCATGTTTTGCATTATGTCTATTTTTTTTTTTCTTGCTAGCTACGGGCAGTGACAAGTTGTAGGTAAGTCCATGGGTTGACGGACCGGAAGCATGGTTGTGCTTCGTTTTTGGGAAATGAATGGGATGTTTACGGTTTAATATTTTGTGGCGCTACGTTTAAGACAGGGAAATACGTTTTCGATGCATGCTTCTGAATGCCTATATGTCGCAAGTTATTTTCTTAGTTTTGTGGTTGTTACAACCATGGCCCCCCTGTGAAGCATACGTTGAACAGCTTTTTTTATTTTTTGCAAATCATATGATCATGCCTTCCAAAGGACATTGGTGACAGCATTGCGTTCATTACAAACAATGTCGACATTGTAAAATTGCAAAATTCAATATAATTTAACTCAATGAATCACGTGCAAACTAATTGAAAGCCTGCCACTTTTGTAGGTTTTGCATCAACGAAAACGCGATGAATCCCTGGGATGGAAGCAACCATGATGAAATAATGGAAATGCTGAATCAAATGGCGGTCCAGCTGCAACAAGAACAGAACTGCACATTTCTACAAGCATGCCAGTTGGCGACAGAATGGTACCAAAAACACATGCATAAAACGCCATGTCGCACTTCTATACTAACCGGGAATACATGGATATGCGAACTATATGCGGGGCATATGGGTCGCTTTGAGGAAAATGTTTGCATGCCGAAGGAAGTGTTTGCCGCCTTGTGTGAGACATTAGTAAATGATTTTGGGTTACAAGTCCCGCAACGTCCACATGGGTTAGCTGTTGAAGAAAGCGTTGCGATGTTTATCCATGTCTTGAAAGGGAAGCAAAATCGGGAAATCCAGGAACGCTTCCAACATTCTGGGGAGACTGTGTCGAGGCACGTGCATAACGTATTAAATTCCATGAAAGAGTTCACTGTTGTCCATTGCCGGCCCACATACAGTCAGCATCGTATACATCCATACGTGAGGTCTAGACGGAAATACCTACCGTTCAAGGTACTTCAGCAAAACATGATTGACATATAAGTGAAGAAAATATATATGTTTTTTGTTATTAACTGCACGTGACAAATGTGAAACACTTGTAACAAAGTTACGACTCAAAAACATATGATCCATGTTGACAGGACTGCATTGGCGCAATAGACGGAACACATGTCAGTGCATGGGTTACGGGGCCAGATGCGGCAACATATTTCGGTAGGAAATACTGTCACACACAAAATATAATGGCCGCTGTCGATTTTGACATGTGTTTCATATTCATTTCTTGCGGATGGGAAGGAAGTATGCATGATAGTCGCATATTCAACGAGATACTAACAAATGACAACGTCCCATTCCCACATCCTGACGAAGGTAACACATGGCCATGTTATTAGATTTGTTAACAAATATTTATTTGCTGAAAAAGCGTTATATGAAAATGACGCAGAATGTTGGTTTTGGTGTCATACATTGTCGTCATGTCTGCAGGCAAATATTATCTTGTCGATTCTGGCTATGCAAACCGGATTGGTTACTTAGCACCATTCAAAGGCCACCGTTACCACCAACAAGAATTCCGGCGTATTGCAAGAAACGCGATGGCAAACACGCCAAGGGAATTATTTAACAAAGTCCACTCGTCCTTACGCAGTGTCGTGGAACGCACTTTCGGTACCTGGAAAAATCGATGGGGGTTTATTCGAGACATGCCTCGGTATGACTTTGCAAATGTGCAAGTTCAGTTAGTAGGTGCGTCAATGGCATTACATAATTATATACGGCGAAACACAGGTAACCCAACAACTGTTCAGCCAATCTGTGACGAGGAAGAGGCTATGACAATAGTAAATGCCATACCAGAAGTTGAACATGACGAGGATGGTTTAATGGTTGGAGATGAGGACCCCCATATGGCATTGGTCCGCCTTCACATACGTGACAAATTATGTTACATGCGTAATAACGGAATGTTAGGAAATATATAGTACTCGAAATAATGTTCGTATGGTCGTCACGTAATGACACACGTGGAACAGACTGTATTCAAATATATTATTATGTATAATATGTATGAGTTGCCAGGGGAATGTAACCCCTTCCAGTTGCTGACGTGCCTAAATTAAAAAAACAACAATCCATATGCATTTTGGTTTTGGAAAAATAAAAAGAAGGTGAAACAAATAAAAACAAATTAAAAAGAAAACTAATACACAAATTGTAAAGTGCGACGAGAATTACAAATAAATGAAACACTTAAATATATTAAAAAAAAGTTATTGTATACCAATTAAAAAAAACAAGACTTAGTTCAAAATAAAAATCGAAGACAAAAAAAAAAACATAGTTAAAAAAAAAACATAGTTATAGTAAAAAAATAAAAATTTTAAAAGACAAAAACATAAATTCCCAAATAAAAACCGAAAAATTTAAGCACAAGACCCCAAATCCAAACCGAAAATGAAAAAAAGTAACAGGAAAAAAAAATTAAGCATAATATGAAAAATCCAAGCGCAAAATAAAAAAATGTCAAAGAAAAAAAACAAGTTAACGCAAAATCCGCCAAACTACAAAAAAAAAAAATAAAAAAATAAAAAAGACAATTTGGAGTTGCAAAATTCGGGAGATCGAAACACAACATACAAAAATTGTCCAAAAAAAAACTGTAAAGCAAAAAATGCCAAAGCGAAACCCCCCTCAAAAAAAACAAAACAACAAAAAAGGCAAAATCGAAACCCCAACATAACAAAATTAAAATAAAAAAGAAGAACCAAAATATGGCAAATTCAATTCCAAAAAAAAAAAAAAAAAATTAACAAATTAATCAAAAGTCGGCAGATCGACACCCAAAATGAAAAAAAAGAAAAAGAAAATAAACACAAAAAAAAAAGACAAATCCAACTTGTGAAAAAAAAAAATTAGCAAAATACGTGAAATCGAAAGATAACATCAAAAATTTTTTAAAAAAATATAACAAAAAAATGCCAAATCCAAAAATAAATAAATAAATAAATTTAAACAAAAATCAAAAATTGGAAAAAAAAATACCAAAACAAAATAACAAAAAAATGCCAAATCCAAAAATAAATAAATAATTAAATTTAAACAGAAATCAAAAAATGGAAAAACAAATACCAAAAGAAAAAAACCAAATTTTTGTTCCCAACAAAAAGGCAAATTTGTATAAACAAAAAAAAAAAAAAAAAAAAAAAAAAAAAAAACCGAAAATATGCTAAATCCAAACCCAAATAAAAAAATCAAAAAAAATGGAAAAGGGCAATTTCGTCATTTAACAACATCACACCTCACAAAAAAGCCTAAAAGCCAAAAAAGCCAAAAAAGCCAAAAAGCCCTTCCCAAACCAGGCTTTTTAGCCCCAGGCTAAAATAGCCAAAAAAGCCAAAAAGCCAAAAAGCCAACCCACTTCCCAAACGGAGGCTAAGTTGATAAAAAGTCAATTTTTTTGACTTTTAAATTTTTTTAAGTCACATTATCTTTTTATTTTTTTATATCAAAAAATTATAAAAAAAATTTAAAAAATTAATTTTTTACCATCTTTTCAAAACACCATGAAATATATCACTTGGTGTACTCTTGACATATTGTCAAGTTTGGTTTCCCTGACCGGCTTTGATCGTACCCATCTCAAAATATACAAGTTTCTTCCAACTTGATAAAAGTTTAGGGGTAAGACCTCGTTTGGGAACAGGTTAATTTAGTAATTTTTTGGCTATTTGGCTAAAAAGGTAGGTAAAAAAAGCTTGTATGTTTGGGATGACTTTTTGGCTAATTACGAAAAGATGTGCAAAAAGTAGAGAGAAAAGAGAATCTTTGCCTTTTTAGTATGAGTTATTGGCTTTTTGGCTAATTTAGTAATTTTTTTGACTAATTGGCTAAAAAAAGTAATTCCCCAAACGGGGCCTAGTGACGAGTTTTAATTCTCACCTCAACTTGATTATATTTATTTTTAAAAATATATTTTATAAGTTAGATTGGATTATAATATTTTTATTTTATTAATATTAATTTTAATTTTAATTTCAAATAGTGGTAAAAAAATAAAATAATCCACTCGAAATCATTTTTGCCCAAACCCCCCCTTGCTATAAATAAATTTCACCTAATATTTTTTTAAAAAAGTTAAAAGAAAAGGTCATAAATGATTTTATAAGAAGGAAATTGAAATAGATAATTTATATGAATTTTTTTTACATAATGACTAGTTGGGTTTTTTTAAGTTGAGAATTTTTTTTTTTGAATTTATCAAATTTAAAATAAAAAGCCTATTAAGAAGTCTTTAATTACACAAATAATACTATCACATTATTTTGGTATAATATTATGGTAGAATAATATTTTTCTTATAATTATCTACAATCAAAAGAGAGTGTTATTTAAATAATTAAAAAAAAATTATTTTAGCAAAAAGGTTGATTGATATATGATAAACTGGTTAATTAGGATTTAATAAATTTGTATGAAAAAATTATACATAATGACTTGGTTGGCTTTTGAGATGAGATTTTTTTTTTTTTTTTGAATTTATCAATTTAGAATAAAGAGCTTATTACAATTACATAAATAATACTGTCACATCATTTTAGTGTAATATTTTGTGTACAAATTTGGTAGAATAATCTGTTTAATAGATAACAAATTTAGTGTAATATTAAAAAAAAAAAATCATTTCAGATTGCAATGTTGATTAATAGATAACAAACTGGTTAATTAAGATGTAATAGATGGCAAACTATTTTATCGATTATTTTTTCTTATTTAATTTTTGAATCATTCATCCGACATAGCAAAATAACTCTTTGTACCTAAAAAACAGAAAATAAATTACTCATGCCATGGTAGATGATGTAACGGAGTGATATTTTGGTCTTGGTTTGAATTTTTGATAGTATTTTTTGATTTTTTTTAAAAAAAAATAAATTTAATTTGAAAAAAAAAATTAAATATTAAAAAGATTATTTTTAAAATTTATTTCTTCCCTCCAAAAAGATAAAACTACATAAAAATAGTGAGTAATTTGTTTTTCATTTTTCACCACATTAATTTTTAATTTTAAAAAAAAATCTGGAAAAAAATTCTAAAAACCAAACAAAACCAAACATGCCTCACTTCCATTTTTAACTTTTTGTTAATGAGTTGGAATGCATATGTTAGCTTTTTCAATTTTTTTCGAAAAATGCTACATCAGCGTCTATGTGGCACCATGTTATACTTGTTGGACAATTTTCACTGTATTTAAAAGATTTAATTTTATTGTGTACACAATAACAATTAGAATTTAAAGAAATAAAGAAAAGGAGAGAATTTGTTTGATTATAAAAATCAAACTCGAAATAATAAATAAATAAATAAATAACATATTTTATTTTGTTACAAAAACAAAATTTAAATCTGATTTAATAAATAAAAATAACACTGAAAATAAATTAAATAACTTACTTGATTTAATTTCTTCGAATTATTTTCTGATCAAGTCCAGTGTTTGACACTGTGTCCTTAAGACAGATTCGTCCTTTCCACGGTGCTTTCAGAATTTGGACGTCTATCTCCCAGGATAAAATGATCTTATCAACGAATAAAAGCAGCATTACAATTTAATCGTTCGTCGAACACACAAAGTGTTTACACTCTTTCTTTCATAAATAAAATGCAGCAAAATGCAGAGATTTAAAGCAGAGGATGGAGTACAAAAATTGGAGATGAATCCAAATGGGAGGCTAGTCTATTTATAGATATAAAGGTGGCTCTTGATTTTGAATTGAACAGGTATGAAACCTGTTAGTTTCGAATTTAAACAGATTTTGAATCGGTTGGGTTAATAATTCAAACAGATAAAAACGGGAAGGGCTCTGTTTGGATGAGCAATAAATCCAAACCAGTTTAATTCTGTTTGAAAACGGGAAGTGCCCTGTTTGGATTAACAGTAAATCCAAACTAGTTTAATTTGAATTCTGGATTTTATTTTAATAAAAAAAAAATTAAATTCAAATGTTTGTGACCCAAAAAGATTAATATCGGGCCGAACAACCCAACCACACACCACGCACCTGCGCCCAGGCCCAGCCCAGCCCGCCCGACCGGACGGGCGGCGGCAGCGGGCGCATGTGGTGATTTTTGGATCCAATGGGTCTAGCCCATTTTGCCCATAACCTCTCCCTCTAAAACACTTGAGTACCCCTTGGGGCACACCCCAAGTATCTCACCCAAGCCTTATAAACCCTTTCAAAACTTCCCACCAAATCAATGTGGGACAAGCCAATTTACAACCTTAAGGAATTTCCAGCAAAACTCCATTTCCATGGAGCACACTTTGGCTTCAATTTCCTATTCACTCGGTAATGGTTTTGAGCAACCAAATATACCACGTGAATCACAACGCGGCATAGAACGCGTTACTACTTTGACCCGAGTAAATCGACGCTCGGGGCCCACCTAAAAAATAGACCAAACTTGAGAAAAAATTCTGGTTTTACCCAAAATTTTTCTACCATTTCCGACAATCCCCCACATGAATGGAATTTGATGACAACGGAAATGCAACAATATGCAGACTTTAACGAAAGAGTATAAGTCGAAAATATCTTGCATCAGGATAGGTAGTTTTCGGCCTTGAACCTTCCCTAGTAATAACCTATCGGACTTAGTGTCTAACCAATGGACGAGATGCCTTGAATTGTTCAGCCGTTTGTGTAAGCCAAGACAATAGATTTCACACAAAATATCTTCTAACACATCGTGGTTCTCACTGTTGTGTTCATTTTAACCTTGAACGCGCCTGGTTTTCATAAGTGTTACTAAAGAATTTAGTCTCTTCATTCTCATAGAATCGGCCCCAGTTCAACACTCATATAGGTGATTCTTATTGTGAGTATCTCCTTATACTCGTCTTGATTTTATACCTTAATCAAGATATAAGTAATCATTAAAAGCAAAGCTTATCCTTATACCCCTGCATTCAACATATGTTGTAGATATCACTCTCACCATAGGAATGGGTAGGGAATTTTTAATCCCTTGGTGATTTCTGGTGAGCCATACATAACTTAGTTGTCCCTTTGAACTTAGTTCTTGGGATCTCCAGTCATATAAGTAGGGTTACCATTATGACGACTCTTATGTAATAGGCTTTAATCCCATCCCCTTTGATGAACTATACACTAGCTCTTTTGTCAAACCTTTTGTTAACGGATCCGCAATATTCTCTTTAGATTTTATATAATCTATTGAGATTATTCCGTTTGACAACAATTGCCTTACGGTATTATGTCGACGACGAATATGTCGTGACTTACCGTTATACATGTGATTCTGTGCCCTGCCTATTGCAGATTGACTATCACAATGAATCAAATAACTGGCACAGGTTTTGGCCACATTGGAATGTCTTCTAAGAAGTGACGAAGCCATTCTGCTTCTTCTCCTGCTTTGTCCAAAGCAATGAACTCGGATTCCATTGTGGATCGTGCGATGCATGTTTGTTTGGTGGATTTCCAAGAAACAGCAGCGCCTCATAAAGTAAAGACATATCCACTTGTGGATTTTGAATCTTTAGTATCCGATATCCAATTTGCATCACAATAACTTTCAAGTACTGCTGGCTATCGAGTAAAGTTCAAACCATGATCACGGGTGAATCTTAGATATCTAAGAACCCGAATGATCGCTTTCCAATGGTCTTCTCCAGGGTTACTAGTGTACCTACTCAATTTACTGATAACATAAGCTATATCAAGACGAGTACAATTCATTAGGTACATTAGGCTTCCAATGATTTGGGAGTATTTTAACTGTGACACTGCATCACCTTTATTTTTCGATAAATAAAGACTGATGTCTACAGGTGTTCTAGCTAAATTCAAATCATCCTTGATAAATTTATCAAGAATTTTCTCACTATAATGAGATTGAGATAATGCAAATCCGTCAGATGTTTTAGTAATTTTCATTCCTAATATAACATCTGCGACCCCCATATCTTTCATATCAAATCTTTTGTTAAGCATCTGCTTAGTTGATTTGATCATGTTTTGACTGCTTCCAATGATAAGCATGTCATCCACATAAAGACAAACTATGACATATCCTTGGTCAGTGTTTTTAACATAGACGCATTTATCACATTCGTTTATCTTAAACCCATTAGTAAGCATTGCATGATCAAATTTTTCATGTCATTGCTTAGGTGCTTGTTTTAATCCATAAAGGGATTTTACAAGTCGACAAACTTTCTTTTCTTGCCCTGATACTACAAACCCTTTGGGTTGTTCCATATAGATCTCTTCATTTAGATCACCATTTAAGAAAGCTGTCTTAACATCCATTTGATGTATTTCTAAAGTAAACAACGCTGCTATAGAAATAAGCATGCGAATGGATGTTATTCTTGTCACAGGGGAATATGTGTCAAAATAATCCAGACCTTCCTTTTGTCTGTAACCTTTAACAACAAGTCTTGCTTTATACTTGTCAATTGAACCATCTGCTTTCATTTTTCTCTTGAATATCCATTTATATCCAAGAGGTTTAGAACCTAGTGGAAGATCCAACAATTCCCAAGTATGATTTTGCATAATGGATTCAATTTCATTATTAACAGCCTCTTTCCACAAAGGTGCTTCAGGACCTGTCATTACTGCCTTAAAGCTTTGAGGTTCATTTTCTAACAAATATGTCAGAAAATCTGGACCAAAGGATTTTGATGTTCTTGCTCTCTTACTTCGTCTTGGTTCATCATCAGTTAAATCCTGTTGGTCGAGACTATTACTAGTCTCTTGTGTTTGATTGTCATTAGTCTCTTGACTTTGTGTACAATCATAAGTTCTTTTCCGTAAACTTAATTCCTGTCCTTTCTTGTAAGGAAAGACATGTTCAAAAAACACAGCATTCCTTGACTCTATAATAGTGTTCACATTTATATCAGGTATTTCTGATTTATAAGTCAGAAACTGATATGCACTACTATTCTGAGCATAACCAATAAACACACAGTCTACTATTTTTGGTTCAATCTTAGTCTTTTTAAGAACAGGAACTTCAACTTTTGTCAAACACCCCTACACTTTTAAGTATTTGTAAGAAGGTGGTCGACCTTTCCACAATTCATAAGGAGTGCTGTTGGTTTTCTTGTGGGGTATTCTATTAAGAACATAATTAGCAGACAAAAAATTGCTTCCCCCTACAAGTTCTGTGGTAAACCTGAACTTAGTAACATGGCATTCATCATTTATTTTAGGGTTCTATTCTTCCTTTCAGCAATTCCATTTTGCTGTGGAGAATAAGGGGCTGTAGTTTGGTGAATAATGCCATGTTGTGCACAAAATTCTTTTAATGGTGTATCATATTCACCACCCCTATTACTTCTGATATAAATCAATGAATTTTAAAACAAATTCAAGAAAAAACCAAAATAATTATGACTACTCAAGTCAGAATTAAAGTTTTGACAAAATCATATCCTCATAAAAAATTTTGCCTAAGTATCAAACAATTCAAAAACCCATTTGATTGTATACATTCTTGCAACTCAATAACAAATAAATGTCACTGTCATAAAAATATTTGTGACAGAAGAAAATTAAATTATGTCCAAAGTCGACATAACAATTTATCATTCCAAATCACTTGAAATTATTGTTAAGAAATAACTTGAGTTGATATCATACATGCATATCAAACGCATCAACTAAAAATAATGAATTAACAAAATAAATTAATCATGCACGATCCCATCACTTGCATCATGAAATAAAAGGATTCTCAACTCATAAATAAAATCTAACGCATTTAAACTTTAAATTTCAAAATGACAAAACATACCTTCATTTAATAAGTTTGATTTGTACATAAATAAACAAATTAAATATGAATTAAAATGTTCTTGTGAATATATATATATATATATTTTTCGACTCAAGTGCAGAAACAATTCAAGACTATGAATCCACATTGTAATAAAAATAAAATTAGTTTGTAAAACTAATATTTTACTCTAGAAACAAATTCTTCCATGTATACTCACGATGAACTATGATAAAGTCAAAATAATTAACACATTTTCACAAAGGGTTCAAAAATAAGTGGTCTACCAAATGAAACCATAAGTTACTTACAAAATTAACAGATTGTGACCGAGTCACAAAGTTACATGATTGATTAACAAAATTAATTTTCTAGTCACTAAAACCAGAAAATAAATTACAAAACAAAATAATTTTATTTTCCTTGTTACTAAAACTAGTAAAATAAAATACCGAAATAATATCTGATTACAAAAATCAGAAAACCAAACCACAACTTAATTTTCTAGTTACTTAAACCAGAAAATAAATTATAACATAAAATCATTTTATTTTTCTTGTTACTAAAACTAGAAAAATACTGTAATTTTATTTTCCTTGTTACTGAAACTAGAAAATAAAATACCACAAAACTATCTGATTACAAAAATCAGAACAAACACAAAATAATTTTCTAGTTACCAAAATCAAAAAATAAATTAAAACACAAAAGTAATTTTATTTTCTTTGTTACTAAAACTAGAAAATAATATAATTTTATTTTCCTTGTTACTAAAACTAGAAAAATAAAATACCAAAATAATTTTCTGTAACACCAAATAATATTCTGCAATTGTTAATGACACCAGTATATTACTACTAGTTGTCAAAGAAAAGAGACAGTATATTACTACTATCTGTCAAATAGCATAAATCACTATTTGTTTTTCCAACCAGAATATTAGTTTGAAAACACAGAAAATTAAATACAATGAAGATACCAAAAAGGAATCTGTCTTAAGATTGTTGGACAATCTTCACTGTATTTAAAAGATTTAATTCTATTGTGTACACAACAACAATTAGAATTTAAAGAAATAAAGAAAAGAAGAGAATTTGTTTGATTACAAAAATCAAACTCGAAATAATAAATAAATAAATAAATAACAGATTTTATTTTGTTACAAAACAAAATTTAAATCTGATTTAATAAATAAAAACAACACTGAAAATAAATTAAATAACTTACTTGATTTAATTTCTTCGAATTATTTTCTGATCAAGTCCAGTGTTTGACACTGTGTCCTTAAGACAGATTCGTCCTCTCCACGGTACTTTCAGAATTTGGACGTCTATCTCCTAGGATAAAATGATCTTATCAACGAATAAAAGCAGCACTACAATTTAATCGTTCGTCGAACACCCAAAGTGTTTACACTCTTTCTTTCAGAAATAAAATGCAGAGATTTAAAGCAGAGGATGGAGTACAAAAATTCGAGACCAATTCAAATGGGAGGCTAGTCTATTTATAGATGTAAAGGTGGCTCTTGGTTTTGAATTGAACAGGTATGAAACCTGTTAGTTTCGAATTTAAACAGATTTTGAATCTGTTGGGTTAATAATTCAAACAGATAAAAATGGGAAGGGCTTTGTTTGGATGAATAGTAAATCCAAACTAGTTTAATATCGGGCCGGCCGAACAAGCCCAACCCAACCACGCACCTGCGCCCAAGCCCAGGCTCAGTCCGCCCGGACGGTGGCGCACGCGTGGTGATTTTTGGGTCCAATGGGTCTAGCCCATTTTGCCCATAACCTCTCCCTCTAAAACACTTGGGTACCCCTTGGGGCACACCCCAAGTATCTCACCCAAGCCTTATAAACCCTTTCAAAATTTCCCACCAAATCAATGTGGGACAAGCCAATTTACAACCTTAAGGAATTTCCACCAAAACTCCATTTCCATGGAGCACACTTTGCCTTTAATTTCCTATTCACTCGGTAATGGTTTTGAGCAACCAAATATACCACGTGAATCACAACGCGGCATAGAACGCGTTACCACTTTGACCTGAGTAAATCGACGCTCACGGCCCACCTAAAAAATAGACCAAACTTAAGAAAAAATTCTAGTTTTACCCAGAATTTTTCTACCATTTCCAACAATACTTACGTGACATAACAACACATTTTTATTACTAATTTGGATAAATTGTATTTTGCCACCTAAAATTTCAAAATTTTCTCATTTTAACTCTTAAAATTTTTGTTTTTTTTATTTAAAAAAAAAACTTTGGTCCTATAATTTTACTTTTTCTCAATTTGATCCAACATCTAACGTTTGTCCAAAATTGAATGAATTGCAACCACGTCGCCTCCAATTGAAACCCCACACTCCATCGTCCTCTTCTCTCCTCTAAATCGACTAAATGACAAATTGAATTTGAGAGAGATGTTACTCAATAATGTTGATTTGAAAGGGTCATGGTGCTTGAATTAATGTGATTAGTGGTGTCCAGAAAGAAGTGGATATAATGGTACTGTTTAATTGTTGGTGATGACAAATTACCAGCAAATAGTGGGTAAGGGTTTTAGTGGTGGTTTTGTGTTGGTGAATGGGGAGTTGAGTTATTGGGTCTCATGCCTAGTAGTAACAGTTGCATATTTAATTGGGTTTATTTTAAAGAAAATGTAAAAATTTTGACTTATCCAAAAAATAATGTAAAAATTTGAACCGTTCATATTTTAACAAATATTGAGTATAATATATTTATAAAAAATCACGTTGATCGGATATAAATAATTCTTTAATCAAATCACATTTGCATGTAGTTTTATATTTTAAATTACACTTGCTATTTATTTTTTTACATACAAATGTGATTTGATGAAAGAACTAGCGATATCTGATCAATATGATTTTTTACAAATATGTTCTATCTAATATCTTCTAAAATATGAACTATTCAAAATATTAAATTAGGCCCAATACAATGCACAATAGTTGTTGCTGCACATAGTGAAGGGATAGTGGAAGGGAATTATAAATGGGGTAGTGTGGAGGTCTAGTTTGAGAATTTGGTTATTTTAGTTGGTTTTTTGACTTTTTAACTATTTTATGAGATGAAAAAAAATATTATATTTGTCGTGATTCATGAATTTCTTTATAATTAAATAGATAGTTGTGAGACATTTTATATTATTGGCTATTTTAGTAGTTTTTGTCTTTATTGACTATTTTAGCCTCAAACCATTAGGTTGGAGGCTTTTTTTTGGCTAAATTAGTCAATAGAGACAAAATATGTTAAAATAGTTAATAACACAAAATGTCACATTCAAATCATAATAATTTTATTTTTTTTCTCACAACCATCAAATCAATTACAAAAAAAAAAAAAAAAAACCAACTATTATTCTAAATACAACTTTTTTAGTCAAGTTAAAATAGTCAAAAAATCAACTAAAATAGCTTATTCCCAACCAAAGCCTATGGAAACTTGGCTATTTTAGTAGTTTTTTTTTTTATTTATAATTTTTTAGCTAAAAAATTATATATTTTGGATGATTTGTGAATTTTTTTTAATTGAATAGATATTTATGAGAGAAAAAATTATTAATTAAGAATGTGAACTTTTGTCATATTAGTCAAGCACATCAACAAACAGATTTTCATTCAATTTTTTATGAGCGTTTGTTGCTGAGTAAATTGAAAAATATTAGGAACTAAAATATATATAAAAAAATAAAATTAAAAATTAAAGTGAGAAAATATTAAAACAATTAACGCGACTGCTTTTTTGTCCAAAATTGGACAAAAGTGAACACTTGAAGAAATTTTTGTAGAAACGTTAGAAACTAAATGAGAAAAGGTAAACTTAAACAGTTGGGGTGTTTTGGAAACAAAGAAATAAGTAGTTTTTTTTGCTTTTTTTTTTTTTTTTTCAAAATACATTTGGTAATTGCTTTTCTATTGACCTTTTTGTTTTTTTGAAAATTATTATAATATGATATCACATCATTTGAAAAAAATTATAAAATTCCTATATTATCCTCATGCAGATTTATGAAATTATCATTTTACCCATTTTTAAAGGAAGTATGATCTGCTTCAGTCAATAAAATAAATTGAAAATGGCCCCTTTTGAGAAGTGGGTTATAATTTACTTCTCAGACTATAATTCACTTCCTCTCTTACAAAAAAATTACGTATAAGCAATTTTTAACAAAAAAATTGATTATAATCATTTTTCTAAAATAGCCCGATATTTCAATAATTTGACATGTGACTTATTCATCTTCTTGTCAAAAGAAAACAGACCTAAAATAAGTTACTTTTTGCTTATTTATGAAAAGAAAAAAAAAAATTGTTTATTTCTTTGCTCTCAAAACACATCTTAAAGAGAAAAAATAACTGAAACTGAAAGGTGAGGTTAGTGTAATTTATTTATTTCCAAACATGGTATACAAGATTTTTTGCTAAATAAATAAATAATAAAAATTAAAAGTAGCTTGGGCCTACTCTAGACATAGGTGGGCCACTAGAATAATGGTGGTGGAGTCACTGTTAATTGTTGTGTACTAGGTTGTCAAGTTTTGCATTTTACACATTTATAATCTATATATTCCGTACATACCCAAATCAGAGTGACTCAAACTGTATCCTTTTCGAAATTGGGTACTGATATTTCAAAATTAACCCTAATTAGAAGTTTAGTTGAGATTTTTTTTAGTTAAAATAGTTTAAAAAAAAAGATAATAAGTTTTTTAGTTTAATAAAATAAAATATAAAATCTAATTTATAATTATTATATTTTTTTTTATAAAAAATCAAAAAAAAATTTCACAAACGAGACTTTTTAGGCTCAGGCTAAGGGATTATTTGGGAAGTGTCAAATTAATATACTTTTTAACTTTTTATGAAAATAAATAAAATATGAATTGGGTTTGAAATGACGTAATAGAGAAATTATATGACTTAAATAAGATAATTGTGATTTAAATAGGATAATGTGCTAAAATAATATGTGTTATTTTAACACATACCAAATAACCACTAAAATAGTTAAAAAAAAATTAAAAAATTAACCTACTTTTCAAACAAAGCTTTACAAGAGTTTCAAAAGGCATTTTCTGTAACTCATACAACAATAGTATCACGTGATGGTATTTTTATAATAACATAGTAGGCAAATTATATCTTCTTTTTTTTTTGGTGAGATTTTTTTGATAATTATAAAGACATTTTCTGTAATTTTAATAATTATATTAATATCTTTTACTTTTAAAATTATTATTAAAAAAAATTCAATCTATTAAGTTCGTACAAACAACGTTACTTGGGTGTGGAAATCATATTATCATTTGATTTGCACGTGAAAAGACGAAAATACTCATAAATTAAGAAGTTTCATTCATTATCAACATGGGTAAATTACACTTAATTCCCCTGAGATTTTGTATATATATTATCAAAGACATATACATATTTTAGCATTATTGAATAAAATTCTTAAATTTCATACAATATTAAATAAAACTCTTAAAGTGTGAAGACATTATTAAAACATTTAATATAATATATATCTTTTCATTAATAAAATACCTAAAAATAAACTATCTCTCTTGACCTTAAATGCACTAAATTTAGTTTACCTTATTATGTGAAATTATTATTTATTTTTATAACTTTTTCAAAATATAAATGTAATTTATTGACTATATTGTTTTCCACAATAAGTTTTTGAACTTTTATAAACAAATAATAAAATAAAAATTCAATCATTAATGAAGGTGTGAAATTAATTTTCAAATTTAGTTTAATAAAAATAATTTAAATGAGATAAATAAAGATGGAGAAATAGATTTTAAGTATCATACAATAAATTAATTGAGCATTTTATTATTCTTAAATAATTAATCCATTCACGTAAGGATTAATTTTAATTTTAGGTGTAAGCAATGACAAATTATTTGAATTGTTTATTATTCTCAAATGATTTCTTGATCCTTTATTCCCTATCAACTAATTTTAATATATTGTGAGGTGATTAGATTTTTTTTTAAAATTTTATATATTTTTATATTTTTTTTAATCATGTAAGAATATTAACTTGTATTTTTTTAAATATGTATTGATTAGAATTTTAATGACTCAAAAATAAAAATAAAAATTTGATAATAATATATGATTGAGAAATGATAAAATAATAATTTTTTTTTACATATGAATAAATAAGTAATGTAAATTTTCGGAAAAAAATAAATCCATTTATTTCAACTTTAAAAAAAAAAAATTCAAATAATAAATGCATTACTTAAAATGATAAATTTTACGTTATTTATGTAGCGTAGAATAAGTCTTATATTAAATTATCATAATGTTATCTAATATTAATTTTAGAGAAATTGTTTATTTTTAAATATTTTATCAATGAAAATTACGTTTTTTTTTCATTAAATGATTTAATGATGCCCTAAAAATTTAAGGGTTTTATGGAATATTAAATGAAATTTAAGAATTTTATTAAATAATGGTAAAATATGTATGGGCCTTTGATAATATATATGCAAAAACTCATATGAGGTGAGTAAAATTTCTTTTTTGAATCAATAAGGTAACTAATGGGTGCAATTTCATCATTTTTGATAGTGTAACCTATGACATCGACATGCCATTAGCATGATATTAGTAAATTCTATTAAATAGCCTAACAGAGTATAATAGTGATGGAATGTTGATAATAATTTCAAAAGCAATAAATGTTATTGTAATTATTAAAACTAAAAAGAATGTTCTTGTAATTATCAAAAATCTTAAGGAAGGTAAGTGTAATTTACACTTTTTTTTTTTTTTAACCTATTTGTCTCTCATGAGGCTTTTTAGATGTTTGTTTTGTAGTGGTGTAATGATGTATTTGTAAAGTCGGTAAAAAATTTATCAAATTAATAAATGGTTGACAATTGATTTTTATTAATGAGTTTTGATTTATTTGTGTTAATTTGTATTAAAATATGATGTGAGAAACGTAATAAGTTGAATTGTAATTTCTTAAGATACTTTTTATAGTAATAAATTTATTATTGAAAGTTTAAGCAAATTTTTATGTTTAGAATAGTACGAAGCGAGATTTCCATCTATTTTTATTTTTAATTTTTTATTCAACAATGATTTAGATCACTAAAAAATACATCACTAATAGCACTAATACATTGGAAATGACAAACAAAATAATAAAAAAATAAAAACAAGGCATAGAAAGTGGGCGGGGCTTACTGCCACATCATTAGTGCTCCCTTTAGTGATCTCCTTTTAGTGCTCCCAAACATTTTTCTTTTTTATTTATTTATTGATGGCACGTAAGATGGTATTATCCTTTAATGAAAAAATTATAAAAAATTTTATGTTTAGATTAGTGAAAAACAAAATGCTTCTATCCATTTCCATTTCCATTTGTATTTTTTTTTTTTTTGGTAAGTAAATTACACTGACTTTCTTGTAGCCTAGAGAAAATATAGCTTACAAATTTGACATAATTATATTGAATTCTTTTAAGATTTTAATTTACATAATACTTATTTTTATTTCAGCAAAAAATTGTTAGACATGTAAATGAAAAAAATAATAGTGCCATCCATTTTAGTCTGAAATGTATATATGACTTCTTCTTTTTTTTTCTTTCTTTCTTTTTCTCTATTTTCACAACATTTGCATTAGTTTCGATTTTTTAACTTTATTAAAAGAAGGGCAAAATCCTATCTCTCCCATATTGTTTAGACCAGTTGCACTTCGGGGTGTGTGCGGTACAGTTCAGACGATTTGAGGATAAAATTATAAATCAAATGATAGATTGGCGTAGTGGCAAATAACCAAGTCGCAATTTGTGACGGAGTGAAGAATATTCTTAACTAATTATCAAGCATTTGCATAATATGTAACACTAATTTATATGATATTTTTTTTATATATATAACACAAACTAATTTTATATAATATTTTTCATATATATAACTACTAATTTGTAACAAATTTCACATATTAAATCTTTCTCACACTCATTTTTACTTAGATATTTCATTAGAGGTTAAAAAATATTTATTTATTAACTATAGCAGAACAGATCGATTTTGAAAACGGATTATAAATTTTAAAATTTAATCTGTGGTTAATGGATTGGTGCGGGTCGGTGCGATTTAAGCAAATTAGGTGATATTTTGCAGTTTCCTAGTTGTACTTTACCCCCTATCATTTGGAAATAACCACTTACCCCTCTTGTGGTTTTGGATTAAACTGTTGCCGTTAACTATTCCATCCGACTTCATATATTTGAAGTGTACGCGCCTTTGACACAAGTCTACTGAAAAAATAATTGTTTTCCTCCAAAACTAGTTATAACAAAAAAAAAAACAAAAAAAACAAAAAAACAAACAAGCAAATAAACAACAACAACAAGACTAAAGGGTGAGCTTTGAAGTTTTTCTTTGCAATGAGAGAGGGTAGGAGTTTTGGTGGAGGGTGGCAGCCAATGCTCTACAAGAGAAGGGATTTGGGCCAAAATTGCAGGGCTTTTGCTAGTAATCTCATTACAATCTTAGTGGATAACTTGCCCGCTGAGATGGATCCGAAAAGGCTGTTCAGGATGTATTCGAAGTTCAGAGTTGTCCGCCATGTGTTTATACCCTACAAGAAGAGTAGAGTGGGGACGAAGTTTGGATTTGTAAGGTATGATTGTGAAGCGGGGTTAGCAATCCAGAAGACTAATGGGGTGTGGTGCGATAACAAAGAGTTGATGGTCAAGCTTGCAGACTATGTTAAAAGCAATGGTCGGAACGATGTTTTCACCAGTAATGCAGTGCCTTTGGGTGGACAAGTCAAGTCCCTTGAGGTTAATAGTAAGATTACTATCTTAAGGGGAGGCAAATCCTTCGTGGATGTTGTGAAACAAAAAGGTGTTGAAGACACTAGTTGCTTGAAGGTCTTGACCTCAGATGAAGGTTGTGATTGGTTAGATAGTACTATGATTGTCCGTTTGAAGTCCTTGACTTTGGTGGGTAGTTTAGAAGCATTAGTGAAAAAATATAATCACAACATCTCCATTCGGTTTGGAGGTGGTAACATTGTGCTCCTTTTCTTTGGGTGCAAGGTTGAACTTGATAAGGAATTCAGTTCTGTTGCTGTGATTATACAGGATTTGTGCGAGGAAATTAGATCTTGGGGGGAGGATTTTGTATTAGAACCCTCTCGTCTCGTTTGGTTACACTGCTTCGATATTCCGTTTCATGTGTGGAATCCTAGTACGTTTCAAAGGATTGGAAACTAGTGGGGAGATACCATTAGATTCGATTCCTTGGATTCAAATTCACTGGTTTGTGGGAGAATTCTAGTGCACACCAGAGTTATGGAGACCATTAACTCTAAGGTGTCAGTGGATTGTCATAACAAGCAGTTTGTTATTTCTGTGAAAAAAGGGTTGTCAAGTTTGGATTTCGCGGAGGAGATTGGGTAGAAGTGGGGTCTCAGTTCGATTGTCGATTGTCGATCAGAATTTTCAGTTGCCGGCGGCAGAAGTAGGAAAGAGAAGAGTCAAGAAGAAGTGGTGGGTAATGATGAGGTAGTGTAGTTTCTTTCCTTCCAGAAGGAAGTTGGAGTCGATGTGTCTGGCACGCATGGGCATTGGGACTCGGTGTCGGCTATTACTGAATCTAGCTCAAAGCATGCTCTTCAACTAGAGGCTTGTGATCATGAGGGGAGAAGGATTTTGAATTGTGATAGGCCTGATAATGATTTGGGTTTTGTTAGATCTCAGGTAGACTTCATGAGGAGTATTAGTAGATCTATTGGGCCTCAACCTGGGTTGAATTTAGAAGTAGTGTTGGGTGAACCTACTTTTGTTGGGCCTTATCTTGGTAAAAGGTGCACTGTTATTGATATTGAAGAGGTGGACCAGAATTTGGGGGTTGAGCCTCTTAATATTGGGGAAAATTTAAAGGTAGGGGTCATAGAGGATGCTTCGGTTGGGTCGGTGGAAGAGGATATCTCTAGAAGCACATTTGGTGCTAAGATCACGATCAATTTGCAGACCAAATCAAAGCTAAGGGATGCAAGAATTCGGTTCCAGTGAAAGTGATTAAGGGCGGTTTGAAACCTGCTAGGCAGAGGAGCCGTAATCAGCTGACCACTACTAAGAAGGGAGCCTCTCTTAAAGATGTGATTGCGGCATTTTCGTTGGCTTCATCTTCTAAGTTGGGGTCTAGCAGTGGTCGAATTATTCTTAATGAAACTCAAGCAACTGTGCAGTTGGGTAAAGCTTTGGGTATTGATTTTGATGATTAGGAGGATGTTGTGCTTAACAGAATCGCCGATCTGGAAAGGCAAGATGTGGCAAGTATTGAGCAAAGGAGGCACCAGCAAATCAGGTAAGTTTTTGCTTGTTTTGGGAGTGTTGGAGTTTTTTTATTATTTTATTATGCATCTTCTGTCCGGGAATATTCGAGGTTTGGGGAGGGAGGTTAAAAGGAGGAAAATTAGGAAAGTTCTTAAAGATGAGAAAGTGGATATGGTATTTTTTCAAGAAACCAAGAGATAAGTTATTAGTCCTAATATAGTGAGATCCGTTTGGCCTTTTGATAGATTTGAGTTTTTGGAAGTTGGTGCAAATGGCTTTGCTGGTGGTCTTTTGTGCATTTGGAATCCATGAGTCTTCTTACTTCATAGTAGTTGCTGTTCTAGGAATTTATTATGTTAGCTGGCAAGATTAAATCTGAGTTTGAAGGAGTGTTAGTCAATCTCTATGCTCCTAATGATGTTGTAAAGAGAAGGGATTTATGGGATTTGTTTATCAGGATCAAGCCATTGTTTCCCAATCCTTGGTGCATTGGGGGCGATTTTAATGAGATTAGGTGTATAAGTGAGAGGGTTGGTTGTTCCAGGAGAAATGTAGGTATACAGGATTTTAATGAGTTCTTGACAAGTCTGAAGGGGTGGAGCTGTCAATGTTAGGGAGAAGGTTCGCTTGGAGCAATTCCAGTGAAAATGGTAAATGGAGTCGCATTGATAGGTTCATATTAGACTCTGATTGGCTTGCTGTTTTCAACTTTAAATGTTGGGGGCTGCCTAGGTCTGTGTTTGATCATTGTCCTATTATTCTAAAGGAAGATAGTAGGGACTGGGGTCCTAAACTTTTTAGGTTCATGAACTGTTGGTTTTTCCATTTTGGTTTTTTGCCAATGGTTGCAAAGGTTTGGCTTGAAGCAGAGGTTGATGGGTTGGCTGGTTATAGTTTGTCTAAAAAGGTTTGGCTTGTATCTATTTTTGGAAACCTTACATCCCAACTAAAACTTGCTGAGGAGGAGTTCTATCAGCTGGACCTACTAGCTGAGTCTAGAGAGTTATTGGCAGCTGAGATATCCAGAAAAGTAGAGTTGAAGGAGTTAATTTGGAAGTTAAGTAAGAGGGTAGAGTGGTTTTGGTTTCAGAAATCCAGACAAGACTAGGCTCTCAAAGGTGATAAAAATACGAGGTATTTCCATTTTATGGTTAAATGTCGGCAGAACATTAATTTCATTAACTCAGTGGTAGCAAATGGAGTGGTGGTTGATGATCCATCAGTAGTAAAAAGACATGTCTAGAATCATTTTAAGAGTGCTTTTCAGAATCATGGAAGGTTAGGCCAAAAATAGGGGGTATTTCAAACCTTAGATGGGTCCCAAGTTCTTGATCTTGAAAAGGAGTTCACAGAGTCAGAGGTTTGGAGTGCTCTGAAGGCCTGTGATGGGAACAAGGCCCCTGGGCCAGATGGCTTTAATCTTTTAGCTATTAGGAAGTGCTGGAAATTTATGAAAGGGGATATCATGCTATTTTTTAAAGAGTTTTTTGCTAATGGAAAGCTGGCCTCTGGTCTTATTTCTTCTTTTAGTGCTCTCATTCCCAAGACTGAGAACCCCAATAGCCTCAATGACTACATACCAATTAGTCTTATTGGTTCCATGTACAAGATTCTTGCCAAAGTGTTATCTAGCAGGCTAAAACTAATTATTCCATCTATTATTAGCCCCTCACAGTCAGCTTTTTTTGGGGGGAGATTCATTCTTGATGGGGTGCTTGTCGCAAATGAGGTCTTAGATTGGTGAAGGAGTAAAAAGAAGAAATGGGTGATTATTAAAATTGATTTTGAGAAAGCATATGATTGTGTAAATTGGAATTTCTTATTTAATCTAATGGAAAGTTTTCATTTCGGTCTTAAATGGAGGAATTGGATCAAAAGTTGCGTTTCCAAGGCTAGAATTTTTGTTTTAGTTAATGGAAGCCCTACAGATGAGTTTGTACTTGAAAGAGGTTTAAGGCAAGGGGATCCTCTCTCTCCTTTTTTATTTAATATGGTTGTGGAAGGTCTGAATATTTTGATTTTGAGGGCTAGAGAGTTGGAAGTCTTCAAGGGGGCTGTTATTGGGAATGGTTTGGAAAAAGTGTCACACCTTCAATTCGCAGATGACACCATCTTATTCTGTGAGGCCAATCAGGAGGAAATTCTTTGTATCAAGAGGTTGCTTCGATGCTTTGAAGTTGTTTCTGGTCTAAAGATTAATTACAGTAAAAGTTCGGTTATTGGTGTTAGTGTGGAGGAGGAATTACTGGATCAGGCTGCTGATATCCTCAATTGTTCCAAAGCTGTGCTTCCTATTTCTTTTTTTGGGTCTACCTCTTGGTGCTAGTCCTAGAATTAAATCAACATGGGCCCCTATTGTTAGGAAGTTTAAAGTTAAGCTTGCCAACTGGAAGAGAAGGCATTTGTCTTTTGGTGGCAGATTATCTTTGATTAAATCTATGTTGATCAACCTCCCTGTCTACTATTTATCTTTGTTTAAGATCCCTGGAGGAGTTGCCAAAGATCTTGATCGTATTCAAGCCTCCTTTTTATGGGGGGGTTCTGACCTTAAGAAAAATGTGCATTTGGTTGAGTGGTCTGAAGTTACTAAAGATTTAAGAGTTGGTGGTCTTGGTATTAGGAAGATTAGAGATGTGAATTTATGTCTTTTGGCTAAGTGGTGGTGGAGGTTTGGGTGTGTGGAGAAGGCTCTTTGGAAAGACATTATTTGCAATAAATATAAGTATGCTCCAAAGTCTTGGTTGCCTCCATATGATCTTCAAATTTTTGGCTCTAGAGTTTGGACTAACATACTGTCAGTAGTTGTTTCCAGGCCTATTTTCTTTGATTTTTTGCACTCCCACATTAGTATTGATTTAGGTGACGGTTATAGGTGCTCTTTTTGGAATGATTCATGGATTGATGCTGGTTGTTTGAAGTTAGCTTTCCCTAGATTGTATATGCTTTCTCAGGATAAAGAAGCACCTGTTCTTAATATTTTCAGTAGAAGATCTTCATCATCTAGGTGGGTGTTAAACTTCAGAAGAAACCTTTATTCTTGAGAATCTGCAGATTTATCTGCTCTTGTTCATGTCCTTAACTCTGTCCCAGTATTAAGATCTGGTGTAGAGGATAAATTGGTGAGGACTTTTGGTACCTCAGGGGTCTATTCAGTGAAATCAGCTTATGAGTGGCTTTCCTCCAATGATAGCTCAGGTGTAGTGGTGCCTAGGTTGTTGTGGAAGGGTATCTCTTCTCCAAAAATGCAGTTCACATGTTGGTTGGCATGGAGAGGTAGATTAGAAACTTTTATGTTTATGCAGAGTATTGGTGTTTTAGATCCCAATGGCTCCTATTTGTGCTGCTTTTGTCATTCTAGTGATGAAAATGTAAGTCATGTCCTTCTCCATTGTCAGTTTGCTTGGTGCATTTGGTCCGAAGTGGTTAAGTGGTGGAGCTTGGTGTGGGTTATGCCTCAGAGCATATCTCAGCTTCTGGATTGGTGGAGTGGTTTTAAATTTAAGAAAATGCTTAAATGTATGTGGGATGCGCTGTCATCTGTGGTCATGTGGTATGTGTGGAAGGCTAGGAATGAAATCAAATTTTCTGGTTCACAGGTTAACTGGTGTGGTGTCTGTGAGTCCATCAAGTTGCATATTGCTTTTTTGGTTAAGTACCATACTAATTAAGGGGGTGGTTTTTTCAGTCAATGACTTGCTCTTTAGTTTGAAATCTATCAGGGGGCTTTGAGTTGTGGTTGTTGCTGCCTATCTCTTTGTTCTAGGTTATAGTGGTTGCTGTTGTCTACCTCTTTGTTTTGCGAGGCTGTTGTTGCTGTGTTGTTCTGTATTGCTTGATGCTACTGTGTTGATTTTGGTATCTGGTTGTCGTGTTGTTCTATTTTGGTTTTCTACTGGTTGGATTCTCTCCAACTAGTTTTTGGCTTGTGTTAGAACATGATTGGGTGGCTTTTTTGTGCCAATCTAGTTGGGATGAGTAAAGTTCACTATGATGCTAGTAGCACGACTTTTTTGTTCCTTCATTGATTTCAGATGTAAGGATCTTTTCCTTAGTTCTAATTCAATAAAGTTTTATTTTTGTTGATCAAAAAAAAAAAAAAAAAAAAAAAAAAACAACAACGACAACAACAACAAAACATAAATGCCCCCACATATATCTATGTAATGAAACAATGCATTGTTGCTGTTTGCCAATAAACCTACGCAGAGGAACCCATCTAGAAGATCTCCAGGTGAGCTACTATAATTTATTTATTTATTATTCTATTTTAATTTAAATTTTAGAAATCATATATGTATATAGTATGATTGTTATTATTAACTATTGAGTAATTGATTTAATTATAAACTATTATTTTTTTATTTTTTGTTTTTAAAATTTATGTAAATGCCAAGTTGTTCATCAAGCAAAATGGAGGTAATGGAAGTACTTGACCTAAGGTTCTAAAAAACATGTGTGAATGTAAGAAAAATACAGCAAACCCTTTTCCTTATTGTACTGCTATGGGCCACAAGCATTAACAAACATGTAAAAATCATTAAGAAGCAACTAGCAAAGTAGAAAAATACAAAAACAAAAGCACACAAGAAAACATAGAAATATATATATATATATATATATATATATATTTAAAAAAATATATTTGTATTTCAAGTATGTAATAGAAATATATAACACATAAGCATGTTCCATAAATGAAATGTAACTTTGAGAAAATCCTCTGAAAAATATCATATATGGAAGCTATCACATACGCTTCATTTTTTTTTGCTATTTTGTGTGAGTTGACTTCACTTTTTTTCGTTACCCTCCTTAATCGTTAACCGTTATCCCAATTGAGAACCAAAATTAAAACCTTAGAAAACTTTCCCCAAACCTTCTTTCTTTCAATTGTGACATGTGAAAATGAGAACTATATAGACAAAACCTATATATTTAAGGAAGGTCAATTTTAACTTTTCAACACAAGCCGTTAACGGAATCAATATTGCAAAAAAGTCCAAAATCACAATTGGTTTGTTATTAAAATAATTTGTTGTGAACAATTATTTGTATGACATGTATGTATATGTGTATTAAACATAAATTGATAGAAGAATAATACACAATTCCGTAGTTTTTTCAAAGCAATTATAATTATATTAATAAAGTAATACATATTAGAAAATTAAAGTATTCAATGGTAATATAGTATTACAAATTGATAATGTATGAATACAATGACATATATAAATATAAATTTACATTTATATTATATATTTATTTATATATGTAGACATTGACATATATAAGATATCACAAAAACAATACGTGAAATTTTTTGTAACAATATAATACAAGTAATAATGAGAAGTTAATTATTCATAATTAAATTGTAACAACCACCACCATAATTACTTGCTGAATTATGTGATTAGTCTTGATTATGTGTTTTATGTTAATTACGTGACGTGTTATTTGCCATGTATTATTTGTCTTGTAGTTATATGAACAGATGCATGGAGAATAGGAATTAAACATGTCTGAATCAGTAAACTATAAAGTTAGAATTTAATATTTGGGATAAGAAATTAGAACCTAATTCACCATAGTACGTTTCAATTTAGTGCAAAGAAAATTAGATTATGATAGTAAACCCCTAACATATACAGACAAGTTTAAACTTTTGTAATCAGAATTCTCAAAATGTTTTTTTTAAAAAAAAAAAAAAAAACTATACAATGTCCTGATCCATTAAGTTTTCTAATCAACCCATGTAACAAGCATTGGGCCAATGACTCCCAAACCAGACGGTTTTAGGGCACTAGGTGTGAAGACACCCATACGGGCTTAATAACTCGAGTTGAAAAGGCTACGAATCCGAACAAGTCAATTTCCTTATTGTCCTTAACTATGCAATGTCTAGGTCCCTTAAACTTTCTAATTAACCCATGTGGCAAGTATTGGGTTAATGACTTCCAAACCAGACGGTTTTAGGACACTAGGTGTAAAGACACTCCTATGGGCTTAATAACTCAAGTTAAAAATGCTACGAACCCAAATGAGTCAAGTGTTTGTTATTTTTTTTATTGTTTTTTTTTTATTTATTTTGAGAATCAAGGCTAGTCATTTATTCTTTCCTACAACACTAGCAATTATCAATAATGTACACTAGAGATTATTGAGAGGGTGATTTATGCTCCGGCGTTGGGCCGAGGTATGAACCGAACAGGTTGGGGGCCCAGCAGAGCAGTGGGCCGAGATGATCGACTGTTCACCCGGAGATGGGCTACCAGAACTTGGGCCGGGCAGAGTTTGGACTGTGCTGCCCCGAACCGTGCAGAAGGTGCTCGGCCAGGAAGTGACCGGTCAGACCAGGATGCTCGGTCTGAGGATTGTCGAGATCAGACAGACCGAGAGGCCGGCGCTCGGAAAGGCGCGGTCAGCCGAGGTAGTTGACTGACCGGCGAGAAGACCGACCAAAGGAGGATCCCGGGCTAAGCTTTGCCGAGATGCCGCTTAGCCCGGTCCTTCATTCGGTTATCCGGTCGGGCGCTTAAGGTATGAAGCATGGTATGACCGAGGTAGGGCAGCTCGGCTGCCGAGCTCCAGCTATGCTGGCAGGCAGTTGAGAGCAGGTGATGAACGGCATGGTTTAAGCTGACAGATGGGATAGCAGAGCCACGTGTCAGGAGATGACAGGGAGTGGATATGGGGCACAGAAGATATATAAGCCTGTCTGCGCCCCCCATACGAGATAGACAAACACTCTGTAAGAAGATCCTTACACTCAAACACTCTCTCCCTTCTCTCTATTCCCTCTAAGGTGTGTGCTAACTTGACCGTCGGAGGGTTTTTCCGGCCACACACCGCCGGGTAGCTCATCCTTATTGACTCGCAGGTGATCGGACATCGACGGAGCTTGGAAGAAAGGAATACGGGCACGCCGGAATATTTGCTCCCCGTACAATTGGCGCCGTCTGTGGGAATCTTGACAGACAAAACCTTGTCTTCCAGGTTCATCTGATCGCCGTCCATGGCGAACAACGACGAGTTCCCGTTGTCCGTCATCGATGGAGCCACCCCGGAGTATACCCGAAGGAGAGAGGGACCACCTGCCGTCCATCCAATGGCTGAGTTGGGGACGCCCACTGGAGGACAGTCAGGAGACACGCGGGATAAGCGCGGAAGGAGTCATGGGCATTCTCGGAGTCCAGACGGTCACCGGCGGAGAGACTCACACGCCAGGCGACTGGAAAGCAAGTTAAGGGACCAAGACGCTGTCATCAGGCGGATGGCGGCGGAGATGGAGGATCTTAAACGTCATGTCAAAGGGAAAGGTGTAGCTGGAGTGGGAGACCACAGTGAGCGCACCCTATCCCGCCGTTCAGGCGGACAGAGCCAACGACATACTCAGTCCATATCTATCACCAGAAGTTACCAGGTTGGTGATTCCGACGTGCGTGCAGAAAAGTCCAGCGCGCAAGACAGCACCTACAAACCCTCACGTCCGGCGACGACGTCGAGGTATTCTTATTCAGCTCAGTCAGAGGACTTACGGGCAGTATTAAGGGAGCGGGCTCGCCGACGCGAAGCTCAGAGAATACCTGCTTTCCAGCGGCTCTCCTACGGGGTTCATGCCAGCGAGGAGGTCGGAATGCCTCCACCCCGCCAGGCAGTGCCGATATTCGAAGATACAGACTTGGCAAGGTTGAATGCCACTCCTTTCTCCCAGGAAATAGAAACAACGCCGCTTCCAGCGGGCTTCCATCAGCCTAAGTTCACACTTTACGACGGGAAGACCGATCCGTACATGCATGTGAGCCACTTCCGACAGGTTATGGCCGGACATCGGCGCAATGACGGACTTATGTGCCTAATCTTCCCGTCAAGTTTAGGCGAGCTGGGCTTAAAGTGGTTCGAGAGGTTGCCGGAAGGGAGTATACAAAGGTGGCATCAGTTGGCCGAGGCGTTTGTTACGCGCTTCAAAACCAACACAAAAACACCAAAGGAAGTTGATCACTTGCTGAGTGTCAAGATGGAACCGTGCGACACACTGAAGGCGTACAATTCAAGGTATTGGGAAACCTTCAACGAGATCTTAGACTGCCCGGTCAACCTTGCTATCACGCAGTACAAGCGCGGTCTCCCGGTCGGACATAGACTGCGGGACTCGCTTACCATGCACCAACCGACTTCCATGGGCCAGCTCATGCAGCGCATCAACGAGCACATCCGAGTAGAGGATGATGCGTCGGCTTCCACCGTGAAGGCCACTCCGGTCGGAACAGACAAGAAGACAGCAGGCAAGGTGCACGCAGTTGGGCAAGAGTCCAGCCGCTCAAATGACCGGGCAGAGGAATCAGACCGAGGTTCAAATCGAAAAAACCGGGGTAGAGGACGTCGGAATGACCGGGATGACTACCCCCGTGATGACGTTGAGGACGCAAACAGGAGAATGAAGGCAAGGACTGGCATAACCACGGTCTTTAAGATTCCAATCTATCGCATACTTAGCGAAATCCGAGACGAGGAGTATGTCCGGTTTCCTGCTAAGTTGGGCGATGGACAAAAGGGGTACAACCCGCGGTATCGTTGTACGTTTCACCGGGAGAGGGGCCACCGGACTGAGGATTGTTTGCCTTTGCGACAACATTTGGAAGAATTGGTTGCGGCCGGGCATCTGGACCTTTACATTGATGGCGGAGTGAAACCAAATCAGGCTCCGGTTGATCCCAGGGGACAGGACGACCGAGATGCACCACCACAAGGAGTCATTAATGTCATTCACGGCATCGTGGAACCGGAGCGTGTCTGCGAACTCCGGGGCATGATCAAGAAGGCAGAGCACATGAGGGAAGTTTTGTCAGTACAGCCTGCCATCAAAAGGGGGAAGACAGAGGAGAAAGACGTGATCAGCTTCACCTCAAGGGATTTAGAGCGTATCCAGACGCCGCACAACGATGCTCTTGTCGTAACACTACGCGTCAAAGAATTTGATGTTAGACGGATCTTGATCGATCAGGGAAGCTCGGTCGAGATCATGTATTATGATGCGTTCAAACAGCTCAAACTTCGTGAGACAGACTTGGCACCGGCCACTTCGCCACTGGTTGGATTTAACTCGCAGCCGGAGTGGCCATTGGGAAAGATTATCCTGCCGGTCAAAGCGGGATCCGTGGTCCAGCAAGTGGAGTTTTGGGTGCTACAAGTGCCTTCAACATACAACCTTATCCTTGGAAGAGGATGGCTTCACGCCATGCAAGCCGTAGCATCGACCTACCACCAGGTGATGAGATTCCCCTCGGCTATGGGGGCAATCGAGGAGATTTGGGGTGATCAGGTCATGTCCAAGCAGTGCTTCGTGGCGGTCAACGGGAGCCGGGCTGCCAAAGGATTCGTTCAAATGATCGAGGGACCGGAGGACCAGAGTGTCTTGGATGATGTTGGCACCAAAGTAGAAGACAAGGCAGTTGAAGAATTAGTTGAGGTGCGGATTGATGCCGAGCACCCGGACAGGTTCTTCTTGCTCGGTTCAAGTCTCTCGGCCATGGAGAGAACCGAGATGATCGAGTTTTTAATGGCGAACATCGAAGTCTTTGCATGGTCGCCCTATGACATGCCTGGTCTTGACCCAAGCTTTATCTGCCATCACCTCAATGTCTTCCCTGGAGCAAAGCCAGTCATCCAGCGAACAAGGCGATCGGCGCTGCATCACGCCGAGGTAGTAGCAGAGGAGGTAAAGAACTTGCTTGAGGCACGAGCAATACAGGAAGTGCACTACCCTCGGTGGATTTCCAACACGGTAGTGGTGCCCAAGAAAAATGGAAAATGGCGAGTTTGTGTCGACTATAAGACAGTCAACCGAGCTTGTCCAAAAGACAGCTTCCCTTTGCCGCGCATTGACCAGCTAGTGGATTTGACGGCTGGACACAGTCGGCTCAGTTTCTTGGATGCATACCGCGGCTATCACCAGATTGCCATGCATGGGCCTGACCAAGAAATCACCTCTTTCACGACTCCAAGGGGACTCTTCTGCTATCGAGTTATGCCATTTGGTTTGAAAAACGCCGGGGCAACCTTTCAGAGGATGGTGACCAAAATGTTCGCTCCTTTGCTCGGCCGGACAATGGAGGCTTACATCGATGATATGGTGGTAAAGAGCCGACATGAGGCACACCATCTGTCCGACTTAGCCGAGATGTTCGCCGTTCTTAAGAAGCACAAGCTGCGCTTGAACGCCTCGAAGTGTACCTTTGGCGTGGGATCCGGGAAATTTTTGGGATTCTTAGTCACGAACCGAGGCATCGAAGCAGACCCTACTCAGATCAAAGCCGTGCAAGAATTGAAACAACCTAGCTCGGCCAAGGACGTACAGCATCTGGTCGGTATGGCCGCCGCGCTTAATCGATTTATAAGCCGGTCATCAGATCGCTGCCGCCCTTTCTTTCAAGCATTGAAGTCAAAATTCTCATGGGATGACGAGTGTGACCGAGCTTTGGCTGAGCTCAAAGATTATTTGTCTTCTCCGCCGCTGTTGGTTACACCAGAGCCCGGTGAGGAACTCTACCTTTACCTTGCCGTCTCCCAGCACGCAGTAAGTGCGGTGTTAGTCCGGGCTGAAGGAATTAAGCACCTCCCAATTTTTTACGTAAGTAAGACCCTTCTGCCGGCTGAGACGAGGTACTTGCCGCTGAAAAAACTAGCGTTGGCACTGATGATGGCTTCGAGGAAATTGGCACATTATTTCCACGCCCATACCATCGTCGTACTGACCGAGTTCCCTTTCAAGGCCTTGTTTGAGCGCGCAGACTTTTCCAGCCGAATATTAAAATGGGCGGTCGAGTTGGGACAGTTTGATGTGAAGTTCCAGCCGCGCACCGCAATCAAAGCCCAAACCTTGGCCGATTTTGTTGCCGAGTTCTCACCTGGCACTCATCCGGTATGCCCGGTCGTCATTGCCGGGGCAGATGATGAGACGCCCACAATGCCAACCGAGGAACTACTATTTGCAGAAGGTCGCGCCGCGGAGTTAGCGCGCATCATCGAAATTCCCTCAGTTTGCACGGTAATACCTCCCGGTGTTGCGATGACGGAGTTGTGTATCACCAACCCATCCACTCTGTCCGGTACCGCATCACCAAGGGGGGAAGGAATGGTTCCACACAGCTCAGAACTTGATGATTCGCCTACGGACTTGGGCATTACGGACCGACTTGCTGAGTCCGGTGCCGAATCCTCAAGGGGGGAAGGAATGGCTCCAGGCAGCTCAGAACTTGATGATTCGCCTACGGACTTGGGCATTCTGAATCAACTTGCTGAGTCCGGTGCCGAATCCTCAAGGGGGGAAGGAATGGTTCCAGGCAGCTCAGAACCTGCGGCCGGCTTCACACCGCAACCTGGTGTTTCGCCTACGGACTTGGGCATTACGGACCGACTTGCTGAGTCCGGTGTCGAATCACCAAGGGGCACTGACTTTGAACCGGTCAACACCAAACTTGACACCGCACAGCCGAGCAGTTGTGATCCCATTGCCCTTCGCAACTCTCAGGACCCATCTGACTGCTGGAAGCTTTTCGTGGGGGACATGTGGAAGCTTTTTGTTGATGGAGCGTCCAACCGCCATGGTGCCGGCCTAGGTATTGTACTTATATCCCCGGACGGCCTAACCATAGAGCATTCTATCACACTCGGCTTCCCGGCATCTAACAACGAGGCTGAGTACGAGGCGCTTCTTGCTGGGCTCAAGAGCGCAATCCAAATGAAGGCTGCCGAGCTTCTGGTATATAGTGATTCCCAGCTTGTGGTTAATCAAGTTTCCGGGATTTATGAAGCGAAGGACGACAGGATGGCGAAGTACCAAGCTCTGGTCAGGGACCATATCAAGCAGTTTGAGGCAATCAGAGTCCAGCAGATTGGCCGGGAAGAAAACAGCCGGGCTGATGAACTCGCCGGCCTCGCTTCCATGGTAGATAGCACATCTCCAAACCCCCTGTTGATTGACTTTCTTCCGCGGCCAAGCATTGAAAACGCCGGGCAGACGGATGTACTCTGCGCCGAGCTAGGTCCTTCATGGATGGACCCATTGATCTCGTTCCTCAGAGACCGGACTCTTCCAGCGGACAAGAAAGAAGCACACAAAATCCGGGTGAAGTCCGAGCGGTTTTGGCTCTCTCCATCAGGCGCGTTGTATAAGAAGTCCTTCACCGGTCCTTATCTCAAGTGCGTGCACCCGAACAGTGTGGAGGCCTTCTTGTTTGAAATTCATGAAGGCAGTTGTGGCAGCCACGTCGGGGGACGGTCCTTGGCTTACCGAGCTATTTCGCAGGGATACTGGTGGCCGTGCATGCAGGCCGACGCCCAAAAATATGTCCGCAAGTGCGAGAAATGCCAAAAATTCGCTCATCAGATCCACCAGCCTGCCAGGGAACTTCTTCCCCTCACCAGTCCTTGGCCTTTCGCCATGTGGGGGCTAGATATAGTGGGACCGTTGCCAACAGCACCGGGCAACCGGAAATTCTTCATCGCGGCCACAGATTACTTCACAAAGTGGGTTGAAGCTGAGCCCTTGGCAACCATCAAAGAAAAAGACGTGAAGCGATTTGTCTGGCAGAACATTGTCACGCGGTTTGGCGTCCCCAAGATTTTGATCTCTGACAACGGTACCCAGTTTGACGGTCGCCTATTCAGAGGATTCTGTGAAGATCTAAAGATAGAATTCTACAACTCCACCCCGGCCTACCCGCAGTCCAATGGTCAAGCCGAAGCATCAAACAAGACTATACTGGATGGGTTGAAGAAACGGTTGGAAAAGGCTAAGGGCAAGTGGGCTGAAGAATTACCGAGCGTCCTTTGGGCATATCGAACAACCCCGCGACGTTCGACCGGGGAAACTCCATTTGCTTTGGCTTATGGCATGGAGGCGGTCATACCCTTGGAAGTTGAAATGCCCACCCTCAGAACTGAGAGTTTTGAGCCCGAGCTAAATGCCGAGGCTATTGCCTTGGAGTTGGACTTAGCGGAAGAGCGCCGGGAGAAAGCCCTCATCCATGTTGCCGCTTACCAACAAGAGCTCTCCAAGAAGTATAACAAGACAGTGCACCCCAGACCGTTCAAAGTTGGGGATTGGGTTTTGAGGAAAATTATGGGCAACACCCTGGTGCCAGGAGAAGGCAAACTAGGGGCAAATTGGGAAGGACCTTACAAGATCACTGGTCTGGCGGGCAAGGGGGCTTACCACTTGGAGGATCTAGAGGGAAGAGCCATACCCCGGCCATGGAATGCGGCCAACTTGAAATTGTATTATTTTTAAGCTTTTTACTTTCCTCTTTTTTGTAAAGCAATTTTTTGGCTTGCAAAGCAGAATGTAATTCTTTTTGTCAAATTATAGAAGTCATTTTGCATTAGCACTCGGATTGTTCTTTTAATGTTTAAAACCGAGACGATTTGCTCCGGTTGGAAGAGTTGGTGTTTTGTCCAACTTAGGATCCCCAACCGAGATGATTTGCTCCGGTTGGAGGAGTTGGTGTTTTGTCCAACTTAGGATCCCCAACCGAGGTGATTTGCTCCGGTGGGAGGAGTTGGTGTTTTGTCCAACTTAGGATCCCCAACCGAGATGATTTGCTCCGGTTGGAAGAGTTGGTGTTTTGTCCAACTTAGGATCCCCAACCGAGATGATTTGCTCCGGTTGGAGGAGTTGGTGTTTTGTCCAACTTAGGATCCCCAACCGAGATGATTTGCTCCGGTTGGAAGAGTTGGTGTTTTGTCCAACATAGAATCCCAACCGAGATGATGTATTCCGGTTGGAAGAGTTAGTGTTTTATCCAACTTTGGATTCCCAACCGAGATGAAGTACTCCGGTTGGAAGAGTTGGTGTTCTGTCCAACTTGGGATTCCCAACCGTGATGAAGTACTCCGGTTGGAAGAGTTGGCGTCTTGTCCAACATGGTATCTTGTCCAAACTTAGCAACAACCGAGATGGATATTTCGGTGCGTGAATTTGTTTTGTTATGCTCAACTGCGTCGACCATGTTATGGACTCCGGTCGACCAAGTGTTCAAATGATAAGTCGTACCGAGATAGTTTGCTGAAGACGGAATTAATTACTACCGGGCAAACACTTGGCGAAAATTCAAAATTTTTCATTGATAAAGAAATTCATTACAAAAGGTGGGGACAAAGCCCGGTTACATCAAGTGTATTGAAAGCAAAAATACAAAGAAAAGAAACCTAAACTAAGGGGGAAAGATTGGCGAACTCATCCTCGGCAGCATCAGCATCAAGGTCAACAGCTTGGCTTGCTTCTTGAGCGCCGGGCTCATCGTTGCCGGGCTGTTCAGGCAGCTCGGCCTCTTCTTCCTCAGAATCTGTGTCATCCTCTCCATCTTCAAGTCCTTCCTCGGCCTCCGCTTGAAGCGCAGTAAATACATCATTTGCATATGGCACGAGGTAGACCGGTAGTGAAGCTTTGGGAGGATTGGCAAAAACGTCGGTGTCAGAGCCCTGGCCGAGGTGTTCACAGGCAGACTTCCAACCGGCCTTGAAGTAGATGTCTTGTGTTGCAAACACCTGCTTCTTATAGCTCTCCTCGGCCTCGTTGAACCCGGCCTTGTTGGCAGCCCGGCAAGCCTTCTTCTTCGCCTTCTTCAAAGCGTCAACCTCGGCCTGAAGCTCACTTTGTTTTTTCTCGGCTGCGCCCAGCTGACCGAGCAGTCTATTATTGTCATGGTTGGCCATTTCGAGAGAAGCTTTAGCCCGGCCGAGCTCGGCTTGGAGGCTTTCAACATGGCTCGCAGTGTCGTTGGCTTTCTGCCTAAGCCGGTGGATGCGCTCTAGGACCAAATGTTGTTTTTGAATGGCCTGCAAAAAGAAGCAAAGTACATCAGAAAGGGGACCGAGCAAGAAGGACCGAGCAAACACCTGTGAAATGTTAAAAAGAACGCCGACTTACCCTGGCCATCGACTTCACAGAAGATTTTACCAGCCGGGTGTCAGGGACGTGGTCACTGCCTACCACGTCGCCCGGTAGGAGAAATGCTTTGGAGAGATCGAAGGCAAGCAAATGTTCTTTGTCTGCCTTGATCGATGCAGTCGCCGGGATGTCCTGTCCCCGGTGCTTCAGCTGAGGACGCCAAGCGGGCACGGGAGCAGGAGTTTCAGCAGGATGCTCGGTTGTCAGCTCGGTGATGAGCTCGGCGGAGGGATCCGCCCTTGGTCTTTTTCCAGCCCGGCGCGCTTCTCTGGCGGATTGCACGGCAGCTGGAGCCGGAGAAGCAAGGGCTACGACGGCTGCACTCGATTGACCGGCAGCCGGGGAACGGGTGGTGACGCTCGGTATCTCGGCTGAGGTCGCGGTTAGAAGGTTTTTGATCCGAGATCTTTTGGCCATTTCTTGCTCGTCAGTTAACCGGATTAATGGGACGTCTGGTAGTGTTGGATCGGGAGGTGGCGAAGGAGCTCTGAGGAAGTCAGTTACTCTACTCCGGCGCGGAGCAGAATATCTGTAAGTCGGTGTGTAGCCGAGCAACTCGTTGCAGTCTCGGTGACGGTACCTAAGCACGGCCCGAATTGCCTCGACATTGGGGAATTGGTAGTTGGCTTGCAAGGCCTGGATAGTTGTAAAAGAAACAGGGAAACCGGTTAGTAAAACTAAAGAATAAAGTTAACCGAGCAAGTTTGAGTGGCTTACATGAAGAACCGAAGTCCTTGCTTATGAACCAGCCCGGCACCTCGGCTGTTTCGTAGTTGCCGGACACCCAGAAGAAATCATCATCGTGCATATCTTTGTCCGGGGTGCCGGTTACGATTTTTTCCTTGCCCGGTCTTATTTTCAAGTAGTAAGCCAGGCCGTCACCGGTGTGGCCCATAGTGTATTGCCTTAATATCTCGGCTAGGCCTAAGTTGGCGCCCAGCCGTTGGTTCAATTCGTGTACGCCGTTGATTATTCTGTATGTGTTGGTGGACACCTGTGTGGGTGCCAGCCCGGTTCGGCGGAGGAACTCGGTTATGAGAGGGTTGAGTGGGAAACGAAGACCCCCTTCAACGATGGATAGCACGGTGAAGGGGCATTCCTCCCTACCCCAAGGCGTGGTCTCTTCTTCGGCCAGCTCAAGATGGACGTCGGCCGGGACGCCGTAGTCCTCTCTGAAAGCGGCTAGCGCGGCCGGAGTATCCACAAGGAAGCGGAACTTCCCCATTTGTGGCCGACTTACTATAGCCCGGTTGATGGGTTGGGCACGGTGATAAATTGCTGCAGCTCGGTCCTGAGAGGTTCAGGAATGACAGGGGTCCCCTTGGACTCTGCAGGAAAAGGATGGTAAGTGTAAGTGTGTGGTTTCGCTAAGAGAGCTAGACTTCAGCTCGGTCGGTAAGGGGGCCAAACTACCTCGGTTGTCTGATTAAGGAGCTCGGTCGCCCGAGCAGACCTGATGTTAGCCCGGTTAAGCGACCAAGCCCTTTGGTTATCTCGGTTTTTGCCATGATTGGAACAAACACGTTGTTTGCCCGGTTTGGCTAGCTTTTCGGATCAAAAGAAGGCCCAGAGCCCGGCTCACCCCAGTTCTTCGATGTTCTTCAGGAAGACGAAGAACACCAAGAACAGTGGGAGGTTTAGGACGTTTTCTATGGTCTAAGCCCTAAAAGCTATGTTTTCGGGTCCTAATGTGTGCAAAATAAGAGTAAATAGCAACAGTAGAGAGATTGGACATCTTACTTGTGAAGGGCCGAAGGTGTTCTTCCCAAACACGAAGAATGGCAGGATGGCAGTCGAGCTTGGGTCTGAGAATCGACAGAGATGGATGCAGCAGTAGAGGAAAAATGGAACTGGGGGGGGCAAGTTTGTATAGGCGTTAGAGACCGCCCAAATTCAAATTCTGGCAAAAACGGCGGGTTGGCTGCCCGATGACCAATGGCAGACCGCCACGTGTCACCATTTATGGCTTTGGCAGGACTGAAGCGACGGGTTGAAAAGATGAAGAGCCAACCGAGCTACTTTCAACGAGAAAAGGTCAGCCGAGGAATATGACCGGTCAAATCTGCGGACAATTGCGTCAACTAGCTCGGTCGAAGCTTGGCATCTTGACGACCGGATAAACGTTATCTCGGACGAGGTGAATAATCCCAGTCACGCTTCCGCGGACGGAATTAAGGGGCAATTGAGAGGGTGATTTATGCTCCGGCGTTGGGCCGAGGTATGAACCGAACAGGTTGGGGGCCCAGCAGAGCAGTGGGCCGAGATGATCGACTGTTCACCCGGAGATGGGCTACCAGAACTTGGGCCGGGCAGAGTTTGGACTGTGCTGCCCCGAACCGTGCAGAAGGTGCTCGGCCAGGAAGTGACCGGTCAGACCAGGATGCTCGGTCTGAGGATTGTCGAGATCAGACAGACCGAGAGGCCGGCGCTCGGAAAGGCGCGGTCAGCCGAGGTAGTTGACTGACCGGCGAGAAGACCGACCAAAGGAGGATCCCGGGCTAAGCTTTGCCGAGATGCCGCTTAGCCCGGTCCTTCATTCGGTTATCCGGTCGGGCGCTTAAGGTATGAAGCATGGTATGACCGAGGTAGGGCAGCTCGGCTGCCGAGCTCCAGCTATGCTGGCAGGCAGTTGAGAGCAGGTGATGAACGGCATGGTTTAAGCTGACAGATGGGATAGCAGAGCCACGTGTCAGGAGATGACAGGGAGTGGATATGGGGCACAGAAGATATATAAGCCTGTCTGCGCCCCCCATACGAGATAGACAAACACTCTGTAAGAAGATCCTTACACTCAAACACTCTCTCCCTTCTCTCTATTCCCTCTAAGGTGTGTGCTAACTTGACCGTCGGAGGGTTTTTCCGGCCACACACCGCCGGGTAGCTCATCCTTATTGACTCGCAGGTGATCGGACATCGACAGAGCTTGGAAGAAAGGAATACGGGCACGCCGGAATATTTGCTCCCCGTACAATTATAATAAAGAGCTTACCGCTATGATAGTGTGTTCATGTGAGTCAAGGCATACTTATGATAAGTGTACTAATACCACAATCACAAACAACTATCCTGGTGCAAACATCACATGCGAGTGTTTACCCAATAAATCATTTTCATACAAGTCTACTATGCTCCCCAATTAACATATGAAAATAACATCACCCTACTAGCAACAAGTCAACATCAAGTGAAGTAATGTAATCAAGTGAAGCAAGTATAAGCATGAATTATGAGCCAAATAGAAATACACAAAAGAAAATACCCTCATCTCCCAACCTAAATATGACATTGTCCTCAACGGAAGCAAATGCTAAATAAATAGGCAAGAGAGAATATTACCAGAGATTGTAGGTGCACATCCAGATAGGCAAATAGTAACATACACACACAAAAAAGACAAAGAAAAAAATAGTCTGGTACTATTGAGAATCCAGTGGTGGGGGGAAATGCTAGGCAAACAAGGCGTTCATCAATGATTGCGTCTCGAACGCTTCGTCTTGAACCCGAGCGCCGAACTGGTCAAAACGCTGCTGACTGGACTCTCGATACGTATAAAAGTCAGTTTACAGTGATGCAACTAACTGCTGAATGTCGAGCTGGCGGGCATTGAGCTGGTCGAAAGCTGCCTGAGCATAGTCCCGATGCGCCTAAAAATCCGTGCATAACCCCATAAGGATCTAGTGGTGATCGTGAAGAGTACTGTGGACCTGATCTATAAAGTGCTGAAGCTGTAAGTACTCCTCGCGAGTCATGTATAATGGGTCCCCTTGGAACGGCACAAAGGAGGTAGGAGGAGGTGGTTGGTCGGCCATGGGGTTATGGGCCTCATCAACAGAGGCACCAACTTGTTACGGGATGCGGGATAAGCTATGTTGTCATTCCTGCTACCCGAAAGTTGGATAAGCAGTGTCAATCTCCTCAGTTGGATCAATTGGGAGGCCGTTCAGCTCGAAGATAAGTGTAAGAAAGTTGGCAAATGGTAGTGGCTAAGTTAGTTTCTGCATAGGTTGAGGCTGAATGACCTCCTGCAGAAATTTTTGCATATGCATCCAGATCACGTGCGCAAGCGAGACCTGATAACCATGTTGGTAAGCATGTAGGACCCAGACAAACTCCATTCAGCACTCAGCTTTATGCCTAAAGAGAAGGACATTCTTATATATCACTGAGTCAATGACAAATAAGCAGCCAAGCAGCTTGCTCCGGTGCAAGCACGTGTAACTTGCATCACCGTGGACCCCCGGAAAGTACTCTTGGATGAGGCTGTATATGGGTTGTCGGCCCTTAACTTCCGAGAAGGGCTAGTGGTTCGCCTTGGAAAAAAACCCTAATACTTGGGCAATCATAGATTTTGTGATGTTGATGATGTGGCCATCAATAATGGACAGAAGTCCTATCTCAATGAGCAACTCGTACATATTCTGGTAGAAGATCCATACCAGACGAGGATAAGTAGGCGCCGTAACAGTGCAAAGGCCCAACTATTGCCCAAGGTGGAGCTGCTCAACGGCCCAAGAGAAGAGTGGGTCATTCTGAAAATAGGTGATGTTGAACTGTGTAAGCTTGTGAAGTGGCTAGGAAGCCCACTCCGATTATGGCAACTCAACCGGTGGTGGTGGTGAGGATAATGGTGACGGTGGCGGCGGTGGCACCAAAGAAGACAAACCTCTGGCCTTTTTGGAGGCCCGGGTAGGTATCTGTCGACTTATGTCCTGTACACATCAAAAACATACACATATACCCGTGGAACCAGCATAAGAATAAAGTAAGATATTAAAGCACAAGTCTACCCACTGTTGTACCACATGCAATTCTCATCATTTTTCATTTTTCTTTTTTGGAAGAAATGAAACCTAAAATAAAATAAAATAAAAATGAACTAAACTAGACATATGCATGTAAATTAAACTAGTTACTTAACTATGGTATAATAAAACACATTAGCATTATATTTAAATAACTAATTACCAAACAACTAAAAACGAATTATACTAACAAGTCATCAATAAAATAATAGAATAAATAAAGTAAAAATAAATAAATAAACAACCTATGAAATAAAATAAATTAGAAAAACTAAAGCATTAGATTTTATTTTATTTATTTATTTATTTATTTTTTGCGTTTAACGCACGTGCACTGGAGATGGCTGCACATGTGGTGGTCATCTTCTTAGCTATCCAGATTTATTATTATTATTTTTTTAAAGGATGAACAATAGATCTTTATTAAACTATCCCTAAACCTCACTACAAGGGAAGATTGAAAGAAGAAATATAAAGTTTAAACAAAAAGGAAGCATTTACCTTTAAATAGTGAAGAAAAAGCGAGAAAGAAGGGAGACTCGTTAGAAAAAATGGTGGTCGCCAGAGATTCGACGGACGGAGAGAAAAGGGTCGTCGGCAGTGAGGTGATGGTGAGGAAAAATTAGGGAAGGTTGATAGTTGAAGGGTTGGTGATGGTGTGGTGTGATGGGTCTGTAGGGTTGAGAGAGAGAGAGAGAGAGAGAGAGAGAGAGGAAGAGAGAGAACAAGATGGTGAGAAGTGGAGAGAGAAAGACCAAATCTATGAGAGTGATTGAAATGGGTCTAGGGTTGTATAACCCCTTTTTGTATTTTGTTTTCAAAAATGAAAATAAAATAAATAAAATTTTTAAAAAAATTGAACAAAGAAATTTGTTTTTTTTTTTCCCTTAAACTCATTCCACACGTGCGGCGAAACACCCGCACTAGGTCACGCACCTACAAATAAAGCAGGCGACGCATTGCTTCCAAGAAAAATTCCAGCACGTGCAGGACCCAGGCCGCACGTGCGGTTACTGGGCCGCACCACCCTACGCACCTACCTTTAAAGCAGTGTCCAACTTGTGGACTAAAAATTGTTCCGCAAGTGCGGGAATTTTTTTTTGAAGGAATTAAACCCAAATCATAACCTAAAAACTTTTCCGTTTGTAACTTTCCCTATTCTCCAACAGAGTGACAAACTAGGTTGATTCGGTATCCAGAATTGAGATGCATATAGCTAACCCGACCAATGGGGCTACCATACAGAGTTCAAGTCGGGGTGGTTTTGAAGCAATCTCTACACCCCTGGGTATTTAAACCAGACTTTAGTCTCGCAAATTCCAAACCTTTGCATTCTATGCTTTGTCATTCGAACTCTAGTTTACACTGTCTAAGTTTGTCTCCTAAGAACTCACTACAAACACAGTTAGGTGGCTATACCAGACCATCAGATACAGTTTGGGCATGGCTGTAGACGACCCCGAATATCCTAGGAGGGAATCCCGTTTTGTTCATTGGGGCTTACTACAGTTTGGACTCAATGTCACGGTCCTGTATCTAATCTCGCGGCATGCAATGCAAGACCGATGAATCATCAAAGAGTCCAAATTCGGCAAATTGTTTTGAAAAACTAATTTTTAGAAAGAAGTGCCAAACATGGACTGCTTTGCCAGATACAGAGTCGCCACCTAAATATTTTATTTTGGGAGAATTTAGGAAACCCTGACTCGTGCCTAAGGCCATGTGTCCGTCATCACCAAAGTTGCCTCGGCTTGGGAACGTGGGTACGATTGGGGAAGGTCACTTCGTGAGCACCGCCGCTCGCCTGATCAAAGATCGACCTCTACTAACCATGATATCGAGTTTTGAAAACATTATGTGCTTTTATTCCAGTTTATTAGCCTAGAATTACTATGTGATACGCACAGCATGCAAGTATAGACTGGATCACCTAAGTTGGAACAAAACATCTCATGTTTGTTTTTGAAAGCGGTTTGCTACTCGCAAATGGGCTAAAATGCGGATTTTGCCACCCTCAAGTGGGCTTAGAAAATATGGTGATTTGCCACTCTCAAGTGGGGTTAAAACTTGCAATCAATGAATTGTTCCAATTCAAATAATCCAACCTTCACCCACAGGCATTCAGGCAGTTATATCACATAAGCACGTAGCCTCATGGTAAGCATGCTATCATGGGAGTCACTCACACACATGCAAGGATGCTAAAGCATAAACACTTACCGAGTACTCCGAGCCAAAGAAAGAAGCTAATTAGAAATCATGCATGAATCCTAACTATGCTAAAAATGTCTAATGCAACACATACAAAAATGCAACTACAATAGGCTCGGCTATTCTAAGATAGCATATGAGATGCAACAATCGATACATGTATTCAACTTGGAATTGAAATACAATGCAGTTAGCATGATGCGCCGAGCCCGGTGTATGCAATATAGATGAATGAATGCAAACATGCGAACATATAGATGCTAATTGAAACATGCTCTAAAACTAACCATCATAAGCTGGTAAATAAAAGGGAGAAAGACGTGGGGTTGGAAGACATACATCACACACACGCACACTTATTACAACATTGCCCTCTCTCATAGGGTCCGAATGAATAGTATAGAATAAACTAGCTAATCTAAGCTAATTAAACTAATCATTACACAACATTAATTAATTAACGAATTAACTAAGTAAGTAAGGAAACTAGCATGCAAATTAAACAAAATGGACTGCCTCAGCTCTGTTCCGAATGATAGGAATGCATGCATGCTCAAGTCTCCTCGTCGAGAAATTCATCACGATGCCCCGATTTGCCTCTGTTTGCAACTAGTCCCAGAACACTGTACAAAGTTCCAGGAGGTTGTTGACCAGTTTTTGCTGCTAGTTTCTGATTTGCTACAATAGAGAGCGAGAAAGGGGCATGGCAAAGTATTTTCAACATATGTGTGCATGACCACTCTCCCCATCATTGCATAAGCTCTAGGGAGTGTAGCCCTCGATCCTCGTGCCACCAATCACGCATCTCGATGCATGATGGCCGAGGAGTCAGATTGCACGACTTGATGTAACATGAATGCACATATAAACACAACAAGGCCTAAACTCCATCATGGGTAATCCGGAGTGTTTGTGACCGAGAATCGAGGCACGTTTCGTCACTTGGAGTACGAAACGTCCCTCGTTTTCCGTGTTTAGACTAAACCCTATTCCAAACACAATGCAATATACATGGCATACACAATACGATAAGCATGCAACCCTAAACGCAATGCAACCTAATCATGCTAGCATGCGAGGGATGATATGCAAACATGCAACTAGCATACACAATGCTATGAACTAAGAATGGCATACTCAATGCACATGAACTATATGGCATACGCAATGCACATACGAAGACGGACATGCACGAAGACATGAACAAGGCATACACAATGCGACGATCAAGCATGCGACAACATGGATATGGTATACATAATGCAAGATGGACTTAAACTAAAATGAATGGGCCTCAGCCACACTCAAATCAGTGGCCATACATGATGAAAATGAGGCAACAACACACGCACAAACATGCAAGGTGCAATGGCTCCAAGTCTAGGGCACAAAGCACAACTCTACAAGAGCATTAGAAGGATGAAATATGGCATACGATAGCACAAGTTTCAGCTCTGAAATGGCATACAAGATGGTCCTGAATCATGCAAACAACTCACACAATGCATGTTGGATGGCTCAAATACTGAAACTAGTGAAACACATTACACTAGAGGTATGCAAAGCAATGCACAAATGACCAAACCAGCCCTAAACAGTCCCTATGCAGGCCCAAAATAGTGGTAAAACGGACTAAGATGATGTCTTGAAGTGCGCAAAAATAAAGCTCATGCAATGGCTCATAAATGGGGCATACAAGCACAGCTCCCAAATGCGCTTAAAGAGTGATAAACATGGGAAGATAGCGAATGAATAAGCTCTGAAATATCATACACAATGATACTAAAACATGCAAACACCTCAATATAAGCATGCAATAGGCTTCAAAACTCAAAGCTAGGCATGACTATTACACTACAAGCATACATGGCAAGCATCATTTGACCATGAGGCCCAAAAACAGAGCTAAGGCATTCCAAAACATGCACAAAATCATTTTAAAGCATGGCCAAAAAGTGCTAGAATCAAAGGCCAAAATAGCATGCAATGTAAGCTAATAAAGAGGATTTGCACTACAAGCATGTGAGGCAATCAAGAAGCCACTAAACCAGCAAAAGTCAAAGGTATGACATGCCAAATAAAGCTCAAAAATCCACTGAAACATGGCTAATGCATGCAAGAATGAGATGCTCCTTTGATATGCTATGAAAAGGGTTATTCTACACATGCAAAATGGACATCCAATATGGAAAAACAAGCTCTAGACAGAGCCTATGCAGGTCCTAAAACTCATCAAAAATGGCCTGAAACATGACTTGGAAGCATGCAAATAAAGGCTCATTTGTAAGGCCAAAAATGCTAGAAAACAAAACAAGGAGAGAGAGGGTCACCCCTCTCTGATTTTGGCACTCAAAATATTCTAGCCACTGAAAATCCACTGGATTTCAGTGGCTAAAAGGCCAAACAAAGGCCAACACAAATGCTCTAAGGCATGGCTCAAAACAAGGTAAAATGAAGCATGCAAGGGGGTAGATGACCCCCAACAGAAAAATAATCTGAAACAAATATGTTAAGGGCCTCAAAATAAGATTTTTTTCAGTTTACACCAAAGCTCAAATATGCTTGCAAGTATGGCTAAAAGATGGAGCAAAATAAAGCTTAAAAGAGGGAATAGTGTGTTACCCTTGTAGCTTCAGCAAAACCAGTAGCTTCTTGGACCAAAAACTAGCTCTTTGAGACCTCTCAAGACCCTCCAAGAACCTTAGATCAATGGTGGAGGTGTGTGCCTATGAGGTGTGGTGTTAAAAGTCAAGAACAGACACCCTTTCTAAGCCTAGAATGTAGAGATATAGAGAGATATATGTGCTTTTCCTTAGAACAATTTTTTTCAACCCCTCTAAAGGAGAGGGAGGCCCTCTCTTATAGAGAAACAAGAGGGTTCAAGCTTCTTGGAGAAGCTAGAGCAAAAAGTTCAAGCTTCTTGGAGAAGCTAGAGCAAAAGGTTCAAGCTTCTTGGAGAAGCTAAAACAAAGGTTCAAAGGGTTCAAGCTTCCTCAAGAAGCTAAAACGAAGGTTCAAAAGGTTCAAGCTTCATCAAGAAGCTAAAACAAAGGTTCAAAAGGTTCAAGCTTCCTCAAGAAGCTAAAACAAGGGTCCAAAATGTTCAAGCTTCCTCAAGAAGCTAAAACAAAGGTTCAAAAGGTTCAAGATTCCTCAAAAAGCTAAAACAAAGGTTCAAAATGTTCAAGCTCTCCAAAAACCGTGCCAAACGAAGAAAGTTAAGCAGTCCCGAACTGAGGCGCACGGCCGATGGCTCCAAAAATCAGAAACTGGTCTCCAAACGGGAACAGTGGTCTACAACCACGAAAAGTAGCCTACGGCTACTGAGAGATGGTCTACGAGACCTCTCCCTCCCTTCGGGAAGAGAAAACATAACCTGCTTCGCAAATCGAGGCAAAGCACAAAAGAGTCCCGAGGTCCGGAGGTAAGGCTCTCAGCCGAAACTCCGAAACCTCAGAACGAGCACAACATGCGCAATCACCGAGCGCTCAATCGATGACGTCTGAGTTTTAAGGTCAGTTAAAAATGGGGTGTCTACAATGGCTAACACCAAGGAATTACACCGTTAGAGGATTTAATGTCTCCTAGACATCAAATAAAGCATAGGATGAATAAAAAAAAAAAAAAGAGAAATGAAAAGAGAACAAGACATCAATCTCTCAGTCAAAGTAAAAAGGATCCATCAAAGCAATGGACTCAATCATATAAATGCCTCTACAACCACAAAGGGACCATCCCATCTTGATCTAAGCTTACTCGGAAAGAATCTCAATTTAAAGTTAAACAGCCATACTTTTTGGCCGGGTTCAAAAGATTTTCTATTAATTTGCTTATCATAGAATTCCTTAGTCCGAGCATTAAAAAATTTCGAACTCTTATATGTATCATTTCGAATTTCCTCCAACTTATTGAGTTGCAATTTGTAATTGAGCCCAGCCGCAACCATATTGATGTTAAACTTCTTTATGGCCCACAACACTCGGTGCTCAAGTTTAACCAGGAGGTGGCAAGTTTTGCCAAACACCACCCTATATGGTGACATCCCAATGGGTGTCTTATAAGTAATGTGGTAAGCCCATAATGCATCAATCAAGCGTTTTAACCAATCTTTCCTATCTGGCCTCACTATTTTCTCTATTATGAGCTTCACCTCCCTATTAGAGACTTCCACTTGGCCACTAGTTTGAGGGTGGTATGGAGTGCCAACTTTATGAGTGATAGAGTATTTCTTAGCTACCAACTCAAAGAACCGGTTACAAAAATGCGTATCCTGATCACTTATTATGGCTCTAGGAAACCCGAAACGACTAAAGATATTTTTATACAAGAATTTGATTACTACTTTATGATTGTTTGTTCAGGTAGCAATCGCCTCTACCCACTTAGAAACATAATCCACTACCAAAAGAATATGCTCAACCCAAATGACAACGAGAAAGTGCCCATAAAATCAATCCCCCAAACATCAAAGATCTCTACCACAAGAATAGAGAACATTGGCATCATATCACGACGAGATATCGAACCCATTTGCTGCCAGCACAAACAAGTTCTACAAAATTAATGAGCATCTTTAAAAATGGTGGGCCAATAAAACCCACTTTGTAAAACCTTGGTGGCCGTTTTATGCCCACTAAAATGACCGCCACATGCAAAAGAATGACAAAATATAAGAATGCTATGCACCTCACTCTCTGGCACACACCGTCAAATCACTTGGTCAGAGTAATATTTAAACAACTCCAGATCCTCCCAAAAATAATACCTGACCTGTGAAAAGAATCAGTCTTTGTCTTGCTTAGACCAATTTTGAGGAATTTTCCCAATGGCCAAGTAATTCACAATATGTGCAAACCACGGGGGGCTCGCTCGTGACACCACAAGAAGTTGTTCGTCCGGAAACGAATCATACAAAGTTAAAGGGTCACCAGTATACTCAATAAGGACTTAAGAGAGGTGATCCACCACCACATTCTCAGATCCTTTCTTATCTAGGATCTCTAAGTCAAATTCTTTATGCAACAGTATCTATCTAATCAACCTAGGTTTGGTCTCTTTCTTTAATAGTAAATACCATAAAATGGCATGATCAGTGAAGACTATGACCTTGGAACCTAGGAGATAGGACTAGAATTTATCTAAGGCAAAGACTACAGCTAGTAACTCTTTCTCGGTGGTAGTGTAATTCGATTGTGCATCTGAGAGAGTGCGACTAGCGTAGTATATAGCATAGGGTGCCCTATTGACCCTTTCACCCAACACAACCCCAATAGCATAATCTGAGGCATCACACATGATTTCAAAGGGAAGCGACCAATCCGGTGATTTCATGATTAGAGCGGTAGTAAAGGCCACTCTTAGTGTTTCAAAGGCTTTCAAGTATGCCTCATCAAAGATAAAAAGTGTGTCCTTAGCAAGTAAACTACACAAAGGACAAGATATTTTACTGAAGTCCTTGATGAATCTACAGTAAAAACCTGCATGCCCTAAGAAAGATCGGACTTGACGCACAGAAGTGGGTGGAGGTAGGCTTGCAATGAGGTCAACTTTAGCTTTGTCTACCTCTATACCCTCACAATGTGTCCTAACACTATACCCTTACGAACCATAAAATGGCTCTTCTCCCAACTTAAAACCAGGTTTGCCTCAGTACATCGTTTCAACACTCTAGTCAAATTCTTAAGGCATTCCTCAAAAGACTGTCCAAACATCGAAAAATCATCCATGAAAACCTCTAGAAATTTCTCCACCATATTGGAGAAAATGGCCATCATACACTGTTGAAAACTTATCGGTGCATTACATAGCCCAAAGGGCATGCGTCTGTAAGCAAAAGTGCCAAAAGGGCAAGTGAACGTGGTCTTTTTTTGGTCAGCGGGATACACCGGGACTTGATTATACCCGGAGTAGCCATCAAGAAAATAACGGAAACCCTGCTCCGCTAATCTCTTAAGAATTTGATCAATAAATGGCAAAGGAAAATGGTTCTTCCTAGTCATGGAATCCAATCCCTATAATCAATACACACTCGCCACTTAGTAGTGGTTCGTGTGAGGACTAACCCTTTTTGCTCATTCTCTACAGCAGTGATGCCTGATTTCTTGGGCACCACTTGTGTTGGACTCAGTCACTTGCTAACTGAAATGGGGTATATAATACCCGCATCTAACAATTTCAAAACCTTTTTTTTCACAACCTCTTTCATGTTGCGATTGAGTCTCCGTTACATTTTCCAAGAAGGTTTGGTGTCTTCCTCTAGATGTATATGATGCATGCACACGGACGGATCAATCCCTTTCAAATCAACCATCGACCACCCTATAGCACTCCAATGTGCCACAAGAACACTCATTAATTGACTTTCCTGCTCTACAATTAAGTCAGATGCAATCATGACAGGTAAAGTATCATTTGGCCCTAAAAATGCATACTTGAGTGTGGCCGGGAGTGGCTTCAACTCAAGTGTAGATGGTGTGACTAGAGATGGTATGGCAGGTTCCCTAGATAGAGGAGGAAGGGGCTCAAACCGGGCTTTCCACGGAGAAAAATCCGGTGTAGAAGAACAATTAAGTAAGGAATTCACGTCCTCCGTTGACCCGTTAAAATCAAAATTTTCAAACCCAAAATGAGCTAAAAAAGCCTTTAAAGGGTCATCTACAAGAATGGAGGGTAAAGCCTCCTCCACAATCCTATCCACAAATAAACACTCCTATCTTTCATGGGGTTGTTAGGATGCTTGGAAAACATTGAGTTTCACTTGTATATTTTCAAATGAAACATCCATAACCCCGGTACAACAATTTATGCATGCATTGGCTGTAGCCAAGAAAGGTCGACCTAAGATCACCAGGGTTTATTTCCTAGAGCTGGCTACCGATTCCATATCTAAAACCAAAAAGTCAATAAGAAAATAAAACTTATCGACCTTTACTAGTACATCCTCAATCATGCCGCGTGGCACTTTGAGAGACCGGTTAGCCAACTGGAGAGTAACAGTAGTGGGCTTCAACTCGCTAAGCCCGAATTCCTCGTACACAGAGTACGACAACAAATTGATTTTAACTTGTTTAATCACCTCCATCATTACTTCCATGGATGTCGCCTTCTCATTAAAAGGGGACGATGTATCAAGGCATTTGGGAAAGGATGCCTTAGGCACATAAGTTGGCTTAGACTAATGTGAAGTGCTAGGGACTAAGTCATCCCCTTTAGGTGTTTCTCCCTCACCCTTGCTCTCTTTGGGTTGACCACCGTGATCACCCTTCTTAGCCTTAGTTGCATCAAACACAATTGGCCGAGGCTCTAACTCTCTCCCACTTCTCAAGGTAATCACCGCTTGCACTTGCTCATGGTGCTTTCCATTCTCACCCGACCCCTCTACCCCATATTGACCCTTAGGGTTGGCCACAGTCTGACTCGGTATTTTTTTCTTTTCTCTCCTATTCATGTTATTAGCCATTTGACCCAATTAGGCCTCTAGCTTAGCAATGGAGTAAGTATGGGAGTGAACTACTGGTGTTAACCCTTTAAGTTCTTAAAGAACATCCAACATTTGAGTCTCAAAGGTAGAATTGCCTTGAGGAACAGGCGGGGGTTGTGGTTACTGGTAAGGTCGTAGTGGTCGGTAGAAAGATTGGTCGGAAAAATTATTAAAATTCTGCCTTAGTGGTGGAAGATTGTAAGAAGTGCCTTGTGAAGGTGGTTTCCATGAAAAATTAGGGTGATTTCTCCATCTCGGATTGTATGTGTTGGAATATGGGTCATTACCCAAGCTGAAGAATCCTTGAGCCGCATTCACATGCTCTTGGACTAATTTCGGAAATTATGATGTCAAAAAGCACTCACTCAAGTCATGAGCAGGGCCCGCACAAATAGCACATGCCTCGTGAAATTAAAGTTGATCTTGTTGTGTAGGGGCATGTCCTGCATCTAATAATTGGTCCATTTTGTGGGACAATGCCTCTATTTATTGGACTAACTCTAGGTTTTGCCTTACCTCATAAATGCCCCCTCTTTTTGGGGCTCTAACTATCGGTTGCCGAACTTGTCGGGCTGCGGAGGCATGGTGGAGGGAATTATCACTTAAGTTATCAAATAATTGTCATGCCTTGGCATCATTTTTGGACATGAATGTCCCACCACGAGAAGAATCCACCATTTGGCGGTAAGACTCAATTAAGCCATAGTAAAAGGTCTGAACAAGTTACTAATCAAGCACTTGGTGGTGGGGACGTTGTTAGAGAAGGTCATAAAGTCTCTCCCATATCTCATGAAATTGCTCGCCATCAATTTGAGCAAAATTGGTGATGGCTAATATGAGTTGGTTGGTCTTACCAATGGGAAAGTACTTCTCCAAAAACTTCTGCTATAATTAGTCCCAGGTTGTGATAGAATTAGCAGGTAAGGAGTTCAGCCAGTGTTTGTCTTTTAATGAAAATGGGAACAATCGCAACATTAAGGCCTCATTTGTGAAATTCCAGATCCTCACTGTAGAGCAAATTTCTAGAAATTCATGCAAATGTTTATAAGGATCATCATGAGCTAGTCCATGGAATAATGAGAGCATTTGTATGGTGTTGGACTTAATCTCATAATAAGCAACAGTGGTGTCAGGTAACTGGATGCATGATGGTAATGTATGCAGTGGGTGTGAAATAATCCTTAAGGGTCCAGTTGGGTCCATTTAGGCCATTCGGATTCGCCATCTTTATTGTTTCAAAGTATGGATAAGGGAATTCAAGCCTAAGAACACAGGAAGAGGCTCTAAGTTTCCTAAGAGTCCTTTCTAGTTTAAGGTCTAAACTCCACAATTTAGGGTGACAAGAATGGCGCTCGTGCATACACTACTCACTCACACACACACACACACACACACACATATACACTAAGTTCTGACTCTGTGCACTAAGTTACGAAAGCAAAATACCAAAGGGAGAAATACTTACAACGATTTAACAAAAACGTTTTACTCGTCTTGCAGGTGCTTGATGGGTAGACGTTATCCCCAATTTCCACTTGAGCTCTCTAGTTTTAGCACTTTAATGCTTTTCTTGCGAGTATTTGTTCTCTCTCTTTTTTTATTTTTTATTTTTAAAAAAGCACTTTTGTGCTATGGTTTGTTTTTAAAGCTTAGTTGCGCTCAGCTAGCACTTCGGTGATAGCTCCACTTGCAAACACTCTACACACTTAGCAACACTAAAATATAAAATTTTAAATTAAAAATTAAAATAGGAATGTAACTTTTAATTACTCAATTTCGCCCGAAGTCTCCGGCAACGGCGCCAAAATTTGATGGGTCATTTCATACACCAAAAACAAACACTAAATTATACCAAATTCCTTAGAATAATGGTAAGTCCAAGTATCGATCCGCAGGGACAATTGTAAAATTAAACTAATTTAAATGCTAAATTCCTAAATTAATTTTGGTGAAAAAGATGGTTGTCCATAACCTACTAATAATTAAATTGAACAAAGCAATTAAAATTGAAATTAGAATTACTGATTGTGGAAACGCCTAGGGTAATGAATTCACCACTAATTACATAAATAAGGCTTCAATTTAAGACTCAATTATGTTACGGTTGGAACGGAATAATACCTCGCAACTACAAGTTTGAAGCATTTATCAAGAAAATCATCACGTTCAACGTATAGGCACGAACCATCTCAAGTCGTACGAGTCGTTTGCTCTAAACTAGGGTAGCAAAACGACCTGTCCCTCGTTGTATGGCTCGTCGCATACCTTGAATATGAAAGAAAAGAAAACCATTATATGTAAAGCATTCAACAATCACATAAAGCCAAATACTTGAAGAAATAGTGGAAACTATATATTTGAAACTTCTAAAACACCATGCAATTGTTCAAACCTTTACATAATCAAAAACCAAAAAGAAAACATATTTACATGGCTAGGGTTTCATCAAATCCCTAGAAAGATGAGCCTAGTCACTCATGGAGGAGTGGGAATAAGTGGAGGAGGAAGAAGCCACCATGGGAGACTTTCTTCAAGCTTCAAGTTATTTTTCTCCAAACCCTAGCCTCTCTTTTCTTTAAAAAATAATATCAGAACCCCATTCTAGCCTATTTTCTATTTTTTTTATACCTCTGTTGTCTTCCAAACAGGTTTAAAACAGCGACACAAATTCCAAGGTACGGCCGCACGTGCGGGAGTGGTCACCGCACGTGCAGGAAGGGATGTCGCACGTGCGGGAAAACCCTCTGCACATGCAGGAAGCTTAGGTCCTATTTGGCTACGGTAAAGGTCGCGTGTACGAGAATGGGCCTCCACACATACAGGAAGCACTTTTCTTTGCATTTTTGCTCATTTTATGCTCCCACTATGTACAACCTGATTGACATTAAACAGTCATAAAATATACAGTTTGATAAGCAAGTAACGTTAAGAGATCCTAATTAACGACCTCGATGTTGCACAATTCGGCCTCAATCTAAGAAATAACTGGCCAAACCCAAGAAACTTCAGACTTCAGTAACACTAGTCGGTCTAGGCCAAGTTACAACTGCCTTTATCTTTTACGGATCAACTGAAATGTCATCTTTAGTTATCACATGCCCCAAAAACATAACACTATTAAGCCAAATTTCACACTTAGACAGTTTTGCATGATATTATTAAGTTTTGTTTCTGAAACTATAATATTTACTGAATGAATGATTGTCTTGTTTATGAACTGTATCCGTGACATTCATAGTATACTGCTACTGTTACAAAGATATCTATCAGTTTCAATTTTTGGAACTTTTGGTTACTGTATTGATGGCCATCATATACGATTGCTCGATCTTTGTGACCTACTGTACTGTTCTGTTATTAGACGTACCACGTATTACTGTTATGACTTCATTATGACTTTGAAATGTATAAGATGCTGCTTTGAGAACTGATTCATTATTGAAACTGACCATTTTAAATTATTGTAAGTAAGGACATCATTCATAAACCCCATTACATAATTGTATTCACTAGGCTCTAACTCATTGTTTATACATGTATGTAAGTGATCTAGTGCAAGACTAGACCTAATGGCGTTGACCTACCCTCTGTTTTGTGAAGCCAATTGTTGTGTCTCACTTTGAGGTTCCTTTTAGTCAAGCTCTAAGGCTTTTGGGTGGTGTGGATTTCACCCTTTTGACATTGTGATCAACTGTAATAGTTTTGTTTTAAGGCCTTTTTGTTTGACTGGTTTTGTTATTGGGATTTACTACCTAATTAATGTTTTCTTTTGTACACAATCTTGACAGGGTCTATCGTGATTGTTTATATATGTAGATGAAAGTTCTCTTTGTTTCATTTAAGTCTCACAGCTCATTAGACATTATAGTTATTATTATCGGCTTTCGCCAGTCCCTAATATTGTATTACTATTAAGCAAGTGTATTACTGTTAAGCAAGTGTAGCGATCCCAGTTTTGCCACTTAGCTGAGTATGTCGGGGATCGAGCTGCCCGGTCAATTTGCAGGAGTCCAGGAGGCAGCGCCCCTTGGCGGGTCTAAGGGCAGCCCCTTGGTAGGGATCGAGCTGCCCAGTCAGTTCGCGGGGGTCTAAGGGATAGCACCCCTTGGCGGGTCCTAGGGTAGCACCCTGGTGGGGTTGAGGGGCAACGCCCCCGAAGCAAAAATGTAAAATACATTAAAAGTTGCTTGTCTGCTCGAGCGGTCGTTTAGGCGTTCAAGCGGAGAATGTTTGGTTCCAGAAGTTTGACCTGTCTGCAAAAGTACTGAAAAAGTGTATTTGATGCTCGAGCGGGGCTTTTCACGCTCGAACGGACCATGTTATATCAGTTCGTGAATCTGATATTTCAGATCACTTTTGTAAATCTCTCTCTCTAAAAACCCTTTCCTCTCCTCTCTCTCTCTATATTTTCCTACGCCAAATTGGATCAAAACCTTGATTTCTCAAGATTCATTGCCATAGGTTCTTCATTAAAGTTGGTTAACTTCTCGAGGGTTTCGTTGTGTGCGGTGAAGATCACATTTCGACACCGTTGATTTTGGAGTTTTCATCTAATTTCTTCTTCGAAACTTGAGATAGGGATTTTCTTAGAGTTATATATATATATTTGCAAGATCTATATGATTTTTGAAATCATCTTTCGATAGTTTTGAAAATTAATTGTTGATTCAAAAAGTTGAACGATTTTGAAAGTGGGTTTGTCTCTTGTTCTTTAAAAATGATATTATGGATTTTGATTTTCGTTGATTGAAGAAAAGATGATTTTGGAAAGTTTTCTTTTAAAAGATTTGAGTTGTATAGTTTTGGTGAGAAAACCTAGAATTTGGGAATTTTTTTTAAAGGAGACTGAAAATCCATGAATGATATTGTTATATTTATTTTGTATGTCAAAATAAATGGATGTTTGAAAATTTCTTATTTATATTTATATAAATGATGAATTTCAAGAAATATGAGAATTGTTGTTCATTTTGGAAATTATTGTTCAAAACATTGAAATAGTCTTGAAATAACTAATTGTTGAGGATACTTGGGAATAGGGAATTGTGTTATTCCTTGGATGATGAATTGAAATAAAAGTATTTATATTCATCTTGTGAAATTGGCATATCAATTCATTTGATTACATTAAACTTTCAAAGTTGATTTGGAAACTTGCATTAAGAAAAGAATATTGAGAAATAAGTTTTCATGGAATGGTTTTGGGGTAAATACGTTGGTAAGTTTTGATAGGTGGTGTAGATGATATTGAATAAGTTGGCCTGAGAGTCCGGGGTGAAAGACCAAAAACCTGTGCGAATAGGTATCGAGCATTCCGGTTAATACCAGTAAAAATGACAATTTGGTAGTACTTGTATAGTCTACTTGCAGATACCGACCTAGGGATTACCAGAGTCGTATTTACCACCCTTGAAATAAATTGTTAAGTTTTGAACAATTAAAATTGCATGATATCATTTAGCATAATGGTTTTCAAAAAATAAAAAATGTGATTTATCTTCAAAAATGGCATAGCATGGTATGTGCATTTCATTTCTTGAGACTTGTATAAAATGTATATACTTTGTTAAGAATTTCCTACTGGGCTTCATGCTCACCCTACGGGATTTTTGTGCAGGAAAATATATGGTGATCCCACCCAACTAGGGGCATGGAAGTATGTGTGTTGGGAGTACAATGCTCTCATTTTGCTGTGACTTTGTGTGTAAGTCAAGGGCTGTGTTTGTGTGGGTTTGAATAACCGTTTTGTGTAACCAGGCTCAAGCATTGAAAACTTGTAAACCCTTGGGGGTATTTATTTGTTTATTTACTTGTTGTTGGATTAATGTAATGTTGCATGAAGAACTATTGTATCATGTAATATAAGTTTGGAGATTTATATTCGGTTTTCCGTGAAAGAGCCATGATTGTTGTATTATCATTTGGATTAGAAATTTGGGCCGTTACAGCAGGCCTTTGGTAATCTTGGATTACTAGCTAGTCATCTCTCTAATCCCTTAGGGCGGAGATTAGGTCGTGACATAAATAGTTGGTCATAGTATAAATGTTTAGTATTACATTTTTGTGTGTATGTATCATTTTTTAATTAAATTATTAAATTCACATAAAAATAGAAAGAAATTTGTGAATAATTTGTATAAAATTAGAGATTAGTGAAGAATTTATTTTTTTTTTTTAAAAAAAGAGAAATTTATAGAGTTTGGTTTGGTTTATTTTTTCAAACTTTTATTTTGAATTTTTTGGTTCTTATGTTTTTTTTCTTTGGCACCATTTTTTTAGTAACTCTTTTATTTTCTTTTTAAATTCACTAAATTTAATATTTTTTAATTTTTTATTTTATTTTTAGATTTAGATTCACTTAATCTAAATACACTTAGAAAATAATTTCTTATGTATTCTTTTTGAAAAAAATATTAATATTAAATAATAATAATAATAATAATAATAATAATAACAACAAAAAATATAATAATAAAAAAAGTACATGTTTGAATTTATAAATTTTTTTATCAATATTTTAGTTTTTAATTCTATTTAAATTATTAGATATTAGATTTTCATGTAAAAATAAAATTTAAATATAAAATATACAAAAATCTCAATATCTTTAATCGTAAAAACTTAGAAAATATTCAAAATCAAAAACTGAAAAAAATATTTAAAAAATAAAACCAACAGAAATGGTTTTTGTTTAGAATTTTGATATCATACCTTAGTTATTAAAATACCATGCAAAATTTTACGGTTCATAAAATATAATTTAAATTAAAATAAAGTATATGAAAATAACATGCGAATTTTTGAGATGCAGCACAAATCTTTGTTTTAAAAACGCATGTGCTATTCTCTGTTTAGATTCGAACGAATGAATGTAACTTTAAAATTCAACTAAAATTATTCACAGTGATTTAATCCATGATAAATAATTGTAAATATTATGCATATCAGTATAGAAGCAAACATAAAAAATAGGACAAATTACACTAACGGTCCCTATAATTTGGGACTTATGTCACTTTGGCCCATGATTTTTCAATTGTGACACATTTGACCATAAATTTTGAATCTTGTTTTAAATAAGAACAATTGAAGATACCATTGATCAATTTCAAGGGCAAAGTCGGTAATTTGATAAAATATAAACTAATTTGACAAAAATAAATGTCAAAAAAATATTTTTAATTTTTAAAAATTATTTCTACCCACCAAAGATAAAATTATATAAAATTGATAAATCTTTTACACATTTATTTATTTACCAAATTAATTTTTATTATGTGTTTAGATGATGATCATGTAACATGCGATTGTTTTTATTTTCATTAAATTATTTCTATTTTTTCAAAAGTCAAATATGATAACAACTTTGATATCATTATTAAACCAATCCATTAAATAAAAACATCAAAAACTAAAAATATTTCATATATTAAATGTATCGATGACACATTAAAAACCTAACAACCACCTATTACATGATCATCATCCAAACACATAATAAAATAAATTTGGTAAAATAAATAAATTATCAATTTTGCATAATTTTATCTTTGATGGATAAAAATAATTTTTAAAAATTCAAAAATATTTTTTTGACATTTATTTTTGTCAAATTAGTTTATATTTTATCAAATTTGACGACTTTGCCCCTCAAATTGAGCACTTCAAATTGAGCAATGGTATATTCAATTGTCCTTATTTAGAATAAGATTCAAAATTTAAGGTCAAATGTGTTACAATTGAAAAGTCAGGGATCAAAGTAACACGAGCCCCAAACTATATGGATTGCTAGTGTAATTCGCCCTAAAAAATAAAAAAAGAGTAATAAGTTTTTGTTTTTCAATTATTATCAATGTAAGAAATAGGGAGACGATTTTTTTTTATTCATTTATAAGAAATGAGACAATTTGTTTATATTTATATAAGACTCTTAAAAGTAGATATAACGTTTTTGAGTGTTTAACTCCAAAAATAAAGAGATAGTTGGTTTATATAGGGCTCTATATAACTTTTTGAAAGTATAATAGATTTGAGAGAGTAAAATTGAGATTTAAAAAAAGGTAGAAAACATGAAGGCCCTTCACATTTTTATAATAATAGTAGATAAAGCAAAATACTACGTAGACAAAATTATAAAATGGCTCAGCCAATTACTAAAGCCTCATTTGGGAATAGGTTTTTTTAGCAATTTTTTGACTTTTTAGCTAATATATGATGTAAAAAAAACTAGTAAGTTTGAGATGACTTTTTGGTTTTTTACGAAGAGAGAAAAGAAAATCTTTGACTTTTTGGTATAGATTGTGTGTGGGTGATTTTCTGACCACACTGCCCGCTTAGTAACCAGCTGGAGAGCACCGGCAGAATGGATGACACCTAGCTAACCTGCAATAGAAAGAGAAGATTCTAGCGGTGGTTTGTCCACCCGGGGGCACTCCGACGATCAAGTCAGTATATCTCTCAAAGATAAATCAAGTGCTAAACTCACAAGCTTGAGTATCAAAAAGCATACCTTAGACCTATGGGGGTGCCTCTCTTTTATAGCCAACATAAACCTAGTCCCAATAGAAGCCTAACTTCTATAGACTCAGGATTACTGCTAATCTTGGACTCCCAGTAAGATTAGGATAAACTCTCTAAGAGTCTTATCTTAATACAAACTGAAGTCTTCTCTCATTCTAGGACTCTTGTCCCTCATCCAGGTTGAGTTCCCTTTTCATTCTAGGACTCTTGTCCATTATCCACTTATCTCGGATTCCGATATCTTCGGAGATAACCTCGGCCTTGCCGAGATCACCTCGGCGTCACGACCAGGACACGTGGCACCTCGGCTGACACGTCGGCGTCACCTTGCCACGTGTTGGTACTCAGAAAATATATCCCCACAGATTGTTAGCTTTTTAATTTTTTCAATGACTTTTTGACTTTTTGGCTAAAAAAGTCACTTGCCAAACGAGGCCTAAATTACATAAAGGTGAAGTGCAAATGGTCCAAATCACAAGAGGGCGGTGAATTTTTTCTCTCAATAAATTTCAGGATAAATTATATTGATTATCATTGAAGTTTAGATAAAATAAAATAAGTTTTATAAATTTGGTATAATTATACCAACTTCTTCTTCAGTAAGGGTAGTGTAAACAAAATTGATATAGATAGTGTGCAAACGCAAAGATAAATAGGGTAAAATATATATTCAATGTAAGAAGAGATAACAATATTATTTTTTCATCTATACGACTAACGAATTACAAATGAAAATGGACTAAGTTTTATGTAAATTAAAACTTTTTAAAAAATCAATATAATTATGCCAATTTGTGAGGCTTAATGTATTTTTTTTTTAAATCTCAAGAAAAGTTAGTATAATTTATCCTAAATTTTATGTATTTTTTTTATTTGGTAGATTACACCTTTTATCTTCAAACTTTCACTAAAAGTTTACTGTTAGAAATTGGGCGTCCATGTGGCATGACCCTTTGAACCTTTTGAACCTGAACTTTTTGAACCTTATCCATGTAAGTTTGAATTTAAATTCAAAAGTTATTTGAATAACCGTTCAGGATATCTATATCTGTCACATCAATAGATATGGATAGATGGATAGATAGATTATATGGTTATATATCTGATTATATATTTTAGATAATATATTGATATATCAGATATGTATATCAGATACGTTATGTGGTTTTTACCCATAACCTTTTTTCCCAGACTCTCTCTCTAACTCTTTCCCATATGAGAACGATCCAGCCTCTGCACTGTGACTTGTATGGGTGATACTCATATTGTAGTATCACTCCACTGCTGGTTTTTACCCATAACCTTTTTTCCTAGACTCTCTCTCTAACTCTTTCCCATATGAGAACGATCCAGCCTCTGCATTGTGACTTGTATGGGTGATACTCATATTGTAGTATCACTCCACTGCTGGGAGTTCATTGTTCGCATTCTTGAAGCACGTGATTTACCTATCAGATTCTTCGCTTCAGGTTCTGTCATAAAGGTATGATCTGATATTTTTTACTCGCTGCGTTATTCTTTGATTTACATTGGTATTAGAGCTCTAATGGGTATTTTCGTGCTTATTTTTATGCATTAAAATAGGTGTATAATTTTTATATAAATATATACACGGTATATGCATGAAAAATTAATATTTTTCTGAACTTTCTCCGATCAATCTGAAATTTATATATGTTGTAGTATTTTTCATGTAGAATATATCTGCAAGTTTCATAAAAATCCAACGGTCGGATTTTGAGAAAAATGGAGATTTATATTTAATTTTTCGTAACTTTTGCTGCATGCTGGTCTTACGTGCTTTGTTTTTATGTTATGAAAATTACATATTTGGAATCTTTGTTTTGATACGTTCGAAACAGTATATTATGGGCCTGATTTCGACTTACGGTTGAGGAAAAAACTCAAATCCTAATTTGAGGCGAGACTTGAACAAAACAGGGAATAAGACAAAATTACTGCGCACTGATGTCAGCGTGAGTGACGCTGATGTCAGCGTGACACAGAAGCCGCCGGCTGGGCCAAGCCGCGAAAGGCAACTGCGTTAAGACACTGTTTGTTTTGTTTTAATTTTAAAACTACGTTAATTGCTTCTAAATTATCCGTTATAATTTTAATTGAAGCATGGCTTATACCATTGGGTTTTTAATTATATTTTATACAAGATATTAAAGTTTCAGAATTTTATTAAAAAATAAAATATTTTTCATTAATGAAAAATTCAATATTTTTACGTTAAATTGCTCTTGGGGGAGCATGACTTGGATTCTGGACTTGAAATTTTTACAGTAGACTACTGTTATGTAATCTTATTTACTGAAATAATTTTTGTATTTTTTCAGATTGTGTAATATTTATTTCTGATTTTCTGTGTAATTATTAATTACTTGTAATTTTAGAAAATTTCAAAAAAATGCAGAAATTATAGAAATATGTTATGGCATTATTTAAATATTGTATACAGCATGTTAAGTTCTTTTAAATGATTAGAACTTATAGTATATTGTCATAGGATGATTTATTTATATATTGGTGAATTTTAATTCCATGATTAAATATTCTAACATATGTTCTTTTATGAAATACATTGAGATATTATCATGTGGATTTAAATATTTATCATGCTTTAGACATGCCATAGTTAGTGGGAAGCTGTTCAGTTGAGAGAAATCTTTGTAGATTTACTCCTGAAAACTAATATTTTGGGTATGAATTAAATTAAATTTTTGGATAATTGTCACCTGTGACGCAAGAGATGATTACGAGCATAGCGGATTTTCGATCTTGCGACTTGTGTAATATTGTCACTATTTAATTTAGATTTTTTGCGGCAAAATTATATTATGCTAATCAAATTAATCCCAATGCGAATTTCTCTCTAAATTGATTTAGTTTATGGAAGTTAATTTGATTGACCTAGACTTAGTAGAGATATTCAAATATGAACAATGTAATCCTATTCTTTAGATGAGCAAAAGTCTTGGAGACTTTAGGTCAGACCTTAATTGAGCCAAAGTAAGGAAACATGACTCAAAGTCGTCGTGGTTTTGTTGCCTTGTTTGGCACAATAAAAACTAATGTGTGCGCTATGGTTAGCGGCATGCTACGTAGTTTTGGTTGGCGAGTTTTTGAGTTATGAAATTAGTAAGCCCTCAATAGATCTCTATATGATCTTGACCATTGAGCTGCGCGGACTGACTTTGTAATTTGACTTGTAATGATGTTGCATCATTGGATGAAGTAACATTCAAGAGTCACGTAATGTGAGCTTTAATGAGTTAGTCATTAAGTGAAAGACGAGTAGCCAGTATGAACAGTGTTTTGCTCTTTACCCAACTATTGGGAGTGGATGGGGCCAAATTTCACGCACTATAATAGTGTGCATTAAAGTATCACTTGAAATTAAAAGATTAGCGCTTAGTAGCAGCAAAATCTATTAACACTAAGTGAAAAGATTAGCGCCAAATGGCTGCAAAATCTATTAGCATTGCCAAGTTGTCTAAGTCTGGACACTTACTGTTTCCACACTTGAGCATGAGACATGTTGAGGTGCTTCTTTGTATGATTCCTTAGTTAGGCTAACGTTTTTTTTTAATAACGTTTACCACTAAGCGCAAACGTTGCAGCATAGTAATGAAAAGGTCAAGGCCGACAAGGTTGTTATGACTCTAAGAATTTGACACATCGCTTGTGAGAGCATTGTGTTGAATAAGACTCTTTATCCTAATTCGTGCTTAAGTAACTTCAGGAGCTGTCATAGATTGATAGCTTATTCTCTCCTTCTTGTGGAAAGTAGAATTAATTACAAGTAACTATGAAGCAAGAAATAGAAATTGCAAAAGGAGTATCGTCATCTTTCAATTAGATGCAGTAAAGTGTATGGAGAATAAAATTGACTTGAAGGTGCAGGGAATTAGCACTTACTAGTTAAATTTGCGACTTAGGCGCACTTGATATCTCCATGACATCCTTTTATGATCTAGTGAATATGAATTAGTTGTGAGTCATTACCTAGTTGGGCCTAAATCTTTAAAACTTGTCTTCGAGAACTCACACATTAGGATGATTGGAATTAGTTTATGACATTGGTCATGAACTGGTGGCTTATTATACTTAATCACATTAATGAGATGATGACAGAATGGTTTGAGTAGGCCCTCTCGGGCCCACTCGCTTGGGACATCCTACTCTTATGTGAATGTATAACTTTGTTCACAATGGTTGCGCACAAGTAAGTAGGAAAGCCATAGAAGGTCATTTGTATTGGCGCATTTAGTCCACTATGATATTTGTGACTGGACATTTGTAAGGGCGTGATAGTTAGCCCCAAATCTCGACACATTTATAGATTACGATACGCATTTTAGTCAAGACTATTTTATCTCCCATAAGTCAAAAGGTTTTGAAATGATTTTTGACATTGCACATATGAGGTCGAGATCAATTAGATAAGAGCTTTCCTGCTTTTAGTTTTGACCAAGGTGGCGAGTATCTATTTGAGTTATTTTTTAGAAAGCTCTGTGAAGAGAAATGGATGCTTAGAAAATTGATTATTCCTGGTACTCAGCAACACAAGAGTGTAGTAAAGATAAGGAATTAAGTATTGTTAGGTGGATGATGACTCAAAATGTTTCCCAATTGGGAATTGCACTTTAGTTTGTTGCCTATATCCCTGACTAAATGCCCTCTATATCAGATTTTACACTCCATTTGAGTAATGGGTTAGCAGAGAGCCATTTATGGGCGATTTGTAACCGTTAAGCAGCTTATTGTAGACACCCCATTTTTGACCGCCTTTAAGACTTGGACGCGACTAATGGTTTTGAAAGATGCGCAGGGCAAAGGTTCAATTTCTTCGGCAAGGAGAGAGAGTCAAATCTCAACTTCATACCCCTTTTTGGACCAAAACAATCTTGATCAAAAGATTTTAGACCTTGAAACCCTCTCTTTCAAAAACGTTTTTGAAATAAAGTTTCTACGATGTCCCAACGCTCGCATTTTGTTAAATGTCGCGCTTTTCGGTAAATCGAGCGAGGACAAAGTGGAAATGAATGAAGGAGAGATGAAATATTTTGAAAAATCTTTCAAAACACCTTGTTTAGGGGTTTGGAGTTGAAGAGAAGAGGAGAGGAGAGAAGAAAACAAGGTTGGGAGAAGTTCGGCATGGATCCGAGTAGGACCGAATCTGCGCGGCTTCACGGAAACTGACATAACTTTTTCCACAGGAGGAATTTTAATGCAAGGTTTGCGCCATTGGAAAGCTAACTTCCAGGGCTTAAATTTTGACAATTGAATGGCCACCATTGGACTTCCCAATCACCGGCCGGACACCTTTCTTTCCGGTAGAATCATTTTTTGTTCTGAAAAGTAACAGGCCGGCCACCTATTTGGTGAATGGCCTTTTTTGCCCTTTTGAGTTGGCCGGCCATGATCCTTGTCCCAGGTGCATTCCAGCCATGTATTTTGTTTTGCACTTCACCCATGTCCGAGGGTTTGGCCTTTTGGGAGGGAAACTTGAATTTGAAATTTCCCCCCTTTTCTCCACTCCTTTGCCTATAAAACCAGCCCCTCCCCTTTAGTTTTAAGGGTTACAAAAATTGGTTCTAAGCCTCTTGCATTCAATCCCTCTTCCCTTCTATTCCAAACATCAAAACCCTTTTGTTCTTGGACCATTCCTACACCCTTTACTCTACAACCCATAGCACCCCTCCTCCTCACTCCATTCCAGCAGCTCGAAGGCCATTTCCAGAGCTTAAGAGTTCCCAAACTTGGTCCAAGAGTTGTTGAAGCATTGGTCTTCAAGGGTAAGTCTTCTATCCCTCTCTTTGGCCCTATTTTTGCTCAATATATTAGCTCCTCTTTCTTGCATATTTGGGCTCCGACCCTAACTGAAAATAGCATTATTTTGAGTTCTTTTTCATGTTTGTTTAAGGGCCTCTTCCTGTTTGAGGCTTTCTTTTTACACTTGCTTCTTTACCTCTCTTGTATGTCTCTTTCTTGCATAGTATTTTAGGCCTATTTTTAAACTGTTTTGAGCTTGATTATAAATTGTAAAGTTTCTTATTTGGAGCCCTTATTCAACATTGTTGAAGGGCTTTTCACTGTTTGAGGCTTCCTTTTGTCACTTGCCTCTCTATCCCTCTTTTGGCCTTATTTTTGCATGTTTTGTTAACCCCTTGTGCTTGTATTTTTGGGCTCTGGTCCGAACTGTAAATAGCCTTATTTTGACCCCCTCTTCATGTTTGATCAAGGGACCTTTGCTTTTTGAAGTTCCCTTTTTGTTTAAACCTCTTTTTAGGCCTTATTTTGCATAGTATTTTAAGCTTGCATATGCACTGTTTTTGGTTTGGTCACTAGCTGTAAAACACCATGTTTTGGGCCCCTATTCAACTTTGTGGAAGGGACCTCCTCTGTTTGAGGCCAGAAACCATCACTTGCTTCTTTGTCTCCCTTTTGGCCCATTTCTTGCACAATGTTTTAGGCCTATTTTTATTTAGATCCGTGGCTTGTTGTAAACTGTAAAGTGCTTCATTTTGAGCCCCTCTTCAACTTTACTGAAGGGATCTTGGCCATTTAGGGCCATTAGCTGCTACTTGCTTTATTACCTCTCTTACGGGGCCATTTTTGCATGCTAGCTTAGTCCTATTTGTGTCCATTGTTTGGCCTTGATTAAAACTGTAAATATGCTTGTTTTGGGACTGTCTTGATTCTGTCTTCATACTTCATGTTCAAATAATGCATGCTCTGCATAGCCATAGGTCATTCCATGTACCTAATTTCATGTTTCGGGTCCCATTTCATGCATCGGGTACCATATTGCCATGTTTCAGGGCTGTTTTGCATCATATTTTGGTACCGAAATTTGCATGCTTGTATGCCATATTCCATGCCCTACCATGTTTTGTTAGAGTGGCATTTGTGCCTTAGGTTCAGTCCTCGGTTTGCGTGCACATGTGCACGCATCTCGAGTGTCTCATTTTCATCCAATGGCCTCTTATGTGAGTGTGGCTGAGGTCCACTCATGTTGGTGTAAGTCCATTATGCATTGTGTATGCCATTTCATTTCATAGCATTGCGTATGCTAGGTTGTATGTTAGCGCATTGTGTATGCCATGTTATCTCGTGCATCGTGTATGCCATTTCATAGCATTGTGTATGTTAGGTTGTATCTTAGTTGCATTTCACGCATATCATGCATATTGCATCGTGCTTGGGATAGGAGTTAGCCCGAGCACGGGAAACGAGGGACGTTTCGTACTTCGAATGACGGAACGTGTCTTAATTCCCTGTCACCGACACTCTGGATTGCCCATGATGGAGTTAGGTCTTGTTGTGTTTTCATATGCATTCATTCTATATTAAGTTGCACAATTCGACTCCTCGGCCATCATGCATCGAGATGCGTGATTGGTGGCACGAGGATCGAGGCATGCATACATTTGTAAAAATACATTGTCATGCCCTTTTCCTACTCTCTGTTGTAGCAAATCAAGAATCAGTAGCCTTTCAAAGGCCTTGCACAGCATTCCGGCATCAATCGCAAACAGAGGCTAATTGGGGCATCGCAGTGGATTTCCGTGCCAAGCAACCCGAGCATGCACCATTCATCATCCGGAGCGGAGTCGAGGCAGTCCCTAGATTGCATGCTAGTTTACAGCTTTCTTAGTTTAATTTGTTAATCAATTAGAATTCTGTATTCATTCGGACTGTATTATTTATTTGGGACTGTATATTATTTATTCGGACCCTCTGCGCGAGGGCAATGTTGTAATAAGTGTGCGTGTGCGTGATGTATGTCTTCCAACCCCACGTCTTTCTCCCTTTTATTTACCAGCTTATGATGGTTAGATTAGAGCATGTTTCAATTAGCATACAGTATGATAGCATGTTTGCATTCATTCATCTGTCTTGCATGCACCGGGCTCGGCGCATCATACTAACTGCATTGTATTTTCAATTCCAAGTTGAATACATGTTAGCTATAGCATTTCATATGCCATGTTTAGAATAGCCGAGCCTGCTATAGTTGCATTTTTGCATGTGTTGCATTAGGCATCTTTGTATAGTTAGGATCATGCATGGATTTCTAATTAGTTTCTGTTTTGGCTTGGAGTACTCGGTAAGTTTTATGCTTTAGCATCCTTACATGCGTGTGAGTGACTGCCATGATAGCATGCTTACCATGAGGCTATGTGCTTATGTGATATAAACTGCCTGAATGCCTGTGGGTGAAGGTTGGGTTATTTGAATTGGAACAATTCATTAATTGTGAGTTTTAAGCCCACTAGATAGTGGCAAAATCATGTTTTCTAAGCCCACCTGAGGGTGGCAAATCCACGTCTTAGCCTACTTGCGAGTAGCACTATCAAACCATTTTCAAACAAACAAACATGAAATGTTTTGTTCCAATTTAGGCGATCCAGTCTATACTTGTATGCTGTGCGCGTCACATAGTAAATCTAGGCTAATAACCGGAATAAGAACGCATAATGTTTTCAAAAATAGATATCATGGTTAGTAGAGGCCGATCTTTGATCAGGCGAGCGGGGGTGCTCACGAAGTGACCTTCCCCAATCGTACCCAAGTTCCCGAGCCGAGGCAACTTTGGTGATGACGGACATGTGGCCTTAGGAAAACGAGTCAGGGTTTCCTAAATTTCCCCAAAATAAAATATTTAGGTGGCGATTCTGTATCTGGCAAAGCAGTCCATGTTTGGCACTTCTTTCAAAATCTGTTTTCTCAAAACGATTTGTCGAATTTGGACTCTTTGGTTCAGATTTAGAACCGTGACAAATTGAGAGTCCGAACTGTAGTGAGCCCAATATCGAACGGAATGGGGGACTCGTTCCTCCCGGGGCGTCCGGGGACGTCTACAGTTTCTGGCGACTCTGCTGGGGATTTAGAGAACTTGACTCGAACTCGTGATATCTTGTTTTGATTACACTTATGTGTTTCTTTGCATTGTATTTGCATTGGTACACCTAGGACACCGTGTTTGCCATCTGCTATTCTTAAACGGTTTGCCGGAGGCTTGTCTTGTCAAGACATGACCATAAGGCTGACCGGTTGTGGGCTCTGCCAGTAGGGGAACACAAACCCCAGTTTTACCGGGGCACCCTTTTGACCATTCGACCTAGTGCATATTCGGAATCCGTAGTGACCATTCCAAGCTAGGACAGGTTGCTTACCCGATCGTAGGTTGTTTGAAACCGCTGCGTGCGTAGTGAAACCCTAGCTCCTGACAAAATAGGACAGGGAAACCCTACCCCAACATAAGGGTGTTTTGGCTCTCACTTGTCTGCTATGTGCTTTTAGAGTGCGTCTCTATAGGAATGCATGTATCAGTCTACAAGTTTGGGCATCAGGCCTGTGGGCACCAGGCCTGTGGGCACCAGTTCAGTACTTTGGGATTCAGTTCACCTGAGGGTATCAGATTTGAGGCAGAATTTTTAGGGCAGAATTTTTAGGGCAGAATTCAGTAGAGAGCACAGTCATCCTACTATGCCCGTATCTGTTTTGGTGAAGTTAGGCTGAGATGCTACATGTTTTCTCTTTTGTTAGGTAGTCTGGGAACCATAGCTTCAGAAGGCTCCGATATTCCCTGAGGTTCATCGAACTTGTGCTGATAGACTTTGTCAGGTCAGAGATTCAGTTCAAGGGCAATCAGTGTTCCTTTGCCAGAGGCAGGGTAAAAGGGCCAGTCAGGCACAAATCACCAGTTCAGTAATTACCAGATCAGTGGCCCTTATCCACCCCACCAGTGAACAGTCAGGCTGAGGTCTCAGTTTCTACTGCAGGGATAGATACCAGTCAGTTAGATGGATCAACAGAACACATCAGGGATGGAGGCAATGATGCGCCAGATGCAAGAAAGTATGAAACTCATGCAGCAAGATGCTGTCCGCCAAGCTAAATTCGCCAAACAGCAGGCTGCGATCATGGCCCAACAGGCAGAGCTAATCACCAGATTGCAACAGCAAAACGGAGCATCTGCTTTGTATCAAGCTCCCCCCCACCAGTAGATCCAATACCCGAGGAGACGCCAAATGTCCAAGAAGGTACGGACATTCCGACAGGGCCGGCTCCGCCCCCAATCTTACCCCAGCTGTCTAAAGCACCAATCAACCTATCGGACTCTCCCTTTGAGTTCGAGGTAGACCATACAGCGTTGAAGTTGAGCAAGCTTGAAAAGTTGTTCAAGAAATCCCAGGGGGTAAAGTCTATCCCGGACATTGAGAACGGGTACACCGACGCAGCTGTGACACTGCCGGACAGGTTCAAGATGCCTCACATCGACCGTTTTGACGGGTCAGGAGATCCCATGGTCCACCTGAGTTTATTTTCAGATGTTCTGCGCCCGATGGGCTTGACAAGATTATAGAAGCTTTCCCTTTTTGACAGGACCCTGTCGGGTATTGCAGCCATCTGGTACGCCAAATTGGAGGATTCAGTGAAACGAAGCTGGGAGGAGATGGCCGAGGCCTTCGTCGCACAATATTCATACAATACCCAAATCGAGATTACGACCCGTGATCTTGAGACGACGAGACAGGAGCCTAAGGAGAGCTTCTCAGAATTCGTGGCCCGCTGGAGGGCCAAAGCCTCAATGATGACCATTAGGCCAACGGATAAGGATCAAATACGGATGGTTGTGCGCAACCTCCAGCCCAAACTAATGCAGAAAATGATCGTGCTCCCTTTCCCTACCTTTTCAGATTTGCATGAGATGGGAGTACAGATCGAGGATGCTATGAAGCAGGGCCTCATTGACCAGGAGAAGGAGCAGCCCAGGAGGGCGTTTACCCGCAGTTCGAATGCGACCACCAGTGGTAATGCAGCTGCAAGATCTTCTGAAGTGGGCATGATCACCACCACCACGTCGAAAAAAGCTACCCCATTCACCGGTGCGTCCGGAAGTAGCTCACAGACGGCCAAATATCCACCCCGAGTCAAGAGGGTTTTCACCCCACTTTATATGCCTTTGTCAAAGGCTCTAGAGGCCTTAATCCGGAAAGGACATCTGAAACCATTGGAACAACGGCCTTTACCTGATCCTCTCCCTCCAAAGCATGACCATACTAGGTACTGTGCGTACCATCAACAAACCGGTCATGACACTGACAGTTGCTTTCGTCTGCACCATGATGTACAAGATCTGTTTGACAACAGGGTCATCCCCGCGCCAGTCTAGCAAAGTCTATCGGCACTCGACCAGTGAACCTGTGGGGGATAATGTGATGTGATCGAGGGATGAACCACCTGCGGGCGGCGTTCAGTTTATTTCAGATATGGTGTATGGCACGCACTGTTTTGAGCATTTGCGAATGATGATTTTTGTAGCTTCTGACTTAGGTGTTGAGTCAGTTCTGTGGTTTTGTTTTGAGTTTGTCTCTTTGTTTTGAGTCAGTCTTTTTGATTAAGGGTCTATCTTGTGGTATCGAGTCAGTCCTGTTGTATAGAAGTTGGGTGATTCCGGGGGTGTTACTTTGGATATCACTATTTTGCTTTATGTTTGTCCTTTTGTTTTCTTTTGAGTCTGTTTCTGCCAGGGAGCCAGTAATGCCAACAAATTTGAATGAACAGCAGTGGTTTTCATGCTTTTGGGCTTGCTTCTGTCTTGTGCCAGTTGTGCCAGAAACTTGAATGAAACGACAGTTCTCTTCACCTGCTTTTCTGTGCCTCGAACTCATTGCATTGACCTAAGTTTTTCAAAACTTTTTCTAACACTGTGGTGAAAACGAAGAGGAAGGAATTCCTCGGGTTTTGTAAAAATTTGATCCATTGAGAGAAAGAGAGGCATGCTAGGCCCTTAATGAATAAGATCATGCTTGTTAATGTGAGTACTGAGAAGGATTCTGGCTTGATCCAGATTGGCTCCGCACTGTCTTCAGCGCGAGCGATTTGTCGCTTTCTTAAAAGATTTCAAAAAATATTTTGCGCGATCCTGCGAAGACCTGTGTGGAATCGCTCTTGAGATTGTGCAGCCTAGGATTGCTCTCAGCCTCAAGACTCGGCCCCTTGCTTTCAAACCTTGAACTTGCATTCAGAATGTTCAACGGTTAACCACAATGTGAGGCCTGTGTGACCAGATTTGAAGCAGCCCTCGAACAAGAGGCCAGGAAAGTCGGATCGAGAAGATCAGAAGGTCAAAAGAAGCTTGCGAAGCTAGATCAGAAGCACCCCTCGAACTAGGGGCAAAATGTCGGATGTGCTCGAAGAGTCAAAGACAAAGATTAGCAAGAAGGCCAAATCCCAGAAGGGAAGAAATAAGAAGGTGTCGCTGAAGGACAACTAAGTCCCGATCCACAACACTAGGGGCAAATTCAACCCCCACATTGGATGGACTCCTACATCATCAGCAAACAGCAGCCACTCTCTTGGATTCAGACAGATTCGAGATCTCAGAACCATTTGACGTGGACCAAGCTACACTTTTACCCTTGAGAGGCTCGCTGGGCCGAAAACCCGGAAGGGCGACCCAGGCAAAAGTTAGAGCAAGAAAAAGAAGAAAAAGAACAAAAAAAAAATGCAAAGAATGAAAAAAAAAAAGAAAAAGAAGAAAAATGAAGAAAATGAAAGAAGAAAAAGAAGCAAAAGAAAAAAAGATGAAAAGAAATGAAAAGAAAAACAAAGCTCGCAAGGTTGAAAACCTGGAAGGACGGCCTTGGCAAAAGTTAGAGCACAAAAGGAGAGGTTAATACCCGAGTGTACCTTAACCCCGAACTACGTAAGGCTTGATTCTCATCTTTGGGATACGTAGGCAACTTCATTCTGAAGTCCAGCCGTAAAACAATCCAAATCGACTGTGTCCATGTAATGGTTTTGATCATCTTTGCCTTCTCTATATTCGAGGGTTCGGTAATGATCGTCACTCTGAGGACTGATTACAATGTGCTGCGGTGCTATCCAAACAAGGGGCAACTTTCCGTTGCCATTCAAAACGCCGCAGTGTCATTTCAAACAAAGGGCAACTTTCCGTTGCCATGCAGTGTCCTTTAGACAAGGGGCAATTTTCCATTGCTATGGGTCCAAGGTTGTGCATCTCAAGAGTAAGTTCCGTGCTCGTTGAACAGTGGTCGTTTGCAAAAATAGTTTTTGAGAATTTTTACTGAGGTTGACTAATCTTCTCGAAAAGTACTCCATTTTTCAAAACTGGACCATTTCTTGGACCTAAAAAAGGAAAACTCTCAGTGCTCATAGCCTAACTTGCATGATTTTAAATCAAAAAATCGAACAAGCGCGTTAATCTAACTCTCATGTTGGTCAAAACTGTTTTAGTAGAAAGTAAAAAACAAAAAATGGTCAAAATAATGAACTGGGGGCACAGTTGAGTCAAGTATTCTGTCTTTTCCCCTTTGTCAAAATACTTGCCAGAAAGGGCACTCTACTTGTCGGAAAGGGCACCGTATTCGCCAGAAAAGGGCACAACAAAGGGCGGAAAGCTCTCACATCCTCCAAGCAATGAGGTATCAAGCAAAGTGCGAAGCACGAACTAGAATGGGGCAAGATATTCCACTCCATCATCTGGACAGATCTTATCACGTCCAAACTCCCCAGCAAAGCATCATCAACTGATGTTAGCTGCAGATTTACTACACACCCAGTTGTAGCGCAACCTTTCTGTGGGAGGAATTCACTAGCTGTGAGCGGAAGAAAGAGAATCTAGCAGAATGCTAGGGACACGAGTCCACAATTTGCTGTTTATCCATCAACCACCCAGGGGAGGGATGAAAAATGAGAGATTGAAGAATAGAGAGATGTGCGATGAGAGGAAAAGTGAGAAGAGGGCTTTTTCAGAAAAACAGAACTTGAGGGCCGAGTGATGTGAGAACCACAAATGAGAAAGGGTGGGAAACACTACCCGGTGAAACAGGCTCCCTGTGCACGTCTGAGTGTCGTGTCTTTTTGTTTTATCTCGATTCTTGTTTTGAGTCGTTTCGAGTGTTACTCGATGTGTCTAGGTTGTGTGCCTTTTATTTCCTTGTTGAGTCGTTTTTCTGTGTTCAGTCGTAGGCTCAATACTTGGTCGAAAACTCATCTCTCAATTTCAAAAATAAAATCGTTTTATGCTCCAAGTGCCGTGCCGTTCTCCACATTTGTACAAAACAGAATTTGTTCTTTCATAAAATCGCAAGATTCAACCCAGGTCATGTGAGGACAGTAGAACCAGGACCTATCTGAAGCTATATATGGTTCCGGACTGCAAAGCAAAAGCAAAAGAGGAAAATGTCGGGTATCTGAGTTTGTTTCAATTTCAGTAAGTTCCAGGACTACATTCCGTGTGTACCTCTTCAGGTTTTGCCAATGCTCCGAAGTATGAATGTACCTTTACCTCAAGCTCAAGATCAAGTCTGCTTCAAGCCAGAATAGGCAATCAGAAGTGCTCTCCTTGAGGACCGTTTCGTACCAGGGACATCTTGGCCGTGTTTGCAATGAGTTCCTAAGAGACTAGCTGGGACGGTGGAAACTAGAGTTCGAATGGCTGATGCCTAGAACATAAAGGTTCGGGATTTCCGGGACTAAAGTCTGGTTTAAATACCCAGGGGTGTATCCCCAGCTTGAAATCTGTATGGAAGCCCCATAGGTTGAGATAGCATGTATGCACCTCAATTCTGGATACTGAACCAACCTAGTCTGTCACCCCGTTGGAGAATAGGGAAAGTTGTGAATGTGGTCAGGAAGAAAAGTGGCATCCCAAGTGTTCTACGTGAAGGACCCTTGTTAGCATTTCAGAGCCTTTGTACTGTAAGTTGAAGGTAAGTGTTCGAAGAGCACGAGGGGAGATCCCCGTTAGAGTAGAGCGGTTCATCGCCACTCACCTCATGAGGTGCTTTCTAAAGCGCCGCTTTGTCCATTTATTGCTTTCCTTAAGCATCATGCATTGTACCTATCAAGTTTCTTCCTCAATCACGCACGATATTGTATGTATGGTTCATTCAAAGAAGTTCTGTTTTAAGATCATTTATTTAGTGTATCAATCACACTTCATTCATCTAGTGTATCAATCACACTTTTCACATTTAGTGTATTAATCACACTCTGTTCACATAGTGCATCTATCACACTTTGTGTTCGCTTTTAGTGTATCAATCATACTTTGTTCACTAAGTGCATCTATCACACTTTGTGTTCGCTTTTAGTATATCCATCATACTTGTTCACTAAGTGCACCTATCACACTTCGTGTTCACATTTAGTGTATCAATCACACTCTGTTCACATAGTGCATCTATCACACTTTGTGTTCGCTTTTAGTGTATCAATCACACTCTGTTCACATAGTGCATCTATCACACTTTGTGTTCGCTTTTAGTGTATCAATCACACTCTGTTCACATAGTGCATCTATCACACTTTGTGTTCGCTTTTAGTATATCCATCATACTTGTTCACTAAGCGCATCTATCACACTTTGTGTTCCCTTTTAGTATATCCATCATACTTGTTCACTAAGTGCATCTATCACACTTCGTGTTCACATTTAGTATATCTGTAGACACCCCATTTTTGACCGTCCTCAAGACTTGGACGTCACCGTTTGAACACTCGGTGATTATCCATGTTTGTGTTCGTTTGGAGTTCCCGGAGGTCTCGGCTCGCGCGCCCCGCCTCAGGATCCCCGAACTCGACCGTTTAGTGTCTGGTTTTGCACCAAACACTTGCATCTTGCCTTTGAGAGGCAGAGTGGGGCTTGTAGACCATCCCCACCCATCACCGGCAGTGGCTAGATGCCACCGGCTGGTTTTTGCTGCCACCGGCAATTTAGTTTGCCGGTCGGCACTATTTGTTGCCGGTCAGCACTTTTTTGTGCCGGTCGGCACTTTGTTTGGCCAAGATGGCATTTTTTGCCGGCCGATTGCTGTTCATCTGCTTTTGCAGATATTTTTGGACAGCTGTATAACTTTTGCTCCCCTCCATACACGTGTATGGAGGGATCTCCCTCTTGCAAAGCTTGTCTTGTAAGCTTTACAAGAGGCATATAGAGAGAGCTCTCTCTAAGGCAAGAGAAGGAGGCTTAGACATTTTTAGAGAGAGAAAAGACAGAGGAGAGCTCTGGTTTTCTAGGGTTAGGGTTAGATACACTCACCTATCTCTCTTTCTCTTCCATTTTGTTCACTAGGTGTTTTGTGCCTTACTATTGCACACAAACACCTAGTGTTTCACCTTCCTCTAGGAGCTGAGGTTCTAAAGAGTGTGTTTTGGAGTTTTTGTCTTGAATTCAAGCTCAAGGAGGCCATTGGAGCATCTTTGTTGAAGAAGGCATCAAGGGTGAGAAACTAGTCCTTTTTTTTCCCCTTTTTTGCATTGATTTTCTACTAGTCTTAGAGCTGTTTTTGTGATTATTGTATAACATAAAAAAGTTCTATTTTTAAGCCCTCTTTATTGTTTATTAAGAGTGTTTTGTTGTTTGAGGGTTGTTGACCACCCTTAGGCCTCAAAAGGCCTCATTTTGAGCCATTTTGTGTTAGCTCCGGGATTTTGGTGTTGAGGTCTCTTCACCACTGAAATCTTGAGGGATTTCAGTGGTGAAGATGATGCTTTGAAGTCCCAAGAAGGAGAGGGCCACCCCCTCTCCTTGTTGTCCTTGAAAAGGGCACATTTTGGCCTCTTAAGGAAGCCTATGCTTGAGTGTGTGTTGAGCATGTTTGGTTTGTTTTTCATGCTTATATATCCATGATATAACATGATTTCAAGTTGGTTTTGGAACTCCATGCATGTTTAGCATAGTTTCCATGTAATGCCTTGTTTATGCCTTAATGTGCCTTAGGTTGTTAGCCTTTGTTGGAGCATGTTTTAGGCTTAGTCTTGTGAAGATTATGTGCTTATTTTGCCATGTTCTAGGTCTGTCCATAAGTATTTGGGTTGATTTTAGCATGCATTATATAGCTCCTTTGTATTTGGGCTTGTTGGCCTTGAGTATGTGCATGTGTAGCATGCCATCTTTGCATTGTTTTGGTGATTTGGGATCATTCTATATGTCATTTCAGTCCCATTTCCATTCTTGTTTGATTGCCTTGCATGCCTCTTTAATGCTTTGGAAGCATGTGTTGCAATGCTCCATGTTTTGGTCATGATGTATGCCTTTGAATTTGGGCCACTTAGATGCCATCTAAGGAGTCTTTTGGCTTTGTTTTAACATGCTAAAAAATCTGTTTTTAGTTGTTTAATGCATGCCATGTTTGGTCATGATAAGTGTAGTTCAATGCATTATTGATTTGCCTTGAACACTTGGACTACTCTTTGCATGCTTGACTTGATTTATAACTTGATTTGGCATCATTTTATAACATAATTTTAGGGCTCATGTTGCATGCTAATTAGTCCATGACTCCTCCTTTCAAGTGTGCTTGAATGTTGTTTGATTCATGCTTAAGTGTTGGTCCTTATGTGCATGTGTGTGTGCATGCCATTTAGCCCTCACCTTTTAGCACATTGGCTACTGTTTTAGGCCTATTTTAGAGTCGCCTAATTCATGTTTAAGTCCATCTTTGCACTCATTTGTATTGCCATATGCATGCTTGTATGCTTGCATAAGTGTTTTGCCATGCCATGTTGCATCCTTAGCTTGTATGCCTAGGTTGCATTGCATCTTGCATGCATGCCTTGTTCCTTGAATTGGTGATAGGAATTGGGCCTAATTTGTTTGATTGGTTTGCATGCATTTGAAACCAAAGTTGCATGCTTGGTTCCTTGGGCCATCATGCATGGAAATGCGTGATTGGTGGCCCGAGAACCGAGGCACATGTCCCTTTGAGTCATTACAATGATAAGAGACATGTTTGGTGCATACATGCCTTGAATTGTGCTGTCATGCCTTGTTTTGCCCTCTGTTGCTGTGAGTTGCAGGTTCTGCAGGAATACTCTGCCGACCGGCAGTGTAATGTGCCGACCGGCACAATTTTCTCTGCCGACAGACCCTATTTTGTGCCGATGGCCATACTACACTGCCGGTGGAAGTTTCATCTAGCCGGTGGTGATCCCCTCTGTCCAAGGATGCAGTCCAGAGGCTTTGACAGCCTCCAGAGGAGGAAAGGGAGGAAAACAGAGGCAGCTTGCGCATGGTGGCACGCTTCCCGAGGCGTTTTCCTGCTTTAATTAATTAGTTAATTTGTTAATTAGTTAATTTGTAATATTAATTAGCTTGCGTAGTTAGTTAATTTGTAATATTTATTTGGTCCCTCCGAGCGAGGGCAAATCTGTAATAAGCGTGTGTGGGTGGTGTGAATGTCTTCCAATCCCCACTTCTTTCTTCCCTTTTACTTACCTGCTTTGATGGTTAGTATTAGGTCACGTCTAATTTAGCATACCTTATGCTATGCATGTGTGCATCCATGCATTTGTATTACATGCATTAGGCTCGGTACATCACGCTAATTGCATCAATACTTCAATTTTCAAACTGAATACGTGATAATTGTGCATTTTCACATGACATGTTTAGGATAGCCGAGCCTATTCTAGCAACATTTTGTATGCGATGCATTAGGCACTTCACATGGACTTGGATCATGCATATTTGCTAACAAGTTCTTTGTTTTGGCACGGAGTACTATGTAAGTATTTCTGCTTTAGCATATCGCATGAGTGTGAATGTTGCCATAACAGCATGCTTAACATGTGGCTAGATGCTTATGTGTTAAACTGCTTTGAATGCCTGTGGGTGAAGGTTGGGTTGTTTGAGTTGGAAAAACTCGTTGAAATCCGTATTTTAGCCTACTTGCGAGTAGCAAATTCCAAAGCATTTTCAAACCAAACGGATATGCAATGTTTATTTCCAAATTAGGCAATCTAGTCTATACTTGTTTGCTGTGCGCATAACATAGTAATTCTAGGCTAATAAATGGAATAAGAACACGTAAAGTTTTCAAAAACGGATATCACGGTTAGTAGAGGCCGGTCTTCGGACCGGGCGAAAGGGGGTGCTCATAGCTGACCTTCCCCGATCGTACCCAAGCTCCCGAGCCGAGACAACTCCGGTGATGACGGACACGTGGCCTTCGGCACCGAGTCAGGGTTTCCTAAATTCTCCCATTTTAAAATATTTAGGTGGCGACTCTGTATCTGGCAAAGCAGTCCATGTTTGGCACTACTTTTTCAAAAATCTGTTTCTCAAAACGATTTGCCAGATTTGGACTCTTTGGTTCAGATTAAGAACCGTGACACAAATCGAGTCTGAACTGTAGCGTGAGGCCCACGCGGGCGCTGCTACAATATCAATCATACTTTGTTCACTAAGTGTATCTGTTACACTTCGTGTTCACCTTTAGTGTATCTATCACACTTTGCTCACTTCACCCTTTGTATATCAATTACACTTTGCTCAAATAGTGTATCTATCACACACTCGCTTTGCCCACTTTGTGTATCAATCACACGCTCACACTATGCCTACTTTGTGTATCAATCACACGTGTTCACACTGTGTATCAATCACACACTCTCGCTTTGTGTATCTATCATACTTGTTCACTTAGTGCATCTATCACACTTTGTGCTCACCTTTTTGTGTATCAATCACATGTTCGCTCTGTGTATCTATCACACATGCACACTGTATTCACAGTGAGAATTCCATAATTTTCTTACATCCTTTCTGCACGAGGTGTAGTTTGGCTCGAGTTTACTTGCTTGCCTAGCATTCGCTTAAAATGTTACATTTATTTCGCATAATTGCTTCATTACAGCTCTCTTTGCATGATCATGAGTGATGTCCGGCTTCGCGTAGCGTATAAGTCCAATTATCAAACCGGCTTCGCGTAGCGTATAAGTCCAATCTTCAAAATATTTCTGCATATCATTTTGCATCCTGCCCCTGAACTACGCTGGTTTGATTCCTTGCAAAGGGGTACGTAGGCAACCTGCGGGCACAACCATTTATTTGTCTGTACTTTGTTTGTTTGTCCAAAGTCTTCGGCCTTGTCAAAAATGGATCGTCTCTAGGCTTTGACATTCACTCCCGTCACTTCTTGACTTTCGAGTTCTGTCAAAGAGAGGCAACTGTAGACACCCCATTTTTTACCGCCTTTAAGACTTGGACGCGACTGATGGTGTTGAAAGATGCGCAGGGCAAAGGTTCAATTTCTTCGGCAAGGAGAGAGAGTCAAATCTCAACTTCATACCCCTTTTTGGACCAAAACAATCTTGATCAAAATATTTTAGACCTTGAAACCCTCTCTTTCAAAAATGTTTTTGAAATAAAGTTTCTACAATGTCCCGACGCTCGCATTTTGTTAAATGTCGCGCTTTTCGGTATACCGAGCGAGGACAAAGTGGAAATGAATGAAGGAGAGATGAAATCTTTTAAAAAATCTTTCAAAACACCTTGTTTAGGGGTTTGGAGTTGAAAATAATAGGAGAGGAGAGAAGAAAACAAGGTTGGGAGAAGTTCGGCATGGATCCGGGTAGGACCGAATCTGCGCGGCTTCACGTAAACTGGCATAACTTTTTCCACAGGAGGAATTTTAATGCAAGGTTTGCGCCATTGGAAAGATAACTTCCGGGGCTTCAATTTGGACACTTGAATGGCCACCATTGGACTTCCCAATCACCGTCCGGTCACCTTTATTTCCGGTAGAACCATTTTTTGTTCTGAAAAGTAGCAGGCCGGCCACCTATTTGGTGAATGGCCTTTTTTGCCCTTTTGAGCTGGCCGGCCATGATCCTTGTCCCAGGTGCATTCCAGCCATGTATTTTGTTTTGCACTTCACCCATGTCCGAGGGTTTGGCCTTTTGGGGGGGGAAACTTGAATTTGAAATTTCCCCCCTTTTCTCCACTCCTTTGCCTATAAAACCAGCCCCTCCCCTTTAGTTTTAAGGGTTACAAAAATTGGTTCTAAGCCTCTTGCATTCAATCCCTCTTCCCTTCTATTCCAAACATCAAAACCCATTTGTTCTTGGACCATTCCTACACCCTTTACTCTACAACCCATAGCACCCCTCCTCCTCACTCCATTCCAGCAGCTCAAAGGCTATTTCCAGAGCATAAGAGTTCCCAAACTTGGTCCAAGAGTTGTTGAAGCATTGGTCTTCAAGGGTAAGTCTTCTATCCCTCTCTTTGGCCCTATTTTTGCTCAATATATTAGCTCATCTTTCTTGCATATTTGGGCTCCGACCCTAACTGAAAATAGCATTATTTTGAGCTCTTTTTCATGTTTGTTTAAGGGCCTCTCCCTGTTTGAGACTTCCTTTTTACACTTGCTTCTTTACCTCTCTTGTATGCCTCTTTCTTGCATAGTATTTTAGGCCTATTTGTAAACTGTTTTGAGCTTGATTATAAACTATAAAGTAGCTTATTTTGAGCCCTTCTTCAATATTGTTGAAGGGCTCTTCACTATTTGAGGCTTCCTTTTGTCACTTGCCTATCTATCCCTCTTTTGGCCTTATTTTTGCATGTTTTGTTAGCCCCTTTTGCTTGTATTTTTGGGCTCTGGTTCAAACTATAAATAGCCTTATTTTGATCCTCTCTTCATGTTTGATCAAGGGACCTTTGCTGTTTGAAGTTTCATTTTTGCTCTTTGTGTTTAAACCTCTTTTTAGGCCTTATTTTGCATAGTATTTTAAGCTTGGATGTGCACTGTTTTGGGTTTGGTTACTAACTGTAAAACAGCATTTTTTGGGCCCCTCTTCAACTTTGTTGAAGGGACCTCCTCTGTTTGAGGCCAGAAACCATCACTTGCTTCTTTGTCTCCCTTTTGGCCCATTTCTTGCACAATGTTTTAGGCCTATTTGTGTTTAGATCTGTGGCTTGTTGTAAACTGTAAAGTACTTAATTTTGAGCCCCTCTTCAACTTTGTTGAAGGGATCTTGGCCATTTAGGGCCATCAGCTGCTACTTGCTTCATTACCTCTCTTACGGGGCCATTTTTGCATGCTAGCTTAGTCCTATTTGTGTCCATTGTTTGGCCTTGATTAAAACTGTAAATATGCTTGTTTTGGTACTTTCTTGATTCTGTCTTCACACTTTATGTTCAAATAATACATGCTCTGCATAGCCATAGGTCATTCCATGTACCTAATTTCATGTTTCGGGTCTCATTTCATGCATTGGGTACCATATTGCCATGTTTTGGGGCTGTTTTGCATCATATTTTGGTACCGAAATTTGCATGCTTGTATGCCATATTCCATGCCCTACCATGTTTTGTTAGAGTGGCATTTGTGCCTTAGGTTCAGTCCTCGGTTTGCGTACACGTGTGCACGCATCTTGAGTGTCTCATTTTCATCCAATGGCCTCTTATGTGAGTGTGGCTGAGGTCCACTCATATTGGTGTAAGTCCATTATGCATTGTGTATGCCATTTCATTTCATAGCATTGCGTATGCTAGGTTGTATGTTAGCGCATTGTGTATGCCATGTTATCTCGTGCATCGTGTATGCCATTTCATAGCATTGTGTATGTTAGGTTGTATCTTAGTTGCATTTCACACATATCATGCATATTGCATCGTGCTTGGGATAGGAGTTAGCCCGAGCACGGGAAACGAGGGACGTTTCGTATTTCGAGTGACGGAATGTGTCTCAATTCCCTGTCACCGACACTTTAGATTGCCCATGATGGAGTTAGGTCTTGTTGTGTTTTCATATGCATTCATTCTATATTGAGTTGCACAATTCAACTCCTCGGCCATCATGCATCGAGATGCGTGATTGGTGGCACGAGGATCGAGGCATGCATACATTTGTAAAAATACATTGTCATGCCCTTTTCCTGCTCTCTATTGCAGCAGATCACGAATCAGTAGCCTTTCAAAGGCCTTGCACAGCATTCCGGCATCAATCGCAAACAGAGGCTAATTGGGGCATCGCAGTGGATTTCCGTGCCAAGCAACCCGAGCATGCACCATTCATCATCTGGAGCGGAGTCGAGGCAGTCCCTAGCTTGCATGCTAGTTTACAGCTTTCTTAGTTTAATTTGTTAATCAATTAGAATTCTGTATTCATTCGGACTGTATTATTTATTTGGGACTGTATATTATTTATTCGGACCCTCTGCGCGAGGGCAATGTTGTAATAAGTGTGCGTGTGCGTGATGTATGTCTTCCAACCCCACGTCTTTCTCCCTTTTATTTACCAGCTTATGATGGTTAGATTAGAGCATGTTTCAATTAGCATACAGTATGATAGCATGTTTACATTCATTCATCTGTCTTGCATGCACCGGGCTCGGCGCATCATACTAACTGCATTGTATTTTCAATTCCAAGTTGAATACATGTTAGCTATAGCATTTCATATGCCATGTTTAGAATAGCCGAGCCTGCTATAGTTGCATTTTTGCATGTGTTGCATTAGGCATCTTTGTATAGTTAGGATCATGCATGGATTTCTAATTAGTTTCTGTTTTGGCTTGGAGTACTCGGTAAGTTTTATGCTTTAGCATCCTTACATGCGTGTGAGTGACTGCCATGATAGCATGCTTACCATGAGGCTATGTGCTTATGTGATATAAACTGCCTGAATGCCTGTGGGTGAAGGTTGGGTTATTTGAATTGGAACAATTCATTAATTGTGAGTTTTAAGCCTACTAGATAGTGGCAAAATCATGTTTTCTAAGCCCACCTGAGGGTGGCAAATCCACGTCTTAGCCTACTTGCGAGTAGCACTATCAAACTATTTTCAAACAAACAAACAAACATAAAATATTTTGTTCCAATTCAGGCGATCCAGTCTATACTTGTATACTGTGCGCATCACATAGTAAATCTAGGCTAATAACCGGAATAAGAACGCATAATGTTTTCAAAAATAGATATCATGGTTAGTAGAGGCCGATCTTTGATCGGGCGAGCGGGGGTGCTCACGAAGTGACCTTCCCCAATCGTACCCAAATTCCCGAGCCGAGGCAACTTTGGTGATGATGGGCACGTGGCCTTAGGCAAACGAGTCAGGGTTTCCTAAATTTCCCCAAAATAAAATATTTAGGTGGCGACTCTGTATCTGACAAAGCAGTCCATGTTTGGCACTTCTTTCAAAATCTGTTTTCTCAAAACGATTTGCCGGATTTGGACTCTTTGGTTCAGATTTAGAACCGTGACAAATTGAGAGTCCGAACTGTAATAAGCCCAATATCGAATGGAACAGGGGACTCGTTCCTCCCAGGGCGTCTGGGGACGTCTACACTTATCTTTATTTTATTTCTCATAAGGTTGCGAAGTTAAGACCTAGGGTTCTATAGCGCATTATTGTATGATGTCTTGTAAACACATAGGGTCACGTGGCACATTATTGTATGCTGTCATGTAAACCCTTCGAGTCATGTGCATATAGGTAAGCAGCTTTGTGGGATTGTAACTAAGTCACATAAAGTTTTCTTAGTAAAGGTGACGTGAATAGAGTTTTTGAACTCTATAAGATAGAGAATTCTAAGCATAACACTTTATGTAGCCTAGTTGAGAATGGATATAAATTTCCAATATCCTAGGGAAAGTGGGAGCGATGTGCCTACTAATGAATTACTCCATTAGAGAAGAATACTCTGCATTCTTAGTTGCGTGGTAGCGAATGTGAAAATTTTTCACGTCATCACTAGGTGATTGAGAAGGAAACATTCATGATTGCTCCGCAAGATGATAAAGAGCCTAGGATAATTCCGAAGGCTCTAGTCCCCTGTTTTTAGAAAGTGGATCAATATTGAGCAGTTTAAGACAAAGTCTTTGAAGATTAACCATTTCTATGATTTGGTTGACTTTCCATTATGACACAAAACTGTTCTAAAGTTATGCGTGATTTGTATAGTCATTGTTGAGGCATAAGGCTCGCTAGATACCAAAAAGTCGCACCAATGAGAAAAGTGTAGATCATGAGAAGACTTCCTCCTGAGAAATGAGGTTATTTCGACTTAGGCTATGATTGACATAAGTTCAGAACATTGATTTGTGGACGTTGTGACCCAACTTCTCGTTGGAGAATTAGATAAGTAGATCCGTAGGGATTTACCTTCTGCTTTTATGGTGAAAAGTTAGGAGCGCAAAAAAGGTTGATAGTTCCAATAAATATTTTACAGCTTAAAACAGTTATCCAAATAGTGGTTCTTAGATTTCGTCAAGTCATGATAGGCCAACGATGATCGATGAAGACCACTGAGGCATGATCAATGGTCCAAAAGAAGTTTTTCCTTACTTAGTCATTATGAGCCAAGAATTTATAAGGTTGTCGCCACTTAGGGTGGGCAGTCCTCTGTTTTAAATATGATGGACATGGGTGATATAATTTATATGCTCGGATGTATGATCCTTAGGGATTATTTTAGGAGAATTCACGATTTGTCTTTGATGACTTACATAAGGAATATCCTAGAATGATTCTAGATGCAAAATTGCAAACCCATTGACTTACCTATCGGTAAAAGTCAGAGCCTTACCTATTAAGTGAATCCTTGGATTATTTTTAGGAGAAACAGATGACCTATATTCCTTGATCTTTTCTTTGTCGTGGGAGCCTAAAGTACGCTATGTGGGCATATTCGGCATGATAAGTGTTATCTTTGGTAAATAGAAAACTGAGTTGTTTAGACATTGACCTTACTCATTAGATTGTGGATAGAATGCTTTACTAAGTAATATATTAATTTGCTCCTTGTACGATTCAATGCGCTAGTTGGGTGCATCTTGAATGAACACAGATTGGTCACCAAATATCTTTAGAGAGGTTATTGCGCAAGAGGTAGTGATCTTGAATCACTTCATGTGAGGCGCACATGGTGGATTCCGTTGCATATGCTTATCGCAAGAGGTGCTGATAAGGCTTATGCTTGGAATCTAGAATTGCGCAAACTGTGGTCGTGTTTTTAAAAAATCGATCACTTATTTGTTATGAAATGATGAGATGTTGACACTATTATGGTTTGTGTCATAATGATTAGCAGATGATGATGTCAGCAGGCAAGTGTACGGGGAAGAAATAATTCTCCTCGTATAATCCTATTGACTAAGTCCACGCTCCTCCGTACGACGTCGCTTTGTCACCTGAAAACACAAACGTGAGCTAGTCGGCGGGTGTGTGCCGGAAACCTCTCCGATGCCTAAGTCAGAAAACTTGACAAATAGACAAAGCTCAATGTGTTCAGGAAGAAAAATTGTATGTTGTGTTATGTTACCTCCTCCAAGGTGATGCTTGTGAGCTTTTATAGGTTTCGAGTGGCACAATCCTAGTAGGACTTTTATTTCTCCATGCAGAATCCTCCTAGGATTCATACTCCTAAAGGATAATGCTTATCCTTTTACACCCCCCCACTGCTTAAACCAAGTGGGATGGTTTTCACCACGGCCGAATTGCCATACGACCGAGATAAACCTGGCTATACTGAGCCACAGAGTAGGCCGTACTAACAGTAGTTCGGTTCTTCCTCTTGCTGCGCCATATCTCGGTTCTCTTATACACGAACCATGGTGTGTTTGGACCGATCTACTGAATAGCAACATTCCAACCGACCTACCCAGAATACATCATGACCGGACTATTTCTGAGACCGGCCTAACTCCAAGTTGCACGAACTGAAGTAACTCAACATCTCTTCTGGGCCGGAGTAACTTTATCACTCTTGAACCGGAGTAACTTTATCTCTCCTGGGCCGGAGTAACTTTTCGGCCTTTTTTACACAATCCTTCGTACTTTGGGCCACAAAGTCCATCTCACAGCTCGGCCCAATTTTTACCAAAATTTACCCTCTCAATTGCCCCTTAATTCCATTTGCACAGCATGATTGGGATTACCAGTCTACTAGCCGAGCTGGAGATTTTAAGCTTTTCCAGCCGAGCTAAAAACCCTTTAGCCTCTCCAGCCGAGCTAATCTTTACTCCGGGCTCTGTTTTGTCCGGTCAAAACGTCTCTTCAATTACGACTGTAACGCTTCCCTTTCCTATGACACGTGGCGGGTTCTGATAGGCTGGGGGCAGCTGTCACGCCGCCCTCGTACTACGAAACTTTTGAACAGTCCCGCCCTTTTTGCCTTTTGTCCTTTACACAAAACAACCCTATCCTTTCATTTTTAAATCACTTACTCTTCTATTCTTCGTCTTCTCTCTCTGTGCCTCCATTTCTTCACTTCCAAGCCCGTGCTTTTCATTGCTGCAACTGCTCCATCTCCAGTTCCCTCTTCTTCAATCTGGTAAGCAAATCCTTTTCCCTCCCCTGTTTTTGCTTTCGTATTTGGTCTATGCATTTTGTTTACTGTGTTTTTGCAAAACATTTTCTTCCATTTTTGCTTCGCTTCTGTACCTTCATGAAAAAATCAGTAGAACTCATGTGTGTATGAATTATCCTATAGAAAACCGGTCTTGGATCCAAAATCATGTAGCAACCGAACTAGGATACTGTTTGTCCTATATAGGTAGATCCCCTTAGACAATAACCGGACTAGAACTTGTAGAGATGACAGCAGCTTCAAAAAATAACCTTCTGATTCACCTTAGCCGAAATAAGATCACCGAACGAAGTTTGAATACATTAAACTAGGAACCTCAGTCTTCAACCGAGCTAAGCCTTTGGGGCTAAGCCAGCTTTCTTAGTTTCTATACCGAACTCAGAAAGCTGCCCCTAGAGGCTCAACCGAAGTAACAAAACTCAAAGTTTAACCGAATTAGGCCTTCGGGGCTAAGCCAGCTTTCTTAATTTTCTAGACCGAACTTAGAAAGCTGTCCCCAGACGATGAACCGGTCTAATGAGTAACCTGCTCAAACCGAGCTACCAAACCTTTTGATGAACCGAGGTAGAACCAGTTCACAAGGCCGAAGTAGGGCTCTTGTACCTTGCTTTTAATTTGTAGCACGGTCCTATGATCTGTGCTTAACCCCTTTGTTTTCTACTTTGCAGACTTAGGTTGTCCAGGCACTTCTTCGTGCGCTCAACCGTGCTACTGAGCACAATTTTTGCACCGATATAAGTTATTCATAAATTATACAACAAATGGGTAAGTATAGGTATTTGGTAGAGACCCCTGGTGGCATGGCCGAATTTCGAAGGGATTATGGCATTCCAGACGATGTACACCTTACCCTAGCCAAGCAGGACATCATACCATGGGGCGAAGCAGGCTTTGTACCTTTTACCCTTCTTTCCATAATAGAGACCAGACTAAGGTTCCCAGTTCAGCCTTTAATTTGTGAGTTTCTTAGGCAAACCAGATTATGCCCAACCCAGCTATCCACCAACACATACCGGATAATAATGGGTATAGCCGAATTAAACCGCCAAGCAGGCCTGAACCTCGGTCTAGCCGAAATCTTCCACCAGTACTCCATAGGTTCCAAGGACGATGGCTGGGTTTATTACCTTAGGATACGCCGCCATAGAGAAAAGATAATAAAAGATACACCGGATAAGGAAGTAAATGATGATGACTTTTACTGCGTATCGGGCAATTTTGAAGACCAGCAAGCCCCAATCCCAGGCCGAAGTATAAACTGGAAAAAAGGAGAACCTGGTAGAGTTACTTCGGTTTTATGCATGTTTTCTTTTACTTCGGTTTCAGATGTCACAACCGATCTGACAGTTGTATCTTTTTGCAGACTCATCTCATCTTGCATCCCTGTACAGTTACCCAAATCTGAACACACTCCGAGCCGCATTACGGTTTAAAGAAAGGAGTTGGGCTAAGCTTCTAAACTTTGAGCCGACCTACAGGTATAGCGGTCGCCCAAAAGCCAGAGTGACTGATTTCCTTCTTGAAGACGCTCCAGAACCGGACCCAACCTTGCCCGAAATAAGACTTGTCCCATTAACCGCTGAAAAAGAGATGGCAAAGAAAAGCAGAGTCAGGGCCCTTCTGACCGCAACAACCAGGGTCGAAGTACCTCCATCAATCCAATCGCAGCCTGCCGTTGTGGCCCTCCCTTCTCAACAGCCTTCTTCATCTCGCCCCTCAAAACGCGCTCGATCTATATCGACCAAACAGCAACTTGTCGAAGAGGTCGAATCCATCCCTCGAAGTCCTCAACCTACCCTTCAACCGGAGCAAACTGACCGAGCAGAATCTTCCAAATGGGCTCCGAAGCTAACCTTCAACGACCGAGATATCAAAGATTCTGATTCGGTTGTTGCTGAAAAAGATCATCAATTAGCCTTCAACCTGGCCAAGAGTGTGTGCCTCCCCAAAGATATGGAGCACCACCAAAAGCAATTAAACACCGAATTGAAGTCCATCCGGTCTTCATCGAAGTCCATGATTTTGGTAAGTAGCTCTGTCCGTTTTTCTGTCTAATTTTTCCAACTTTTACTTCGGCTCAAGGGAAGTCTTCGTTTTGACAGGCCTTACAGAAAAACAACATTACTTACAAGAAAGTCCAAGAGCTTAGAAAAACAACAAGGCAAGCAGTGGCAGAAGCCGAAGCAAAGGTGACCGAGCTAGAAGAAGCCGGAAAGAAAATGGCCAAGCTACAAGCTGAGAACGGCCGACTTGCCGGTCTGGTTAGTTCGGCCGAAGCAGAGAAGCAGAAAGCCGCCATCGCTATGAAAGACAAGTATCTGCGCGAGTTGGTAAAGCTTGAAAAGAGAAAAGATACCGAAATAACCCAACTAAAAAAGAGCGCGAAGGGAGCCGAAAAGCAGGGCTACAAGAAGGCAGAGGATGCTTATGTCAAACAGTGCGATGCTGCCAAGGAGCTGTTCTTCAAGTGCGGCTGGAGGGCAGCTGTTGAGAAGCTCGGTCACGATCCACAGACCGAGGTTTTCAACCCTCCAACCTACTTCATACCGAGCTCCCTTGGGGAGTATGCTAATGCCCTGCAGCAACAGTTTCTAGAAGGCTCAGATTCCGGCGACTCCTCTGCTTCTGAAGATACTCCGGTTGTCAGTGCGGACCCATCAGTTCGGTTGGAGCCCATGGTAGAAGACCTGACTATTGAACCGCCAGGTGAAACCGTGGTTCCAACCGAAACCATCCTGGCAACCGAGAGCGAACTTCCTCTTGAAACCGGTCTTCGAGTTGATGGTGATTCCGCTTTTGATGCCGAAATTGAAGAACTTTTCTCTTGATTATGTATTTTTTCCTTTCGTTATTTTTTGTTCTTGTAACCGGGCTATGCCCCTTCTTTGTAATGGCTTTTCAATGAATGAAAAATTTTGCTTGAACTCTTATTCCGGTTTTGATTCGTATGCTTGCATTTGTAATGTCTTGAATGAAATTTTTGTTTGAACTCTTATTCCGGTTTTAGCTAGTTAAACTATGCTTACCAGCCGACCACTCCTTAGCCGATGTATTTACTTCGGCTGAGGAGTCTACAGAGTTTGTTTAATCCAGCCAACTATTTTTCAGCCCTACCCTTACTTCGGCTGAAGAGTAACAAGAGTTGGTTTATTCCAGCCAACCACTCTTCAGCCATACCCTTGCTTCGGCTGAAGAGTAACAAGAGTTGGTTTATTCCAGCCAACCACTCTTCAGCCCTACCCTTACTTCGGCTGAAGAGTAACAAGAGTTGGTTTATTCCAGCCAACCACTCTTCAGCCATACCCTTGTTTCGGCTGAAGAGTAACAAGAGTTGGTTTATTCCAGCCAACCACTCTTCAGCCATACCCTTGCTTCGGCTGAAGAGTAACAAGAGTTGGTTTGTTCCAGCCAACCACTCTTCAGCCATACCCTAACTTCGGCTGAAGAGTAACAAGAGTTGATTTATTCCAGCCAACCACTCTTCAGCCATGCCCTTACTTCGGCTGAAGAGTAACAAGAGTTGGTTTGTTCCAGCCAACCCTCTAAGTTAGTTTTTCCAGCTAACTTAGAATAATGTTTGGTTATTCCGACCAAACGTCCTGCAGCCTGGATCCTTACCCTGGGCTTAGGAAGGGTGTTGATTTATTCCAGCCAACCTCTAAGTTAGTTTTTCCAGCTAACTTAGAATAAAGTGCTTGCAATGTGCCTAATCTTCACTAAAGCTAACTTTTACAAAAAATAACTTGTGCTGAAAAGAATTGCTTGTTTTATTGAAGAAAGAAAAATTTACATATGTTTGAAAAAGAAAAGCTAAAAATAAAACAACTTGAGATTGGCCGTGTTCCATGGTCTAGGGATTGCTTTGTCGTCCTTGTCTTCTAGGTGGTATGCTCCCTTTGCCTGCTAACCCAACCACTTTGTAAGGACCTTCCCAGTTTGGCCCCAACTTGCCATCTCCTGGTACCAAGGTGTTTCCCATTACTTTGTGCAGTACCCAATCGCCAATCTTGAATTGTCTTGGATGCACCTTTTTGTTGTATTTTCTAATTAACTCTTGTTGGTATGAAGTAATGTGAACCAATGCCCTTTCTCTTCTTTCTTCCGCAAGGTCGAGTTCCAACGCTATGGCTTCTTCATTTAAGTCTGGATCAAAATTTTCGCTTCGGATTGTGGGGAGGCCAACTTCCAGTGGGATTACTGCTTCTATTCCATAGGCTAAGGAGAATGGTGTCTCTCCTGTTGATCGTCGAGGTGTGGTGTGGTAAGCCCATAAAACATGAGGAAGTTCGTCTGCCCACTTGCCTTTTGCCTTCTCTAGTCTTTTCTTAAGTCCATCCAAGACGACTTTATTTGATGCTTCTGGTTGGCCATTTGCTTGAGGATATGCCGGTGTAAAATTGTAGAACTCTATCTTGTATTTTTCACAAAAGCTTCTGAAGATTCTGCCGTCGAACTGAGTGCCATTGTCTGAGATTAGGGCTTTTGGTATGCCAAACCGAGTGATGATATTCTGCCAAACGAACTTCTTCACATCTTTTTCTTTGATGGATGCCAATGCCTCTGCTTCCACCCACTTTGTGAAGTAGTCTGTTGCTGCGATAAAGAACTTCCTATTGCCGAGCGCAGTTGGAAGCGGTCCTACTATGTCCAAGCCCCACATTGCGAAAGGCCATGGGCTGGTCAATGGTAGGAGTTCTCTCGCTGGTTGATGAATTTGGTGTGTGAATTTTTGGCATTTCTCACACTTCTTTACATATTTCTCTGAGTCTGCCTGCATGTATGGCCACCAATAACCTTGTGAAATGGCCCTGTAGGCTAGCGATCTTCCACCTTGATGGCTTCCGCACACCCCTTCATGTATCTCGTACAAGAAAGCTTCTACTTTGCTGGGATGTACGCACTTTAGGTAGGGTCCTGAGAATGACTTCTTGTATAATGCTAAGGATGGGGAGAGCCAAAATCGCTGTGATTTCGCTCTTATTCTGTTGGCTTCTTTTTTCTCTTCTGGTAGGATGTCGTCTTTTAAGAACAGGATGATGGGATCCATCCAAGAGGGGCCGAATTCTGCGCAACATACCTCTTCTGTTTCGGGGTCTTCTATGCTTGGTCTTGGTAAGTAGTCGATGAGCAATGGATGAGGGGTGAATGCATCTGCCATTGAGGCAAAGCCTGCTAGTTCGTCTTCTCTGCTGTTTTCCTCCCTGCCAATTTGTTCTATCCTTACTACATCAAACTTCTTGATCTCTGTTCTGACCAGCTCTTGGTATTTGGCCATTCTGTCATCCTTTGCTTCGTAGTCGCCAGAAATTTGATTTACCACCAGCTGTGAGTCGCTGTAGACCATTAGTTCGGTGGCCTTCATGTAATGTGCTGACTTGAGTCCTGCGAGAAGCGCCTCATACTCCGCTTCATTGTTGGATGCTGGGAAGCCAAGGTTGATTGCTTGCTCTACAACCAGGCCGTCTGGAGAGGTGAGGACTATGCCAAGTCCTGCACCATGCCGGTTGGATGCTCCATCCACAAAGAGCTTCCACATCTCTCCAATGAATAACTTCCAGCAAGTGGAGGGGTCAGATGATGTCGTGGGGTCAAGAATGGTGTTTTCTTCAAGGTCCATGCCTGTTGTCTGCCCCTCGCCATCTGGTTGTACTGTTGGTGAGCCTTTGTTTGTTTCTTCCTTGTTGTCCTTAGTCTGGTCTGCCTTGGAGTTTGACTGAGTACCTTCTACTAGGGGTTGCGCTATTCCGGCGTCAACTTTCGTCCCTAGTTCGGTTGTGTCAGTTAGGTCGACTGGGCAGATATGATGACTTCCAGGAGTAAACTCTACGACGAAGTCTGCCAAAGATTGGGCTTTTATTGCGGTCCTGGGTTGGAACTTGATGTCGAATTGTCCCAACTCTACTGCCCACTTCAAAATTCGCCCAGAAAAGTTCACCCTCTCAAACAAAGCTTTTAGTGGGAAAGCTGTGAGGACGACTATGGTGTGGGCGTGAAAGTAGTGTGTCAATTTTCTGGAGGCCATCATCAAGGCTAGTGCCAGTTTTTCCAGTGGCAAATACCTTGTTTCGGCTCCCAGCAATGTCTTGCTGACATAATAGATGGGCAAGTGTTGAATTCCTTCTGCACGAACCAATACTACGCTAACTGCGTGCTGAGAGACTGCCAGGTACAAGAAGAGTTCTTCACCAGGTACTGGGGTAACAAGCAGTGGTGGGGAAGACATATACTCCTTCAAGCTTTCCAGAGCTTGGTCGCATTCTTCGTCCCACTCAAACTTGGCCTTTAAGGCATGGAAAAATGGTCGTAGTCTATCTGACGACCTGCTTATGAACCGGTTGAGTGCAGCTGCCATGCCGGTGAGATGCTGCACTTCTTTTACTGAGTTCGGTCTCTCTAGATCTTGGATTGCCTTGATCTGGGAGGGGTCTGCTTCTATACCTCGGTTGGTCACGAGGAAGCCCAGGAATTTGCCAGATCCTATTCCGAATGCACACTTGGACGCATTGAGGCGCAACTTGTGCTTCTTCAGGATCTGGAACATCTCGCCTGGGTCCTTAAGATGGTCATTCTCATCCTTGCTTTTGACCACCATGTTGTCGATGTAAGCTTCCATTGTTCTGCCTAACAATGGTTCAAACATTTTTGTGACCATCCGTTGGAATGTTGCTCCTGCGTTCTTTAGGCCAAAGGGCATGACCTTGTAACAGTATAATCCTCTTGGAGTTGTAAAAGATGTGACCTCCTGGTCTGGTTCATGCATGGCGATTTGGTGATAGCCTCTGTATGCATCCAGAAAGCTAAGTCGGTTGTGCCCCGCCGTTAGGTCCACTAGTTGATCTATCCGCGGTAGAGGAAAGCTGTCTTTTGGGCACGCCTTGTTGACTGTTTTGTAGTCGACGCAGACTCGCCATTTGCCATTTTTCTTTGGCACTACGACTGTGTTGGAGATCCATCTTGGGTAGTGCACTTCTCTAATTGCTCCTGCCTCCAGCAGGTTGCCTACTTCTTCTGCCACTATTTCGGCGTGGTGGAGTGCCGATCTGCGTGTGCGTTGAATGACTGGTCTGGCGGATGGGTGGACATTGAGTTGGTGACTGATGAAGTTTGGATCAATGCCTGGCATGTCGTAGGGCGTCCAGGCAAACACTTCGATGTTAGAGGTCAAGAATTCCAAGACCTCTAATCTCTCAGGGCTGGACAACGATGAGCCAAGCAAGAAGAACTTATCCGGGTTCTTCTCATCTATTTTTACCTCCACCAAGTCCTCCACCGCTTTCTAATCAGCTTCTTTACCGACGTCCGCGAATAGTTCATTACTTTCAGGTTCCTCCACCGAATGAACGTATCCTTTGGCAGCGCGGCTGCCATTTACCGTGGCGAAACATTGTTTTGACATGATTTGATCTCCATATACTTCTTCAATTATACCGGTGTCGTTGGGGAACCGCATTACCTGATGGTAGGATGACGCTACCGAACGCATGGCGTGCAGCCATGTTCTGCCCAAGATGATGTTGTAAGTGGAGGGGACCTTTAATACCCAGAACTCCACTTGTTTTGTTACGCTTCCTGCTCTGACTGGAAGAATTATTTTGCCGACGGGCCACTCTGGCATGGAGTTGAATCCAATTAGGGGAGAGACTGCAGGCGCCAAGTCTTTGTCTTGTAGCTTCAGTTGTTTAAATGTGTCGTAGTACATGATTTCACATGAACTACCCTGGTCAATCAGAATCCGCTTGACGTCAAAATCCTTGACTCGGAGAGTGACGACTAGGGCATCATTGTGAGGACAGTATATTCGATCCAAGTCTTTATCCGAAAAAGACATAACATTTGTTGCCTCTGTCTTCCCCTTCTTGGTGGCAGGTTGTGCACTTAACACTTCTCTAAAGTGCTCAGCCTTCTTGATTGATCCCCTGAGCTCGCATACACGCTCAGGTTCAAAGACTCCATGTATTACATTGATAATGCCTTGAGGTGGGGCGTCGATAGGCATTCCGTTGGGGTTATTGTGATCTTGGGGGGCTGGTTGCGTCCCTCCTTCAATATATTTGTCCAAGTGGCCTGCTGCTACCAACTCTTCCAAGTGTTGTCTCAATGGTGTGCAATTCTCCGTGTGGTGTCCCTTTTCTTTGTGGAAAGTGCACCGCGATCTCTCGTCATAGTCCTTCTAAGTTTCTCCTAGCTTGGCTGGCCACTTGACGAAAGGCTCATCTCTTATCTCGCTTAGAATCCGATATATCGGTTTCTTGAACACCGTGGTTATGGCAGTGCGGATTCTCAACCATCTCTTATCGGGGTCTTCTCCGTTATCTCGTCTGCCACGTCCGTTTCTGTTTTGACGATCTACTGTATTGACCTTCGCTGAGGTCTTCTTTTCCGGTACTACGGTCGCATTAGATTTTGCTTTGGCACGTGCGCCATCCTCTTCTACCCTGATGTGCTGATGCACTCTTTCCATCAGGGCTTCCATAGTGAGGGGTGGCGTCATAGTAATCGAGTCCCTCAGTCTATTCCCAACTAGAAGGCCTCTTTTATATTGTGCAATGGCGAAATTGGTAGGGCAGTCCCCTATCTGATTGAATGTCTCCCAGTAGCGACTGTTGTAAGATCTGAGGGTCTCTTTTTCACCCATGTCGATAGAGAGAAGCTGGTCGATCTCCACCGAGGTTTTAGTGTTCGTTCGGAATCTTGTTACGAAAGCTTCGGCCAACTGTGCCCAAGTGGCTATGCAGCCCTCAGGAAGTTTCTCAAACCAAGTCAAGCCTAGGTCGCCAAGGCTAGACGGGAAGAGTATGCACATTAAGGCCTCGTTTCGTCTGTAAACGGCCATGACTTGACGAAAGTGGCTCAAGTGTGATTAGGGATCCGTCTTCCCTTCATATGTAGTGAATTTCGGCTGAAGGAAGCCTGATGGTAGGGGCGCGTTTTCGATTGCTGGAACAAACGGTGAAGTCTGCAGCCTTGCTAATGCCTTGTCCGTCGGTTCATAGGCAGGGCGCGGTATTGGCATTCCAACCTCGACGCTTCCATGCGTCCGAGGAGCCAACCGCTACAAGGCTGAAACTCTATGTGGATCCCTTGCCCTGGCATCCTCCTTGCATCGTGCTTTCTCTTCGAGCACGGTTCGTAAGTCTGATGATCTGGGTAATTCTGTCTGTCTAGATCTGGTTTGGTGCGAATGTGAAGGCCAATATGTGCTTCCTTCAGTGTATGACCTTTCAGATCTCGTCCTCTCAGACCTGGAGTGACGAGTTCTGGAAGACCAGGATTGAGTGTCGCCTGTCCTGAGGCTTCTGCTCTCTCCTTGCGAGGGTGTAGTATTCCTACTACGATTTTCTGAGTGGCGAGGGGGCGTCTTGTTTTTGCGCCCCTCTCCTGTCGCCACTTCTTTTTTCTTCATCTCGCGCTTCAAGGCCTCCATGTCCGCCGCCATCTTCTTTATCAATTCATCTTGCTCTTTCACGTGATCTTCTAGAGCTTGAGGGTCAATCCTCCGTCTTTGCCTGTCGGGACTTTGAGAATGGGATTGACGGGGGCTGTGAGTCCGTCTCCCCCTAGCATCCCTCCTGGAGGTATGTCTTTGGGGCTCCAAGTCCGCCATAGGAGGGACAGAAGGTAATCCTTCACGTCTTGCGCCCCCTTCTGGAGTTAGTCCGTCGACGGCGGACTGCGGCAAGTCTTCAATGTGTGCCATTGATTGTAAAGGGGAGAAGCTTTAATCAAGAGGTTTTGTTCTGTCTGGCTTTCCCACAGACGGCGCCAATTGTACGGGGAAGAAATAATTCTCCTCGTATAATCCTGTTGACTAAGTCCACGCTCCTCCGTACGACGTCGCTTTGTCACCTGAAAACACAAACGTGAGCTAGCCGGCGGGTGTGTGCCGGAAACCTCTCCGATGCCTAAGTCAGAAAACTTGACAAATAGACAAAGCTCAATGTGTTCAGGAAGAAAAATTGTATGTTGTGTTATGTTACCTCCTCCAAGGTGATGCTTGTGAGCTTTTATAGGTTTCGAGTGGCACAGTCCTAGTAGGACTTTTATTTCTCCATGCAGAATCCTCCTAGGATTCATACTCCTAAAGGATAATGCTTATCCTTTTACACCCCCCCCACTGCTTGAACCAAGTGGGATGGTTTTCACCACGGCCGAACTGCCATACGACCGAGATAAACCTGGCTATACTGAGCCACAGAGTAGGCCGTACTAACAGTAGTTCGGTTCTTCCTCTTGCTGCGCCATATCTCGGTTCTCTTATACACGAACCATGGTGTGTTTGGACCGATCTACTGAATAGCAACATTCCAACCGACCTACCCAGAATACATCATAACCGGACTATTTCTGAGACCGGCCTAACTCCAAGTTGCACGAACTGAAGTAACTCAACATCTCTTCTGGGCCGGAGTAACTTTATCACTCTTGAACCGGAGTAACTTTATCTCTCCTGGGCCGGAGTAACTTTTCGGCCTTTTTTACACAATCCTTCGTACTTTGGGCCACAAAGTACTTTGGTGGATTCCGTTGCATATGCTTATCGCAAGAGGTGCTGATAAGGCTTATGCTTGGAATCTAGAATTGCGCAAACTGTGGTCGTGTTTTTAAAAAATCGATCACTTATTTGTTATGAGATGATGAGATGTTGACACTATTATGGTTTGTGTCATAATGATTAGGAGATGATGATGTCAGCAGGCAAGATTGGCTCACTCACACGAGCAATCGCCCTTGGCGCTTGGGAGCGAGCAACGATGAGACTAGTGGTTTATTTTTTATTTAGAGCCAAGAGAGGCTTAAATTATCCACTATGTATGTCGCCTTGGTTACAACCAAGATGAGGTCGTGTTAAGAACCAAACATGGATGTTAGTACCTACTTTCCATGTTGTGCCTGTTATGATTAGCCAGATGCGAGATCTCATTTGGCGCCTAGAAGGCGAGCAAATAGAGAATTCAGGTTAGGCGCTAGAAAGCGACTAGACTAATATCTGTACGGTGTATCGAGGATGAAGTCACTCTTTTGGAAGAGTTACTCCACCGTAACATGTATTCATACTATATGTGCTTGGCGACTGAGTAATGAGGTGAGAGAATGGATCCTTGTTTCCTCACCGTGTGAGTCTTACGTGTCATTATTGATATGGCTTTCATTTATGTACCCTTTTGTGACTTTTGACTATGTCATAAGGTAAGAGGTTGACGTTTTGCTACTTTGGTATGTTGCCTGCGGTCATATATGATTCGGCCTTAAGGGGCATCACTAGGAAAGCGGTCAATCCTAAACTAAATGGCATGAGAGCAAAGGGAAGATCATTTAGTATTACACCACTGTTGTATATTCATTGTCGGCAACTCACATCGCTCTACATGAGAGGCGAATTGAGTGTGAATATATTGCAAGAATTGAGAGGGTCAAACATGCTCTTTTTGAGGGATTAGAGATGTTTTTTAGACCGGCGTAATTAAATGGGTCTGGGGTATATGAGATACTATTTCTATTTTTTGGTTTGATGTCTCTATGCTGGCTTATTTTAAGTTTCTAATATAGAGCTCCCACATGCAGGTGTTTCTCAGCGGTCGCACGGTTCATTGGCTAGTATGTGATTGTTTAATTTTTGGGGAGATTAAGATAGAGATGTGGCAGTGTCATGCCAACTCATGTGCGAGTGAGAAATGTTAGAAATTGGGCGCCCATGTGGCATGACCCTTTGAACCTGAACTTTTTGAACCTTATCCATGTTAGTTTGAATTTGAATTCAAAATTTATTTGGATAACCATTCAGGATATCTATATCTATCATATCAATAGATATGGATAGATGGATAGATAGATTATATGGTTATATATCTGATTATATATTTTAGATAATATATTGATATATCAAATACGTATATCAGATACCTTATGTGGTTTTTACCCATAACCTTTTTTCCCAGACTCTCTCTCTAACTCTCTCTCATATGAGAACGATCCAGCCTCTGCACTGTGACTTGTGTGGGTGATACTCATATTGTTATATCACTCCACTGCTGGGAGTTCGTTGTTCGCATTCTTGAAACACGTGATTTACCCACTAGATTTTTCGCTTCAGGTTCTGTCATAAAGGTATGATCTGATATTTTTTACCCGCTGCGTTATACTTTAATTTATATTTACTTTGATCACTTATCCTCTAATAATAACAATTAAATTCTCAAACATCAAAATACATTTTAATGTAATCATCCGGTCATTCCACCATCAAAAATTTGAGTGACTAATATGAAATTTAAATAAAAATTAAGAGGTAAAAAACGCATTTTTTTCTCTAATACCCTTGAAATATACTCAATTGAGCACTTTTTAATTTTTTACCAATAAATGATAGAAGAATCACATTAAAATACAAATTAAAGTATGATGAAACATAGAGAAATTCTAGTGAAAGTTTGAAGTAAAGGTATAGTTTATAAGTACTACTTTTTTATTTGTATAACCTTACTCCAATCTAAGTAAAATCTACAACTGAAACAAAAAAAAAAAAAAAAAGAAGGTAGATAAATTTAGAAACATAAAAATCAATTACAATTTAGGTTTCATTTAGGAACATGCTTTTGTAGTAATCTTTTAACTTTTTTCCTAAATATGATGTAAAAATAAATTAGTATGTGTAAAAAATAGAAAGAAAATGAAATATTTAATTTTTTTATATAAATTTTTAGTTTTTTAATTTTTTTTAATAGCTTATTAACTTTTAAATTAAAAGATAATGTTGTCCAACGAAACTTAAAACATATATGTGAAGGGATACGATTTTTAAAAAATTAAGTCCGCTAACCAACTCTATAAAGTTATGCGGAATTGGGGTGGCTGCTGTGCGGGGGTGCACAGCAGCCACTGCTGTGCAGCCATTTGGGCCCTTTTCGAGGCCCATTTTAATAATCCGAACCGTTCACATTTTAGAATATATCAAGTAGAATATACCTGTAAAAAATCAAGTTAATCGGATATCGTTTACCCATTCATTCACTCACATTTGTATCTACAAAAATAAATAACAATTGTAATTTAAAGTATTAAAATGAATACAAATGTGAGTGGATGAATGGGTAAACACTATCCGATTAACTTGATTTTTTACAGATATGTTCTACTTGATGTATTCTAAAATGTGAACGGTTCGGATTATCAAAACGTGTCCCGAAAAGGGCCTGCTGTGCACCCCCGCACAGCAGCCACACCAGTTCCAAGTTATGCACATTGTATTTCTTCTTATATTCGTTGCAAAATTGATTAATATATTGAGGGAGCATCGCACGCCAAGTGGTCCCCTACACACCAAAACAAACCTTCCCCAGTCGGGTTCGGCCTCGGAGTGAACAAATCTAATTCCCAAATCTCTCAAAAAAAACCCCAAATGGTCGGAAAATAAAAACTAAGCCCAATGCACATAAAAGGCACCACCACGTGCTGACAAGTGTCGGCACCACAACTGTAAAATTTTATACTCTTATTTATTGTATGCCAAATAAAAAAAATGGATAAATTACTTACAAATAGTTTTTGTTTGCTTAAAATATGAAATCTCTTTTATAACTTTAAAAATTACAGTCCATTCTTTTGAATTTTTAATTGCATTACAAATAATTCATTTTATTAATAAATTATTAAGTTAATTAATAATTTTTAATAATATAAAAAATATATTACAATTAATAATTATGATAATTTATTGTTGAATAGGAGAGTAGTTAGAAATTTTATTTTTTCTATTCATTATATTAAGTAAAAAAAAATTGATAATGAAATATTTATAATTTTTAAAATTATAAGAGACAATTCGTATTTTAAGAAAATTTCAAAGATATAGCTATACTTACTCATAAAAAAAAATAATTAAAAAGACATATATAAAGGGTAAATTGTACAAAAAGTCCCTAAATAAAAGCAACTAGCTCATTTTGATAGGTTTCAATTGAGATGGGGGGTTGCGGCTGTGAGGTCCCGTAGAGGCATTTTTTGATTATATTTTGATAATCTGAACCGTCATATTATAAAGTTTGTCGAATATATTATTCATATGAAAAATCAAATTAATCGGGCATCTGTAACCCCATGATCAAGTCCCAATTGTTTTAAAAAAATTATTAAAATTATGTTAACCGTTTATTTTTTGAAAAACAAATGTACTCTTATTATGAGGTTACAAATGTCCAATTTACTTGATTTTTTGCATAAATGATCTATTCGACGAACCTTACAATATGAACAGTTCGGGTCATCGAAAAAGACTCAGGACACGCCCCCATTGAGCCTCACTACAACCTGTTGTGCCTTAAGGCACGGCAGAAACCCCAATTCCTCTTAATTGCCTTGGTTGTTCACGCTATTTAACCTAGGCACAAGTCCCGTTTCCATTTATTTTGTATGATCTTTCATATATATCATTCATAAATAAAAACTAAAACAATCTAATAATTATAATATGTTAAATTTATCATGCTTGTTATAAAAAATATAGTTGGTCTATTTAAAGAAATATACATGTTATTTATTTTTTTTAAAGATAAATATACTAAATTAAATATATTACGCTTATCAAATCGATTTAATTTTATGTATAAATAATATATGTAATAAGTCATACATAATAAATAATTTAAATCATTAAAATGAGAATTATAGTCTTCTCTTCCTAGTTGTCTCATGGAAGAATTCTACGCGCTATTCACTTGCCTGCAAGCCCTATGAAGGTACGTGCTTTTTCTTTCCTTAGTTGTTTTCTTTGCTTTCTAAATTATCATTTTGTCTTTCAAAGGTGATGCTTGGGAAGTTAAATTTGGATTCTTTTGACTAAAATTTATAAAAAGGTAAAATAAATTAAAATAATTAATAAAAAAAATATCATATCAAATTCATAATTATTTTATTTTTTCTCTCACAAATATCACGTTTAATTACAAAAAATCTAACGTTCTTTTCAAACATAAAAATTTTGGACTATTAAAATAATTTATTAAAATAGACAACTTCTCAAACGAGGCCAAAATAATACTAAAGAGTTAATCCAACCCTTAATTCTTTTAATAATATTAATTTTATATCTAAATTATTTAATTTTGCATCAATTTTATGTGAGATTTCAATAGAAATCTAAACACTAAGATCTTAAGTCAAATCAATAGAATAAAATATAACAATTACTTACCTGACACCATTGATGGTGATAATTCAAATAGTAAATTTCTTGGTGATTATTGTCTTCCACTCTAGAACTCTATTCTCGTTATCTCTCACACACCGATGGAAAAAATACGAGATGGAGGTTAGGGTTGAAGTGAAAACCTCAACCACATATTTATAAAGTTCCAATTCCATATTAGCCCATGATAAATAATGAAATTACAAGTGAGCCTAAACTGATTCAACCCATACTCTTTTAGTGCACATAGCATGACTAAAGTATGTGATATCAGAGATGTGTCGATGACCCAACCATATTTCTATATGTATCATAATTTAATGGGTCTAACTAACATCATTCATACTTTATTTAACAATATACAATATATAAGTATTTTATCTATGTAGGCCCACTTACAAAAAATTCCTTATCAATTGTGGTCTATGATTAAACAGAAGTTGCCGATTTGGCAACCAAATTTCATTTGACCTTCCCAAACTATTCCCAAAATATCAATTAGATCCTAAACTCTAAACTCTAAATAAAGATTGAGGATTTAATTGATATTTTAGATATAATTTGTGGAATAAAATGAAATTTTAGTGCCACGTCAGAAACTTCCTTTTAATTATAAATGGCAGGTAATGAAGAGATAAAATTGATCAAAAATCAATTAAAATTGATATTCTTAAAAGAGTAGAAGTTGAATTAATTTTTAAATGATAATTTATGAGGGAAATGATATTTTCTCCACCTGATTTGAGACTGACGTTAACATTTTTTTGTGTGTATATTTTTTACAAGACAATAAGGGTAAGGGGCTACATTGAAGTAATGTGCAAAATTTAGGGATATAATTGATACAAATTAAAAATTAAGAACCAAAATAAAATAAGTTTGATACTTAAGGATGATTTGTATAATTATATATACAAATCCAGAACTTCAAAGTGATATTTTGAATGATTGAAATTTAATTCTACAAAAGTTGAAATTACAATAGTACTAAATTGAGGATAAAATAATATTAATAATCACTTTCAAAAAAATTTATTCTAAGATAATTCTCCCAAAATAGGATTTGGAGACATGTAAGAATAGAATATCTTCCCTAGCACCACAAATATGGCCTTGTTTGGCATGAGTTATTTTAGTTAAATTAGACAATAAAGAAAAATATATTAATTTAGTAAATAAGATAAAATATCAAATTCAAATTATAATTATAATTATTTTATTTTTTCTCTTACAATCATTAAATCAAATATAAAAAAATTAAACTTCATCTTAAATATAATTTTTTTTGTCAAATTAAAATATTTAAAATGTTAAAAGTCAAGTTAAATTAACTAATTCAATCGAGAACTAAACACACCCTATTTTTTTTCTCAGTAGCGATACATCTCTTAAAAATAGAACTCTAAACACATCTCTATACACTTGGCAACGGAAAAAAAAAGAAGACACAAATATCATTATCACTGTAGAGCCCACGAGCTTTACTATTAATATATATATGTATATATATATATTTTTTACCAAAGTTACCCGCCTCGTAGATTCTCTATATATGTATATAGAGAGAAAGAGAAGGGAAAAAAAAATCTTTTATAAATTTATTTAGCTAAAAAGTTGTGAAAAGTATAAGAAAATTAATTTTCTTGTGAAAAGTATAAAAAAAATCTTTTAATTTCTTTCTTTTCTTTCACTTTCACTTTCACTTTCAGTCAAATTTTCTTTCTAATCAATTGGAGTCTAAATAATTAGTAAGAAAGGGAGGAAAGTGCAGGAAAAAAGACATTGGCTATGAGATTTGGTCCAACACCAATCTCAATCAGAGATGACTCAAGCTTATTTAAAGTCAAAAGCAAAAATAATAATAATAATGATAATAATTAAGGACTTTATAAATTTTTTACACTTTTATTATTTATTTAAAAAAAATCAAAATTCATAACTTTCTTGATCAAAATAATTTGTATTTCTTCTAATTTTTACTTCTTTGCTTGACCCAAATCAACTAATATCCCTCTGATTCACACTTTTAACAAAAATAAAAATACAATCTACTAAAAAAATAGAATAAATGTCCATTACTAATATGTTTTGATAATTAATTGAAGAATGATAATGATTTTTTGTAACCATAATGAGTATTTTCATTGTGAAGGAAGATGAGGGAGAGGGGCACATAATTATTTGATTTTGATCCTCTAAGAGAGAGGGTAAAGTTCAACTTTTAAAATGTATATTGATAGAGAGAAGTACATGTTATTTTTGTTTTATTTGATGAGAGTGAAAAAAATAATTACAATAAATTTTTTTGGACATATAGTCAGAAAATTATTTTGTGATTTTGGATTAAACGGTTATTGTTAATTTTTTTTATCCAAAGTAATAAAAACGGTATTATACATGTCACTTTTTAAAGTGGCCATGGATTTTTTAAAAAATAAAGTGAAATTTACAAAATATAAAGATAATTTTACCCTTGTCTTCTCCAAACTTAAGATTAGATTAAGATGTTAATTAAAATATAATTAAGGATTGATCTAAAATATAATTAAATTAAAATAATAATTAAATAATAATTAAGGATTAATCTAAAATATAATTATATTAAAATTATATTAAGATGTTAGAAATTATAATAAATAATTAAATGTTTAGAATTATTTTTTAGTAAATTATAATTAAATTAAAAAGTTATGAATTACAATAAATAATTAAGAATTTAGAATTAATTGAGATTTTAAATATAATTAAATTAAAATTAGATTAAAAAGTTAGGAATCATAATAAATAATAAATAATTTATGATTAATTATAATTTAATTGAATTAATGTTAGAAATTATAAATATTATGTATGTGAGAGAAAAGAGAAAGAAAATAAAAATATATATACAAGATTTGAAAGTATTATAGTCATTTCACATTTGTAGTTAACGGGCAATATTTGAACCATAGGAAAATAAAGTAGTTTGGTCTCAAACTATGACGGAATAAAATAAAATTTTCACTTTGTAATATTTTGGATTAATTACAGCAAGACCCCCCTCAACTATTTGTGAGTGTCACTTTACTTCCTTCATCTATGAATCCATACATTTTAATATCCTCAATTATGAAAATGTATCACTTTTACCCTAAACTATCTTCAAAATGAGAGTATTTTTATTAATTTCATAATTGAGGGGATTAATATGTACACTAATAATTGAGGAGTCTTGGTATAATTAATCTAATTTTTTTTCTTATCTTAGTGTAATTAATCCAATTTTCAACGTATACAAAAAAACAGTCAAAAAGATTCTTTTCAATTCACTCTACTTTTTATACATATTTTCATAAAAAAATTAATACTTCATTTCTAAAATTAATAATTAAATTTATAAGCTTCTTCATTGATCTGTAAATATTATGTAAAACTTTCACTGACGTGTAATTTTTCCATATTTTAGTTAAAAAATAAAAAAATTATTAAAAAATTCACATCCTGAACTACGCCTAAACTGAGTTTTTGAATGTTTGCTTGGCGGTCTATATTTTATTTTAGGATAAATTATAAATACACATTTTGAGATTTTCTTAAAATACAAATTACCTCATATGATTTTAAAAATTACATCACGCCCTTCAAGTTTCTAATCACATAACAAATTACCTTTTTATTAATAAATTATTAAGTTAATTAACAATTTTTAATGATATCATAAATATATTTTAATTAATAATTCAAGTAATTTTATAATTATATAGAAGAACAAATAGAAATTTTATTCTTTTTGCTAATTCTGCTAAATAAAAATTTTGATAACAAAAAATTTATAATTTTCAAAATCACACGGAATAATTCATATTTTAAAAAAATTTCAACAGGTGCATTTGTAATTTATTCTTTATTTTATTAATATTTATTTTATGATTGGATTAAGGATAAATTGCAATACGACTTATTCCTGTAATTTTAAAAATTACATCCCTCCTTTTAAGTTTTTAATCACATAACAAATTATCTTTTTTTATTAATAAATTATCAAGTCAATTAACAGTTTTTAATAATATTAGAAATATAGTTTAATTAATAATTCAAGTAATTTTATTATTGTATAGAAGAGTAATTATAAATTTTATTTTCTCTGTTAATTATGTTAAATAAAATTTTTTAATAAAAAAATATTTATAATTTTTAAAATTATAAATAACAATTTATATTTTAAATAAATGTGTATATTTGTAATTTATCCTTTGGAGAAATTGGTGAGGAGAATTTTTGTGAACAAAGTCAACCTCCACGCGCCATAGAAAGAGAGTGGGACTGCAGGAGAGAGAGAGAGAGCATGAGCATGTGAAGTGGGGTCTGCAATGCAAGCCCCGTTCGGAGAAAAGCAGAAAATTATTTTATTTGTGGTGGAATGAATGATAGATCAGCAGAGCCTCATGTATGCCTCTGTTCGGTTTCTCATTGGTCCATCGCGTACGACTGATGGGACGTCTTTCAATATCGTACGGACCACTCCCTCCATTTTTAACAACTCATTTATGTTATTTTTATTTGGCTTAGGTAAATGAGTGTTTGGAAAGTGAGTCTTTTTTATAATTTTTTTAATTATAGAATATTATTGGAGAATTTTTTTTTATATTTGAAAAGATAATTGAATTTTTTTGTGGTTAGATGTAACATTTGTGAAAGAAAAAGTAAAATAATTATGAGGTTTGATGTGATATTTTGTTTAGATTTGTTTTTTTTTGATTTTATAACTAATTTGTCTTTTAGTAAAAAAAAAAAAAACTTAAAAATTAACTTCCCAAACATCCCCCTATAATTATTTATAAAAAGATAGTTAGTGAAAATATTATTAATGTGAGAATTATTAATGAAGAAATTAAATAGAAGTATGTTTAATTTGATGATAATAGGAAATGATTAATGATAAAATTATTAAATTATTTTTATGTAAAATAAATAAATAAATTATTTTTATATTAAAAAATTAAAATAAATATTAAAATAAACAGGTGCACTTAATATTTTTTTTTAATACATAAAATAGACTCAATCTTCTTCTTATTTTTCTAATCTTACTTAAAATCCAATCAAATTAATCTCCCCACTAAAGAAGATTGCTAAGTCCATTAAACTATTAATCTCTCCTCTCATTTCACCACCAAATCTATGGTAAATGAGACCCACAACCATGATAATCCATTTCAACCACTCAAATAGTGAATCAGAGCATCTCCAACGGTAGTAGGCATTTTACCTATCTGAATATTACTATAAAGTATATATTTTATTTTGCCTATCAACTGTTTTCTGTTTTTACTCCAACCATGCTCTTTATTTTAGCTATTTATCTAAATATTATTAATTTTATAGAATACCACGTCAACAACAAAGATGGAGGGAAATGATCCTAATGATTGAATACATTTTGCCTAGCGTTGAAGGCTAGCTACATGTAGCTAGTGAATATGAGTTGAGCCAAAATGCCTAATCATATGCCTAGTGCATTGGAATTGAAAAAAGTGAATCACACTAGGCATTTTAACTAACAAGTATTATATGCCTAGTGCATTGGAGATGCTCTCAAACAAGTACTCGCTTTTCATTTAATAACAACAACAAACATCTCCTCTTAGATTTAATTAAAAAAATAACAAATCAATGATGTTTTTGAAAAATAATTATAAATTTATAAATTTTAATTATTAAAATTATTTATTTTTCATAAATTTGTAATTTTTTTGACAAAGTACCATTATCTTATAATTTCCCTTTAATAAAAGGGGAAATTATCTTTAAGTGGTAATCTATAACAATTATTACACATTAGTTAAAAATTTATAATTTTAATTATTAATATTTACTATTTTTTTGTAATTATTGTCTTTTAAAATTTCACTGACAAGTTATTTCCCCTTAATAAAATTATAGAAATTATTATGTGATTTTAGAAATTTGTACAATTTTATTAAACGTAAGAAAAATTCAGTGTAATTAGAAATTAATTTAAAATTTTATTAAACCGAGGAAGGTCAATGTATTTTATCTTTTTTTTTAAAGTAGTTTTTTTTTGGGGGGGGATAAATTACACTAATCATTCTTAATGTAAAAGAAAAAATTACAATAAGTTCTATAAATTAATATTATTGTACTAATCTTTTTTTAGTTTAGTTAAAGGTTATTTTGGGTATGATTTATAAGTTATTTTTATTACTTATTACAAAAAGACGTATAAAAAGTAAAGAGATGATATATGATAGAAATAAACTAATAAGTCAATAAGAAACTTATTTTTATTGTCCCCAAAATGCAAATAGTGTATTGTTTTGGGAATTAGCTATTTTTGTTAGTTTTTTTAATTTTTTATGAAAAGACATACAAAAAAAGTAAAAAAGAATAATTGACGTTTTGATAGTGATTTTTTATCTATATAAGGCCTCGTTTGGGAGTAAGTTACTTTAGTAACTTTTTGATTTTCTAACTAGAATATAAGGTAAAAAAAAATTAGTATATCTGGATTGAATTTTCAACCTTTTATGAAAAAATGTGCAAAAAGTAGAGATAAATTTTTATTTTTTTATTTTTTTAAATATATAATTGATTTGTTTTTTTGACTTTTTTAGTAATTTTTTTACTTTTAAACTAAAATTAAAAGTTTCCAAACGAGGCCTAAGTGATTGCCAAACCAATCTTTAAAGTATACATTTCAGTGTGATAAAGATGTTCGCATCATTTTTTCCCCCCCAATATATATGACTGATCAATTACTCAATAAAATGAATTAAAATTATGTGGATTAAAACTTTGAAAGTACTCATTATAATTGTGCTAATTTAAAGGGACTCGATATGTATATATATATATACATATTTGAATTGGAAAAAAAATGGATAGAAGAGGAAGAGGTCAAGGAAGTCATGGTGGATGGATTCTGGTGCTCAAGCAGAGAGGAAGATATGGAAGTCAAGGTGGATGGAGGAGGGAATCGAAAGCAAGGATAGTCACAGTATTTGTGGATGATTTACCAGACTCAATGAACCCAAAGAAGTTATTTGATATGTTCAGGAAATTTGGTGTGGTCAAAGATGTCTTCATATCGCAAAAGAGGAGAAAATTGAGAAATACCAGATTTGCTTTTGTTAGGTACGATTGTACAGTGACAGTTGAAGTAGCAGTGCCGAAGGCAAATGGAGTATGGGTGAATGATAAGAAAATAGAAGTGAAGCATGTAGATTATGGTAAGGAGAAGAGTGAAGCAAAAGGTTATCGTAAACCCATGACAAAAAGCCCATTTACTAATAGAAAAGGAGTTAACAGTGTTTGGAAACCAATAACAGGTCAGAGATCTTATGTAGAGGTAGCAAAGACCATTACAACCAGGGGAGGAGGAACTGTTACAGTGAAGGCAGGAGAACTAGGAAATGGGTGGGTTTATGATAGTGTAGTGGTTCGTCTCAAGCCATCGTATGCCAATATTAGCTTAAAAATAAAACTGTAGATAAGAGGTCTAAAGGATGTATCGGTGAGAAGTGGAGGGGGAAGAGATGTGGTGTTATCATTTAACTCCAAAGAAGAAAGAAGTGCTAAGCTAGAGACTATAAAGGAGTGGATAAATGATTAGTGTGAAGAGATAATTGAGTGGGAACCTTGTTTATGGGTTCAGCAAGAACATAGGGTATGGTTAAGCTGCTATGGGATACCATTGAATTTATGGAATAGGACTACCCTAAATAGAATTGGTAATATCTGGGGGGAAATTATTTGTCTTGAGGGAGATATGTGTAATCCGGAGTCATTTGTTAGTGGAAAAGTTCAAATAGTGACCACATGTATGGAGCCAATCAATAAGGTTATTAATCTGGAATGCAAAGGAATATCCTATCCAGTTAGAGTATGTGAGCACCAGATTGTCATAACAAAAACCATTGTGAGCAAATACAGTTGCAAAAAGAAGCATGAAGGGTTTAAGGAAGGTAGTTCGAATACCAATGAACAGCAGGGAGAATGGGAGAAAGACAGAGAGGAGGAAGATGATGATGACAGGGATGAAGAGTCAGCAGTTAAGCTAGAACAGATAGTGGAGGTGTCAAGAAAGGATTTGCCAGGTGGGAAAAGACTTAGAAATGAGGAGGATATGGAGATGTCTTGGAGAAGTGAAACGTTTGTTGCAGAGTCGGCTGAGTCTATGGGGAATGAGTCTGAGGCTGGGGCAGAAAGATTAATGGCGGTTATTGGGAGGCCAATTAACCGTTATAATAGGGAATGTCAAAAGAGTGATAATTATGCTCCCACGCATGGGTTTGTAAAAAGTATAAATGGCTAAAGTGTTCAGAAACCTGGGGTGGAATTGGAGGTGGTGTTGGGCCCTAGCCCAAAATGGGAGCAAAGAGGTGGGCTTGAAAGTAAGAAGAGTGGACTGGAGGTAGTGAGTGCTGAGGTACTTTGTGGGCCTGAAAGGTTAGTTGGGCCTGTTCTGATTAATTCAAATTTATCCCAGACCCAGGAGGTTGAAGTGTGTTCAAAGTTAGAATTACAGAGAAAAAAAGAAAAGGTGAAAGTGAGAAAACAAGTAATAGGAAAGAAGCATGAATTTCTAAGCAAGGGGTATTTGGAACTTGCAAGGATGTATGGACAAAAAGGAGCTTCATCAAGTAAACCAGGTCCAAAAGGGGCAATTTGGAGAGCAATAGCTGCAGCAATCTCTCTCTCAGCATCAGCTGAGAATGAAAAAGATAGAGTGAGGTATGTACTCAATGAAGCTCAAGCAACGTTACAAATTAGGAAAAGCTTGGGGATAAATTGTAAGGGCAAAGAAGAAGAAGCTGTGTCCAAAATTCTGAAGCTTGAAGAAAATGACAGAGAAAGCATAAGAGGGGAAAGCAATGCTGCTGTATAAGGTGCAGTATTTAAGGGGTGGTGTAAAGTGTATTGAGTTTTTCAATGAAGCTATTATCATGGATTGTTAGAGGGTTGGTTAGGAAAGAGAAAAGAAGCAAAATTAGACGTATTTTGAAAGATAAAGGAGTAAATATTGCATTGTTTCAGGAAACAAAGAAAGCATTCATTTCATAAGAGGGGGTGAGGGTGTTGTGGAGTAAAGAAATGATGGATTTTATGTCAGTAGATTCTGAAGGAGCAGCTGGTGGTCTACTATGCATATGGGATACAGGAGTCATTCAGATTTCAGGTTATTGTAGCTGTAGAACATATATCCTTCTGTCAAGTACTTTATTTTACTCATTTGAATGTGTTAATTCTAAATATATATGCACCAAATGAAGTGGGAAATAGGGGAAAGTTTTGGGATAATTTGGTGAAGCTTAAAGAGGAGTTCCCTGAACCCTGGTGCATAGGGGGGAATTTTAATGAAGTTAGGACCATTGAAGAGAGAAGGGGATGCTCTAGAAGGGATAAGGGTATGAAAGAGCTAAATGACTTTATTGATAAAAGTGAGGTTAATGATTTACTGTTACTAGGAAGAAGGTATACCTGGTGTAATTCAAGGGAATGGGAAAAATAGAGCAGAATTGACAGGGTGTTAGTTGATCCCAAATGGTTAGAAATGTTCAACCTCAAGTTATGGGAGCTACCTAGATTAATTTCTGACCATTGCCCTTTACTCATGATGGAAGATAGTAGAGATTGGGGCCTTAGGCCTTTTCGGTTCTTAAATGCATGGTCATTACATCCTTATTTTCTATCTTTTGTGGAGATGTGGTGGAAGGAGCACAAAGAAGAGGGTTGGGCTGGTTTTAAACTCTTTAGTAAAATGAAGTGATTGGAGCTTGCACTAAGACATTGGAACAGTGAAGTGTTTGGGAATGTAAACACTAAACTGAAGAAAGCTGAGGAAGAGTTACATGAGATTGATCTTGTTGTTGAGGTAAGGGATCTTGAAAAAGTCAAAAAAGTAAAAAGAAGAGAGGTTATAGAGGAGGTGTGGAGGCTCAATAGAATGATGGAGTGGATGTGGTTACAAAAATCAAGACTTAATTGGGATTTAAAGGGGGATAGTAATCCCAGATATTTCCATGTCATGGTGAAATGTAGACAAGGGAGGAATGAGATCAACTCAATAACTATTGGTGATGGAATTATTGAAGAACCAGTCAGAGTTAAGCAGGAGGAACAAGCCTTTTTTCAAAGACATTACTCAGAGGACTGGAAATCAAGACTTGCACTAGGAGGGACTTTCAAGTTAGTAAGCAGTAGTCTATTCTTTAATGGGCTTGAGGCTGAGCTTTCAAAGGCAGAGATAAAAGTTGCTGTATATGATTGGGTATGTAGTGGCAGCATTCTTCATGACTGAATAGCTACTGTGATCTGTGTGTTGCACTGGTCTGAATGGTGACTTCTCCAACTTCTCCAGGTTTTGCTGTCAAATAGGATCAGTAGATGGGTACCTTGTTTTGGCTGGTGTTGTATGAATTGGTTGGTGGTCTGAATTTCTTGGTCAGAATTGGCTGCCGCTGTTCTGTGACCTGATTCTGGTGCTGGTCTGTAGGTGGTGATTGAGAGGAACACATTAGAATGGACTCTTCTTTTTGGTTTGCTAATGCACTAATACTTGGTGTGATGCTGCTAAGCTATTGGTGGTTGTTCTGCTGCTATTGCGGCTGCAGAGTGGCAGTTGTTGCTGCTGATTTGTTTCTACTACGAAGGCCTGTTTCATGAATCTGTCGCTTAGAATCATATGTTGCAATATTGGATAGATGATGCCAACCCCAATCATCTGCTGGTCTGCTGCTGATAGCTAGGTGGTAATTATAGATGAATTGGTCTGCTCTGCCCTGCTGGAATTCTTTTGGGGGTTGCATGGTGAATTGGGGGTTGAGTTTTTGGGGTCTTTATTTTATTTCTGGGCATGGTCTCTCACCATCCCTTTGTGGTTGAGCTCGCAGATAATTGGGCTTTCTTCTCGGTGCCAACCTAGTTGGGATTGGGTTGTTAGCTTTGATGCGCTTCTGCTCTTCCACCTCTTTATTGATGTTCAACTCATATGTATGTGTATGTTTTTGTCATCAATAAAGTTCTCCTTTGTTGATCAAAAAAAAAAAAAAAAAAAAGCTGCTGTATATGATTGTGATGGGAACAAGGCTCCAGGCCCAGATGGCTTCAATTTGGCATGCATTCAAAAGATGTGGAAAGTAATGAAGAAGGAGGTGATCAATTTCATGAGAGAGTTTCATAGAAATAGAAGGCTTGTAAGAGGGATTAATAGCTCTTTTATCACTTTAGTGCCTAAAAAAGAAAATCCAGTAGGCTTATTAGATTATAGGCCTATTAGCTTGGTGGGTTCATTATATAAGATCTTATCCAAAGTGTTCTCCTCCAGGATGAAGGCAGTGCTGTCCCACATTATCAGTGAAAACCAATCAACATTCTTAGGAGGTAGGAATATTCTAGATGGTGTGCTGGTAGAAAATGAGGTGGTGGATGGGTGGAAGAAAGCTAGAAAAAAGGGATTGATCATAAAGTTAGATTTTGAGAAGACCTATGACTCAGTGAATTGGGAGTTCTTGTTTTCCATGTTGTCAAATTTTTGGTTTTGGTGATAAGTGGGTTGAATGGATCAAGGAATGTATTACTTCAGCTAGAATTTTTGTGCTTATCAATGGTTCTCCAACTGGAGAATTTAGTCCACAAAGAGGTCTTAGACAAGGGGACCCGTTGTCTCATTTTCTGTTCAATATAGCAGCAAAGGGTTTAAGTTTATTGTTGTCTAGAGCTCTTGAATTGGAAATAATAAAAGGGGTGAAGATTGGTTCAGGTAGTGTGGGTCTAACTCACTTACAATTTGCAGATGACTTAATATTATTTTGTAAACTTGATTTAGTTGAAGTAAGAAACTTGAAAAGGATATTGAGGTGTTTTGAAGTTCTTTTAGGATTGAAGATCAATTATCATAAAAGTATAGTATATGGAGTGGGTGTGCAAGATGAGTTAATGAATGAATATGCCTCGGTGCTTAATTGTAAGGTGAAAAGCTTGCCATTTCACCTCTAGGGGCTAATCTGAGTAGGAAATCAACATGGAGACCTGTTTTGGGTAAAGTTAGAAGCAAATTAGTAGGCTAGAAGAGGAGATTGGTCTCATTTGCTGGAAGGCTTACCTTAATAAAATCTGTAATGTCTTCCATACCTTTGTATTATTTGTCTTTGTATAGCAAGAGAGTTTGAAAAAATTCAGGTAGCATTCCTCTGGGGTGGGTCTGAGTTGAGAAAGAAATTACATCTAGTTCATTGGAAGGAAGTATCAAAACCAATGGAGCAAGGGGGTCTGGGGGATAGGAGAGTGTTGGAGATTAACAATTGTCTCCTATTAAAATGGTGGTGGACGTTTGGTACTGAGTCTGATGCATTGTGGAGAAGAGTAATCTGCTGTAAGTATAAGGTTGATGAGGGTAATTGGATGCCTAAAATCAATTCCAGTAGTAGTAGTTTAAAAATTTGAAAGGACATTGTAGATGGCTGTAATCAAAACAGCAGTTTGGTGAGGTTTTTCTTGGCTAACTGTAAGATAAAAGTTGGTAATGGTCATAGAGTGAAGTTCTGGTGTGACAAATGGTGTGCAAATTTGTGTCTTAAGGAGGAATTCCCACTCCTTCATAGATTGGCTATTAATAAGGGAGAATCTTTAAATTCAATGATGGTAAGGAAGGTGAATGCAGGTCAGTGGGTGTTCCAGTTTAGAAGGGAGCTTTATGACTGGGAAATGGTGGAGGTTTCTAGATTGCTAACTCTATTAGAGACAGCCCCTTCAACAAGGTCAGATGTAAAGGATGCACTAGTATGGGTTGCCTCAAAATCTAGTAGTTTTTCAGTCTCCTCTCTGTACAAAAATCTAGCAGCTGGTTATGGTAATAAATGTCCAACAAGTAAGTTGGTGTGGGTGAAGTATATTCCCCCTAGAGTTCAATTCTTTGGTTGGTTGGCTTGCTTGGAAGGGCAGATTGAAGACTACAGATTTCCTTCTACGTATTGGTGTTCTTGCTGATAACACTTCGGCTCTATGCATTTTTTGCAAATTAGAGGAAGAGTCACTTAACCATGTGTCATTGCATTGCCCAGTGGCATGGAGAGTTTGGACATAAATTTTAAAGTGATGGGAGGTGCAAGGTGTACTACCAGGCTCGATGGAGTCACTTCTAAATTGGTGGGATAGGGTAAGACTCAACAAAAAGCAAATGTTGATATGGAAACCTTTACCTATTATTGTGTTGTGGGCATTGTGGAAACATAGAAATGATTATACTTTTAAGGATGTTGCTCAAAGTAAAGAAGGAGTCTGTGAACTAATAAAAGTCAAGACTGCTCTTTGGTTCAAAGATGTGTTCAAGGATCATCAGTTCTCTGCCAATGATTTCATTTTCAACCTGAGGCATATTATATTTTGTCTATGTAATGGCAGTAGGCAAGTATGTTAAGGCTAAAGTTGCAAAGATGACCCTGTTTCCTTTATTCTTGGAATCATTTGCTGAATATAACAAAGTGGGGAAAAGTTTTAGTGATTGATCTGAAGACTAAGTTGAAGAAGTTTTGAAGAGGTGGAAAAGTATTAACAGAAAACTTAGGAGAAGAGGGAACATAGAAACTGCTATCAGAAGTTGTTGATTTCATTAGCATGATTGTATGGATGGTTTCTTGAAGGTTGGTGACTTGCTGCTATATTGTGCAGAGGTGTATTTGCGGCTGTGGGTATCTCACTGGTTTGGTTTGGTGTTGGTGATGAGGGGTTGTTGCTACTGTAGGGTTCATGTTGTTGGTTTGTTGGAGGGATATGTTGATTGGAAGAGTTTGTGCTACTGGTCAATCATTGATTGCGGTGAACAATGAGTTACTGGTTTTTCTGGTGATTCTGCTTTGTTGCTGGTTTGTCTGGTAATTCTGCTCTGTCAGGTGGATGCATGCTGCTACTAATGGTTGCTGCTACAGTGTTGTTTTCGGTGCTATGTTGTTGTGATGTTTTTGGTGGTGTTTTGTCATACTTTATTATTGTTTGTGTCTTGGTTTTGTAATAAGAGGTTAGTTTAGTGGTGTGGTGTTTTTGCCAACTGTTTGTTTGTTTTGCGCTTTGGTTGGCATCTCACCAACTCTTTTTTTTTTTTTTGATCGGCAAAGAAAAATCTTTATTGATGAAAGTATACAAGAAGGATACAAGACATCAATAAAGAGGAGCTATAAGCTTACTGAATCTCGAAGCTCCAAAAGGAAAGAGCAGAACAACAAAACAAAAGGGAAAAAAAAGACTCAACAGACTACAAAACAAATGCAGGACACAGATGAAGCCAACCCATTGGACTAGTACATCTGGACAGCAAGGAAGTAAGATGTGGACACCCAAAACTGAGCCATAGCAGATTCTATGCCAGGAAAGAAATAGATGAAACCCTGTACTGCTACCATTAGAACAACCATACCGCATGGCATATAAACTTCAATGTTGCACAGAGGCAAACCAGAAAATACAGAGACTACTCCTCTGGCCTTATTTCAGAATTTCCACCCAACCGAGCATCATGCATACCCAAACCTGCTGAAGTTCATTCAACAGACCAGACAGCCTAACAAAAGGTCACAGAAGCATACCTGGCAGACAGCCTATCCACAAACCAGGAGCCTAAACCCACACTGACATACCCTTCACATACCACCCACAGACCCACCCAAGCACCTTCTAATTTGACTTAAATTGTAGATGAAGTCCTGCACTGTAAAGCAGAAATCTGGAAAGTAAGGTTTTACCCAAAAGGCAATCCGATGCTTGATTACCTCACAAAGATCTTCCAGATTCGGGGTGGTTGCTCTGAACACACACTCATTTCTGCACTTCCAAGTGGACCACATTACAACCATCGGAATTACTCCCCAAATCTTCCTTTCTAACTTCCTCAACTTCCCTCCTGCCCACCACCAGAGAAGGGTCTCCACCGAGCCAGGAATAACAGCTTGGATATCCCACCATCTCAGCATTTCTGCCCAGATCTTCCACACAAAGGGGCACCAAATTAGTACATGGTTCACTGATTCACTTCCACTGCCACAGAACACACACGTTGTAGAGGCACCCTGATCAAGCACACCCAGACGCTGTAAATACTCCTTGGTCTTCACTCTCCTCTTCCATGCAAACCAACAGAAAACCTGCACCTTGGGAGGGATAATCTTTAGCCATATCAGTTTTGTTATGCTCAAGGTATCACCTGCAGAAGCCAGAAAGGACTTGTACAGATCTGCCACAGTTAGGATTCCAGAAGAAGAAGCTAGCCAGACAGACTGGTCAGGACAACCAGGACGCAGGTTAGGAGCTTCAAGCAGTATATTTAGGAACCTAGCCAGATCCAGCTTCTCCCAATCATACAACTCCCTCCTAAAAGCCAGAGCCCATCCCCCTGCTCTGATTTTCTTATCAACCAAAATGCTCAAGGTCTCCTTCTTTTCCAAAGACAGCCTAAAGAGAGTAGGGAATTCATCCTTCAAACAACCAGAACGACGCCAATTATCAGCCCAAAAGCTTATCCTCTGCCCATCCCCTACCTTCAACTCAAAATTGTTCAAATAATGCTCCTTAAGGCTAGTGCACTGATCAGCAGCGGAGATGATCCCCCTCCAAATTGGTGAGAATTTATTTGATGGAGTGAGTGATGGAATCCAACCACCCACCCCCATCTTATATTTACTGCATATAACTCGATAGAAGATTTATTTTATTATCAGGTACCCTTTTCAACCATTTTAATTGTGCTATTCTTAACATCTATGCACCAAATGATGTGGGTCCAAGAGGGGTGTTGTGGAACTGTCTATTGAAATTGAAGGAGGAATTCCCTAATCCCTGGTGTTTAGGAGGTGACTTCAATGAGATTAGGCAGATTGGAGATAGGAGAGGGTGCTCTAGGAGGGATAGAGGCATGAAAGACTTTAACGAGTTCATTGATAAATGTGAGATCTCCGATTTACCATTACTTGGAAGGAGATTCACCTGGTGCAATTCATATACTGGGGAGAAGTGGAGTCGGATAGATCGAATTTTTGTAGACCCAAAGTGGCTAGAAATGTTTAACATCAAACTCTGGGGAGCTTGGTGGGTTCGATTTATAAAATCCTAGCAAAACTGCTGGCTAAGAGATTGAAATCTGTCATGCCATTTATCATTAGTGAACCCCAGTCTGCGTTCTTAAGTGGGCGGAATATTCTAGATGGTGTGCTTATTGCGAATGAGGTTGTTGAGGGTTGGAAGAAAGCCAAGAAGAAGGGAGTACTTATCCAGTTGGATTTTGAAAAAGCATATGATTCCATAAATTGGGGCTTCCTTTTCTCTATGTTGAAAAAGCTTGGGCTTGGAGCTACGTGGGTCAATTGGATGAAGGAGTGTATAACAAGTACAAGAGTCTCAGTTCTTGTCAACGGATCCCCAACTGAAGAGTTTAGCCCTCAAAGGGGTCTAAGGCCTCCTTCAATTTCAATAGACAGTTCCACAACACCCCTCTTGGACCCACATCATTTGGTGCATAGATGTTAAGAATAGCACAATTAAAATGGTTGAAAAGGGTACCTGATAATAAAATAAATCTTCTATTGCTGCAGCATTCTTCAACACAGGTCTTGCTGCCCAACTCTCTCACCAACTCTTGATGATGTGCTAGCAAGGGATTGGGCAAGCATATTGGTGCCAACCTAATTGGGATTGGTATGTCTCGCTATGATACTTTTTGCACCCATCTTTATTTCTTTCTTAATGTAATGAGATATTTTTTCATCTATAAAGATTTTTTTTCGCTAATAAAAAAAAAAATATATATTTTTGAATTGGAAGGAAAGTTGAATTCGTGTAATTTATTTATTTTTATTGGACTCTTTGTCAACTTGAAGGGTTGAGTTAAGTTTTGGTGCTTCCAAAAGTCCGTACATAATACCACTCAAACTTTTATTATTATTATTTTATTTTAAAAATTAGGCTGTACCTTTTTTTAATTAAAATTGGCTAAATATACTCTTGAAAGACTCATTTTGATCAAAGTACCTTTAACAATTTAATTTCTCAAGAGTATCTCTAATTTTGAATAGTTAAAATGACAGACTATAAAGTCATTTTTTTTATTTATTACAATATCTAGAATATCAAAATTTAGCCAGTATTTTTTCCCACTAAATCAAATACAAATGAAATTTGAACTGCATCAAAGAGAGAAATAGAAAGAAGATTCTTATCAAAAAAATGATAATATGCGTAATTCTTACCGCCATATATAAAGGCACATGTCCCATATTAAGACCTATTTTGTAAAGGGAGTTAAAAGCCATTTTTTAACTTTTAATTCACTTTTTTTTTTCTCACAAAAATAGTCAAAAAAAAATTAAAAAACAACTTTTAACCATATTTCTAAAACACCCCTAAATACATGTTGGACAGCTATATTTGTACCTAATTATCACTATAAAAAATTAAGGTTTTAGAAACTAAAATTTAGGAACAAAATTATTTTTTAGGGATGAAATTTTTTTGTTGTGAAAAGTGTTGTTATTATATTTTTAGTAACAAAAATTAGACATTAGTCATGAATTATTATTCTTTTGGAACTAAATTTTTTGTCTAAAAAATAAACCCTTTTGAGACCAATTATTTTGTCTCTAAAAGTCTATTTATTAGTGACATTTTAAAAATTTTATCGTTAAAAGTCTTATTTTTGACTTTTTAGGACGACCTTTTAACGACTATCCTCATGACGATAAAAATTGACCCTAAATATTCTTTGTAACAAAATTTTCACTTTTAAACACCAAAATATTTAGTTTTTAAAACTTTTATATGTTATAGTGTACATAAGAAAATCAAATAATAAATTTAATTAGTCTCCGTTTGAGAAGTGGGTTGGCTTTTTAGCTTTTTAGTTTTTTTGGTTATTTTAGCCTAAGCTAAAAAGTTAGTTTGGAAAGGACTTTTTGGCTTTTTGACTTTTTTGACTTTTTTTGTGAGAGAAGAGTGTAATGATTATGGATTAGATGTGATGTTTTGTTTATTGTGACTAAAATAGCCTATTTTATCTTTTGTGACTATTTTAGCCACCAACCAACTTGACAAACAATAATTATGAGTTAGATGAGATATAATGATTATAAGCATTTTTTTGTGTATAACATTTCTGTTTTACTTTTTTCACAAAATATTAAATTACGTACCAAAAACAGGTACATGACTGCAAATATTATTACAACGGAAAATTATACCTCAATAGTATCAGGAATTTTGTTTTTAAGAAAATAATAAATATTGTAAATACAAATAATGAAAATTATTATTTTTTTATTTATCAATATGTGTAATAATTTTTCAAAATCTACCCTTAATGGTAAATTTCCCTTGTTACAACAACAACAACAACAACAACAAAACCGGGGAACATCTATTTACACACACACCTCTCTCTATACACATCTTACACACACAACTCTCCAAAATATTTCTTCATTAAGTGTGTGTGAAAAGTGAATGTGGTGTGTGCAAATAGAACCTCCCCAAAACCGTGACCCAACTTTGGAAACATTTTTACCCCCTCCAATTGGACAGTAGCCAGACTCTCTCTCTCTCCTCAAATTTTCCTTTTGCATTAATATTTCTCTTTTGGCTTTGTTCGTTGCGTTTACCAAAACAAGCAATGGATGAGGTTTTCCTAGTGGGATTTTTATTTTTTTTTGAAGACGTTAAGAAAAGTTAGTGAGAGAGAGAGAGAGAGAAAGAGAGAACAAGATAGAGAGAGATTGCATATGAAAAAGGAAAGTTGGGTGTGTCATGTGTTTGTGAAGTCTTTACCCTTCCACTGATTGTAAGCCAAAAAAGACTGAAGAATCATTCTATCCCCACTTCACCTACTGTCCAACACCCTTTCTGTATAGACCCTTTTTTTTGGTATTCTTGGTACAGTCCTGTTCTCATCAGATTAGACCTAAAATCAGTTTTTTCCTATAATTTGCCCTATTGTCCTCACCTCAACTCACCCCTAATATCCCTAAAACCTTTTCTGGGTTTTTTTTTGCCTATTTTGTAAGATCTCTTTCTTTCATTACATACAAACACACACACACACACACACATATATATACAGTATTGTTTTTCTTGATGTTCTTCACTGTTTATGTTGTGGGTGTTGAAGATTTTTGATGGGTTTTTTATGTTTTCTTGATGATTTCTTGAAAGGTTTGTTTGTGTGTGTGGAGATATGGTGAGAGGGAAGACTCAGATGAGGAGGATAGAGAACGCTACAAGCAGGCAAGTCACCTTTTCCAAAAGGAGAAATGGGCTTCTGAAGAAGGCATTTGAGCTCTCGGTTCTCTGCGATGCTGAGGTTGCTCTCATCATCTTCTCTCCTAGGGGAAAGCTCTATGAATTTGCTAGTTCAAGGTATGATTTATATACATACATACATACATACATATATATATCTATGTGTTGAATTGTTTTTTGATGGTATGTATTTCTGTTTGTGTGTTGAGTTTTTGGTGATTCCTAGGTTGTGAGAACATTTTTCATTATTTATTTATTTATTTTTGTAAAAAGATTGAGTTTTTAGCTAAATGTTGTTGGTTTAGCGAACAATTTCATAGATGAACTCACACCTCTAGTTTGCATCAATATAATCTTTATTTTGCCCATAAAAATTTTTACAAAAAATGTTGTGGGTAATTGTTGAGACTACTAAGCCAACTGTCAACTGAACCAATACAGCCACAGTTGTAGAAGCACACCCATTCAGCTCAATTCACACTTCAGCCACAAGCCACGCCACCTTTCAGCCACAGTTATCAAAATAGTTATGCAGTCCACATGTGGCAGTTGTAACTAGCTTGTAATATGCAAATTCTGTTAGGCTGTTAGAGATTCTAGAATATTCTGCATTGATCTCTATATATAGATCAATTGTAAGTATGAAAGGTAGTTTTTCAATAAATGAAATATCTCTGTTTTTTCATAATTTTCTTCATGGTATCAGAGCACCAATCTCTTGCGAGTTGATCCTCATCTGTCTTCGATCTTGATTCATCCTCATTTGTGTTCAATCTTGATTCATCTTCTTGTTTCAGTTAATTCAATGACTTCAAATTCGATTCCTTCTAATCTTACACTTCTCATTTCCAATCTGTCTTCGTTTATCACTGTCAAGCTTGATGCCTCAAATTTTCTGATTTGGAAGAATCAAACTCAGAATATTTTGAAAGCTACTGATTTACTTGGCATTGTTGATGGTACTTCACCTTGTCCATCCGTTACAATCAAAGATGATTCTGGATCCGAGGTTGATAATCCTGCCTATTCTCAATGGAAACTTGTAGATGCACATCTTCTTAGTTGCATCACTGCAACTTTATCACCTGCACTCTATTCTACAGTTCTTCATCTTCACAGTTGTTCTGAGGTTTGGAGTGCTTTACACAAGAGGTTTACTGCACTTTCTCGATCTCATGTGCATCAACTCAAGAACAAACTTAACAGTGTTACCAAGAAAACTGAGTCTATGGAGGCATATCTCACAAAAATCAAAGAGTTAGTAAGTCAGTTAGCTCTTGCCTCTGCATTCATTGATGATGAAGATCTCGTGCTTCTGATTTTGAATGGACTTCCTGACGAATATGATGCATTTAAGACGACAATTAGAGCTCGTTCCGAATCCATTTCAGTTGATGAACTGAGTTCTCTGCTTATCTCTGAAGCCATACATGTTGAGTCTAAACATCACAAAGATCCTACTGAACCTACTGTGGCCTTCTCTTCTGTTCGAGGTTCTTTGAATTATACCTATCGAGGTTCTAGATCTCGAGGAAGATACTCTAGAGTAGGACGAGGAGGTCGTTCATATGACTCAACTGGATCTCCAAATAGTCATTCACAGAATCAACATTCTGGTTCTTTCTATTCTTCTAGTCATCCTAAGAATTATGTTAGCCGTGGTTCATTTTGAGGACGAGGTCGATCTGCGTCTTCTCTGATCTGTCAAATTTGTGGAGGACATGGTCATGCTGCTTTAGATTGCTGGTATAGACTGGATCCACAATTTCAGTCTACCACACAGAACAAATTTCAGTCTCCCACTTCTCCACAGAACAATTCACAGGTTTTTGTTGCTTCTTCTCATCCAGCTTCTTCTACTTCAGCCCATTGGTATCTCGACTCTGCAGCTACTGAGCATATCACACCTGATTTGAATAATCTCACTTCTTCTCATCCTTATCACGGATCTGATCAAATAACAGTCGGTGATGGTAATACTCTTCCTATTCATCACACTGGTAATGGCTTACTTCCTACACCTCATTTCTCCTTCCGATTGAAAAATGTTTTACATACTCCTTCTATTTCCTCTAATCTTGTTTCTGTTCACAAATTAGCCAAAGATAATAACTGTTCTATTACCTTTGATGATTCTACATTTGTGATTCAGGACAAGGTTTCGAAGCAAGTTCTTCATCAAGGTTCTAATATCAATGGCCTATACCATTTTAATCCATCTCTTTCTGCTGCTGCCATCTCACCACCTATGTTGCATGCTCATCTCAGTTCTTCTCATGTTACTGTACCAGTTTCTACTTCTGTTTGGCATAATAGATTAGGCCATCCATCTGTAATAAAGTTGAATCATCTCTTGCCTTACTTGTCTTGTTCTAAGTCTGATCATCAGTCTACTACTTTTGATTGTACTGACTGTTGTCTAGCTAAGAGTCATAAGCTACCTTTTCATCTGTCCAATTCTACTGTAAATGCACCACTTTCCCTCATCCATAGTGATGTTTGGGGCCCATTTGCTTCTAGTTCTGGTTACAAGTATTATGTTTTGTTTGTTGATGATTTTAGTCGATTTACTTGGCTTTATCCTTTGGCTTATAAGAGTGAAGTTTGTGCTAAATTCATGGAGTTTAAGGCTTATGTTGAAAATCAGTTTGCCACTCCTTTACATATTTTACGAACTGATGGAGGCTCGGAATATTTTACATCCAAAATGACCGCTTATTTAACTACTCATGGAATTATTCATCAGCATTCTTGTCCCTATACTCCTTCTCAGAATGGTATTGCTGAGAGAAAGCACCGCCATATCACTGAGACTGCTACAGCTCTTCTCCATCATTCTTCTGTTCCTTTGCACTACTGGTTTGATGCCATAGCTATTGCTACTTTTCTTATTAACCGACTTCCATCCTCCAAACTTGCTCACAAGTCTCCTTTTGAAGTTCTTTTTAAATCCATACCAGATTTTTCCTATTTTAAAACTTTTGGCTGCCAATGCTTTCCTTGGCTCAAACCTTATCAGTCTACTAAACTTCAACCCAAATCTATGGCATGTGTCTTTCTTGGCTATCATCCTTTTGCTAAGGGCTACCGGTGTCTTGATCCTAAATCCGGCAAAGTTTATCTTTCTCGACATGTTGTTTTTCATGAGAATATTTTTCCCTTCGCTTCCTCATCTTCACCTGCTCCTTCTCTTCCTCATTTACATTCTTTTTTCTGGCCTTCCTTCTCACCATCCTATTCTTCTTCTTCCTTTTCTTCAGTGCAGCCTCAGGTCCATGTTCCACAGTCTACTTCTCAGCTCCAACAGTCATCCTCTGCTTCACCAAATCAGCAGATTCAGCAGATTCCAAATCTGCCAGCTCCGAATCAGTCATCTGTCCACACTCAACCACCTGCACAGACTCCGAATTTCTCTCCACATATCCATACTCAGTCTCAACATCAGTTTCAGCAGCCACAGACACAGCCACATGCCCAGACCCAGTATCAGTCTTCATCTCAGTCACAGCACCAGCATGTCCATACTCAGGCACCATATCTTGCACAGACCCAGAATCAGCCTCAGGCACAAAATCAGCCTTCCATTCCTATTCACTCCATTGCCATCCAACTACCTTCTTTACCTTTGACTTCCTCTAATATCCATCCTATGACCACTCGCTCCAAATCTGGTGCATCACCTCATTGTTTAGCCACAACTACAACTCTGTTCTTAGATTCCGAACCACCTTCCTACAAAGAAGCCTTACTTTCACCCATCTGGCATAAGGCTATGCTTGACGAGTTTCAAGCCTTGCAAAAACAAAACACTTGGTCCTTAGTGTCTCTTCCACCTACTAAACATGCTATTGGGTGTAAATGGGTTTTCAAGGTGAAACGAAACTCCGATGGCTCGATTGCCCGATATAAAGCTCGTTTAGTAGCCAAAGGGTACTTACAACAAGAAGGGCTAGATTTTCATGAAACCTTTAGCCCCGTTGCTAAGCAACCTACTATTCGAATTTTGCTTTGCCTTGCTCTTTCTCATAACTGGCCTCTTAAACAGTTGGATATTTCCAATGCCTTCCTTCATGGCATTCTTGATGAAGAAGTTTTTATGCTTCAACCTCCCGGGTTTATAGATGCTTCATACCCTTCTCATGTTTGCAAACTTCACAAAGCACTATATGGTCTCAAACAAGCTCCCCGGGCCTGGTATTCCACCTTTTCTACCTTCTTACTTTCCCAAGGGTTTGTAAATAGTAAATGTGATTCCTCCCTCTTCATTCACAGAACTTCTGACTCAGTTACTTACTTACTCATCTATGTTGATGACATCTTACTTACTGGCAATAATTCTGTCCATATTCAGCAACTGATCACTCATATGCATAATGTCTTTTCTATGAAGGAATTAGGGAACATTTCCTATTTTCTTGGCATCTCTGTTCAGTCTACCAATACCGGATATTTTCTGTCTCAGCAAAAATATGCCAAGGACATTCTCTTGAAAGCCGGTCTTTCTGCTTGTAAACCTTGTTCGTCTCCTATATCTGTCAAGCCCAATACTCCTCCAAATGCCTCTCTTCCTTTTGATAATCCTGCTCTTTATCGGAGTCTTGTTGGAGCCTTACAATATCTTACCATCACTCGACCTGATCTCTCTTTGGCTGTTAATCAAGCATGTCAGCACATGCATGCTCCTACAGTGGGTCACTTTGCTGCAGTTAAAAGGATTCTGAGATTTGTGCAGGGTACTCTCCCTCATGGGTTGCACTACACTCCTAGTTCTTTTGATCTTCATGGCTTTTCCGATGCCAATTGGGCTGGTGATATTCATGATAGAAAATCTATCTCAGGTTATTGTGTGTTCTTGGGAGATAATCTAGTGTCTTGGTCTGCCAAGAAACAGGCCACTGTATCCCGCTCATCAACTGAGGCAGAGTATCGTGCTTTAGCACATACGGCGGCTGAGCTTAGTTGGATTATAATGTTGCTCACTGAAATGGGTATCTCTTCTCCAACCATACCTGTGCTTTGGTGTGATAATCTGTCTGCCATGGCTTTGGCTTCCAATCCTGTATTTCATTCTCGCTCGAAGCATATCGAAATCGATTGTCATTTTGTGCGAGATAAAATTTTGGCTAAGCAGTTTGTTGTCCAATACATTCCTACTGTTGATCAACTAGCTGATTTGTTTACCAAGCCCTTGTCTGTTTCAAGATTTCAGTATCTCAAGGACAAGCTAATGGTCTTTGAGCAGCCCATCAGCTTGCAGAGGACTGTTGAGACTACTAAGCCAACTGTCAACTGAACCAATACAGCCACAGTTGCAGAAGCACACCCATTCAGCTCAATTCACACTTCAGCCACAAGCCACGCCACAAGCCACGCCACCTTTCAGCCACAGTTATCAAAATAGTTATGCAGTCCACATGTGGCAGTTGTAACTAGCTTGTAATATGCAAATTCTGTTAGGCTGTTAGAGATTCTAGAATATTCTGCATTGATCTCTATATATAGATCAATTGTAAGTATGAAAGGTAGTTTTTCAATAAATGAAATATCTCTGTTTTTTCATAATTTTCTTCAGTAATATCATGCATTTGAACTGAAGTTATGCATATTTAAGCCCAACGGTTACATGATCTTTGACAATCTCTCTCTCTCTCTCTCTCTCTCTCTCTCTCTCTCTCTCTCTCTCTCGTGTTGAATCAGATCTACTTTTGTTTCTGAGAAGTATATCTTTGTTCACTAGGGAACTGACAATCTTACAACTATTTTTCGCATTTCTAAGACAACCTCATCAATATGTTTTGCTGTTCTTCTTTCTTTCTCTCTTTCTTGCCTTTTCTTTCTCATTCACTTTGATGTGAAAGAAAATTAGTGATATCTGTTAGAAACTACTTACTACCTTAATCGACAATAAGCTTTGATTGATTTTGATGAAATGGATCCAATGTCATTCATGGGTTTTGTGTCTTTTTTTGTGCTCATTTCGTAACACGTTGCGATCTTTGTAACAATGCGATGTAGTCAAAATTATAATAACAATCACATTGAATTGTTAGGATCATGATTTTAAATATCGACTGTTATGTAACAGGGTTTTAAGATCATGATTTTAAATATCTGACTGTTATGTAACAGGGTTTTGAACTTTCGATGTTATTCACTGATATATATTGTTCGATATTAATTGATATATGACTGTATCTTGATATCAATATTTAAGATGATGATTACAAATTTACAGCTCAATATGATTCTATTATACTTTTGAACACATTGCGTCATAATTTGAAGTACATCACATCATAATTGAGGAATGTACACTAAAAAATTTTGCTTTACATTTGTTCAAGGGTATACTGTGGATTCATACATTGAGTTTAAAACTTTGGCTTTTATGTTTGTGGGGGTTCAAAATATTGTACATGTGAGAAGAGACTTGAACTTGATACATAGGTTTGTGAGTGAAAAAAGTAGGCAAAAGAAAATTGTACTCCAATTTGAGTATATGGTGGAGCTAAGTGTATATAAAGTGGGACACTGACATATGGGTCAGTTGGCAATGGTAACTGAGCCATTAATTACATTTTAATTGTACTAATCTTCTGTTCAGTTTTATGCTTTTCAAAGTCCATGCTGTTCAACTTCTCAATTTTCAGATTCTCTCTATTTTTAGGTGAAATAGAGATCTGCATTTCATGATCAATAGTAGTAAAAAAAAAATATCAAATAGTTAAATCTTTATTTTAAGTAAAAAAGGGGGAGATTTTGAACTTACAATGATGTGATAGACGATGTTGATTTTAAATTTTGATAATCTATTGTGTCATCATAAAATGAAATGAAATCTCTATTTAATCTATAAAATTGAGAAGGTCAAAATCCCATACCCATGGAAACATTTGGTGGAATTAGATATACAACCATTGCAGTCCCAAATCACAGTTCCTTGTGACATTTTCAGTGAGTTAAGACCCATGTCCTTTCACTTGAATAATTGTCTTTCCAAACAGTTCCTAGAGAGAGAGAGAGAGAGAGAGAAGTCATGGAACTCTAGGTTAAAACTCCATCCTTATTGGTGTAACTAGATTAACTATTTCTTCCCTTGGTTAACTGTTGTAGTCCAACTCAAAAATCATGAAGATTTGGTTAAATCCTTTGAGCTTGATTTCCTAATTCTTCTCTCCCCTTTTTGGAGAGATTGCTTATATTCGAAGGCTAAGGTTTTCCGGTTAGCATTTTGGTGGTGTGGGTTTGAGTAACGAAAACAATCTTTTAAAAAATAGAGTAAGACTTCGTATATATTGTACTCCATTAATAAAAAAAATTCCTTTGCTGATAATTTTTTTTTTGTTGTACTCCACAATTCTCATATTATCGGAAATCTCGTACATTAACTTGTCTTTGTTATGTCATTACTTGACCCCTCTTGTTCATGCAATGCATTCAAATTAAATCAACTAGCTCTTCCTTTATTACTAGGGTTGTGTTTGGCAGTCCCCATTATTGCTACATTCCTATTAAGGAGGGGTTATTTGGTGGTATTAGAGTATTGTTCTACACTATTCTTTGTTGAAAATATGTCCATTTGTCTCCCAAGAAGAAACATAAAAGTGTTAGGACACATTGTTTCAACCAATACCCAATCAAATTGGGGCACCAAATGTACTTTCTCCAGGAGCACAATATAATTTTCCCACACTATGGAGAATACCAAGACACAACCGATGAATAGAATTTACTAGAGCATCATACAAGCTTTCCTTTTATTTATTTATTTATTAATTGTAAGGTTTCCCTTTTGTTTATTTGAATTGTACCTTGATTGTTTTCTGTGTCAAAATGCAACTTGTGTTTTACATATTTTCAATTGAAACTATGTTTTAGGATGAGTTATGAGGAATACATATTCTCATGTTGTAGGCATACATAATTTTCATATATAGAATACCTAAACAAACTTTTAATTAATGGGTTCCAACATTAGGTTTTTGAATTGGAACTTTTGAATATCTGAAGTTACAACGTGTTTCCAACTTAATGTGGATCAAAATGATGCATGACCACATTTTTAAGACCTAAATATATGTTAATTTTATGTTATAGGTATTTTTTTTTTTAGAAAATCTATTTTAGAAGATTTCTCGCAATATTCTAAACAACAAACTATGAAATCCAGTATGGATGAATGAGATAAGTGAAGGTAGTAAAACATTATAACAAATCTAGTGCATGAGGTATCGTTATATTCGCAAGTGGTGTTTGGAACATAGTTGGCCACCATGACTTGGCTAAGGATTTAGTCCTAAGGGAGAGGTCGTGAGTTCAACTCTCCCCAAGGATGAATTAGGAGACAAGCACTTAGTACTTTGCAAGGATGGAGAGGCCAACACCCATAGGTGTTAATTTAACAACGAATAGCTGACTTTTGCCGATCAAAACGAAAATGTTGGTAGTTAGAGAAATGCTATATGTCGCCAATTTTGTATCACCCATTTTGCACTGTTGCCTACATGGATACTTATGATTAGTTCCCCTTGTTTGAATATAATATTAAGTAATTAATGCAAACAAATGATATCTTTTCATGTAGGACGATAATCTAAAGTGGTGAAAAATAGGTGATATATTGCAGTCTTGTGGCAGTTATTATTGGAACTAACTAAATTCAACTTTGCATTGTCTAAACTACTTAGGACCAGTTAGATGAATCTTGTTTCGCCAAGATTTCATAAGCTAACACTTCTTTCTTTATTATCTAACCCATTTAATTTCAGTGTTTCTCGTCTCTTATCATTACCCTCTGTTAGGTCCCTACTTGTTGCCAATTCCATGAACAAACTTAGTTTTATAGTTGTAATTTTTCCTTAGTTTGGGTCTTCCAGCTTGAGCGGGAACATTTGCGCTCGAGCGGAGGATGCACCTTCTCAATAGTTTGGCTTGTCTGCACAAATACTGGAAGGCGTGTTTTTGCGGTCGAGTGTGAGTTCGAGCGCTTGAGCGGAGACCTGTTTTATTCGCACGCATTTTAGTGACTCTGCTCGAGCGACAAGTTCTGCGCTCAAGCGGAGTACGCGGCCCCTGTTTTTTATATATATGTGTTTAAGTCATTTTTTAGGGTTAATGCTTTTAGATTTGCTTTGGGGGCTCTAGGGTTTTCTTTTGAGACTAGTTTGCTAGTTTTCCTTTGATGCTTGCTTGAGTATTAAACTCACATGGTTGGATAATACACATCAAAGGGTTGTTTGAGTGATTATCTTCAAGAGTGTGCTTCTTCAGTGGAATCTGGAGATTCAAGCATGAAGCATTCGAAGGAGTTCGAAGCTGTGCACGGTCGTTGAGTCGACGTGGATGTTATGGAATCAACATCAATCAAATTAATCCTGAGATGAAGGTTGCGGTGGAAGATAAACAAAGCGTTGAAGACAAATTGACAGAATTTGAGTAATTTGTTTGAGTATTTTGTATTCTTTGTTTCCTTCATAGTGGATTGTTTTGTGGCGTTTCGCCCGTGGTTTTTTAATCACAATTAGAGGTGCTCCAATAGTGATTTTTTCCACATAAAAATCGTTTGTGTCTATTTATTGTTTCTGAAACAACAATCTAAATCTTTTTCGTACGTGCCTTGATGATTTAGATTGTTAGTTTTAATTGTTTGGGAATTGGTACAATTAATTCTTGATCTAATCACGAATCACTTAGGTTTTTCACCCTCAATGTGGACTATGTAACTCATGCTATTTGGTTCACATCTTCGTTGTACATGGTCATACTATCTTAATTAGTTTATTCTCATTTTATCTTCAATAGTTGATATCTCTACCATCTCACCAATTTTTTTTATATCCAATCTTATCTTGCCTAGTTTTTCACATTTCCATCTTAGTATCTTCATCTTGGCTACACTCATTTTGTAAACATATTATTATTTTTATTGCACAGCATACTGTACTATAAAACATGTCAAGGCATCATAACTTTGTTTTGTTAATGATATTTTCTAATAAATAAGCAAAGAGTGAGCTTAATGAGGATTTTTTTTTAATTGTCAATGAGGAGTATAAAGGTTTTTACATAAGTATACTCTAGGTGGGAAATGCAGATTACTATGAATAAGGAAATAAATATGGTGAATATTCTTTCTTTCACTTTGATAGTGTAAATGGTCATTTATATGTAATGCATCTTTCTTTAATTGTCTTTCCCATACCATTTGCATTTCACCATTGTATTAACATTATAATTTCCTTTGTCTACTAACATTGAGAAGATGACTTGGTTAATTATTTGTTTTGTGTAAATAAGTTAGTTCTCAACATTTCTAGTGCATGCAAATGTGTCCATTCATTGTAGATTGTCATAGTACTGATCAATGTGGTGGTTCTATAGGTTGCAAACAACAATAATTAGGTTCTTCTCATTTTTGCATCGCAGTAATCTTTGTTGTCCACGGTTATTGGCCCTTAATGCAACATATTGGATTTATTATTGATTGTGATCTTACTTTATCTGGTACTAAAACATCTTCTAGACCACTCCCAAGTTGCATATGCACCTAAATAGATGGATTGTAATACATGAAATGTCATAATTGGAGAACATAGTGATATAAATTTATTCGAATTTTTGGACAAGTATATTGCAGATGATCGGGAGTCTTCTGCAGTGAATTGAAAATTATCTTGGGCATATTTTGAAAAGATTGTGAATTAAGGAGGGTATTAGAAAAAGGTCATCTACAATTTTCTACAATATAATTAATTTAGGTGAATGCATGTAAGTATTTAATATAGATGCATAGGAATATGAAATGCTCATCTAGGAGTGTGAGATACAATTAGTTGAATATTTTACGTAGTCCTATATAATGACATTCTATGATGATTGTTGCAAGTGAAAGAAAGAGGCTTAGGAGTCATGCTAAGAAAAAGGCACAATTCAAAATAAAATAAAATAAAAAGTTTCTCCCACACCTCTAGCCATGAGATTTAGTCTATTCATACAAAGCTTGCTTTACAAATAAGGATTAGGAGTCATGCTAAGGATCTACATTATTACGTATATTGGGGATATACATTAGCAAGTGTAACAAGATGTTGTTAGTGAAAAACACGAGTTGACATATGCTTCAATAAGCCCCCTTAAGCTAAAGGAAACCAGAGCATTAACTTAAGCTTGCTATGGAGAAAAATGAAGCGTGTGGAGGTGAGACCCCTTGTCATGATATCAATAATTTTATCATTAGATGACATGTAGTTGACTATTAAATCCGTATGCACAATCTTATCGTAGACAAAAAGAAAGTCAATTTTGGCATGTTTAGTGCATGCATGAAATATTGGATTTGCTAAGAGGTTAGAGCCCCAACATTGTCACACTACATAACAGGAGCTTTAGGAAGAAAGATGCTAGGCTCAAATAAAAAAAGATTGAATCCAAGACAACGCGGTTGCAATGTTGGCAAAAGCTTTATACTCTGACTCAGTAGACAAGCGGGGAACAGTTCGTTGCTTAAGAGAAGACAAGGATATGAGATACATTGTCTTTCTTACACAAGCATCCAATCTCTAGTTATAAAAACAAGAGGGAGAGAATAGCACTATCTTTTTGTGCCAACCTAATTAAGATGAGGGGGGTAACACTTTGATGCTTATAGCACGTCGTAGGCTTTTGTCTTTATTGATGTAAGGATTTTCCTTAATTCTTATTTGATAAAGTTCTTTTTTCGTCGATCAAAAGAAAAGAGCACTGACCAGCTTCCCATTATTGTAAAAAGCTTTCATGAACTGCATTAGGCCACCTTTAATTATGTTCCAATACTTAAGGGAAAAAAAGTTGAATCCATCTGGTCCCAAAGATTCATTCCCATCACAATTCTTAATTGCTTCGCATATTTTTGCTTCAAAGAATTCCATCTCCAATGACATTGAGCCATGTGGGCTAAGCACTGCTTCCAATGAACCTCGGATTTTTGGCCTATCCATCCAAGATTTGTTGAAACCAAATTTCTATATATATATATATATATATATTTTTTTGGGGGGGGGGGGGGGGGGAGGGGTGTTTCCCTTATGCCATGAGTCGAGATCACTATGATGCAGTTTCTTTCCTTTCCTTCCCTATATTGATGTTATTTTTATATCTTTAATAAAGGGCCTCTTCTTTTGCTGATCAAAAAAAGGTTCCTAGAATCCCGCAAATTTTGTACTACACTGGTCGAATGGACACAGGGAGAGCTAGTGAGAAGTACTCTTTGAAAGAAGAATCAGTGTTTTCATTCGCATTAAATATGATTTCAGACAACTCTACTTAGAGCACTATTACCCGTACATGGACTATTATGATTTCATTTGTTTTAGATTTCATAAATAAATAGCACCGTTACTCCTCATTTTTGAAAGCTTTGTTCCCTTTTTCATCACAACTTCGAATAAAATAGAAAAATTGAAACACGCAAATGAATGAAAATTTGAAATTGAATCCAAATTGATCAAATGTAAGAGAAAGTAGAGAGATCATGTCATGTTTATCATCAAATGGGTTGAATGAGGAAGATCAATGAGGCAATAAACTCTTACAAGAAATGAGGCAATTAGTAAGGATTGACAATTCATTGTGAGAAGTACATTTCCTAGAGTGAGGTCGATTGGGACTGTTCATCGTCCAACTCACTTACGACAACCAATCTATGATTGTTCATGAGATGGGTTGCAATGACAAATCAGTCCCAAAAAATTATAATTGTGGAATGCGGACTTTACACATCAAAATTTAGAAAGTGAAGGACTTTATTCATTAAAAATTATTGAAGTATCATTCTTTAATGATAAAACTAACATAGATTTAAAAGACTTGATGTTTATAAGATGTTAGACTACATATAACAACACTAGCTTAACTGCAACTTGTTGTTTTCTCTAAAAAAGCTCATAATAATACCATAATGTAATTGGCCCAAATTATAACCATAGATCACTAATACAACCCATTCCTACAAATCTTAAGATTTCTCAAATAAAAAGTTTAAAGTGAAAATTTCATTTTTATCCCTATGCTTTGCCTTGATTTTCAATTACACCCCCAGATTTCGAATAATTTCAATTTTACCCCCCAAAGGTTTTGAAATCGTATCAATTTTGCCCCTGCCGTCACATTTGAAATGGAAAAAATTAAAAAAATTACATTTGGCCCCCAAATTTCAAAAGAAAGATGCAAATCCACTGCGCCTACCCAAACTCTCTCTCTCTCTCTATCTCTCTTTATAACTCTCTGAAAATGTGAAGCTGAACCAGTAAAGATGCAAACCCACCCACGAAGCTGAACCAGTAGAGAGAGAAAGACGAACTCACATCACACACATTCTCTCTCTAGAACTCTCTGAAAATGTGACGACCTTCAACGCCATTAACGTAGCTTCCATTCCTTTTCCTTCGCTCCTTCTCTTCATCATCTTCAATACAACAATGTCATTGTCTTCTTCATCCTCACCTCTCTCTCCAAAACCTCATTTCTCTCTTCTTCACAACCACCCCACCATTACCACCATCACCCACTTCGCCACCTGCTTTCTCTTTCTACCCTTCTTTCCCTCCTTTTCCAGATCTTTATCATCCACCTTTGACACCGATCCAAAAAACCCAGAAATAGAGATCGCTCAATCTTTCTTCTTCGATTTTCTGTCTCGTTCTTAGAGTGTGTCTGCTATGGAAGTCTCCAAAGCTATCTCTCCTACTCAAATGTTATCCAAGACCTTCAGTGGCAGACTTCAAGACTGTGGCAACGGTGGTGGTGAAGCCAACCCTAAGGACATCGTTGGAGAAGTGGAGAAGGCGGCCACTGTCTCCGGCAATCCTTTCTTGTTTGCTTCTTCTGAGACTACTCAGTACATAATGGAACCCATAATGTCACAGTTCGTGAGTATATTAACAGAATCATTAAAGCCATGTATATATATAGACAAATTGTGAGTGTTTTGTTTGTTGGGTTTGTGCCAAACTGTCTCTCTTTCTAAAATGGTTCCTATATTATGGGCAATCAGATGTTAATTTGGTGATTTCATTGCATATTTCATTGTATTTGCTTGTGGGTTCTTCAAATCTTCTCAAAATTTTGAAGTTTAAAAATAGGTTGTTGCACTATCCTATTTTTTTGATTTTGTGTTTTTGGGGTTGAAGTTCATGGAAAAGCCAAGTGTTTCGTAAACACACTGGTAATCTTGGCAATTTCTCTCTCTTCAAAACCCAATTGCTACTCTATTTTCTTAATAATTTATTCACTTTTAAGTAATCCACAAGTCTCAATGAAGTCTATTTGTATTTACAGTGCATATATATAATAGCATGAAATGATAGGTGGTGTACAGCAGGATGTAGAATCGAGTGAGTGAATTTGGGTTTGAAAGAAGTTGGGTTGGAAAATTAGAGGAAGAGGAAAGAGGGTGAATTTGGGTAGGAGATGGTGTGTTTGCATCTTTCTTTTGAAATTTGGGGCCAAAATGTAATTCTCTTAACTTTTTCTGTTTCAAATGTGACGGTAGGGGCAAAATTGATACGATTTCAAAAACATTAGGGATAAAATTGAAATTATTCAAAGTCTGGAGGTATAATTGAATATCGAGGCACAGTATAGGAGTAAAAATAAAATTCTCTTAAGTTTAAATGTATAGAAAGATTTCACTGAATGGGACACAAAAGAGAGATAAATGGTATGTGAGTCTCACCATTTCTCTCATATGTGAAATCTTTCTATACCCTTTGTGTCTTCTTTGTGTCCCATTATGTGAAATCTTTGTGTGCCTAATACAAATGTTTTTAAAACTGACCAGCAGGATACTAATATCCTTTTTTCCCAAAATAAAAAGTTGAAAGCTAAACATCGCTAATATGCAAATGTCTTGTTCTGAAATTATTTTTCATTTTTCCCCATCATTATTAATGAGATGTTAGTAATGCACTGCATTGATAATGCACCCATTTTATGACTATTTACTTTGATATTAAGCTATAATTCATCTCCATGGCACTCAATAACATAATTCATCTCCATGCTTTTTGCTCTTTTTTCCCCTTTATTGATGTATCCGCATACTTTGTATGCTTCATTTCATCAATAAAGTTTTTATTTTGTTGATCAAAAAAAAAAAAAAAACACAATTTTCATCTTCGTTATTATGATTATGAATTTGGCTTCTCTCCAGTCTTTTGTCGAACTGAAGAGGTACTGTTGGGCCTAGTGGGCCCACCTTTAGGTCTCATTTTGATAATCAGAACCGTTACATCTTAAGATTCATTGAGTACATCGTCCTTACAAAAAATCAAGTTGATCGGATAATGACAACCTTGTGTTCAGATCAGTTTTGTATGAAAAAATGGACGGTGAGAAAATAAACGATTCATACAAAATTGATTCGAATACGTAATTTCTGTTATTCAATTCACTTGATTTTACGTAGGGATGATATACTCAATGAATCCTAAAATGTGAACAGTTTGAATCATTGAAATGGACCCAAAAATGGGCACACTAGGCCCAACAATACCTCTCTAGTCTAATAAAGGACTGGAGAAAAGCCAATTCTATAATTATCCATGGCTTTTGTTAACATGTGCCTTAAGGGCATATGTTATGAAAACATTAAATGAGTACATTTATATCAACTTGTGTAGAAAAATAACACAACTTTAAAAGTTGTCTTAATTATTATTTTTTATAATATTTATAATGAGACCAAAATACCCTTTTTGCTTTGCACCCTTCTCTTCCTTTATTTTTTATTGAGTATTTTTTTAATGTTTTTCTAAAAAAAAATTAAAATTTAGTTTGGTGATTTTTTTTTTATAAAGTCAAACACTTATTTTCATATGATTTTTTCTTAACAAAAATAATATTTAAAAATTCAAATATATATTTATATTTAGTTTTGTCAAACTAATTTATAATTTTTTAAAATAAATTCTAAATGCAAATTCTAAAAATTCAATCGAATAAAAATATTTTCCAACTAAAGTTTTCCAATAGTACCTTCACAAATGTTGGTTGGGTTCTCACCATATTGAAATTCATTTATTGCTTAACAAGACCCATTATTCACTTTAAGGGTTTTGTTATGCATTAAATCCCCTTAACAACCTCTACTACCATAGAAAATAGAAAACATTATAAATACATTTTACTTGTAGATTACACTACCCTTCTTTTCAATTTCATATATTTTAACATTCTATACTTTTCAAAATAGAGTTTTTTTTTTTAAAATATTTTTTAAATATTTTTCCTTTTGGTGACTACCATGTTTGGTTGTATAATGTGACAAATGGCGACCAAACTTTTTGGTCATGGAATGCGATAATTGGTGACCAAACTTGTTGTTCGTGGAATGTGATAATTGGCGACCAAAGTTTTTGGTCGTGGAATGTGACAATTGGCGACTAATATGTTTGGTCATGGAATGTGACAATTGACAACTAACATGTTTGGTCAGGAAAATATTACTTTTTGCGACCAAAGTGTTTTAGTTACTAAATGGATTAGTCGCAGTAATGATATATTTAGGCCTTGTTTGTCATCCTCTAAAAAAGCCAAAAAGTCAAAAAGTCACTATCTTATTTAAGTCATATCATCTTATTCAAATCACATTACCTCTCTATCACATCACTTTATAAAAAGTCAAAAAATGCACTTATTTAGAACATCCCAAACAACCCCTAACAAAAAATTTAGTCAGCAAATCCAACCTTTTCCCGACTAACAAAAGTTTTAGTCACTAATTACTTTTACCGACCCTCAAATGGCGACCAAAGTGGTGACCAAAAAAATTAGTCGCGTATAACTTTTGCTGACTAAAAATGTACTTTTGCCCACTAAATATTTAGTTGGCAAAAGTGCGATTTTCTGTAGTGGATGCCCTTTATTTTTTAGTAACATTTCATAGTTTTTTTTTATATAAATATTATTTATTTTCAATCATAAATAAATTATATGGTAAAAAAATGAATTTAAAAATTATAACAAATATAAAAAGAAATTTATAAGATCAATCAACAAATGAATATGAATTTATTTAAAAATAAAGTTACAACATTGTAATTCAATATCACCATTGTATATTAAGGTTCTAAGGATTCAAAATAAAGAATATTTATTAAAAAAACAAATCTACAAAAGCGTCATTTAAAAATAAAAGAAATTTACCTTTATGATAAAAAAATATTCAAAAAAAAAAACTCTATTTTGAATAGAATATAATGTTAAAATATATGAAATTGAAAAAAATAGTAGTTTAGTCTACAAGCAAAATGTATTTATAGTATTTTATATTTTCTATGATAATGGAAGTTGTTGAGGAGATTTAATGCATCTTAACAAGTGCTTGTTAACAAAATCATTCATTTAAAAGTTATGCTAGGACCCAAATAATCTATCAAATTTTTTACTAAATCTCTGACACGGGTATGGGACCTACACACACATGAGTTTGTGTGGATCCACACCCGTGTGAGAGATTTGATAGATTATTTGGGGTTCATAACATTTTCCTTCATTTAAAAACTTAGTAGGCATAAAGTTACTAGCATTAATTTGTTAAAGACTTAATTAATCATAACATATGAAAAGAATTAGTTGGCTACTAATCAAATAGGTAGAGGCTATGAATATATAATATATTCATGATACAATTTAGGAAACATTATACACAAGGTAAGATTCCTATAATCAAAATAATTCTTATTCTAATTCCTATTCTAATTTCCATATTCAAACATAATATTTTGATTTCTATATTCAACACTCGCTCTCAAGCTAGCATGAAAATATTCAACAAACGTAGCTTGTCAATGGAAGAATGGAGCAAAGTTGGTTCCATAGATTTTGTGAACATATCCGCCAATTGTTGAGAAGAAGAGACAAATGGTGGAGGCACAATACAGTCCAAATATTTTCTCGAATGAAATGTATGTCAACCTTGATATACTTGGTACGCTTATGAAGTACAGGATCAGAGGATAACATAATGGCATATTTGCTATCACAAAATAAAGAGAAAGGAACAGTCTCCTTAAAACCCAACTCTGCCAGAATAGAGCAAATTCAAATAATCTGGCATGTCCTATATGCCATAGCCCGATACTCAAACCTCTACAGAAGAACTAGAAACCACCGCTTGTTTCTTACTTTTCCATGAGATAAGATGATCACCATAGAAAGTACAGAAACCAGAAGTGGAATGCTGATCAGTCCTAGATCCTACATAGTCTGCATCGGTGAAACAGGAGAGCCCAAATTGGAGACTAGCAGTAAAGAACAATCCCAAGCCAGGAGAAGTTTTTAAACACCTCAAAATATGATGAACCGTGTCAAGGTGCTTTTTAAGAGGTGCATGCATGAATTGCCTCACAACACTAACTGCAAATGTCAAATTAGGTCTAGGGTTGGTTAAATAAATGCGGCATCCAACAAGACGCTGATACATGTCTGGGTCATCCAATAACTCACCAGACTCTGATGTGAGTTTGACAATAGGATCCATAAGAGTAGAAGTAGGTTTATACCCTAACATATCAGTATTTTGAAGCAAGTTAAGGGTGTACTTTCTTTGAGATAAAGAGATACCCTCCCTTGAGCGAGCCACTTCAATTCTTAAAAAATATTTGAGACATCCTAGATCCTTAATATCAAAAGTTTGGCCCAAGTCCTCCTTTACTTGACCAATGTTGACAGAGTTAACACCTGTGAGAATAATATCATCCACATAAATTAACAAGACTATATACTGACCTGCAGAATTTCGGCGAATGAAACAAGTGTGATCAGAGTGGCACTGAACAAAACCCATAGATATAATAACGGAACTAAAGTGACGAAACCATGCTCGTGGAGATTGTTTCAGACCATATAAGGATTTGCATAAGCGGCACACTTTCCCTGAATACTCTCCCTTAGCCCAAAAACTGGGTGGAGGAGCCATATAAATCTTCTCAATAAGATCTCTATGGAGAAATGCATTCTTGACATCAAGTTGATGAAGAAGCCAAGAATGAGATGTTGCAAGGGAGATAAGAAAACGTACAGAAGTAAGCTTGGCGACAGGGGCAAAAGTGGCACCAAAATCCTTGCTAGGAATCTGTGTGAAACCTTTAGCCATCATGCTAGCTTTGTAATGGTCAACTGAACTATCAGCAAGGTGCTTTATAGTGGACACCTATTTGCAACCAACTGTGCTTTCCCAAGGAGGTAAAGTTACAAGATCCCAAGTCTGATTCTGTTCTAAGGCCACCATCTTAGTTTGCATAGCCGCTACCCATTTGGGATTCTGAAAAACCTCAAATACAAAATGAGGAATGGACTCTGACTTAAGCTTGCCAAGAAAAGAATGATAAGAAGGGAAAATCATGTCGTAGGAAAGATACTAGGAAATAAGATGATAACTACTACTCAAATAACTCAAACATTTTGGAAGATGTCGATCCCGATGTAGGTTACGATGATGAGGTAGAGGAGAAGCTAAATGATAAGAGTTTCTTGACCAGATACCAAAGAGGCGGCATGAGGGGCTGAGTGCGTAGGTGACGAGAGTATACTTGCAATAGAGGAGGTGAAGGTTGAAAAAAAAGAAGGGGGACAACCTCATTCTCAACCTCGTCCAAAATGGTCGCCGAGAGAACAGTGGAAATAACAGGAGGAGAAGCCTGCAAAGAAGGAGGATTAGTACCCAAGAAAGGAAGATCCTTACAAAAAGTAACATCCAAAGTGTGGTGAAAGTGACGAGACACAAGGTCATAACACCTATACCCTTCGGACATGGAAGAGTACCCTAAGAAAATACAACGAATAGATTTGTCATCTAACTTTGTGCGAGCGAGACTCTAATTTTGAACAAAACAGGTACACCCAAAGACACAAGGTAAGAGTTGAAACAGAATGGTGGTGGGCATAAGGGTATGAAACGGAGTGAGTCCATGCAACACACGACTAGGGGTCTTATTAATGAGGTAAACAACAATTACCCTCTTGGACCACAACGTATAGTAGCCGGACAAACGACACACCAATCATAGGTCTAACCAAGCTCTGATACCAAAAAGAATAAAAATAATTATTTGGCTTAGCAATCAATGAGGTAGAGGCCATGTATATATATATATATATATATATTCATGATACAATTTAGGAAACAATATACATAAGGTAAGATTCCTATAATTAAAATAATTCATATTTTAATTCATATTCTAATTTTCATATTCAAACATAATTTTTTGATTTCTATATTCAGAGTTATAGGTTAAGCTCTTGGTGTTCTTTGCCTTACCAGCTGGCGGCAACCTTGCCTTGATTGTCTGCGGGACCTCAACCTATTTCGCTGCTATATTTTCCTTTTAGTATTGCATTATGGTGATCTCTCCCTTTGTCTACTGGTTTATTCATATCCCAAATATCTCAATTATATATTTTTTTACTCGCAATCCATTTTTTTTTGTGTTTCTGCTCCCCTCTATCTTTCCCTCTGCTTCAATCTCAAATAGGTTTTTATCTTCGAACCCATTTGAGTTTGAGGGGGGTAGTATACCTATATCATGGTGAGCATGGTTATACACCATGTGAACCACCCAAGCCGATCCATTGGCACACTATCTCAGCCACCCCCTATCGCACTTTCTCATAAGCAACCCCCTGGCGCACCAAAGTTATACACCATGTGAACCACCCAAGCCAATCCTTTGGCACACTATCTAAGCTGCCCCCTAGCGCACTTTCTCATAAGCCACCCATCACCATCGACTGCCTTTTTCTTCTTTCCAGCCTTCGATAGCCCTTTCTAACTCATTTTCTCCTTCCAACAACCTCAGCCCAGCCTTCGCAGCTTCTCTACTTCCTTGTCTTCATCTCGGTAGGCCTTCTTTATCCCAATCGAGGCTTTGGTTGCTGCCAACCAGACTTGGTTCTGGTCTTATGTGCTTCGGTTGCCTCTTTAGATGGTCCGTGGCTATTTTTTTCCCCTTCTTGGGGTGATCAGACTGATGTATTAAGCCCCTTTGTCTGTCCTTTTATTCTTTTAGGTTACCGGGTTTATTCGGTAGCATCAATTTAGATAAGCCGTTGAGTTTTTTCTGGCTTTTTAATTCACGCTCCTGAACCACAACATACAGTAGCTAGACAAACGACACACCAATCACAGGCCTAACAAAGCTCTGATACCAAATTGAAAAGCCCAACCCATATGGAGTCCCATTGAACTTGTGGAGTAACACTACATTCAGTAGCATTGGGAAGGTTTGGGGAGTAGTGATTGGTACGGATGATGCAACTAGTAGACTATCTTCTCTCCATTGTGGAAAAGTGAAGATAGCCACAAGATGTATGAAGGCCATTAACCAAGTCATCGAGTTAGAGGGCAAAGGTACAATAATATACCCAGTTAGGGTATGTGAAGATCAAATCATAGTTTCTAATGCTATGAAGGAGCAGTGTGTAGAAGAAGGGGAAGTTTGTGACTACTTGGAAATTGGGGGAATCATCACTAAATTTGAGAAAGGGAGCTGTTTTCAGGTCAGCTGTAGCTGCTATTTCATTATTAATGACTAGTGGAACCAGTAGAGAAATAAGAGTGCTATCGAAGGATGAAGTTTCACTTCAAATTGGCAAAGCTCTTGGTCTCAATTGTGTAGGGAAAGAAGATGAGGTGATTAGCAAATTGAATGAATTTGAAGCCAAGAACAAAAGAAAGTAAGGCAGAGGGAGGGTGATGCTATCTAGACTAGCAATCCCGGGTGAGTAAGAGTGTTTTGGTGTGATAATCAAGATACAATCATGGAATGTGAGGGGGTTAGGAAGACCAGAGAAAAGAAGGGAGTTAAAGAAATGCATTGCTCAGAGAAAAGTGGACATTATTTTCCTTCAAGAAACTAAGATCTCTGCAATCAATTCTGATTTGGTTAAATCTATGTGGCCTGGGGATCAAATTGAATTCATGGCCGTAGATGCGGTCGGTAGAGTTGGAGGATTGCTATGTATTTGGAAACCTAAGGTGTTTCAGTTGCAGGCTTGTTGCTATAATCACAATTTCATCCTACTTTCAGGTACATTGTTCGATAGTTTTGATTGTGTTATTATTAATGTATATGGTCCTAATGAGGTGGTGAAAAGAAAAGAGTTGTGGGATGTTTTAGTAAGACTGAAGTCCAATTTTTTGGGGCCATGGTGCTTGGGGGGTGATTTTAATGAAATTAAGATTATATTAGAAAGAATTGGGTGCTCCAGAAGGGATAGAGGGATGAAAGACTTCAATGATATGATTGAACAACTTGAGCTGATAGACATGCCTATGCTTGGGAGAAAGTTTACTTGGTGTAATTCCCAAGATAGGAAGAAATGGAGTAGACTGGACCGATTTCTTCTTAATCATGAGTGGGTGCAAAATTTTAATTTCAAATTACGGGGCCTTCCCAGATTATTTTTTGATCATAGTCCTATCATCTTAATGGAGGAAGATAGGGACTGGGGGCCTAGGCCTTTTAAGTTCCTCAATGCTTGGCTACTTTATCCTAATTTCTTACCTTTTGTGAAGCAATGTTGGTTTGGTTTTGTAGTGGAGGGTTGGGCTGGTTATAAGTGTCACGTGAAACTTAAAGCCCTGAAGCAAGCTTTAAAACAGTGGAATGTGAAGGTTTTTGGGAAGGTGGAAAATAAGCTAAAGAGTATTGAAGAAGCTTATGCTCTTGATCTGTTAGTTGAGTTCAGACCTTTGCTTCATACAAAACTGATTAGAAGAAAGGACGTGAGGGGTGAAGTTTGGAGGTTAAGTAAGATGTTGGAGTGGATTTGGCTACAGAAATCCAAAGTGAATTGGGAACTTAAAGGGGATAAAAATACAAGGTATTTTCACATTATGGCTTGTAGTAGGAATATTAGGAACTCTCTGTGCTCCTTGTTGTGAATGGCTCAATGACTGGGGAGCTATGGTAATAAAAGCTGAGGTGAAGGCTTACTTTCTGCAGCATTTCTCTGAGTCTTGGAAAGACGGACCTAAAATATCTGGTCATTTCAAGAACATTGGTGGACCTCATGTTGTGGAACAATTGGAGGCAAAGTTTACCGAGGCTAAGATTAGTAATGTAATCAAGCATTGTGAAGGTAATAAGGCACCTGGGCCTGATGGTTTCAACATGGCTTTTTTCAAGAAATGTTGCAATTTTGTGAAATTTGATGTGCTACAATTTATGAGGGAATTTCATCAGAATGCAAGTTTAGTTAGTGGAATTAATAGCTCCTTCATTGCTTTAATCCCTAAAACTAATAGCCCCTCTTGTTTGGATGAGTATAGGCCAATTAGTCTGGTTGGTTCCTTGTATAAAATTCTAGCAAAGGTGTTATCAAAAAGGATGAAGCAGGTGATGCCCAAAATTATTAGTGAGGTTCAGTCAGCTTTCCTGGGTGGAAGGAATATTCTGAATGGGATTCTAATAGCTAATGAAATTGTTAATGGATGGAAAAGGTCCAATAAGAAAGGTTTGATACTTAAATTGGATTTTGAAAAGGCCTATGACTCAATTAATTGTGAATTTCTTTTCAACATGTTATCAAAATTTGGTTTTGGATCTAGATGGATGCATTGGATGAAAGCTTGTGTATCTTCTGCTAAGATCTCTATTGTAGTAAATGGGTCACTAACATCTGAATTTTGCCCACAAAGGGGCCTTAAACAAGGAGATCCATTGTCACCATTTGTATTCAACATTGTAGCAGAGGGACTCAATATCTTGCTGAGCCCAAGGAGTTAAACTTAATTAATGGGACATAGGTGGGGTCAAATGGCCTTAGAGTAACTCATTTGCAGTTTGTGGATGACACGATTTTGTTCTATGAAGCCAAGGGGGAGGAAGTGTGTAATATTAAATGAATTTTAAGATGTTTTGAGATTGCTTCAGGGCGACTATTGCATAAGTTTGCCTCTATCTTAAATTGCATTCACAAGAAACTGCCTATTATGTATTTGGGACTGCCATTGGGGGTCAACCCAAGTAGGAGAAGTACTTGGTAACCCGTTCTTGTCAAATTCAAGCAAAAACTGGCTACCTAGAAGAGAAGATTGCTTTCGTTTGCTGTGAGATTAACCTTAATCAAGTCTATTATGTCTAACCTGCCTATTTACTATTTGTCATTGTTCAAGATTCCTGTAGGGGTGGCTAAGGAGATTGAGAAAATGCAATCAGCTTTCCTTTGGGGTGGATCAAATCTTAGAAGAAAAGTGCATTTGGTTCGTTGGGATGTGATTGCAAAGAATAAGAATCTAGGTGGTTTGGGTTTGAGGATGATTAGAACATTCAATGAATGCATTTCGCTAAAATGGTGGTGTAGGTTTGGAGCTGAGAATAAAACCTTTTGAAAAGAAGTGATCTGCTCAAAATATAATGTTGAGAATGGGAAATGGTTTCCAAGATTGGAAGGCTGAGGATCTAAGCTCTGGACTAATATAATTAATGTAGTTCTGCTTAATCCTGACTTGCATAATTTCTATGTTCATAATTCTCAGATTGCTTTGGGGGATGGGAGAGCACACTTTTGGCTGGACAAGTGGGCTGGTAATGTCTGCTTTAAGGAGGAATTCCCTAGACTTTTCTCTCTATCTAATGACAAGCATGGGGTGGTAAGGGTGTTTTTTGAGAGAAGGGGTGCAGCTGGTGATTGGAACCTAGAGTTTCAAAAGAAATCTTTTGGCCTGGAAGGAGGAGGAAGTCCATCGTTTAGTCTGTTTCCTTTGGAGTACACCAGCTCTTTGTATTGATAAATCAGATGAATTGAAATGGGTTGCAGATTCATCTGGACTGTTTAGTGTAGCATCAATTTATAAATAGAGTGAATCACTTCTTGGTCCTGCTCTGGAAATGGCAGGCTCTATTTGGAATAATTTTGCTCCTCCCAAAGTGCATTTTTTGGGTAGTTGGCATGGCTTGGTAAGGTTAAAACTTCTTGTTTCCTCCACAGAATTGGTGTACTTGATGGGAGTGTTAATCTTGACTGTGTTTTCTGTCATAATGAAGTGGAAACTGCAGAACATATTCTTCTTTTCTGTCCTTTTGTTTGGAGGCTGTGGTCAAACAATGTAAGATGGTGGGGTTCTCAGTGGGTCTTGCCAAGTTTTGTAGATGGGCTGTTGCAGTGGTGGTATGGATGCAGAATGAAAAAATTGGAGAAGAAAATCTGGATGGTCTTCCCTTTGGCAACTCTTTGGTCTACATAAAGGCATAGAAATAAGTGTGTTTTCAATGGATGTTAACTAGACTTTGAAGCTTTATATGAAATTGTGAAAGTTAGAGTAGCTTTGTGGGTCAAGGCCTCCCCAATACCTGTGGAGGTTTTTGTGAATGAGTTTACAATCTGCAACAGGTCAAGTTTTGTCTCAGGAATGGTAGTTGAGTGTGTATCTGTTTTGGCTGTTTTGTCTCAGGAATGACTCTATTTTGACTGTTTTGCATCAGGAATGGTGTGTATGATCTGTTATCTGTCTCTAGGAATGATTTGGTTTACCAAACAGATTGAGTTATGGTTGATCTTTTGCATCAGGAAGAGTGGCACATTGTGTTCTGTTGATCTTTCTTGGCTAGTGTGTCCTCCCTTTGTGTTCAACTGTTCTTCTCGGTGTGGTCTTTCTTGGTTGTTGCTCCCTTTTGGAGGTGCTTAGCATATGATAGGATGGGTTTTTTGGTGCCAACCTAGTTAGGATGATCTAGCTCATTGTGATGCTTTGTACACTCTCTTCTATTTATTTATTTATTTTTGTGTGTACAACTTAATATTTGTGTGTACAACTTATACCTTTCATCGTCATCAATAAAGTTTCCTTTTTGGCAGATCAAAAAAAAAAAAAGAAAAGTCCAACCCATATTTCTCCTTAATACTTTTTAAGGAGGGAGAAATTGGAGCTTTATAACCAGCACAGATGGGGCAACTCCAGGCGATGTGGGACACATTCCAACAATATGCATCTTTGTAGACTGTAAGCATCAAAATCTCTTCCAGATGGAAAATGGTTTGGGTGTTTCAAGGCACTTATTAAGGTGTAATTAATGACCTAATATATGTCAAAAAGTTAGTGAAACAACATTTTAACTTTTAATGATCATTCAACGAGTTAGATATGATAAGCTAAGAATATATATATATATATATATATATTTTTTTTTGTTGACAAAATAAAATTTATTGATGTGCGAAAATACAAGGGGTACAAAGAAGCACATATACTTAATATGATAAGCTAAGAAGCATATATACCTTTTTTGTTTTATTGGTGAAATAAAATTTATTGATATGCGAAAGTACAAGGGGTACAAAGAAGCGCATATACTTGAGGTGTGTGTTTGTGTTGTGTCTGTGTCCATGTCCGACACTCAGGTCTTGTTTGAGAATATGTTATTTTAGTAACTTTTTGATTATTTGGTTAAAATGTGAGGTAAACAAAATTAGTATGTTTGTGATGACTTTTTGATTTTTTTACAAAAAAATATGCAAAAAGTAGGGAGGAAAGAGAATATTTGACTTTTTTTGTATAGTTTGTTGGATTTTTTATTTTTTTAATGACTTTTTAATTTTAAAGCTAAAATGTGATGTTGTCGAACGAGGCCACAATAAACACCTCCTAACATGTATCAAACACGCATTCAAATGTGTCATTATTTTTTAAACTTTTTTTTTTTACTCAAAAACGTTTCTAACACTTTAAACACTTGGAGATACACACGTCTATTGCTAAGACATGCATAATACACATTTTAAGTTTAAACAAAATAATTTAAAGGTTATAATGATAATAAAAAAATAAAATAAAGATTTATACTTATTAATCCCTATTCCTTTAAACTTTTGGAATTACTGTTGTGATGTAATTTTTATTATCTTTAATGAAATAGTGCATATAATAAATATATAAAATTAGATGTCGTGTTCTACACTTTTTGAAAATTGACGTATCTACTTATCCGTATCCCGTCGTACATCCATATACATGCTTCTTAGATGATAAATTTCCCCAATCACTTGTATTTATTGTAGAAATAATAAATAAATAAAAATTAGTATCAAATTTACCCTTTCTTAGATTTTTTATATATATGAATACTTCAATTATGGATGTAAGTGTTTTGGGTTTTTTAAGAATAAATCGTAAGGGCATGGGTTTTATTTTAACATAGTAGAAGAGTAATATTGAAAACTACAAGAATTTCTAACATTTTAATTAAGAGTTGTTAATTTTGTTTTGAAAAATTGATTGACATTATTAGATACATATATATTGCATTAATTGTTGCTAAATAAGTGTTACTAGAGCATTTGTTAGCATGACCAATTCATCAATAAAGTTCATTTTCTTTGTTGATCAAAAAAAAAAAAATGAAAAAGAAAAAAAAAATTGGGCAGACAGATGATGGAATGGAGATTCACTTAGGAAATTAGCAATAGCAATCATTCCAAATAGGTTGTACTTTATTGGGATTTTCCAATAGTCTATCAAATGAGATCAAAATGATTAAGTTACTTGGCTTTCAATGTATAATAAACTTGTTAATTAAGTTAATTGAAAATCAAGGGTGATTAGAAGGAGCGCTACATGTCTTTTAGTGTTGCTAAAAATGAAAATTGGCAATGTTTTTGACATAGGAAAGCCTTAGAAAACTTGGATTAAATTTAAGACTGCCTACTATCAAAATTGCAATAATGGGTAATGGTTATGGAAAAGTTTCCTAGGTTATATAAAAGATAGAAGAAAATTTCTAAGATTTGAAGATGAATAAATGTGAGATTTGGCTTGAATTGCAAAAGGGCAAGTTTCAGAATTTTCAAAATAGTAGTTGATGAAAAGTTTAGACAAAATCCAATTAGTGTTAAATGGTTCAATTGAAACCTAGTAGAAGGATAAGGTTAGGTATGATTTATGTTTGAAAAGTTGACTTCTTTATGTTGGGTGGTAAATTTATCTTTTACAAAAATGTGTCATATTAAGTATATTTGCATAGGAATATGAAATGGTTATCATGGGGTGTGACCTAGAATCTTCTATGCAGTCCTATATAATGGACATGGTAATGTGATTATTATAAGCTAAGAGAGGAAAGATTAGTAACATAGAAAATATTTTGATTGTGCTCCAAGCCTACATTGAAAGAGTCTTCTACTGCTCCTATAGTTGTACATCTCCATACATATTTGCATCATTTACCATACATTTTTGTTTTTTATCATCTGCCACCCCTAACAAATTTGGTATCAAAGCCAATATACAAGTCAAGATTACTTTCTGAACACCCCTAAAAAAAGTCAAGATTACTTTCTGAACACCCTCAATTTTTTCGAAACCTCCCAAATGTCTTGCCGAAACCATTTTTTAAAACAAGTCAAAAAATGTATCCATGATCCAAAATGAAATTCTTGGAGGCTAGTAAGTGTTATCCATTGATCGAAGAAGCAAAGCTAGGAGGCAAGAAACAAATCAGGAAACAAATCGGCTATCTCAGTGTCTTGTTTGGAACTTTTCATATCATAGTCAAACCATAGTGACCGTGTACGTAACCTTAGTTTTTTGTGAATCACATAAATTTTGTGTTCTTGTAGATGTGATTTACAATTCTTGTTTGTTGTTATTCTATGTTCATGTCTCACCAATCCTGATTAAGTGTTTTGTAATTTTTAACAATAAATTCCTCATCATCTTTCCTACTAGTTACCCCAATAGGATTGCAAAATATCACTCAAACCGACAAAAAGTCTACACAAATTTTCTATAATTCGATTTTAAGGCTACATGATTCTCTTAATTCTGCTAAGGTTATGACTAAGGAACTATGTACTATTTTACTAACTAGAACGTTCAAAACATAACGAAGACTATGTAAGACTAAAGGCAACATTTGACATGTAGTACAACTTATGAGCAACTACTATAGTTATGTAGTAAAGTTTAAAATTATCATAGTACTGTTAGCTTTTGATAGGAATTTTCTCAAGGTTCAAATATTATTTTTTATTGTCTTGATTTGCTTTGGCAATAGGCTTACAAAAATTTATACAGGTGTTGTTTGGCAAGTTGGTTTGTGGCTAAAATAGCCACAAAAGACAAAATAGGCTATTTTAGCCACGACAAACAAAATATCACATCCAACCCATAATCATTACTCTTCTCTCACAAAAAAAGCCAAAAAAGTAAAAAGCCAAAAAGTCCTTCCCAAACCAAGCTTTTTAGCCCAAGCTAAAATAGCCAAAAAAGCCAAAAAGCCAACCCACTTTCCAAACGGAGGCACAGAGCGTCATAAATAAGATACATGAACTAGAATCACAAACCTAAACAACCTTCAAAGAACTAGGTACATGAATAGAATCTAGATAATGTATCTAATATTATGTATCTAACATTAGAGACATGAATACAAAGAATGCAATGTATCCCAAGTATCCAATGCATGGCATTAATTTTACAATCCCCTTTAATGCCATATTGTTGACACTCAAAACTTCTTCCTTGGTACATCTTTGGTGAAGATGTCTGTAACTTAATCTTCGGTCTTGCTTTGTTCTTTTGAATAGAGCCATATCCGAGATGAACTTTGTTTTGAAAATCCACTTCACACCAATTATTTCTTTTTCTTCCCGTTTCTCCACTAACTCCCAAGTCTTGTTCTTCTCAATTACATAAATTTCATCTTCCATCGCTTTCTTGCATGCTTCATCTTTAATTACCTCTTCAAAGTTCTCAATTTCAATAATGCATAAATTGCATCTTGCATACACATCATTTACATTCCTCATTCTTCTTGGAGTTGAGCTTTAAGATGAAGAACTTGAACTCAAAGTTGGAGAAGATTGTGAACTAGCAATGGGTGACAATCTTTGTGGAGATCCAAATGCTTCAACATCTTCAATTTGTTGACTTTTTGAATTTTCATTGGAAATAATGCCTTGATTTTGACCTTTCTTTTATTTCCAAGCAAAAGATGCATTCTCACCAAAGAGAACATCTCTAGAAATAATCACTTTCTTCTTGTACAAACTATATAGTCTATAGCCTTTAGATTTTGAGCTATAACTCATAAAGATGCATTTTTTTACTAGTTTCATCCAACTTATGCCTCGCTTCTTTTGGGACATGAGCATAACAAATGCAACCAAACACCTTCAAGTGATTCACCGATGGCTTCATTCTACTCCAAGCCCCAAATGGAGTTTAGTTTTCAAGAGCTTTTGTAGGACATCCATTTATCAAGTAAACCGCCGTATACACAGCCTCAGCCCCAAAAAGTTTTGGGTATCTCCTTTTCATGTAGCATAGATTTGGACATCTCCACTATGGTTTTATTCTTCCTTTCTGCCACTCTATTTTGTTGTGGAGTGTACCCAATGGGAAGTTGCCTTTTTCATGTCAATATCCTCACAAAATTTCATAAATTCATTTGAGTTGTATTCTTTGCGTCTATCACTTTTCAAAACTTTCATTAAGTAACTACTTTGCCTTTCCACAAGACTTTGAATTTTTTTAAGATAGAGAAAACTTCGCTCTTATCTCATAAAATACACCCAAGTTGTTCTAGTAAATGATAAAGTTCTTGTTACCTCCATAAGTTGGTGTATTCATGGGCCAGAACAACATCTGTATGAACAAGTCTAGGAAGCATGGATACAGATACAGATACGGATACAGGATACAAGTACGATACGATATGGATATGACGATACGGCAAACCTTAAAAAAGTATGATGCGGGTATGGTGATGATATGTTTGTAAAAAAAAATATAAAATAATTTTTAGTAATGTAGTATTTATAAAATAAAACATAATGCAAGAGTACATTCATAAAATATTTAGTACTAAATTCCTCAATATCAAAAAGAGAATTTTATTTTCATCAAAGAGCAATCAGTTAATAACTAGGCATACTGACAAAGAATTAACAACAAAGAATTAACAACAAACAATAACAGAGGATTCGATCAAATATTCAAGGAAATTTAAAGAACAACAATAAGCTAACAAAATTAAGTAATAATAACAATAGCACTTAGTCATAATATCTAAAATTTAAAAATTAAATAAAACAACAATAAAAAGAAATTAAAAAATAGAAACAATGTGATTTTTTTGACACATGAGTGAGTAGCCCTTATAGCAAAGCTAACAAGGTAGAAATTGGTTTATCACAAGGGAATAAATAATGACAATATAAGCCCCATAGAATATGAAGAGACATAGAAAGAGAGGAAGAAACAAGGAGAGAGCATTGACCTTTGAAAAAATATAAATATAAAATAAGAAAAAAATTGAAAAAAAAAATTAGATACTCATTTGGCGTGTTAAAATATAAAATATAAAAAATTAGAAAAAACTTAATTTGGGTCCTTATTTGGCATATCCCTTGTGTATCCCTCACGTATCCTGTCGTATCTCTCAAGTATCCTTCATGTATCTCTCCTATATCCAAAATTTTAAAACATAAATCGGATACTTATTTGCCATATCCAATACGTATCTTGCCATATCGAACTCGTATCTACATCTGATAGTATCTGATACTCATACAATACCTTTTTTGAAGTATATGTGCTTCATAGGAACAAGTCCTATTGGTTCTTTTGCTCTCTATGCTTTCTTCTTTGGAAATGACTCCCAGTGATGCTTCCCAAGAGCACAACATTCACAAACTTGTTGCACTTCTAAAATAGTCGGCAACGCAAAAACGATATTCTTTTGTTGTAGGTTCTTTAAACTTTGAAAATTCAAGTGCCCAAATCTTCTATGCCAAAACCATGAATTATCAACCACATCCATCTTCAAGGCCACATTTTTGTTATATCGAAAATAAGAGGAAAACTTTTATTCTTCTCCATCTTGATTTTTGTAACAACTTGACTTCTTCTCCATTTTTCATAAATCTTGCAAGAGTCTTCTTTAAAATGAACAAAGTACCCATGCTCCATGAGTTATTTAATACTCATCAAATTTGCTCCAAATTTGGAACTAGGAAAACATCGGAGATGTATTTGGTACCCATCTTGGTCTCTACGGCAATAGTACCATTTCTTTTTGTTTGGACTAAGGAGTCATTCCCCATTTTTACTTGAGAACTGAAGGAAGCATCCATCTTCACAAAAATGCTCTCATCTATGGTCATGTGATTACTACATCCACTATCAAGAAACCATGCATCATTCTTTTGTTCCAATGCCGAAAGACAAGCATAGAACATGTGCCCTTCACTTTCTTGCTCCTCAGAGAAATTGGCCTGTTGATTGGTCTTGACTTGACAATCCTTTTTTGACATGCCCAAATTTGTTGCAATTGAAACATTGTAGCTTTCCTCGAAACCAACAATCTTTATCAACATGATTGCTTCAGTTACAAATTTCACACTTTTGTGAGTGGACTCTTCATTTTTCCTTCTTTGAGAATTATACCTTCCTCTTGTATTTCTTCCTCTTCCTCTTCCTTGGAAATTAGAAGTACCAACATTGAGCTTGGATTGAAAAGTACTTTCAATTGACTTTTCAAATTGGTTACTCAACCTTTGCTCAAATGTTTTAATTGAACCCATCAATTCTTCAATACTCAAATTAGTAAGATCTTTAGTTTCCTCAATGACAACAATAATAGGATTATATTTTTTCAACAAATTTATCAAAATTTCTCAAGAACTCTTTGATTAGAAATATCATCCCTATAAATTTTCATTTGATTCACAAATATCATAACTCTAGAAAAGAAATCTTTTAACAATTCCATATCTCTTATCTTTAAATTTTTAAAATCTCTTTGTAATTATTGAAGTTTAATGGTTCTTACTTTCAAGTTGCCTCTATACTCTTTTTGAAGAATATCTCATGCCTCTTTTGCTTTTGTAGAATTGATAATCCTTGAAAAGATTGCTTTTTAAACTCCTTGTTGAATCAATAAGAGAGCCTTTGAATCCTTCTTCCTTTTTTCTTTTTTTTTTTTTTGATCAACAAATGTTAGTTGTTAATTGTTAAATTAGCACCTATGGGAGAAAATCTCCCCACCCTCAGCAAAGCACCTAAGTACTTGTACTCCCTTAATTCAACCCCCTTAAGGGGAATTGAACCCATGACCTCCTTGGGACTAAGCCCTAAGGAAAGCATGGTGGCGAACTAGACTAGGCCTAGTTGGTTTGAATCCTTCTTCCTTTGTTCTTTCAGTTGTCCCTTTTGAGCATTTATCAAAACTCCTCATATTCGGGTTCATCGAATCCATTTTCAACTAGATCCAAAGATCCATATAAATAAAAAATACTTCTCATTTTCAAAGACCAAAAATCAAAGTTTTCACCATCAAAAGCAGGAATAGGCACATTTTGGTTGTTGGAATTCGCCATGGTAGTTGTCCTTTCTGGGGATTGTTTTCCCGTATCCGATCTCTACGCCTAGCTTGTTCTTGACCCAACCAAGCTCTGATACCACTTTTGTTAGCTTTTGATAGGAATTTTCTCAAGGAGGAATTATTATTTTTTATTGTATTGATCTTGTATTGAGAGGGCCATAAATAAGATACATGAACAAGAACCATGAACCTAAACAACCTTAAAAAACTAGATACATAAATATAATCTAGGCAATGTATCCAATATTATATATCTAACATTAGATACATGAATACAAATAATGCAATGTGTCCAAAGTATCCAATGTATGGCATTAATTTTAACAAGTACAACTAAGTAATAAAAACTACTTAATATGCCCAACACCATTATACCTTATGAAATACAAAAAAATAAGATATTAAAGTCAAATTAACCATAAACATGATTATATAAAGCTATTGGCATACTCCGTATCAACTTTTATTATCTGTCATTATTTCTAGTTACTAACTTTAGTGTCACCTTATTTTGTAACGTGCTTCAGAAACTTTGATAATTTCTTTTAATGATCCATGAAAGTCCAGTTTATAACTCTTCCTTGGTTAAAAGGCGAGCATGTAAAATCAGTTGTCAAATTCTTCACTGTATTATCTTTCCATTTCTGTTTTTGCAGATTGTCTTCAAATTTTTATTTAGAAAATATGACAGAGACTTTGTGTTGTGAGGTACCTTGAATTTTTACTATACACTTAAATTTACTGTTAAGGGGTTTTTTAAGGAGGTGGGATTCCAAGTGCAACAGGCTTGGCCTGAAGTTTTTGCAATATTTATTGTTATTGTATTTTTCAGCTAGGGTTTAGTGTGAGATTGTGACAGCACTGTAGAGTGATAGAAGTGAGATTCAAATTTCTGAATCTTTATTATGCATAGTGGATTTGATCTCCTCCCCTTTGTAGACTTAGACACATTGCCAAACCACATATATCTTGTATTTAGTGTAATTATTTGTTTCTGTTTATTGTTTTTTAATTGGAACCGTGTATTTTTTGCATAACACTTTGAATAGCATGACAAATTTGATTGAAGAAACATTCTCAAATTCATAAAAACTGAGTAATTCAATGACTTGGTTATTGGCATTATGCTGCATTGGCCATTTCTTTAACGTCATATTCATCAAAATATATATATATATATATATATTATTTTCATCTTTATTATCATCCTTATGGTTTTGACTCTTTTGAGTTAATTCTTTTTGTTATTTGATAATTGAGGGTAAAAAGGGACAATGGAGTGACTTCATTTGTGTTGTGTTCAATTTTGATATTACTCAGCATGCAGGAGACGATACAGCGCTATCAGAGGCATACAAAAGATGTTCAAACTGACAACTCATCAGTGGAAGAAAACATGCAGGTTATACCCCTCTCTCTCTGTGTGTGATTATACTAACTTCCTCTTCACAATTGTCGACAATTTTAGATAATTAACTGGAATAATTTTATGTATTTATTCATCTATTTTTACTTCATGTAACTTCAGTACTTATATTAAGACACATATATGTAACTTCATCTATTTTTATTCATCTCTCGATGCATGTCATCTTCCTGTACCTTTAATTTTATGTTGTTAAATGAAATTTTTCTTTGCTGATAAAAAAAAAAATATATATATATATATATATATATATATTAAGACACATAAATATAGCTTAATTTTGTCGCTCCATATTCATCAAATCACATGGCTGATGTCATTCTATTAAGGCATTTTTGCTGCCTTCCCTGGGGAAACCTGATTTTATGTTGGAAAAAATAATCGACAATCTTCTAAAAGTTTTATGGTACATTTAGATGTTAGTAAAAGCATGAAAGTAGTTAATAAAATTGCATACGAATATGAAAAGTTCTTTTAAGAGTGTGATTCTGAAATATGTATCTAGAATGTTATATGAAGCAAGAGTTATTCTGATTTCTCAAAGGAGCTCTGCTCGGTTTCTATAGCCATATATCTCCATAGATTCTTATGTGCGCTAACATTTTTTTTTATGTTACGCTTCCACTGTCCAACAATTTGTTTTGTAGCTAACAAATGTTTTCATGTTGTGTTTGTTCGTTTGTTCTTTCCTCCCTTTGGTAGAGCATTATTAATGAGGCAACTCTCTCTCTCCTTTTTGTCCATCCTCTTGTGGGAACCAATTAATCTTCTGGCAGCATTTGAAGCATGAGGCAGCAGACATGGCAAAGCAGATAGAGCTTCTTGAAGTTGCGAAAAGGTTGGATGGAAGTTCGAATTTGTTTGGCACACTAAACATATAAACTTTTTTTTTTTTTTTATTTTAAATTTGAAGCACTTCTAAACTCTGAAATTGGAAAATATGTATTAGGAAACTCTTGGGAGAGGATCTGGGGTCATGCACCATGGAAGAACTGCAGCAAATTGAACAACAGTTGGAGCGGAGTGTAAGCAGAGTCCGGGCTAAAAAGGTTGTTATTATTATGTAGTACAAAATGTAATTATTTCCTAAAATTTTGTAATTACTTGGAAGTCTAATTTCTTTGATTATTGTCTGTGCTTCAGATGGAGGTTTTCATGGAACAGATTGATCAACTTAAGGAAAAGGTAAACTATTAAAATTTGTGATATTAGGTTGAGTGTAGCACGTTGTTCCACTATAGTCATTTTTTACAACTGCTTCAACATTTTGAAATACCTATGTCAGACACTTGATACCTTTGTATGAGCTGATTATGTGTCCGATGGCATTTCTAGTCGGATATTCACCCAACAAATATGCATAAATACTCAAGTTACTAAATTCCATAAGACTTCCATTTTATGGATAACATGCTGTATATTAGTTTGTAAATACCATTTATCCTAAAAATATAAAATAATTATTTAAAAATTTAACTTTAGTTTGTAAATACCATTTTACTTCAATTATCTCACTAACTGCTGATGGTGTATGTCTTTTGGCTTCAATTTAATTTAGGAGAAAGTCCTAACAGCTGAAAATGCAAAGCTTTGTGAGAAGGTGATTCTCTCTTTCCCCCTATTTGGGATTTATTTCTATTGTTACCTTTATTATTATTTTTTAAAATATTTCTTGATTTTTTTTTTTATTTTTAGTTTAATGCTAAATATGATCTTTATTATTTTGTGATTACCCAAATCTTGATTGTTTGTTGTTTGTACTTTACATGCAACGCGATGTGATTTAATTATACGATATGTTTATTTTGATATTGTAATATATCTTCTAGGATTATTATGCGAATTGGTTTGCTTTATAATTTGGGGTTTTACTATATTCCAAGGTTGTGATCATATGGTATGGCAAAACCACTAACACATTTTTTAGAGTCGCATTTAAATATAAGAAAATGTTTTTTGAAGTTTTTGACAAAACAAATTAAGTGTAAATTTCGCAACCACATCAGTCTTATAGACGTGTATTTATTTTTTCTAGTATGGCTTATTACCGCGACAAGAATCAAACGAAGAGAGAGAAGTTGTGCCATACACAGAAAGCAGTGAGATTTCAGACGTAGAGACTGATCTGTTTATCGGACCCCCAGAAGGGAGAATCAAGCGTGCTTCGCCTCAGAAGTAAACAGCAACTTGCAATTGTGCAGCATATATATATCTACATATTTATGATCGTAGTCATTTCCATATATTTTGTACGTCTAACTGTAAAATTGTTGCTGCCACTGAAGTATTTTGGCCTTGCTCAAGCAATAATGTGCTTTATATTGAGTGCAGCATTTTGCTCATTGCAACTTTAATCTATGTATCTATGTATCTATGTCATTGGATATGGTCCAAGAATAATACTGCAATATCATATCCTGATGTATATTTTGCAGCACTATGCTTCCTCAATAATCTTTTTATTTTATTTATTTTTTAAAATTTTTATTTTATTTTATTTTATTTTTTGTGGGAAGCATGCAAAAATATGTTGTAAATGGAATATATAGGTAAATTGCAACTAAATTTGATGGTTCATAGTTATATATATACAAGACAGCCACTAAATCATGGTTGATGACATGGAAGAGACTTGATCAGGGTAGAATGTTTGAATTCTATTGTTTTTGTCTTCGTTTTCAGTGTTTCTATACAATATATAAGCTATTTGATATACAAGCTATTTCAATATATAAGCTATTTGATACAGAAATGTACTTTCAAGGATCTGAATACAGAGAAAGGCTTCTTCCAATAGATTTCTTCGTTTGCTTTTATTTCCCGAGGGAACAACAAATGGAAGATTTCTCATTTCTTTCCAACTTCGTGCATTTATCCCTGGATGTCCTGTCCAGCCAGTGATTGTTCGCTATCCCCATGTACACTTCGACCAATCTTGGTAGGAGTTTTCTTTATTGGAATCCAATTTGGTTTAATCTTTTGAAATATCTTACCAAACTGCTTTGTATGGCCTGCCATTTTGTGTAGGGGAAATGTTACTTTGGCGATGCTCATGTTTAGAATGTTCACGCAGTTTCACAATGTCATGGAGGTATACTGTAGCTGAAGGAGTCCCCCATTGTCTCTTGGGCTGAGTGATTAATTTATTTATTTTTTTGTAGTTGCATATTCTGAAAATGTAGTTTAGTGTGTATTTGTTTTCTTGTTAGATTTCTGTATAATAAGGTCTGAGGTGGCAAATCATTTATAGTAATGCCCCAATTTGCCATATTTTTTTGGAAAATTAGTAAGCATATGAAATTTAGAAAGCAAAAAAAAAAAAAAATTACGAAAAAAAGTGCCCATATGATTCTCTTCGTGTTTTTCCTTTTATTTCTTTGTCATGTTGGTAATTTATATATATATATATATATATATATTGGTAAATGAGGAAATATTATTAATAAAGATTTAGAGAGGCACCAAGGGAGTGCAACCTGTATGCAAAGGAATACCTATCTCATCTATACATATAAAGCCTATTCAAAGGCCTGTACAAAATAAAAAAGTTGGTTCAAGGATGGATTGACCATCACTGAAATTAATTATACAAAAAAAAGACAATACCTATCTCATCTATACGTATAAAGCCTATTCAAAGGCCTATACAAAATAAAAAAGTTGGTTCAAGGATGGATTGATCATTACTGAAATTAACTATACAAAAAAAGACAATATTCTAGTCTTGATGCTCAAAATTTTTTTTTGATCAGTAAAAAAAACCTTATTAATATAATAACACAACATGCATAAATTATATCAATAAAGCGGGGGAGTGCACAAAGCATCATAGCTAACCTTCACGATCCCAACTAGGTTGGCACCGCAAAGGAAACACAATCATTTGTTAGCGCTAGCCCAAGATTGGTGAGAAACCAATCAGAAGCAAACAAACAAGAAAAAGAAAGAAAAACCAACAAACAACCAACAAAGCAACAACACCCAATTCAACTGCAACCAATCAACCAAAACAGCAGCAGCACTCAGCAACAATCTACCAGACGAGCAGCATACTACCCCAATCATGACACTACTAGCCAGCTGTAGACGTCCCCCGAACGCTCCGGGGAGGAACGAGTCCCCCTGTTCCGTTCGATATTGGGCTCACTACAGTTCGGACTCACAAATTGTCACGGTTCTACCTCTGAACCAAAGAGTCCAAATCCGGCAAATCGTTTTGAGAAAACAGATTTTTTTTGAAAGAAGTGTCAAACATGGACTGCTTTGCCAGATACAGAGTCGCCACCTAAATATTTTATTTTGGGGAAATTTAGGAAACCTTGACTCGTTTGCCTAAGGCCACGTGTCCGTCATCCCCAAAGTTGCCTCGGCTCGGGAACTTGGGTACGATTGGGGAAGGTCACTTCGTGAGCACCCCCGCTCGCCCGATCAAAGATCGGCCTCTACTAATCATGATATCTATTTTTGAAAATATTATGTGTTCTTATTCCGGTTATTAGCCTAGATTTACTATGTGATGCGCACAACATACAAGTATAGACTGGATCGCCTGAATTGGAACAAAACATTTCATGTTTGTTTGTTTGAAAATGGTTTGATGGTGCTACCCCCAAGTAGGCTAAGACGTGGATTTGCTACCCTCAGGTGGGCTTAGAAAACATGATTTTGCCACTATCTAGTGGGCTTAAAACACACATTTGATGAATTGTTCCAATCCAAATAACCCAACCTTCACCCACAGGCATTCAGGCAGTTATATCACATAAGCACATAGCCTCATGGTAAGCATGCTATTCATGGCAGTCACTCACACGCATGCAAGGATGCTAAAGCGTAAAACTTACCGTGTACTCCAAGCCAAAATAGAAGCTAGGTTAGAAATCCATACATGATCCTAACTATACAGAAATACCTAATGCAACACATGCAAAAATGCAACTATAGCAGGCTCGGCTATTCTAAACATGGCATATGAAATGCTACAGCTAACATGTATTCAACTTGGAATTGAAAATACAATGCAGTTAGTATGATACACCGAGCCCGGTGCATGCAAAACAGATGAATGAATGCAAACATGCTGTTATACTGTATGCTAACTGAAACATGCCCTAATCTAACCATCATAAGCGGGTAAATAAAAGGGAGAAAGACGTGGGGTTGGAAGACATACATCACACACACGCACACTTATTACAACATTGCCCTCGCGCAGAGGGTCCGAATAAAATAATATACAGTCCCAAATAATTACAGCCCAAATAATTATAAAATCCTAATTAATTTACAAATTTAACTGAGAAAGCTGTAAACTAACATGCAAGCTAGGGACTGTCTCGACTCCGCTCCGGATGATGAATGATGCATGCTCGGGTTGCTTGGCACGGAAATCTACTGCGATGCCCCAATTAGCCTCTGTTTGCGATGATTTCTTGGAAAGCGCGCCAAGCCCCAGAAGACTGCTGATTCTTGATTTGCTGCAACAGAGAGCAGGAAAGGGGCATGGCAATGTATTTTCACACATGTATGCGTGACTACTCTTCAGGGAGTGTAGTCCTCGATCCTCGTGCCACCAATCGCTCATATCGATGCATGATAGCCGAGGAGTCGATTTGCATGACTCAATATGGAATGAATGCACACATAAACACAACAAAACCTAAACTCCATCATGGATAATCCAGAGTGTCGGTGACTGGGAATTGAGACACGTTCCGTCACTCGAAGTACGAAACGTCCCTCGTTTCCCGTGCTCGGGCTAACTCCTATCCCAAGAACAATGCAATATGCATGACATGCGTGAATGCAACTAATATACAACCTAGCATGCACAGTGCTATGAAATGGCATACACGATACACGAGATAACATGGCATACACAATGCGCTAACATACAACCTAGCATACGCAATGCTATGAAATGAAATGGCATACTCAATGCACAATGGACTTACACTAACATGAGTGGACCTCAGCCACACTCACATAAGAGGCCATATGATGAAAATGAGACAACTCGAGATGCGCGCACGCATGCACGCAAACCAAGGACCGATCCTAAGGCACAAAATGCCACTCTAACAAGACATGGCAAGGAATGAAATATGGCATACAAGCATGCAAATTTCAGTACCAAAATATGATGCAAAACAGCCCCGAAACATGGAAACATGGCACCCGATGCACGGAATGAACCCGAAACACGAAACTAGGCATATGCATTGGCCTATAGCTATACAAAACATGCATTATTTGAACACGAAATGTGAAGAAATATTCAAGGCAGCCCCAAAGAAGGCATATTTACAGTTTTAAGCAAGGCCAAATAGTGAACATAAATGGGGCTAAGCTAGCATGCAAAAATGGCCCCGAAAGCGAGATAATGAAGCAAGTGGCAGCTGCTGGCTCCAAACAGATGAGGGCCCTTCAACAATGTTGAAGAGGGGCCCAAAATATGACCTTTTACATTTTATGATCAAACCCAAAACAGTGCATAAGCATGCTCAAAATACTATGCAAAACAAGGCCAAAAAGAGAGCTATAACACAAAGTACAAAAAGGATGCCTCAAACAGAAAAAGACCCTTAATGAAACATGAAGAGGGGGTCAAAATAAGGCCATTTATAGTTCGGACCAGAGCCCAAAAACAGAAGCACAAGAGGCTAACAAATCATGCAAAAACGGAGCCAAAAGAGAGATGTAAAGGCAAGTGGCAAATGGAAGCCTCAAAAAGTGATGAGCCCTTCAACAATGTTGAAGAAGGGCTCAAAATAAGCCACTTTACAGTTTATGACAGAGCTCAAAACAGTTTATACACAGGCCTGAAATACTATGCAAGGAAATGGCATAAAAGAAAGGTAAAGAAGCAAGTGCCACAAGGAAGCCTCAAACAGTGAGAGGCCCTTAAACAAACATGAAATAGAGCCAAAAAAAATGCTATTTTCAGTTAGGGTCGGAGCTCAAAAAAGTAAGCACAAGGAGCTAGAATATGAACCAAGAAAAGGGTCAAAAAGGGGAGAAGAGGACTTACCCTTGAAGACTAATCTTTGACAGCCTTTTGGACCAAAATGTAGCACTCCTAGGCTCTGAAGAACAACCTCAAGCTGCTGGAATGGAGGATGGAAGGATGGGGCTATGGGTTGGTGAAGAACCAAGGGGGTTTTTAAGGCTTAGAGTAGAGAGAGAGAGAGATTTAATGTGAGAGCTCCAAACCAAAATTTTCTAACCCCTAAAACACAGCTGGGGGGTCTGTTATATAGACAAAAGAGGGGGAGAAAAGGGGGGAAAAATGGGGGGGGGGAAATGAATTCAAGTTTCCCCCCCAAAAGTTGGCCCCCCGGATACAAAATCTGGGGGGAAAAGAGATACATATTTGAAATGTACCTGCAGCAAGGAGCAAGGCCGGCTGGTTATCCAGGTTGCAGGTGGCCGGCCGGCTACTTCCCATGGCTGGCCGGCCAAGGGTCAAAAGGGTCAATCATGATTAGTGGCCGGCCACCCCAGAAAGAGGGCCTCCCATGTGTGCACAACACAACCCTGTGGTCTAAAACTGGAGAAAGTGAACCAGGAGAGATAAAAGGCCACTTTTAGGAGGGGTTCAAAAGGGTCAGAAACAATTACTGGCCGGCCACCAAATATTGGTGGCCTCCCAGATGTGTACATCACAAATATGGGGTTTAGGGTGCAAGAAAAAGGCCCAAGGGTGGTCAACATTGGCTTTGAAGTGGGGAAAAACGGGCGACAGAGGGCGATGGAGGAATAAAACTGGTTGTCTAAACAATTGTTGGCCTCCCACCCTTCTACGACCTTCTCATCAATGAAACAGAGGTCCCTGCCAAAAATGAACCAAAACCGATGCAAAATGAAGGTTCGGGGGCCGAAATGCGCAGCTTGAGGCCCCGAAAACTGACTGTTGGGCACCGGAAGTGGTGTTCGACCACGAAGTTGGTTTCTCGGACCACAGTGTCCCTCAAAAGGGAGGATATAAGACGCATGCCAAAAATCGGAGCGAACGGAGGTGGTTAAGCAGTCCCGAACCGAGGCACACGGCCAACGGCTCCGAAAAACCGGAAACCGGACTCCAAATGGGCAAAATGGCCTACGACCACGAAACGTAGCCTACGGCCATTGAGAGATAATCTACGAGACCTCTCCCTCCCTTCGGGAAGAGAAAACAAAGAAAACAGAGCTTGGTTCGCAAATCGAGGCAAAGCGAGAAAAAGTCCGGAAGTCTGGAGGCAAGGCTTGCGGCCAAGACTCTGAACTCTTTGAATGAGCACGATATGCAACATCACCAAGCGCTTAATCGGTGACGTCTGAGTCTTAAGGTCGGTCAAAAATGGGGTGCCTACACCAGTAATCAACACCATACAGCAACACCCTTCTACTATCTGCACAAACCAAAGCAGCCTCCTACAGCAACCAGACCAGCCTCCAGCAGCAACTGCAATCAAGAAGTTCTTCTATTCCGTTCCTTCCTTACTAACCACATTAATTCTACAGGAACCAAACACCAAGTCTTCTTCCTCCTCTCACTCAAGCTCCTTTGACCTGTCCATGAACAAAGAAGCTCCCCCACCCTTTGAGGGAATATCCATTTCACACCAAACATGAGGATCAAAGACCATAAATACCGCACCACTTCATAATGAATAAGAAGATGGCTTAGTGACTCATCCATCAAGCTTACATACGTAACACCAATTAAAATGTTCTTGCTTTCTAATCGAATTATCAATAGTATCTGTCATACATTGCACACCACACAAAGACAGTTGTATTGGATGGGCCTTTGTAGCCCACACCCCTTTCCAAGGAAAAGAAGATCTCTTATGACCCTCTAAAGTAAAAAGAGTTAAAACATTAAATTGGCTGAAATGTCATCCATCGGATAGAATCTCCTCATTCTAATTCATTTCTTTGGAATCAAATGGTTCTTCACTCTTGAAATAGACTAATATAACAGAGTTTCCTGTGTGCATGTAAGTGGTCTCTTTCTCGATCTCTCTCAAATTTATTATACCGGGGGTAGCTATTGTCTTCAAAAAACATTCATACTGCAAATGACATTTTCCATGCCAAGAACAGAACATGCTGTAGACGTCCCCGAACGCCCCGGGAGGAACGAGCTCCCCCGTTCCGTTCGATATTGGGCTCACTACAGTTCAGGACTCTCAATTTGTCACGGTTCTAAATCTGAACCAAAGAGTCCAAATCTGGCAAATCGTTTTGAGAAAACAGATTTCGAAAGAAGTGCCAAACATGGACTGCTTTGCCAGATACAGAGTCGCCACCTAAATATTTTATTTTTGGGAAATTTAGGAAACCCTGACTCGTTACCTAAGGCCACGTGTCCGTCATCACCAAAGTTGCCTCGGCTCGGGAACTTGGGTACGATTGGGGAAGGTCACTTCGTGAGCACCCCCGCTCGCCCGATCAAAGATTGGCCTCTACTAACCATGATATCTATTTTTGAAAACATTATGCGTTCTTATTCTGGTTATTAGCCTAGATTTACTATGTGATGCGCACAGCATACAAGTATAGACTGGATCGCTTGAATTGGAACAAAACATTTCATGTTTGTTTATTTTGAAAATGGTTTGATGGTGCTACCCGCAAGTAGGCTAAGACGTGGATTTGCCACCCTCAGGTGAGCTTAGAAAACATGATTTTGCCACTATCTAGTGGGCTTAAAACACACATTTGATGAATTGTTCCAATCCAAATAACCCAACCTTCACCCACAGGCATTCAGGCAGTTATATCACATAAGCATATAGCCTCATGGTAAGCATGTTATTCATGGCAATCACTCACACACATGCAAGCATGCTGAAGCATAAAACTTACCGAGTACTCCAAGCCAAAACAGAAACTAATTAGAAATCCATGCATGATCCTAATTATACAGAAATGCCTAATGCAACACATGCAAAAGTGCAACTATAGCAGGCTCGGCTATTCTAAACATGGCATATGAAATGCTACAGCTAACATGTATTCAACTTGGAATTGAAAATACAATGCAGTTAGTATGATGCGCCGAGCCCGGTGCATGCAAGACAGATGAATGAATGCAAACATGCTATCATACTGTATGCTAATTGAAACATGCCCTAATCTAACCATCATAAGCGGGTAAATAAAAAGGAGAAAGACGTGGGGTTGGAAGACATACATCACACACACGCACACTTATTACAGTTGTGCCCTCGCTCGGAGGGTCCGAATAAATAATATACAGTCCCGAATGAATATTACAGTCCAAATATGTACAAAATCCTAATTAATTAACAAATTAAATTAGGAAAGCAATAAATTGGCATGCAAGCAAGGGACTGCCTCAACTCTGCTCCGGATGATGGATGATGCATGCTTGAGTTGCCTTGTGCGGAAATCCACTGCGATGCCCCAATTAGCCTCTGTTTGTAATTATTCTCGGGATGCGTGCCAAGCTTCGGAAGGCTGCTGATTTCTGATTTGCTGCAACAGAGAGCAACAAAGGGGTATGGCAAAGTATTTTTACATATGTATGCATGACTACTCTTCAGGGAATGTAGTCCTCGATCCTTGTGTCACCAATCACGCATCTCGATGTATAATGGCCGAGGAGTCGATTTGCACGACTCAATATGAAATGAATGCACATATGGACACAACAAGGCCTAGACTCCATCATGGATAATCCGGAGCGTCGGCGACCAGGAATTGAGACACGTTCCGTCACTCGGAGTATGAAATGTACCTCGTTTCTCGTGCTTGGGCTAATTCCTATCCCAAGCACAATGCAATATGCATGACATGCATGAATGCAACTAATATACAACCTAGCATGCACAATGCTATGAAATGGCATACACGATGCACGAGATAACATGGCATACACAATGCGCTAACATACAATCTAGCATACGCAATGCTATGAAATGAAATGGCATACACAATGCATAATGGGCTTACATAAACATGAGTGGACCTCGGCCACACTCACATAAGAGGCCATAATATGAAAAATGAGACACTCGAAATGCGTGCACACATGCACGCAAACCGAGGACCGAACCTAAGGCACAACATGCAACTCTAACTAGGCATGGCAAGGCACGAAATATGGCATACAAACATGCAAGTTTCAGCACTGAAATGTGATGCAAAATGATCCCGAAACATGGAAACATGGCACCCGATGCATGGAATGAGACCTGAAACATGAAATTAGGTACATGGGATGACCTATGGCTATGCAAAGCATGCATTATTTGAACATGAAGTGTGAAGACAGAATCAAGACAGTCCCAAAACAAGCATATTTACAGTTTTAAGAAAGGCCAAACAATGAACACAAATAGGACTAAGCTAGCATGCAAAAATGGCCCCGTAAGAGAGGTAATGAAGCAAGTAGCAGCTTCTGGCCCTAAATGGCCAAGAGACCTTCAACAAAGTTGAAGAGGGGCTCAAAATTAAGCACTTTACAGTTTAAAACAAGTCACGAAAGAAAACACAAGTATGGCTAAACTATTGTGCAAGAAATGGGCCAAAAGGGAGACAAAGAAGCAAGTAATGGTTGCTGGCCTCAAACAGAGGAGGGCCCTTCAACAAAGTTGAAGGGGGGCCCAAAATATGATATTTTACAGTTAGTGACCAAACCCAAAACAGTGCACATGCAAGCCTAAAATACTATGCAAAATAAGGCCTAAAAAGAGGTTTAAACACAAAGAGAAAAAAGGGAACCTCAAACAGCAAAGGTCCCTTGATCAAACATGAAGAGGGGGGAAAAATGAGGCCATTTACAGTTCGGACCAGTGCCCAAAAATATAAGCACAAGGGGCTAACAAAACATGCAAAAAATAAGGCTAAAAGAGGGATAAAGAGGCAAGTGCCAAAAGGAAGCCTCAAACAGTGAAGAGCCCTTCAACAATGTAGAATAAGGGCTAAAAATAAGCTACTTTACAGTTTATGACCAAGCTCAAAACAGTTTACAAAAGAGCCTAAAATACTATGCAAGAAAGAGGCATACAAGAGAGGTAAAGAAGAAAGTGTAAAAAGGAAGCCTCAAACAGGGAGAGGCCCTCAAAAAAACATGAAAAGGAGGTCAAAATAATTCTATTTTCAGTTAGGGTCGGAGCCCAAATATGCAAGCAAGTATAGCTTAGATTATATGTAAAAATAGGGCCAAAAAGAGGAGAAGGAGACTTACCCTTGAAGACCAAGTCTTTGACAACTCTTGGACCAAGTTTGGTGGCTCCTTAGCTCTGGAAAATAGCTCCAAGTGGCTGGAATGGAGGGTGGAGGCCTTGTGCTAAGGGGTGTAGGGTAAATGGTGTAGGACTTGAGAGGTTTTGGTGCTTGCAGTGTAGGGAGAGAGAGATACAATATAAGAGGCTTAGAGCAAAATTTGTAACCCTCCAGATGGGAGCTGGAGGTGCTATTATATAGACAAAGGAGTGGAGAAAAAGGGGGAAAAAATGGGGGGGGAAAGGAATTCAAGTTTCCCCTCAAAAGTGCAGCCCCCCGGATATATAATCTGGGGGGAAACAAAATACATATTTGTAATGTACCAGAGGAGGGGATCATGGCCGGCTGGTTATTGAAGTTGCAGGTGGCCGGCCGGCCCTTCCCATGGCCGGCCGGCCAAGGGTCAAAAGGGTCAAGAGGTATTAGTGGCCGGCCACCCTAGATTGGTGGCCTCCCATGTGTGCACAACACAACCATGTGGTCAAAAACTGGAGAAAGTAAACCAGGAGAGAAAAAAGCCCACTTTTTGGAGGGGTTCAAAAGGGTCAAACCTAATTACTGGCCGGCCATATGATATTGGTGGCCTCCCAGGTGTGTACATCACAAATATGTGGTTTGGGGCAAGAAAAAGTGGCCTTATGGTGGTCAACATTGGCTTTCAAGTGAGAAAAACGGGCGACGGAGGGCGATGGAGGAATAAAACTGGTTGTCAGAAAAATTACTGGCCTCCCACCCTTCTACGACCTTTCTAACAATGAAACAGAGGTCCCTGCCAAAAACGAACTCAAACCGATGCAAAATGGAGGTTCGGGGGCCGAAACGCGCAGCCCGAGGCCCCGAAAACTGACTGTTAGGCATCGGAAGTGGTGTTCGACCACGAAGTTGGTCTCTCGAGCCACAGTGTCCCTCAAAAGGGAGAAAATAAGATGCATGCCAAAAATCGGAGCAAACGGAGGTGGTTAAGCGGTCCCGAACCGAGGCACACGGCCAACGGCTCCGAAAAACCGAAAACCGGACTCCAAACGGGCAAAATGGCCAACGACCACGAAACGTAGCCTACTGTAGACACCCCATTTTTGACCGACCTTAAGACTCAGACGTCACCAGTCGAGCGCTCGGTGATATTGCATATCGTGCTCGTTCAGAAGTTTCAGAGTCTCGGCTGCGAGCCTTGCCTCCGGACTTCCGGACTCTTTCATGCTTTGCCTCGGTTTGTGAACCAGGCTCTGTTTTCTCCGTTTTCTCTTCCCGAAGGGAGGGAGAGGTCTCGTAGATCATCTCTCAGTGGCCGTAGGCTACGTTTCGTGGTCGTAGGCCATTTTGCCCGTTTGGAGCCCGATTTTCCGTTTTTCGAAGCCGTTGGCCGTGTGCCTCGGTTCGGGACCGCTTAACCACCTCCGTTTGCTCCGGTTTTTGGCATGCATCTTATTTGCTCCCTTTTGAGGGACACTGTGGCTCGAAAAACCAACTTCGTGGTCGAACACCACTTCCGGTGCCTAACAGTCAGTTTTCGGGGCCTTAGGCTGCGCGTTTCGGCCCCCGAACCTTCATTTTGCATCGGTTTGGGTTCATTTTTGGCAGGAACCTCTATTTCATTGTTAGGAAGGTCGTAGAAGGGTGGGAGGCCAGTAATTGTTCTGAAAACCAGTTTTATTCCTCCATCGCCCTCCGTCGCCTGTTTTTCCCACTTGAAAGCCAATGTTGACCACCCTGAGGTCACTTTTTCTTGCCCCAAACCACATGGGAGGCCACCAATATCATATGGCCGGCCAGTAATTCTTTGTGACCCTTTTGAACCCCTCCTAAAAGTGGCATTTTCTCTCTCCTGGTTCACTTTCTCCAGTTTTTGACTACATGGTTGTGTTGTGCACACATGGGAGGCCCTCTTTCTTGGGTGGCCGGTCACCTAAACCCTAGATAACCAGCCGGCCATGATCCTCTCTCCAAGCACTTTACAGATATGCATTCTGTTTCCCCCCAGATTTTGTATCCGGGGGGCTGCACTTTTGGGGGGAAACTTGAATTCTTTCCCCCCCATTTTTCCCCCCATTTTTCCCACACTCTTGCCTATATAACAGGCCCTCCAGCTCCCATTTCAGAGGTTACAAAAATTGGTTCAAGCCTCTTGCATTGATCCTCCCTCTCCTTCTCTTAAAAGCACCAAAACCTCTCCAAACCCTACACCATTTCTACACCACCACCTAGCACCATACCACCACCATCCATTCCCGCCACTTGGAGCTGTTTTTCAGAGCTAAGGAGCCACCAAACTTGGTCCAAGAGTTGTCAAAGCTTTTTCTACAAGGGTAAGTCTGCATTCTCCCTCTTTTGTGCTTTATTTTGCTCAATATATTAGCTCCTCTTGCTTGCATATTTGGGGTCCGACCCAAACTGAAAATAACATTATTTTGAAGTCTTTCTTATGTTTGTTTAAGGGCCTCTCCCTTTTTGAGGCTTCCTTTTTTACACTTGCTTCTTTACTTCTCTTGTATGCCTCTTTCTTGCATAGTATTTTAGGCCTATTTGTAGACTGTTTTGAGCTCGGTTATAAACTGTAAACTGGCTCATTTTGAGACCTTCTTCAACATTATTGAAGGACTCTTCACTGCTTGAGGCTTCCTTTTGGCACTTGCCTCTTTATCCCTCTTTTGGCCTTATTTTTGCATGTTTTGTTAGCCCCTTGTGCTTATATTTTTGGGCTCTGGTCCAAAGTGTAAATAGCCTCATTTTGACCCCCTCTTCATGTTTGATCAAGGGACCTTTGCTGTTTGAGGTTCCCTTTTTGCTCATTGTGTTTAAACCTCTTTTTAGGCCTTATTTTGCATAGTATTTTAGGCTTGCATGTGCACTGTTTTGGGTTTGGTCACTAACTGTAAAATATCATATTTTGGGCCCCTCTTGAATTTTGTTGAAGATCCCTCCTCTGTTTGAGGCCAGAAACCATCACTTGCTTCTTTGTCTCCCTTTTGGCCCATTTCTTGCACAATAGTTTAGCCATACTTGTGTTTGTTTTCGTGGCTTGTTTTAAACTGTAAAGTGCTTCATTTTGAGCCCCTCTTCAACTTTGTTGAAGGGATCTTGGCCATTTAGGGCCAGCAGCTGCTACTTGCTTCATTACCTCTCTTACGGGGCCATTTTTGCATGCTAGCTTAGTCCTATTTGTGTCCATTGTTTGGCCTTGCTTAAAAATGTAAATATGCTTGTTTTGGGACTGTCTTGATTCTGTCTTCACACTTCATGTTCAAATAATGCATGCTTTGCATAGCCATAGGTCATTCCATGTACCTAATTCCATGTTTCGGGGCCATTCCATGCATCGAATGCCATGTTTCCATGTTTCGGGGCTGTTTTGTGTCATATTTTAGCGCTGAAATTTGCATGTTTGCATACCATGTTTCATGCCTTGCCATGCTTTGATAGAGTGGCATTTGGTGCCTTAAGATCGGTCCTCGATTTGCGTACACGTGGGCACGCATTTCAAGTTGTCTCATTTTCATCGCATGGTCTCCAATGTGAGTGTGGCTGAGGTCCACTCATGTTGGTGTAAGTCCATTGTGCATTGTGTATGCCATTTCAATTCATAGCATTGTGTATGCTAGGTTGTATATCAGCGCATTGTGTATGCCATGTTACCTCGTGCATCGTGTATGCCATTTCATAGCATTGTGCATGCTAGGTTGTATATTAGTTGCATTCATGCATGTCATGCATATTGCATCGTGCTTAGGATAGGAGTTAGCCCGAGCACGGGAAACGAGGGATGTTTCGTACTTCGAGTGACGGAACGTGTCTCAATTTCCAGTCACTGACACTCCGGATTATCCATGATGGAGTTAGGTCTTGTTGTGTTTTCATATGCATTCATTCTATATTGAGTTGCACAATTCGACTCCTCGGCCATTATGCATCGAGATGCGTGATTGGTGGCACGAGGATCGAGTTATGCATACATTTGTGAAAATACATTGCCATGCCCTTTTCCTACTCTCTGTTGCTGCAAATCAAGAATCAGTAGCCTTTCAAAGGCCTTGCACAGCATTCCGGCATCAATCGCAAACAGAGGCTAATTGGGGCATTGCAGTGGATTTCTGCACCAAAGCAACCCGGACATGCATCATTCATCATCCGAAGCAAAGTTGAGGCAGTCCCTAGCCTGCATGCTAGTTTACAGCTTTCTTAGTTTAATCTGTTCATTAATTAGGGTTTTGTAATTATTTGGACTGTAATTATTTATTCGGGACTGTATTATTTATTCGGACCCTCCGAGCGAGGGCACAACTATAATAAGTGTGCGTGTGTGTGATGTATGTCTTCCAACCCCACGTCTTTCTCCCTTTTATTTACCCGCTTATGATGGTTAGATTAGGGCATGTTTCAATTAGCATACAGTATGATAGTATGTTTGCATTCATTCATCTGTCTTGCATGCACCGGGCTCGGCGCATCATACTAATTGCATTGTATTTTCAATTCCAAGTTGAATACATGTAAGCTGTAGCATTTCATATGCCATGTTTAGAATAGCCGAGCCTGCTATAGTTGCACTTTTGCATGTGTTGCATTAGGCATTTCTGTATAATTAGGATCATGCATGGATTTCTAATTAGTTTCTGTTTTGGCTTGGAGTACTCGGTAAGTTTTATGCTTCAGCATCCTTGCATGCGTGTGAGTGACTGCCATGATAGCATGCTTACCATGAGGCTATATGCTTATGTGATATAACTGCCTGAATGCTTGTGGGTGAAGGTTGGGTTATTTGGATTGGAACAATTCATTCACTGTGAGTTTTAAAGCCCACTAGATAGTGGCAAAATCATATTTTCTAAAGCCCACCTGAGGGTGGCAAATCCACGTCTTAGCCTACTTGCGAGTAGCACCATCAAACCATTTTCAAACAAACGAACATGAAATGTTTTGTTCCAATTCAAGCGACCCAGTCTATACTTGTATGCTGTGCGCATCACATAGTAATCTAGGCTAATAACCGGAATAAGAACACATAATGTTTTCAAAAATAGATATCATGGCTAGTAGAGGCCGATCTTTGATCGGGCGAGCGGGGGTGCTCACGAAGTGACCTTCCCCAATCGTACCCAAGTTCCCGAGCCGAGGCAACTTTGGTGATGACGGACACGTGGCCTTAGGCAAACGAGTCAGGGTTTCCTAAATTTCCCCAAAATAAAATATTTAGGTGGCGACTCTGTATCTGGCAAAGCAGTCCATGTTTGGCACTTCTTTTCTAAAAATCTGTTTTCTCAAAACGATTTGCCGGATTTGGACTCTTTGGTTCAAATTTAGAACCGTGACAAATTGAGAGTCCGAACTGTAGTGAGCCCAATATCGAACGGAACGGGGGGACTCGTTCCTCCCGGGGCGTTCGGGGGACGTCTACAGTTTCTGGCGACTCTGCTGGAGACTTAGAGAACTTGACTCGAACTCATGATATCTTGTTTTGATTACACTTATGTGTTTCTTTGCATTGCATTTGCATTGGTGCACCTAGGACACCGTGTTTGCCATCTGCTATTCCTGAACGGTTTGTCGGAGGCTTGTCTTGTCAAGACATGACCATAAGGCTGACCGGTTGTGGGCTCTGCCAGTATGGGAACACAAACCCCGGTTTTACCGGGGCACCCTTTTGACCATTCGACCTAGTGCATATTCGGAATCCATAGTGACCATTCCAAGCTAGGACAGGTTGCTTACCCGTTTATAGGTTGTTTGAAACCGCTGCATGCGTAGTAAAACCCTAGCTCCTGACAAAATAGGACAGGGAAAACTCTACCCCAACATGGGGGTGTTTTGGCTCTCAATTATCTGTTATGTGCTGTCAGAGTGTGTCTCTACAGGGGTTGCATGTATCAGTTTGCAAGTCTAGGTATCAAGTCTGCGGGCATCAAAATCTGAAGAATCAGTTTTACCCGAGGGTATCAGATTTGAGGCAGAATTTTGGGGGCAGAATTCAGTAGAGGGCACAGTCATCCTACTATGCTCGTATCTGTTTTGGTGAAGTTAGGCTGAGATGCTGCATGTTTTCTCTTTTGCTAGGTAGTCTGGGAACCATAGCTTCAGAAGGCTCCGATATCCCCCGAGGTTCATCGAACTTGTACTGATAGACTTTGTCAGGTCAGAGATTCAGTTCAAGGGCAATCAGTGTTCCTTTGCCAGAGGCAGGGTAAAAGGGTCAGTCAGGCACAAATCACCAGTTCAGCAGTTACCAGATCAGTGGCCCTTATCCACCCCACCAGTGAACAGTCAGGCTGAGGTCTCAGTTTCTACTGTAGGGATAGATACCAGTCAGTTAGATGGATCAGCAGAACACATCAGGGATGGAGGCAATGATGCGCCAGATGCAAGAAAGTATGTGTAGACACCCCATTTTTGACCGACCTTAAGACTCAGATGTCACCGATTGAGCACTTGGTGATATTGCATATCGTGCTCGTTCAGAGGTTTCAGAGTCTCGGCTGCGAGCCTTGCCTCCGGACTTCCGGACTCTTTTGTGCTTTGTCTCGGTTTGCGAACCAGGCTCAGTTTTCTCTATTTTCTCTTCGCGAAGGGAGGGAGTGGTCTCGTAGACCATCTCTCAGTGGCCGTAGGCTACGTTTCGTGGTCGTAGGCCATTTTTGCCCGTTTGGAATCCGGTTTCCGATTTTTCAGAATCGTTGGCCGTGTGCCTCGGTTCGGGACCGCTTAACCATCTCCGTTTGCTCCGATTTTCGGCATACATCTTATTTTCTCCCTTTTGAGGGACACTGTGGCCCGGGAAACTGACTTCGTGGTCGAACACCACTCCCGGTGCCTAACAGTCAGTTTTCGGGGCCTCGGGCTGCACGTTTCGGCCCCGAAACCTTCATTCTGCATCGGTTTGGGCTCATTTTTGGCAGGGACCTCTGTTTCATTGGTAAAAAGGCCGTAGAAGGGTGGGAGGCCAGTAATTGTTCTGTCAGCCAATTTTATCCCTTCATCGCCCTCCGTCGCCCGATTTTCCTCACTTCAAAGCCAATGTTGAACACCCTTGGGCCATTTTCTTGAACCCTAAACCCCGTTTTTGTGATGTACACATCTGGGAGGCCACCAATATTTGGTGGCCAGCCAATAATTGTTGTTGACCCTTTTGAACCCCTCCTTGAAGTGGGTTGTTCTCTCTCCTGGTTCACTTTTTTCAGTGTTTAACCACAGGGTTGTGTTGTGCACACATCAGAGGCCCTCTTTCTGTGGTGGCCGGCCATTAATCACACTTGACCCTTTTGACCCTTGGCCGGCCGGCCATGGGAAGTAGCCGGCCCGCCACCTGCAACCTAGATAACTGGCCGGCCAGAATCCTTACATCATCTACAGTGCAGATGTGCATCTGTTTTCCCCCCAGATTCTGTATCCGGGGGGCTGCTTTTTGGAGGGAAACTTGGTTGGTTTCCCTCCATTTTTCCCCCCATTTCCCCTATCTTTTTGCCTATATAACAGGAGCTCCAGCTCTGTTATTAGGGTTACAAAACTTCTCCCCTAAGCCCTTGCTTTGTATCTCTCTTTCTCCATACTCCCAAGCTCAAAACCTCTCAAGTCCAACACCCTTCTCTACACCACCACCTAGCACCATACCTCCAACCTCCATTGCATCCACTTGAGGTTGTTCTTCAAGGCCTAGGAGCCACCAAACTCAAGCCAAGAGTTGCCAAAAGTTTAGTCTTCAAGGGTAAGTTCTATTTCCCTCCTTTTGGTCCATATCTTGCATGCTATTCTAGCTCCTTGTGCTTGATTTTTTGAGCTCAGACCCTAACTGGAACTAGGCTTATTTTGAGCCATTTTTCATGTTTTATTAAGGGCCTCTCACTGTTTGAGGCCTCCTTGTTGCACTTACTTCATTATCCCTCTTGTATGCCTATTCCTTGTGTAGTATTTTTGGCTTATGTATAAACTGTTTTGAGCTCTGTCATGAACTGAAAAGTTGCTTATTTTGAGCCCTTCTTCAACATTGTTGAAGGGCTCATTACTGTTTGAGGCTTCCATTTACTACTTGCCATTATATCTCTCTTTTGGCCATATTTTTGCATGATTTGTTAACCTCTTTTGCTTCTGTTTTTGGGCTGTGGTCAGAACTACAAATGACCTTATTTTGACCTCTTATTCATGTTTCATTAAGGGCCTTTCATTGTTTGAGGCATTATTTATATACTTTGTGTTATATCTCTCTTTTGGGCCTTATTTTGTGTAGTATCTTAGGCTTGCATGCATACTGTTTTGGGTCCGGCCATCAACTGTAAATTGAAATATTTTGGGCCCCTCTTCAACATTGTTGAAGGGACCCTTTGTGTTTGAGGCCAGAAACCACCACTTGCTTCTTTGCCCCTCTTTTGGCCCATTTCTTGCATAAGAGCTTAGCCATACCTGTGCTGGTTTTTGGAGTTTGTTGTAAACTGTAAGGTATCATATTTTGGGCCCCTATCCAACATTGTTGAAGGGCCCTAATCTGTTTGAGGTCTGCAGCTGTGACTCACTTCTTTATCTCACATTTAGGGCCATTTTTGCATGCTAGTTTTGCCCTATTTGTGTTTGCTGTTTGGCCTTGCTTAGAACGGAAAACATGCTTGTTTTGAGGCTTCCTTGAATCTGTCTTCACATGTCATGAGCAAATAATGCATTCTTGATGTAGCTACAAGTCATTTCATGTGCTTAATCTTGCATTTCGGGACCATTTCATGCATCGGGTGTTATATTGTCATGATTCGGGGCTGTTTTGTGTCGCATTTCAGTTCTGAAATTTGCATGTTTGCATGCCATATTCCATGCTTTGCCATGTCTTCTTAGAGTGGCATTTTGTGCCTTAGGGTCGGTCCTTGGTTTGCGTCATGTGTGCACGCATTTCAAGTATCTCATTTTCATCTGATGGCCTCTTATACGAGTGTGGCTGAGGTCCACTTGTGTTGGTGTAAGTCCATTGTGCATTGTGTATGCCATTTCATTTCATAGCATTGTGTATGCTAGGCCGTATGTTAGCGCATTGTGTATGTCATGTTATCTCGTGCATCGTGTATGCCATTTCATAGCATTGTGCATGCTAGGTTGTATATTAGTTGCATTCATGCATATCATGCATATTGCATTGTGCTTGGGATAGGAGTTAGCCCGAGCACGGGAAACGAGGTACGTTTCATACTCCGAGTGACGGAACGTGTCTCAATTCCCCAGTCACCGAAACTCTGGATTATCCATGATGGAGTTAGGTTTTAGTTGAGTTTTCATGTGCATTCATTTTATATTGAGTTGCACAATTTGACTCCTCGGCCATCATGCATCGATATGCGTGATTGGTGGCACGAGGATCGAGACATGCATACATTTGTAAAAATACATTGCTATGCCCCTTTCCTACTCTCTGTTGCAGCAAATCAAGAACTAACAACCTTCCGAAGCTTGGCGCGCTTTCCAAGAATAATTGTAAAACAGAGGCTAATTGGGGCATCCCAGTGGATTTCCGTGCAAGGCAGCCCAAACACACATCATTCAGAAGAGTCAAGGCAGTCCCTGGCTTGCATGCCAGTTCATTATTTTCCTTAGTTAATTTGTAAATTAATTAGGAATTTGTATATATTTGGACTGTATTATTTGGACTGTAATTATTTGGGACTGTACTTATTCATTCGGACCCTCTGTGTGAGGGCATAATTGTAATAAGTGTAGGTGAGTGTGATGTATGTCTTCCAACCCCACGTCTTTCTTCCCTTTTATTTACCTGCTTATGATGGTTAGATTAGGGCATGTTTCAATTAGCATACAGTATGACAGCATGTTTGCATCATTCATCTGTATCGCATGCACCGGGCTCGGCGCATCATACTAACTGCATTTGTACTTCAATTTCAAAGTTGAATACTTGTTAGCTGTTGCATCTCATATGCCATGTTTAGAATAGCCGAGCCTACTATAGTTGCATTTTGCATGTGTTGTATTAGGCATTTCTGTATATTTAGGATCATGCATGATTTCTAACCTAGCTTCTGTTTTGGCTTGGAGTACTCGGTGAGTTTTATGCTTTAGCATCCTTGCATGCGTGTGAGTGACTGCCATGAATAGCATGCTTACCATGAGGCTATATGCTTATGTGATATAACTGCCTGAATGCCTGTGGGTGAAGGTTGGGTTACTTGGATTGGAACAAATCATTGACTGCGAGTTTTAAGCCCACTAGATAGTGGCAAAACCATCTTTTCCTAAGCCCACCTGAGGGTGGCAAAATCTGCAACTTTAAGCCTACTTGCGAGTAGCAAACCATCTTCCAAAAACAAACATGAAATGTTTCGTTCCAATTCAGGCGACCCAGTCTATACTTGTATGCTGTGCGCATCACATAGTAAATCTAGGCTAATAACCGGAATAAGAACACACAATGTTTTCAAAACTTGATGTCATGGTTAGTAGAGGCCGATCTTTGATCGGGCGAGCGGGGGTGCTCACGAAGTGACCTTCCCCAATCGTACCCAAGTTCCCGAGCCGAGGCAACTTTGGTGATGACGGACACGTGGCCTTAGGCAAACGAGTCAAGGTTTCCTAAATTTCCCTAAAATAAAACATTTAGGTGGCGACTCTGTATCTGGCAAAGCAGTCCATGTTTGGCACTTCTTTCTAAAAATCTATTTTCTCAAAACGATTTGCCGGATTTGGACTCTTTGGTTCAGACTTAGAACCGTGACAATTTAAGAGTCCTGAGCTGTAGTGACCCAAATGAACGGAACGGGAGCTCACTCTCCCGGGCGTTCGGGGACGTCTACAGTTTCTGGAGACTCCGCTGGGGAGTTAGAGAACTTGACTCGAACTCATGATATCTGGTTTTGACTACACTTGTGTGTTTCTTTGCATTGCATTGGCATTGGTGCGCCTAGGACACCGTGTTTGCCATCTGCTATTCCTGAACGGTTTGCCGGAGGCTTGTCTTGTCAAGGCATGACCATAAGGCTGACCGGTTGTGGGCTCTGCCAGTATGGGAACACAAACCGCGATTTTACCGGGGTACCCTTTTTGACCATTCGACCTAGTGCATATTCGGATCCGTAGTGACCATTCCAAACTAGGACAGGTTGCTTACCCGTTTATAGGTTGTTTGAAACCGCTGCGTGCGTAGTGAAACCCTACCTCCTGACAAAATAGGACAGGGAAACCCTACCCCAACATAGGGGTGTTTTGGCTCTCACTTATCTGTTATGTGCTTTGGGATGCGTCTCCATACGAATGCATGTATTAGTTTACAGGGTTTGGGCATCAGGCCTGCGGGCATCAGTCCAGTATCGTGGGTATCAGGCCTGCGGGCATCAGTCAGTGTTTAAGAATCAGTTATCTGCGGGTATCAGATTCAGCCTTTGGGGACAGTGATTCAGGGATGATAATCAGTGTTTGAGGACAGTGTGTATTCAGCTTGTCGACCATGTGTTGTTATGCCCGGCTGTGTGTCATGCATTTATTTTAAGCTGTTATGCTGTCTGTTTATCTGTTTATTTATTTCCTTATTGCTTTATTTATCTTTTTACTAAGGCAGTTCTAGCACAATAGCTTCAAACCCAGCAGATACCCCCCAAACACTTTGGACAAGAGGTCGTCGGCTCAATCGATCTGAGGATCTAGTTGACGGACAGCCAGTGTTCCATTCTCTACCACCAGTCGTCAGAAGAAGGCAGAGAAAGCGCAGTGTGTCTGAACAAAGGTCACCAGAACAGTGGTTTCCCCCATCAGCGGACAGTCGAATTGAGATCCCCATTGTTGCTATAGAGATAGATCTGCCAGTAGTTCAGATAGATCAAAACAGTATGACGGCACCAACAGGAGTTGAGGAGATGATGCGCCAAATACAAAAGACCATGCGGGCCATGCAGCAGGATGCCATTCGCCGAGATGAGTTCGCCAAGCAACAGGCCGAGATCATGGCCCAGCAGACAGAGTTGATTATCAGGTTGCAACAACAGGCTGGAGCATCGGCCTCACACCCACCTCCTCCCCCACCAGGGGCTCCACTGCCTGAGCAGACACCAAATACCCAGAACACTCTGCCAAACACCCAGAACATTCAAGCAGATACAGACGCACCAGCAGGGCCGGCTCCGCCCCTGATTCTACCTCAGATGTCTAAGGCGCCTACGCCTGTCAACCACCCGGACTCTCCCTTCGAGTTCGAAATAGACCATACAGCTCTGAAATTGAGCAAACTCAAGAAGCTTTTCAAGAAATCACAAGGCGTAAGGGCTATTCCGGATATCGAGGACGGATATACCGATGTGGCCGTGACATTGCCCGATAGGTTCAAGATGCCGTAAATTGACCGTTTTGACGGATCCGGAGACCCCATGGTCCATCTTCGGCTATTCTCAGACATCCTGCGGCCAATGGGCCTAACCCGACCACAAAAGCTTTCGCTGTTCGGCCGAACCCTGTCGGGTGTGGCCGCCATCTGGTACGCGAAGTTAGAGGATGAGGTAAAAAGAAGTTGGGATGAGATGGCTGAGGCCTTTGTCGCACAATACTCGTACAACACCCACATCGAGATTACAACTCGTGATCTCGAAACGACAAGGCAAGAGCCCAAGGAAACTTTCTCAGAATTTGTAACTCGGTGGAGGGCAAAGGCGTCGATGATGACTTTGAGGCCCACTGATAAGGACCAAATCCGGATGATTGTGCGCAATCTCCAACCAAAGTTGATGCAGAAAATGATTGTACTCCCCTTTCTCACTTTCTCAGATTTACACGAGATGGGGGTACAAATCGAAGACGCGATGAAGCAAGGTCTGATTGACCAGGACAGGGAGCAACCCCGGAGAACATTCAACCGTAACAACAATGCAGGCCCGAGTGGCGCTGCAACTGCAAGAGCTTCGGAGGTCAGTATGGTCACCACCATTCCCCCTCCCCTTCCAAGGCCCATGGCGGCCACACCCTTCTCCGGTGCATCCGGAAGTAATACCCAAGCCAATAAGTACCCGCCCAGAGGCCAAAGAACCTTCACCCCACTATACATGCCTTTGTCTAAGGCTCTGGGGGTCCTAATCAGAAAGGGGCATCTAAAACCCCTAGAGCCGAGGCCGTTGCCGAATCCACTCCCTCCCTCTCACAACCCAGCCAAGTACTGTACATATCACCAGCAGCACGGCCATGATACTGACCAGTGTTTCCGGCTGCGTCACGACATCCAAGACCTTGTTGACAAAAATGTGATCCTACCCCCAAAAAGACCTAACGTCACAACCAACCCACTCCCTACACACAACCAAGCTCTGCCTCCCAAAAGAGTCAACCTTATCCAGACTGGGGTCGTGTCTTACGATCCTAGCATCTACATTACTCCTACCCATCTACCCAAGCCGGAGGTGCTCCTTCCCGACTGCACTGACCTTTTGTGCATGTTGGACATCTCTACAACCCAACCTGAACCAGCGGTGGTGACTGTGGAAGATAGCGCAGCTGGGGTTGCAGAGGGGGATAGAATGGTCGAGGCTGGGTTTGAACAGTCTGGAAATTTTGCTGGGGAAGCCTACGACCCAAGTGAGTACATCCTATCGGTGGGCCAATCTGAGCTGAGAGTAGGGTTGCCAGAAAGTGCATAACTGTGTATGATCCGAGAGGGCAGATTTGAGCAGAGATCAGATGACTTGACAGTAGTGGAAGAAGACTCAGCCAACCTCCAGTTCTTCAACGACCAAGAATCAGGGGACGCAGCAGTCAACTGGTTTGAATATGAGGAGTCAGCAGGAGCTGCCGAGTGGCTAGATGATCAACCCGATGTTGTGGAAGAAATCTGACCAGAACAGGGCCCGGCAGGGGCGGGAGTATCAGTTATGGCCGGAAGGGCCGGAAGTCAAAGTATATTGCCGGAGAGCGCCGGTACGAAGAATTTCGCTCAAGATGGAAACATTGAGAATACAGGAAAAGTTGAACAAAAAGCTGCACTGACGCAGGTAGAACAACAGGGTTCTGAGAGAACCGGGAAAGTCAAAATCCATGAAGGGATCGAAAGTGCTGTGGGCATGAGAACAGAGGATGCTGTGAGCATACAGGCTGAAAGTGCTGTGAGCACAAACCTGCCGGAGCCAGACAGGTGCCTTTTGGACGCCAACGGAATGTGGTGAGAAGACGACGACCTATGTCTTGCCCACACAGACGAAGATTGGGGAAGCAATCAACCAGATGACACTTGGTACCTCGATGAGGTTGATCACATGACGAGAAGTGGGCGGTACTTCAAGCCTCCACACCTAGACCAACCCGAGGCATCCGGGAATGATAGAGAAGCTGAGAAAGAAGGAAAAGCAGATCGAAGAGGAAGCTGTGCTGAAGCAGCTAAAGAAGATACAAGCAGACATCTCCATCTGGGGACTGCTTATGGCTTCACGAGTGCACAGACAGGCTATCCTATCTGCTATGGACAAAGCTAAACTCTCTATAGATACTACACCAGAACAGCTGGTTGGGCTGGTTTTTCCGGGAGGAGGTTCCCCGGCATTAACCTTTTCAGACAAGGAACTACCGCCTGAGGGCATAAATCACAATAAACCCCTCTACGTTTCCGTGGAATGTAGAGGCAAGTGGATACCTGTGGTACTTGTTGATACCGGGTCCGCCATCAATGTCTGCCCAGCCAGAACAGCATTTGCAATCGGGTTGAAACCCGCGGACTTCGCGCCAACTACTCAGGTGATCAGAGCCTATGACAACACTAGTAGGGAAGTGATGGGGACTGTCAAGATCCAGACTCAGGTTGGTCCAGGACAACACAACATTGAATTCCATGTCTTGGACGTTCCCGCAACCTTTAACTTACTTTTGGGGCGACCGTGGTTGCACCAGGTCAAGGCAGTCTCTTCCACTTTGCATCAGATGCTGAAGTACCCTCACGGGAAAGGGGTAGCTATTGTTTTTGGGAATTCGTCAATCCATCCGCCGCCGGAAGTGTCCACGCCAGTCCTGGAAATCGAGCATGGCACTGAGGATGTGTTCTTATCAGGGTTCACTTTGGCTGAGGCTCGAGTGGTGCAGAACATTATGGCTGTGAATAAGGGGGTGTACGTCAGTGCTCAATCTGTCTACCTCATGAGCAAGCTACAACACAACCCTGGAATGGGATTGGGAAGAAGCGGTCGGAAGGGCGTCGCAGCATTGGCCGAAGTGCCACACAACCCTCACACCTTTGGATTGGGTTATCTGGCCACCAAAGAGGACTGGGTGAGGAAGGGCAAAGAGATGGCCGGAAGAGCCAGAGCAAAGAAGGCTGGGAAGCCTTTTGAATTAATGCATCGGCCCATTCAGGGTACCCTAAACGGACGCTTCGTCCGGGAGGGGGAAGACTTTCCATTTTGCGGCTTCCCAGAACCATGGCTGAACGCGGAGAGGAAGCGCGTGCCTGGTTTCGAGATCTTCTTCGACCAGCAACTACCCGGGGATGACGTTGCCGAAGAGCAGATAGACCCATCAGCTGAGGTTGGGCAGTGTAAGGCAATGGATTCTGAGAGCATCGTACTTGAGATGGGGGTAGCGCTGGCATGTCTACTTTCAGATCCTTCGATCGACCAAAAGTGCTTGGGGGATAACTCCTCGGTTTCCATGATTGGAGATGAAACGGCTGCGGGCCTTCCAGCGACTATCTTGGATGCATCTATCGCACCCTCTCTCACTTGGCAGTACGAGGAGGGATTTTTGTCCAGCAACACTGGGTCAGGTAGTGAGCCGGAATCTGATTCCACCGAGTCCTGTGAGTCAGAATCAGGTTCCAGCTCGACTGAGTCTGAGTCTGGTAATCCTGGGGATGATAACCTGGATACCACAGTTATGTCCAGGTCGTCTTTTTCTTTCTCATTTGAGTCTGCTGTAACCGAGATTTCGGACGATTTGGATGAGCTTAATGAGAATCAAGTGACTATGGTTTCTGAGTACTTTTCTGTGCCCTTAATTTATTGCGTAAACTCAGACTTTCAAAATTTTGATGAAAACGACGAGGAAGAAATTCCTCCGGTTTTGCAACGATTAATTGAGCAAGAGCAGGAGAGATTTGTCAAACCCTTAATGGATGAAATCATTACCGTGAATATTGGTACTGAGGAGGACCCGCGGCTGGTCCAGATCGGGTCCACACTGTCTTCGGAGGAACGCGAGCACTTAGTCGCTTTACTAAAAGATTTCAAAGATGTTTTCGCGTGGTCCTACGAAGACATGCCTGGGATCGATCCTGAGATTGTACAGCACCGGATCCCCCTTGACCCTGAAGCCCGACCTGTTAAGCAAAAACTCAGAAGGATCCGCCCAGACTGGGCTCTCAAGATTAAGGAAGAGGTCACCAAGCAAATCGACGCAGGCTTCCTGCTGGTGTCCGAATACCCGACTTGGTTGGCCAACATCGTTCCAGTGCCGAAGTAGGATGGCAGGATCCGGGTATGCGTGGATTTCAGGGATTTGAACAGAGCTAGTTCGAAGGATGACTTTCCCTTACCGCATATTGATGAGTTGGTGGATTTCACAGCAGGGCATGCTTTGCTCTCATTCATGGATGGCTTCTCAGGGTACAATCAGATAGTAATGGCACCAGAAGACAGAGAAAAGACTGCATTCACCACCCCGTGGGGAACATACTGCTACAGAGTAATGTCGTTTGGGTTGAAGAATGCCGGAGTTACTTATCAACGGGCCGCGACAACAATATTGCACGACATGATCCACAAGGAGGTTGAGGTGTACGTGGACGACATGATTGTCAAGTCCAAGGAAAGAGAGGGCCACTACACCGCCTTGCAAAAATTCTTTCAAAGGATCAGAGAATTTCGGTTGCGGCTAAATCCTCAGAAGTGTACGTTCGGTGTTACAGTGGGAAAAATGCTGGGGTTTCTGATTACACAAAGGGGCATCAAGGTCGACCCTTCAAAGATCAAGGCCATCTTAGAAATGCCACCACCAAGGACTGAAAAGGAGGTGCGAGGCTTTCTGGGTAAAGTGCAATTCATAAGACGATTTATCTCAAAATTAACCTTGACTTGTGAACCACTTTTTGGTCTCCTGAAAAAAGGCAAGAAGTTCCAATGGGACGGCCGATGCCAAGCTGCTTTTGAACAGATCAAAGAATATTTACAGAACCCGTCCGTGTTGTCGCCACCAGAGCCGGGGAAACCGTTGATATTGTACCTTTCAGTGACTGAGACTACAATGGGCTGCATGCTCGCACGAATCGGAGGATAAGGTGGAGAGGGCCATCTACTATCTGAGTAAGAAAATGTTGGATTACGAGACCCGCTACACTCCGCTCGAGAAGGCTTGCTTGGCTTTGGTATGGGCTACCAGGAAGCTGCGGCACTACTTGTTAGCTCACTCCGTAATGTTGGTTTCACGACTGGATCCCATCAAATACCTTTTCGAGAAACCAGCACTTACGGGTAGGCTAGCTCGTTGGCTGCTGTTGCTCTCCGAATTCGATCTGAAATATGTGACACGCAAGTCAGTCAAAGGAAGAGCAGTGGCAGAGTTCTTGGCCGATCATCCAATCGAAGAAGGTGATGCAGTGGAGTACTTATTCCCAGATGAAGCCATTTTGCACATCGACGACGAATATTGGACGATATACTTTGACGGAGCATCAAATCAATATGGGTATGGGATAGGAGTGTTGCTGATAGCACCCGACAATTCCCGTATCCCTCTAGCCTTCAAACTCCGGTTCAAAGTCTCGAACAACGAAGCAGAATATGAGGCATGCATTGCTGGCCTAGAAGCGGCCCTGGAACTAGGGGCAAGACGTTTGGACGTCATCGGGGATTCAAACCTTATTGTATCTCAGGCAAACGGAGACTGGAAAGTCAAAGAAGAAAAGATGATGATGTACCATCAGACCTTGGACTTGCTAATCCCTCGGTTTGAAAAGCTAAACTTTGCTCATCTTCCAAGAGAGAACAACAGGTTCGTAGATTCTTTAGCAACTCTATCTTCCATGATAGACATCCCATTTGGAATTCGGATGCGTCCAGTCGTCATTGACCAGAAATTTGTGCTAGCCTATGAGTCGATTGCTACTATAGATGAGGTTTAGGACGAAAACCCCTGGTATTATGACATTTGGAACTTCTTGGAAAAAGAAGCATACCCGCCAGGGGTAAATGCCAAGGATAAGAGGGCAATCAGAAGAATGGTCGTTCAGTTCATCATCTGTGGGGGTAAGCTGTATAAGAGAGGTCATCTGGGAATGCACAAGCTGTGTGTTGAAGCTGAAGAATCAAAGCGCCTGACTGAGGCCATCCATGGAGGAGAATGCGGTGCACATATGAAAGGAGTAATGCTAGCACGGAAGATCCTCAGACAGGGTTATTACTGGTCCACCATGGAGGAGGATTGTATTAGTTTTGTTCGGCGATGTCACAAGTGTCAGATTCATGCAAACCGCATGAACATCCCGCCGTCAAAGCTGTACAACATGACTTCGCCATGGCCATTTTCAGTTTGGGGAATCGATGTGATCGGGGCTGTCACTCCAAAGGGGTCGAATGGGCATGAGTTCATCCTGGTTATGATAGATTATTTCACGAAGTGGGTCGAGGCCCAATCATATGCGGTGTTGAAGGCGTCACACGTTGCAAAGTTTATCAGAAACAACATCATTTGTCGCTATGGGGTCCCGAACGAGATCGTTTCAGATAATGGTTCCCACTTTAAGAAGGAAGTGATTGACTTGTTGGAGAAATACAACGTGGCTTTTCATAAGTCATCCACATATCGGTCGCAGACCAATGGAGCGGTCGAGGCCGCCAACAAGAATATCAAACACATACTGCAGAAGATGGTGGAAACCTACCGGGATTGGCCAGATAAGCTGCCATTTGCTCTGTGGGGCTACAGGACTTCAATCAGAACTTCTACCGGAGCGACTCCGTATTCATTGGTTTATGGGATGGAGGCCGTTCTACCTATCGAGATTGAGGTTCCGTCATTACGAGTATTGGCCGAGTGTCAAATAGCCGAAGCAGATTGGCAGCAGAGCAGATTTGAGGAACTCATGCTTTTTGACGAGAGAAGACTAAAAGCACTGTACCATGTTCAAGGCTATCAGCGCAGAATTGCCCGGGCTTTCAACAAGAAAGTTAAGTCCAGGAATCTAAAAGAAGGAGATTTGGTGCTCAAGGACAACTGAGCTCCCATCCACGACCCAAGGGGCAAGTTTAAACCCAATTGGACTGGTCCCTACATCATCAAAGCTATCTGGTCAGGTGGAGCTGTGGTTCTGATGGATCTAGATGGCCTAGAGTTCTCCCAACTGATCAACATGGACAAGTTGAAGAAATATTACCCCTGAGAGGCTCGCTAGGCCGAAAACCCGAAAGGGCGACCTAGGCAAAAGTTGGAGCACAAAAAATTGAAAAATATAAAAACTGAGCTCGCGAGGTTGAAAACCCGCAAAGGGCGACCTTGGCAAAAATTAGAGCGTAAAAGGAAAGTGAAAATACCCGAGTGAACCTAAGCCTGAACTACGTAAGGCTTGATTCCCATCTTTGGGATACGTAGGCAACTTCACCCTGAAGTTCAGCCATAAACTTTTCCCCGATCAACTTTGTCCATTTTGACCATCTCGGCCATCTTTGTCCATCAGCTTTTATCGCGATCTCCGGTACAGTGCTATTCAGACTAAGGGCAACTTTCCGTTGCCACGACGGTGCAGCACTATTCAGACTAGGGGCAACTTTCCGTTGCTATGCAGTGCCGCGGTACTCTTCAAACTAGGGGCAACTTTCCAGTTGCAGGGACTTGGGGTTGTGCATCTCAGTGACAGATCTTAGGCATGTCCAGTTCTGATCCATATCGAAAATGGTTTTGAAAAGTTTTAATAAAAGTTGACTTTGTTCGAATTAATCTCTTTACAACTAAGACCATTTTTGGACCAAAGTGGAAAATTTTCAGTACCACAACCTTCAATTTCATTGATTTCAAAACAGAGTTCTCCTGCTCTTACATACAATCGAAGTTGCTTTTTATTACATTCATAAAGAAAAACTTGAAAGTACTAATAAAGCAATAAATCTGGGGCATAGTCAAGTCAAGTATCCCTGCGCCCCCTCCCAGAGCTGGTCGAAGCCTCTGACGCCAAGCTAGGCCCAACCTGTGCTTCCTCATTGAGCCAGTCCAAGCACTCGTCAGACAAAGTGCTACTAAAAGTGGGAGCAGGGGCCAGGAGCTCTCTAGTCCTCCATGCTGTGGCATATCGGGCAAGTTGTGCACCTCGGACCGGGAAAGCAGTCGGGTACTCAATCCCCTCTGGTGGGCAAATCTGATCATGACCGAACTGGCGCAGGAACCGGAACGGAAAGTAGAACACACAGTGGGTTAGACCAATCAATTGGATCCCGATCAGCCGGGACATGCTATAGCTCATTGCTGGGAGATTGAGCCAAGGACAACGCCAAGCAATGCGATCTGCGGACAAATTGCACATCCAGTCAAACCACCACCTTTCATCAGGGGCATCGACTAGGCACTGTCGAAAGAAATAGCCTCGAGTTGAGTAGGCCGGGCAAGAGTCCACAACTTGCAATTTGTCCATTAACCATACCTGGGGAGGGATGAAAAATGAGAGAATAAAGAATAGAGAGATGTACGTTGAGAGAAGAGTGAGGAAAGGGTTTTTGTGAGAGAAACCAAGCCTGAGGGCCGAGTGATGTGAGCAAATACATATGTAAGATTGGGTGGGAAATATTACCTGCAGTAGCAGTGGACTCCCAGCAAATCTAGTTGTCTCCCGGCGATAGACAGAATCCAAGCCCATCAGCGTCTCGGCCAAGGTCATGGCGATGCAGCCCTTTCCTTCTTTCAAGCCTTGAGCAACTTCAATCAGACGAATTCTACATCCGCCAAAGCCCGGAGAAAGCAGAAAGTGAGACAGCAGGCACAAGCAAAGGGCGTGTTGCCGGAAACCTTGCCAATAATGGTTGCTGCGGTCACCAACGTCAGAAAAGCGATGAATCAAACCAAGGATGTCCAGTTCCCCATTACAGATCAGGGACCGAGCATCATGCGCGGTGAGTCCACACATCCGCCCTAAAGCCTAGGCGTGGCCAAAGCGGAACTGGGGCAAGATCTCTTCGTGACATTCAGACTCCATCAAAACCTGAAAATCTTCAAAAGTTGGACATACCTCTTGCCCGCCGAAGCTAAAGACATGCGTCACCGGGTTCCAAAACCTCGCCGCAGCATGGAGGAAAGGGAGATGTAGCGGAGTGCGGCTTAGCGTGAATAGTGCATTCAAGCCGAAACCCCGGAAGTTCAACTTTTCTGAGCCATCTAGAGAAGAGAACCAAGCTGTGAGATTTTCAATGAGAAACGCCTCCATTTTTGTGCAAAACTAAGATGAATTGAATCAAAACACGGAGCTAAGGCTTTTAAAGAGGAAAAGACACTATTCAGGGGGACAAGTGTCGAAAATTGGGCGGCTGCAGAGTTAAGTGGCCGGCCGGCCATCTTTTCTGGCAGGCCGGCCACTTTTTGTTTCAAAACTGGCCGGTGGCCCTCCCCTCTGCAATAAATCTGGCCGGCCGGCCCCCAAAAGTGGCCGGCCATGCTCCAATGTATGTCTTTGGCCCTGCTTTACCCTCCGAGGGAAAGTTTCAAGCATTTCCATGCAACGGATGTGTCGAAGGCCTCTATTTCCCTCTGTTTCGGATGCGTTCCGTTGCCCAGATCGTCCGAAGTACACTTCGTCTTGTTAAGTTTTGTTTATCGAGTAGTTGTTTTGTTTATCAAGTTGTTGTTTTGTTTATCGAGTTGTCGTTTTACTTATCGAGTTGTTTGTCGAGCTGTCGTGTTTCGTGTTTTTGAGTTGTTACTCTTTGTTTAAGCTTTTTGTTTGAGTCTTGTTTATCGAGTTGTCAACACTATTGTGTTTTGCTTATCGAGTTGTAAACTTGCTAAGGTTTTGTTATATCTTAGAAAGTTAGGTTGTTGCGTCGGTTCACTACCTGACTGGGCAAAATGCACAATATACATTTCCATTCAATCTCATTATGATGCAGAATGATGCGACATGATGCTAAGTGTTTAAAATACAATACTTTTTTCAAAAGCTGTTTCATCCCATCATGCCTTACTTATTACAACATTTTACAGACTAAGGCACAAGTTTTACAGAAAATAAAACTGCCCGATAATGTACAATGTGCTACAACTCCTAGCAAAAAGATAAATAAAACAGGAAACAGCCGCATCTGTGCTCTCAAGAGCAGTGGTAAGAGGCCCTCTTCGTCCTCTTCTGCGGAATAGACTCTCCGCCACCATCGCCATCGCCATCATCTGAATCGGAGCCGTCATCCTCGGGATCCCCCTCAGCCTCGCCTCCACTCCCGAAACCAAGGCCGGAGCCGTCCTCTCCATCAGCAGATGTCTCCGACTGACGGTCTGCAACCTCCTCCTCCTCATCCTCATCAGGCTCCTCCTCCACAATATGTGCTCTGCGTCTGCGAGACGACCCCTCCTCTCGAGAAGGCCTGGATGGCCCAGCTCCTCGGAAAGGCCTAGATGGCCCAGCTCTGTGAAAAGGCCTGGATGGCCCAGCTCCCCGAGAAGGCCCAGGTGGCCCGGTCTGTGGCGGATATACTGGAGGCATCTGAAAATAAAGAGTGCAATTTGAATACATCAGCTCAAAATGTGTGTATTAGATATAGATGCAAGCAAACTACATGAAATGAGGATGCATGCAGATACAGTATAGGAATGTGATATGTCAGATGTGCTCTACACCTACAATCAATCAAAACAGTAAAATGTCCAAAGTCAACACATCGTCAGAAGTACGATAAAAAAATGGAAAAACTAAAGAGTACCTGGAAGCCCATGACGGACAGCTGCGCCTCTCTCCGCAAGACCATGCCCTCAAGTGAGGCCACCAATCCGATCACCCCCTCCATGTACTCTCTGGATGGCTGCAGATACAAGCTCATAATCATCAGTGAATAAAGGAATGTCTAAATGTTTGAATGATAGATGAAAAAACAGTGGGACATACCGGCGGTGAGTCGGGATCAATGGCATATCGATGATCAGGCATGGGAGGCTCTATCGGAATCGTGTAGGAGGTCCCGTATCGCCATCCTGTCAACTCGGTCGACATGTCTGGCCATCCGGCATGATGATAAGTCGGAGGAATCGGGGGAACCGATCCACCCCCACCTCTAGATGTACCAGCCATGCTGGTGGAAGGGGCGTTTGCAGCCTGAGCCCGGGCCTGGCTCGAAGATGGCACACCAGCAGGCCTCATCATCGGAGTGCGAACTCCCGTCAATGGGGGCATCAGATATGTGTGACGGTAAGTGGCGTAGTCCCCCTCCTCAATATATAGCAAAGCATCAGTGCCCAGCATAGCATTGACAACATCCCGGGAAATGAGCACATCAGTGATCCGCATATCGGCTGGGGGTGCTGAGGGAGGATCCTGAGAAGTGTACCCCCAGACTTGGCGCAAGAAATGCTCCCCCAGAAAAAAGGCCCTACCAACCGACCCTTCGAACAGGAGCCTGTACCGGGAGGCACCCCACCCTCCGGCAAACTGGAATCGGAGACCCTCACCTAAGGGCGCCCACGGCTGCCACGTAATCTGCAGATAACAAGTGCATAAACCAAGCAGAAATCGAAGATGTACGGGACAAAACAAAGATGAAAATAGAAAGAACTGAGAGTTCTGAAGTACCTCCGATGTGCGCACCATGTCAAAATACTGTCGCAGGTAAAGGAGAGACTCCCGAGGTCTTAGCCGGTGCCGGCCTTCAAACACAAGCGAGTACAGGGTCATGAGAGGTCCCGCTACTATCATCACCGGGGCCAATGTCGGGAAATATGCATAGACCCACAACTGTAGAAAACAAAGCAGAATGTGAAATGCTGAGGGCAAAATGCACGACACAGAGTATAAAGTGCGTCGTGTGTGCAATGTGCAAATAATGAGGAGCAGAAATGTAAATCAAGAGGGCAGAAAGTACCTCCCAGGCTCTCCAATAGCCGCCGAGTAAATCCTCCCGTCCGCGGGAGGTCGCGCTCATGTAGCAATAAAGGGTGGCCAAGCCGGCACCACCCCAGTCATACCGCCTGATCTGTGATAGGTCCACCAAAGCACTCAGCAGATAGAGCCCTACAGTGTTCCCTCTATCAGCAAACAGAGTGGTCCCGAAGAGGAACATCAAAAAGCCGCGAGCATACTGTGCCGCCTCATCAGGAGTCCCGGGCTCCATCTCCACCCGCCGGAAATGGGAAGAGAACCAGGTATATCGGACTCTCCCCGAAGCTCTGTCAACATGCGAGCAAGCCCCCAGCAATATATCCAAGCGGCCTCCCACTCGCCCATGTCATCATCATATGGGATCACCCAGCCTCCCACATCAAGGCCGGTCAATACATCGAAGTCAAAAGGGGTCATAGTCATATCCCCAGTGGCAGAGAAATGGAAAGAATTGGTGGTGTCCCACGATCTCTTCACCAGGGCGGCCATCAGCGTCCTCCTGGCAGGACAACGAGATAGCCCAGCACAGAAGGCCCCGAACCCCGCTAAGTCAACCAAATCCCGAACGGCCTCCGGGAGCTCAGCATACCAGTCTCTAGCCACTGTAGAGCCATACCCTCGCACGTTGCGAGAAGTCACCTGCATTCAGAATGAACACATGTTTCAGCAGGAAATGAATAAAGCTGCGTGCGAATAAAATGAATAGGCTGCGTGCAAAGTAAAGTAAGTGTGTGCCCTGTGTTCACCATCAATTTGGGCTGTGTGTTCAGAAAATCAATTTGAGCTGTGTGTTCAGAAAATCAGTGTTTAGGCTGCGTGTTCAACTCTCAATAAGTGTGTGCCGTGTGTTCACCATCAATCTGGGTTGTGTGTTCAGAAAATCAATTTGAGCTGTGTGTTCAGAAAATCAGTGTTTGGGCTGCGTGTTCAACTCTCAATCAATGTGGGCTGCGTGTTCACTTTCAATTTGGGCTGTGTGCTCTAAAAAAATCAGTGTTTGGGCTGCGTGTTCAACTCTTAATCAGTGTGGGCTGCGTGTTCACCTTCAATTTGGGGCTGTGTGCTTTAAAAATCAGTGTGGGCTGCGTGTTCACCTTCAATTTTGGGCTGTGCGCTCTAAAAAAATCAGTGTTTGGGCTGCGTGTTCAACTCTCAATCAGTGTGGGCTGCGTGTTCACCTTCAATTTGGGGCTGTGTGCTTTAAAAAATCAGTGTTTGGGCTGCGTGTTCAAACTCTAAATCAATCTGGGCTGTGTGTTCAGAAAATCAATTTGAGCTGTGTGTTCAAAAAAAAAAATCAATCTGGGCTGTGTGTTCAGAAAATCAATCTGGGCTGTGTGTTCAGAAAATCAATTTGAGCTGTGTGTTCAGAAAATCAGTCTGGGCTGTGTGTTCAGAAAATCAATTTGAGCTGTGTGTTCAGAAAATCAGTGTTTGGGCTGCGTGTTCAAACTCTAAATCAATCTGGGCTGTGTGTTCAGAAAATCAGTCTGGGCTGTGTGTTCAGAAAATCAATTTGAGCTGTGTGTTCAGAAAATCAGTGTTTGGGCTGCGTGTTCAACTCTCAATCAGTGTGGGCTGCGTGTTCACCTTCAATTTTGGGCTGCGTGTTCACCTTCAATTTGGGGCTGTGTGCTTTAAAAATCAGTGTGGGCTGCGTGTTCACTTTCAATTTGGGCTGTGTGCTCTAAAAAATCAGTGTTTGGGCTGCGTGTTCAACTCTCAATCAGTGTGGGCTGCGTGTTCACTTTCAATTTGGGCTGTGTGCTCTAAAAAATCAGTGTTTGGGCTGCGTGTTCAACCCTCAATCAGTGTGTGCTGTGTGTTCACAATCAATTTATGGGCTGAGTGTTCAGAAATTCAAGTGATTGAACCATGTGTTCAGAAACGCAAACAGAATGCATGAAAAATTTGTAATGCGTTACAGAAAAGGTAGGAATGAAGTAAATACCTCTCGTGCCTCATGGGAGAGATGATACTCAGGCTCCCGCAAGAGGAGATCCCCGGGTGCTCGCTCGTCGAACTCGGTGAAACGATGAAAAACAGTCCGCGGAAGAACGTGTACTGGTGGATCATACCTCTCGGGTATGAAGGGGCGGACCCTCGGAGGCAGAGACATGATGTCAGGCTCGTCCTCGGCGCCTAGAGAACCTCCACCGTGGGGAAATTGACCCGCCATTTCAAGAAATCTGCAAAAGGAGCAAAAATGAGCAAAAATGAACCAAAATTGGAAAAAGTCAACAAAAGTCAACTCCCAAAAATCTTCCAAATATTGAGACAAACTCACCTCAAGTGGCGAAAATGAGAAAAGAAGCCCCGAAACCAAAATTTAATCGGTTCAAAGTGCTTGAAACTGAAAGATTTCGCGAAAACAACTTGCGTGGGACGTTGGAAAACGCGTATAGAGCCCGGATCTGAGGGAGAAAATGGTTTGGGAAGGTAGAGAGAAGGATTTCGGAGCTGCAAAAATGAGCTCAAAGTGTTTGGGTGGATGTATTTAAAGAAAAAAGGCTAAAAGGACAAAATTGCCCTCGGATTAGGCAAAGTGGCCGGCCGGCCACTTTTTCTGGCTGGCCGGCCATTTACTTTTCAAGAACTAGCCGGCCACATCTCCCTCCCCATAAAACTGGCCGGTGGTGTTCCCCACATGCCCCTTAAGGTCCCTGCAAATTTTGAGGAGGATTGGAGTCCCCGATACCTGAAAAAGTACAAGAGAAGTGCATTTTCCGTCGCGAAATCGCTCCGCCGGGACTTCAGCTTCGACTTCCGATGTGTGTCTCATCATTACTCATCAGAAGTGAGATGTATCCTTTTTGAACATGTTATAACCTCTCTGGGAGGTGAACCGGAGGTCACGATCGGGTCACCCTCGCCGAAACGAGCATTTCTTCCCGCATTGCGATGCACTTTTCTATCAACACCGTGATCGTCTGCATTCGATATCACATTGAACAGTATGTTGTTAGATGTTTGTGCTTGTTGAGTTTCTTCATTTTGCAGGCACGATATTGTATGTACGGTTCATTTGAGGCTGGTGCGACCAGACGAATCGCGCAGGTATCGTATCTTCTTCGTGTGAGACGCAACGAGAATTGAATAATTCTCCGCATTCTTAACTGCATGAAATGTAGTTGTTGCTTTGCATTCTTGCTTAAAACTGTTACATCTATTTGCGAATACTTGCTTCATTACAGCTTGCTGCATTTACATGATCATTGAGTTACCTTCGGCTTCTGGCATTGTCAGTTTCATTTTGCCCCTGCCTGCGGGCATGCCTGCGGGCGCATCTCTGTTTATCTCGCCTGTTTGTCTAAGTCTTCGGCCTTGTCAAAAATGGGTCGTCTCTGGGCTTTGACATTCACTCCCGTCACTTATGACTTTCGAGTTCTGTCAAAGAGGGGCAACTGTAGACACCCCATTTTTGACCGACCTTAAGACTCAGACGTCACCGATTGAGCGCTTGGTGATATTCCATATCGTGCTCGTTTAGAGGTTTCAGAGTCTCGGCTGTGAGCCTTGCCTCCGGACTTCCGGACTCTTTTGTGCTTTGTCTCGGTTTGCGAACCAGGCTCGGTTTTCTCTGTTTTCTCTTCGCGAAGGGAGGGAGAGGTCTCGTAGACCATCTCTCAGTGGCCGTAGGCTACGTTTCGTGGTCGTAGGCCATTTTTTCCCGTTTGGAGTCCGGTTTCCGGTTTTTCGGAATCGTTGGCCGTGTGCCTCGGTTCGGGACCGCTTAACCATCTCCGTTTGCTCCGGTTTTCGACATACATCTTATTTGCTCCCTTTTGAGGGACATTGTGGCCCGGGAAACCGACTTCGTGGTCGAACACCACTCCCGGTGCCTAACAGTCAGTTTTCGGGGCCTCGGGCTGCGCGTTTTGGCCCCGAAACCTTCATTCTGCATCGGTTTGGGCTCATTTTTGGCAGGGACCTCTGTTTTATTGGTAAGAAGGCCGTAGAAGGGTGGGAGGCCAGTAATTGTTCTGTCAGCCAACTTTATCCCTTCATCGCCCTCCGTCGCCCGATTTTCCTCACTTCAAAGCCAATGTTGAACACCCTTGGGCCATTTTCTTGAACCCTAAACCCTGTATTTGTGATGTACACATCTGGGAGGCCACCAATATTTGGTGGCCGGCCAGTAATTGTTGTTGACCCTTTTGAACCCCTCCTTAAAGTGGGTTGTTCTCTCTCCTGGTTCACTTTTTTCAGTGTTTAACCACAGGGTTGTGTTGTGCACACATCAGAGGCCCTCTTTCTGTGGTTGCCGGCCATTAATCACACTTGACCCTTTTGACCCTTGGCCGGCCGGCCATGGGAAGTAGCCGGCCGGCCACCTGCAACCTAGATAACTGGCCGGCCAGAATCCTTACATCATCTACAGTGCAGATGTGCATCTGTTTTCCCCCCAGATTCTATATCCGGGGGGCTGCTTTTTGGAGGGAAACTTGGTTAGTTTTCCCTCCATTTTTTCCCCCATTTTCCCCCTCTTTTTGCCTATATAACAGGAGCTCCAGCTCTGTTATTAGGGTTACAAAACTTCTCCCCTAAGCCCTTGCTTTGTATCTCTCTTTCTCCATACTCCCAAGCTCAAAACCTCTCAAGTCCAACACCCTTCTCTACACCACCACCTAGCACCATACCTCCAACCTCCATTGCAGCCACTTGAGGTTGTTCTTCAAGGCCTAGGAGCCACCAAACTCAAGCCAAGAGTTGCCAAAAGTTTAGTCTTCAAGGGTAAGTTCTTTTTCCCTCATTTTGGTCCATATCTTGCATGCTATTCTAGCTCCTTGTGCTTGCTGTTTTGGGCTCCGACCCTAACTAGAACTAGGCTTATTTTGAGCCATTTTTCATGTTTCATTAAGGGCCTCTCACTGTTTGAGGCCTCCTTGTTGCACTTACTTCATTATCCCTCTTGTATGCCTATTCCTTGTGTAGTATTTTTGGCCTATGTATAAACTGTTTTGAGCTCTGTCATGAACTAAAAAGTTTCTCATTTTGAGTCCTTGTTCAACATTGTTGAAGAGATCATTGCTGTTTGAGGCTTCCATTTGCTACTTGCCATTATATCTCTCTTTTGGCCATATTTTTGCATGATTTGTTAACCTCTTTTGCTTCTGTTTTTGGGTTGTGGTCCGAACTACAAATAAACTTATTTTGACCCCTTCTTCATGTTTCATTAATGGTATTTCATTGTTTGATGCATTATTTATATACTTTGTGTTATATCTCTCTTTTGGGCCTTATTTTGTGTAGTATCTTAGGCTTGCATACATACTGTTTTGGGTCCGGCCATCAACTGTAAAGTGAAATATTTTGGGCCCCTCTTCAACATTGTTGAAGGGACCCTTTGTGTTTGAGGCCAGAAACCACCACTTGCTTCTTTGCCCCTCTTTTGGCCCATTTCTTGCATAAGAGCTTAGCCATACCTGTGCTGGTTTTTGGAGTTTGTTGTAAACTGTAAGGTATCATATTTTGGGCCCCTCTCCAACATTGTTGAAGGGCCCTAATCTGTTTGAGGTCTGCAGCTGTGACTCACTTCTTTATCTCACATTTAGGGCCATTTTTGCATGCTAGTTTTTCCCTATTTGTGTTTGCTGTTTGGCCTTGCTTAGAACGGAAAACATGCTTGTTTTGAGGCTGCCTTGAATCTGTCTTCACATGTCATGAACAAATAATGCATGCTTGATGTAGCTACAAGTCATTTCATGTGCTTAATCTTGCATTTCGGGACCATTTCATGCATCGGGTGTTATATTGTCATGATTCGGGGCTGTTTTGTGTCGCATTTCAGTTCTGAAATTTGCATGTTTGCATGCCATATTCCATGCCTTGCCATGTCTTGTTAGAGTGCCATTTTGTGCCTTAGGGTCGGTCCTCGGTTTGCGTGCATGTGTGCACGCATTTCGAGTATCTCATTTTCATCTGATGGCCTCTTATGCGAGTGTGGCTGAGGTCCACTTGTGTTGGTGTAAATCCATTGTGCATTGTGTATGCCATTTCATTTCATAGCATTGTGTATGCTAGGCCGTATATTAGCGCATTGTGTATGTCATGTTATCTCGTGCATCGTATATGCCATTTCATAGCATTGTGCATGCTAGGTTGTATATTAGTTGCATTCATGCATATCATGCATATTGCATTGTGCTTGGGATAGGAGTTAGCCCGAGCACGGGAAACGAGGTACGTTTCGTACTCTGAGTGACGGAACGTGTCTCAATTCCCCAGTCACCGAAACTCCGGATTATCCATGATGGAGTTAGGTTTTAGTTGAGTTTTCATGTGCATTCATTCTATATTGAGTTGCACAATTCGACTCCTCGGCCATCATGCATCGATATGCGTGATTGGTGACACGAGGATCGAGGCATGCATACATTTGTGAAAATACATTGCTATGCCCCTTTCCTGGTCTCTGTTGCAGCAAATCAAGAACTAGCAACCTTCCGAAGCTTGGTGCGCTTTCCAAGAATAATTGTAAAACAGAGGCTAATTGGGGCATCCTAGTGGATTTCCGCGCAAGGCAGCCCAAACACACATCATTCAGAAGAGTCAAGGCAGTCCCTGGCTTGCATGCCAGTTTATTATTTTCCTTAGTTAATTTGTAAATTAATTAGGAATTTGTATATATTTGGACTGTAATTATTTGGGACTGTACTTATTCATTCGGACCCTCTGTGTGAGGGCATAATTGTAATAAGTGTGGGTGAGTGTGATGTATGTCTTCCAACCCCACGTCTTTCTTCCCTTTTATTTACCTGCTTATGATGGTTAGATTAGGGCATGTTTCAATTAGCATACAGTATGACAGCATGTTTGCATCATTCATCTGTATCGCATGCACCGGGCTCGGCGCATCATACTAACCGCATTTGTACTTCAATTTCAAAGTTGAATACTTGTTAGCTGTTGCATCTCATATGCCATGTTTAGAATAGCCGAGCCTGCTATAGTTGCATTTTGCATGTGTTGCATTAGGCATTTCTGTATATTTAGGATCATGCATGATTTCTAACCTAGCTTCTGTTTTGGCTTGGAGTACTCGGTGAGTTTTATGCTTTAGCATCCTTGCATGCGTGTGAGTGACTGCCATGAATAGCATGCTTACCATGAGGCTATATGCTTATGTGATATAACTGCCTGAATGCCTGTGGGTGAAGGTTGGGTTACTTGGATTGGAACAAATCATTGACTGCGAGTTTTAAGCCCACTAGATAGTGGCAAAACCATCTTTTCCTAAGCCCACCTGAGGGTGGCAAAATCTGTATCTTTAAGCCTACTTGCGAGTAGCAAACCATCTTTCAAAAACAAACATGAAATGTTTCGTTCCAATTCAGGCGACCCAGTCTATACTTGTATGCTGTGCGCATCACATAGTAAATCTAGGCTAATAACCGGAATAAGAACACACAATGTTTTCAAAACTTGATGTCATGGTTAGTAGAGGCCGATCTTTGATCGGGCGAGCGGGGGTGCTCACGAAGTGACCTTTCCCAATCGTACCCAAGTTCCCGAGCCGAGGCAACTTTGGTGATGACGGACACGTGGCCTTAGGCAAACGAGTCAAGGTTTCGTAAATTTCCCCAAAATAAAACATTTAGGTGGCGACTCTGTATCTGGCAAAGCAGTCCATGTTTGGCACTTCTTTCTAAAAATCTATTTTCTCAAAACGATTTGCCGGATTTGGACTCTTTGGTTCAGACTTAGAACTGTGACAATTTAAGAGTCCTGAGTTGTAGTGACCCCAAATGAACGAAACGGGAGCTCACCCTCCCGGGGCGTTCGGGGACGTCTACAGTATGAAACTCATGCAGCAAGATGCTGTCCGCCAAGCTGAATTCGCCAAACAACAAGCTGCGGTCATGGCCCAACAGGCAGAGCTAATCACCAGATTGCAACAACAAAATGGAGCATCTGCTTCGCATTAAGCTCCCCCCCCCCACCAGTAGATCCAATACCCGGGAAGACGCCAAATGTCCAAGAAGGTACGGACATTCCGACAGGGCCAGCTCCGCCCCCAATCTTACACCAGCTGTCTAAAGCACCAATCAACCCATCGGACTCTCCCTTTGAGTTCGAGGTAGACCATACAGCGTTGAAGTTGAGCAAGCTTGAAAAGTTGTTCAAGAAATCCCAGGGGGTAAAGTCCATCCCGGACATTGAGGACGGGTACACCGACGCAGCTGTGACACTGCCAGACAGGTTCAAGATGCCTCACATCGACCGTTTTGACGGGTCAGGAGATCCCATGGTCCACCTGAGTTTATTTTCAGATGTTCTGCACCCGATGGGCTTGACAAGATTACAGAAGCTTTCCCTTTTTAGCAGGACCCTGTCGGGTATTGCGGCCATCTGGTACGCCAAATTGGAGGATTCAGTGAAACGAAGCTGGGAGTAGATGGCCGAGGCCTTCGTCGCACAATATTCATACAATACCCAAATCGAGATTACGACCCGTGATCTTGAGACGACGAGGCAGGAGCCTAAGGAGAGCTTCTCAGAATTCGTGGCCCACTAGAGGGCCAAGGTCTCAATGATGACCATTAGGCCAACGGATAAGGATCAAATATGGATGGTTGTGCGCAACCTCCAGCCCAAACTAATGCAAAAAATGATCGTGCTCCCCTTCCCTACCTTTTCAGATTTGTATGAGATGGGAGTACAGATCGAGGATGCTATAAAGCAGGGTCTCATTGACTAGGAGAAGGAGCAGCCCAGGAGGGCATTTACTCGCAGTTCGAGTGCGACCACCAGCGGTGACGCAGCTGCAAGATCTTCCGAAGTGGGCATGGTCGCCACCACCACACCAAGAGCAGCCACCCCTTTTATTGGTGCATCCACTTCAAACCCCTGAACTTCAGACTATCTACCCCGAGGCAAGAGGGTTTTCACCCCACTCTATATGTCTTTGTCTAAAGCCCTGGGGGTCCTACTCAGAAAAGGACATCTAAAACCGTTAGAGCAACGGCCTCTACCCGATCCTCTCCCTCCAAAACATGACCCGACTAAGTACTGTGCTTTCCATCAACAAACGGGTCATGACACCGACAGTTGCGTTCGTCTCCGCCACGAGATACAAAATTTGATTGACAACGGGGTCATCCCCGCACCAGGTCCTGCAAAGTCTATCGGCACTTGATCAGTGAACTTGTAGGGGATAATGTGATGTGATCGATGGATGAACCACCTGCGGGCGGCGTTCAGTTTATTTCAGATATGGTGTATGGCACGCACTGTTTTGAGCATTTGTGAATGCTGGTTTTTGTACATTCTGACTTAGGTATTGGGTCAGTCTTGTTGCTTTGTTTTTGAGACTGTCTTTTTGTTTTGAGTCAGTCTCTTTTGTTTTGGGTTTGTCTCGTTGTATCAAGTCAGTCCTGTTGTATAGGAGTCGGGTGATTCTGGGGGGTGTTACCTCGGGCGTCACCATTTTGTTTTGTGTTTGTCTTTTCGTTTTGTTTTGAGTCTATTTCTGCCTTGGAGCCAGTAACGCCAACAGATTTGAATGAACAGCAGTGATTTTCACATTCTTGTGTTCGCTTCTACCGTGTGCCAGTTGTACCAGAAATTCCAAACGAGATGACAGTATCTGACTAGAAGCTGTGTCTTTTCTGTGCCTTGAATTCATTGCATCGACCTAAGTTTTCCAAAACTTTTTGAACATTGTGATGAAAATAAAGGGGAAGGAATTCCTCGGGATTTGTAAAACTTTGATCAAATTGAGAGAAAGAGAGGCGTGCTAAGCCTTTAATGAATGAAATCATGTTTGTTAACGTGAGTACTGAGAAGGACCCTGGCTTGATCCAGATTGGTCCCACACCGTCTTCAGCGCGAGCGATTAGTCATTTTCTCAAAAGATTTCAAAAAAAAAAAAAAACGTTTTACGCGGTCCTGCGAAGACCTGTGTGGAATTGCTCTTGAGATTGTGCAGCTTAGGATCGCTCTTAGCCTCGAGACTCGACTCCTCATTTTCAAACCTTGGACTAGAACTCAGAAAGTTCAAAGGTCAACTACAATGTAAGGCCTGTGTGGCCGGATCCAGAGCAGCCCGTGAATTAGCGGCAACAAAGTCAGATCAAGAAGCTTGCGAAGCTAGATCAGGAACACCCCTCGAACTAGGGGCAAGAATTTCAAATGTGCTCGAAGAGTCCAAGATGAAGATCGGCAAGAATGCCAAACCCCAGAAGGGAGGAAAGAAGAAGACATTGTTGAAGGACAACTGACTTCCTATCCACAAACACTAGGGGCAAATTCACCCTCCATTGGATGGACTCTTGCATCGTCAGCGAACAACAGCCATTCTCCTGGATTCAGATGACTTCGAGGTCTCAAAACCATTTGACATGGACAAAGCTATACTTTTAACCCTTGAGAGGCTCGCTGGGCCGAAAACCCGGAAGGGCGGTGTAGACACCCCATTTTTGACCGCCTTTAAGACTTGGACGCGACTGATGGTTTTGAAAGATATGCAGGGCAAAGGTTCAATTTCTTCGGCAAGGAGAGAGTCAAAGCTCAACTTCATACCCCTTTTTGGACCAAAACAATCTTGATCAAAAGATTTTAAACCTTGAAACCCTCTCTTTCAAAAACGTTTTTGAAATAAAGTTTTTACGATGTTCCGAGGCTCGCATTTTGTCAAATGTTGCGCTTTTCGGTAAACCGAGCAAGGACAAAGTGGAAATGAATGAAAGAGAGATGAAATCTTTGAAAAATCTTTCAAAACACCTTACTTAGGGGTTTGGAGTTGAAGAAAAGAGGAGAAGAGAGAAGAAATCCAGTTGGGGGAGAAAATGGGCATGAACCGTTAAGAAAGAGTCGAAGAGCCCTCGCCGAATCAGGCCTATTCATTTTCATACTTGGAATCAAGCTATGAGGCCACCACCGTTGGAAATAAGACTTCAGGGGCTTCATTTTGCACTCAAGAATCTCCTAAATCCAATTCCAGACGGGGGAGATATAGTTGATTGAAGTAGGGCATCACTCTGGTTGGATCGAAATCTGCGCGGCTTCACCAAAAAGGGCATAACTTTTTCCACAGGAGGAATTTTAATGTAAGGTTTGCACCATGGGAAATCTAACTTACGGGGATTCAATTTGGACACTTGAACGGCCACCATTGGACCTCCCTACCATTGACCGGCCACCTTTCTTTCCGGCAGACCCATTTTTTGTCTTGAAAAGTAGCAGGCCGGCCAGAAAATGTAGCAGGCCGGCCACTTACCTAGTTGGATGACCTTTTTTGCCCTTTTGAGCTGGCCGGCCATGACCCCCTCCCCAAGTGTGTTCTAGATGTGCAATTTGTTTTCCCTTAGGCCCTATGCCCGAGGGTCAACCTTTTGAGGGAAAATTTGAATTGTTTTTCCCCCCCATTTTTCCCCCCTTTCCTTCACTCCTTTGTCTACAAAACTAGCAGCTCCAGCTCCATTTCAAGGGGATAGAAAAATTGGTCTTGAGCCTTATACACAACTCTCCCTCTCCCTCTCTCCCACACCCTTCAAACCCTAAGCCCCTTACATCATTTCTACACCAACCCATAGCACCACTCCTCCTCACTCCATTCCAGCAGCTTCAAGGCCATTTCCAGAGGTCAAGGGCTCCCAAACTTGGTCCAAGAGTTGTTGAAGCATTGGTCTTCAAGGGTAAGTCTTCTATCCCTCTCTTTGGCCCTATTTTTGCTCAATATATTAGCTCCTCTTGCTTGCATATTTGGGCTCCGACCCTAACTGAAAATAGTATTATTTTGAGCTCCTTTTCATGTTTGTTTAAGGGCCTCTCCATGTTTGAGGCTTCCTTTTTACACTTGCTTCTTTACCTCTCTTGTATGCCTCTTTCTTGCATAGTATTTTAGGCCTTTTTTTAAACTGTTTTGAGCTTTGTTATAAACTGAAAAGTGGCTTATTTTGAGCCCTTCTTCAACATTGTTGAAGGGATCTTCACTGTTTGAGGCTTTCATATGTCACTTGCCTCTTTATCTCTCTTTTGGCCATATTTTTGCATGCTTTTTTAGCTCCTTGTGCTTGTATTTTTGGGCTCTGGTATGAACTATAAATAGCCATATTTTGACCCACTCTTCATGTTTAATCAAGGGTCTTTCACTGTTTGAGGCTTCCATCTGTCACTTGCCTCTTTATCTCTCTTTTGGCCATATTTTTGCATGCTTTTTTAGCTCCTTGTGCTTGTATTTTTGGGCTCTGGTCCGAACTGTAAATAGCCATATTTTGACCCACTATTCATGTTTGATCAAGGTTATTTCACTGTTTGAGGCTTTCTTTTTGCTCTTTGTGTTAAAGCTCTCTTTTAGGCCTTATTTTGTATAGTATTTTAAGCTTGCTTATGCACTGTTTTGGGTTTGATCATAAACTGTAAAATACCATGTTTTGGGCCCCTCTTAAACTTTGTTGAAGGGCCCTCCTCCATTTAGGGCCAGCAGCTGCTACTTGCTTCTTTATCTCTCTTACGGGGCCATTTTTGCATGCTAGCTTAGGCCTATTTGTGTCCATTTTTTGGCCTTCCTTAAAACTGTAAATATGCTTGTTTTGGGACTGTCTTGGTTCTGTCTTCACACTTCATGTTCAAATAATGCATGCTTTGCATAGCCATAGGTCATTCCATGTACCTAATTTCATGTTTCGCGTCTCATTCCGTGTATCGGGTGCCATGTTTCCATGTTCTAGGGCTGTTTTGCATCATATTTTGCTACTGAAATTTTCATGCTAGTATTCCATATTCCATGCCTTGCCATGTCTTGTTAGAGTGGCATTTGTGCCTTAGGATCGGTCCTCAGTTTGCGTGCATGTGTGCACGCATTTCGAGTGTCTCATTTTCATCGTATGGCTACTGATGTGAGTGTGGTTGTGGTCCACTCATGTTGGTGTAAGTCCATTGTGCATTGTGTATGCCATTTCATTTCATAGCATTGCGCATGCTAGGTTGTATGTTAGAGCATTGTGTATGCCTTGTTACATCGTGCATTGTGTATGCCATCTCATAGCATTGTGCATGCCAAGTTGTATATTAGTTGCATTCATACACGTCATGCATATTGCATTGTGTTTGGGATAGGAGTTAGCCTGAGCACGGGAAACGAGGGACGTTTCGTGCTTCGAGTGACAGAACGTGTCTCAATTCCCAGTCACCGACACTCTGGATTATCCATGATGGAGTTTAGGTTTTGTTGTGTTTATATGTGCATTCATTTCATATTAAGTCGTTCAATTTGACTTCTTGGCCATCATGCATCGAGATGCGTGATTGGTGGCACGAGGATCGAGGACTACACTCCCTGAAGGGTAGTCATGCATACATATGTGAAAATACTTTGCCATGCCCCTTTCTTGCTCTTTGTTGCAGCAAATCAGAAATCGACAGCCTTCCGGAGCTTGGCACGCATCCCAAGAACAGTTGCAAATAGAGGCCAATTGGGGCATCGCAATGGATTTCCGCGCAAGACAACTCGAACATGCATCATTCATCATCCGGATCAGAATTGAGGCAGTCCTTGGCTTGCATGCCAATTTATCACTTTCCTAGTTAAATTTGTAAATTAATTAGGGTTTTGTACTTATTCAGACTGTATTATTCATTTGGGACTGTATATTATTTATTCGGACCCTCTGCGCGAGGGCAATGTTGTAATAAGTGTGCGTGTGTGTGATGTATGTCTTCTAACCCCACGTCTTTCTCCCTTTTATTTACCTGCTTATGATGGTTAGATTAGGGCATGTTTTGATTAGCATACAGTATGATAGTATGTTTGGATTCATTCATCTGTTTTGCATGCATCGGGCTCGGCACATCATACTAACTGCATTGAATTTTCAATTCCAAGTTGAATACATGTTAGCTGTAGCATTTCATATGCCATGTCTAGAATAGCCGAGCCTGCTATAGTTGCACTTTTGCATGTGTTGCATTAGGCATTTCTGTATAATTAGGATCATGCATGGATTTCTAATTAGTTTCTGTTTTGGCTTGGAGTACTCGGTAAGTTTTACGCTTTAGCATCCTTGCATGCGTGTGAGTGACTGCCATGATAGCATGCTTACCATGAGGCTAATTGCTTATGTGATATAACTGCTTGAATGCCTGTGGGTGAAGGTTGGGTTATTTGAATTGGAACAAATCATTAATTGTGAGTTTTAAGCCCACTAGATAGTGGCAAAATCATGTTTTCTAAGCCCACCTGAGGGTGGCAAATCCACGTCTTAGCCTACTTGCGAGTAGCACCATCAAACCATTTTCAAACAAAAAACATGAAATGTTTTGTTTCAATTCAGGTGATCCAGTCTATACTTGTATGCTGTGCGCATCATATAGTAAATCTAGGCTAATAACCGGAATAAGAACACATAATGTTTTCAAAAATAGATATCATGGTTAGTAGAAGCCGATCTTTGATCGGGCGAGCGGGGGTGCTCACAAAGTGACCTTCCCCAATCGTACCCAAGTTCCCGAGCCGAGGCAACTTTGGTGATGACGGACACGTGGCCCTAGGCAAACGAGTCAGGATTTCCTAAATTTTCCCAAAATAAAATATTTAGGTGGCGACTCTGTATCTGGCAAAGCAGTCCATGTTTGGCACTTCTTTCAAAATCTGTTTTCTCAAAACGATTTGCCGGATTTAGACTCTTTGGTTCAGATTTAGAACCGTGACAAATTGAGAGTCCGAACTGTAGTGAGCCCAATATCGAATGGAACGGGGGACTCATTCTTCCCGGGGGCGTTCGGGAGACGTCTACAGTTTTTGGCGACTCCGCTGGGGATTTAGAGAACTTGACTCGAACTCATGATATCTTGTTTTGATTACACTTATGTGTTTCTTTGCATTGCATTTGCATTGGTGCGCCTAGGACACCGTGTTTGCCATCTGCTATTCCTGAACGGTTTGCCGGAGGCTTGTCTTGTCAAGGCATGACCATAAGGCTGACCGGTTGTGGGCTCTGCCAATATGGGAACACAAACCCCGGTTTTACCGGGGCACCTTTTTGACCATTCGACCTAGTGCATATTCGGAATCCGTAGTGACCATTCCAAACTAGGACAGGTTACTTACCCGATTGTAGGTTGTTTGAAACCGCTGCGTGCGTAGTGAAACCATACCTCCTGACAAAATAGGACAGGGAAACCCTACCCCAACATAGGGGTATTTTGGCTCTCACTTGCTTGTTATGTGCTTTTAGAGTGCGTCTCTACAGAAATGCATGTAACAGTTTCCAAGTCTGGGTATCAGGCCTGCGGGCATCAGTATCTGGGAATCAGTTTTACCTGAGGGTATCAGTTCACGGGCAGAATTTTGAGGGCAGAATTCAGTAGAGGGCACAGTCATCCTACTATGCTCGTATCTGTTTTGGTGAAGTTATGCTGAGATGTTGCATGTTTTCTCTTTTGCTAGGGTAGTCTGGGAACCATAGCTTTAGAAGGCTCCGATATCCCCCGAGGTTCATCGGACTTGTGCTGATAGACTTTGTCAGGTCAGAGATTCAGTTCAAGGACAAATCAGTGTTCCTCCGCCAGAGGCAGGGTAAAAGGGGCCAGTTAGGCACAAATCACCGGTTCAGCAGTTACCAGATCGGTGGCCCTTATCCACCCTACCAGTGAATAGTCAGGCTGAGGCCTCAGTTTTTATCAGTTTTTAGTCACCTCACCAGTCAGTCAGCCGGAACAGCAGAACATGGCAAGGATGGAGGAAATGATGCGTCAACTCCAAGAAAGTATGAAACTCATGCAGCAAGACGCTGCCCGGCAAATGAAATTTGCCAAACAGCAGGCTGCGATCATGGCCCAACAGGCTGAGCTAATCACCAGGCTGCAACAGCAAAATGGAGCATCTGCTTCGCACCAAGCCCTTCCCCCACCAGGAGTTCCAGCATCCGAGGAGGCACCAAATGTCTAGGGAGATACGAACATTCCGACAGGACCGGCTCCGTCCCCAATCTTACCCCAGCTGTCTAAAGCATCGATCAACCTGCCGGATTCACCATTTGAGTTCGAGTTAGGCCCTACAGCGCTGAAGGTGAGCAAGCTAGAAAAGATGTTCAAGAAATCTCAGGGAGTAAAATCCATTCCAAACATTGAGGACGGGTATACCGACGCAGCTGTGACGCTGCCGGACAGATTTAAGATGCCACACATCGACCGATTTGATGGATCTGGCGATCCCATAGTGCACCTCCAGTTGTTTTCGGACATACTAAGGCCGATGGGCCTCACCAGGCTGCAGAAACTTTCATTATTCGGCCGGACCCTATCGGGTGTGGCCGCTATCTGGTATGCAAAACTAGAAGACGATGTCAAACGGAACTGGGATGAGATGGCCGAGGCCTTCGTTGCGCAGTACTCCTATAACACGCAAATCGAGGTCACAACCCGTGATCTTGAGACAACAAGGCAAGAGCCTAAGGAGGGTTTTTCTGATTTCGTAGCCCGCTGGAGGGCCAAGGCCTCGATGATGACCCTTAGGCCCACTGACAAAGATCAAATTCGGATGATTGTGCGCAATCTCCAGCCCAAGCTTATGCAGAAAATGATCGTTCTCCCCTTCCCCACCTTTTCAGACTTACATGAGATGGGAGTACAGATCGAGGACGCTATGAAGCAGGGCCTTCTTGACCAGGAGAAGGAGCAGCCCAGGAGGGCATTTTCCCGCAGTTCGAATGCGACCACCAGTGGTGATACAGCTGCAAGATCTTCTGAAGTGGGCATGGTTACCACCACCGCATCAAAAACAGCTACCCCATTCACCGGTGCGTCCGGAAGTAGCTCACAAAAAACCAAATATCCGCCTCGAGTCAAGAGGGTTTTTACCCCACTTTATATGCCTTTGTCAAAGGCTTTAGAGGCCTTACTCCGAAAGGGACATCTGAAACCATTGGAACAACGGCCTTTACCTAATCCTCTCCCTCCAAAGCATGACCATACTAGGTACTATGCGTACCATCAACAAACCGGTCATGACACTGACAGTTGCTTTCATCTACGCCATGATGTACAAGATCTGTTTGACAACAGGGTCATCCCCGCGCCAGTCCAGCAAAGTCTATCGGCACTCGACCAGTGAACCTGTGGGGGATAATGTGATGTGATCGAGGGATGAACCACCTGCGGGCGGCGTTCAGTTTATTTCAGATATGGTGTATGGCATGCACTGTTTTGAGCATTTGCCAATGCTAGCTTTTGTGCTTTCTGACTTGGGTATTGGGTCAATCATGTTGTTTTGTTTTGAGTCAGTCTCTTTTTGTTTTGGGTCTGTCTTGTTGTATCGAGTCAGTCCTGTTGTATAGGAGTCTGGTGATTCCGGGGGGTGTTACCTCAGGCGTCACCATTTTGTTTTGTGTTTATCTTTTCATTTTGTTTTGAGTCTGTTTCTGCCAGGGAACCAGTTATGCCGACAGATTTTGAATGAAACAGCAGTGATTTTCACGCTCTCGTATTTGCTTCTGCCTTGTGCCAGTTATGCCGGAAGTTCTGAATGAGATGGCAGTATTTGACTAAGAACTCTGCCTTTTTTGTGCCTTGAAGTCATTGTAATGACCGGAGTTTTTCAAAACTTTTTGAACGTTGCGATGAAAACAAAGAGGGAGGAATTCCTCGGGATTTGAAAAAATTTGATCAACTGAGAAAAAGAGAGGCGTGCTAAGCCCTTAATGAATGAGATCATGCTTGTTAATGTGAGTACTGAGAAGGATCCTGGCTTGATCCAGATTGGTTCTACATTATCTTCGGCGCGAGCGATTTGTCGCTTTCTTAAAAACTTTCAAAAACAAAATGTTTTGCGCAGTCCTGTGAAGACTTGTGTGGAATCGCTCTTGAGATTGTGCAGCCTAGGATCACTCTCAGCCTCAAGATTCAATCCATTTGTTTTCGAACCTTGGACCCATTCAGAACGTTCAACGGTCAACCGCCATGTAAGGCCTGTGTGGCCAGATTTGAAGCAGCCCTCGAACAAGAGGCACCCAAAGTCAGGTCAAGAAGATTAGATCTCATCAGAAGAAGCTTCCGAAGCTAGAACAGCAGCCATTCTCCTGGATTCAGATAATTTCAGGATCTCAAAACCATTTGGCATGGACTTGTTATACTTTTACCCTTTGAGAGGTTCGCTGGGCCGAAAACCCAGAAGGGCGACCCAGGCAAAAAACAAAAAAAAAACAAAAAAAATGCAAAAAATATACAAAAGAAAAGAATGAAAAAAGAATATCAAAAAAAAAAGAAAGAAAAAATTGAGAAAAAGAAAAAAGAAGAACAAAGCTCACAAGGTCGAAAACCCGCAACGGGCGCCTTGGCAAAAGTTAGAGCCTAAAAAGTGAAGGTTAAATACCCGAGTGTACCTTAACCCCGAACTACGTAAGACTTGATTCCCATCTTTGGGATACGTAGGCAACTTCATTTTGAAGTCCAGCCGTAAAACACTTCAAATTCGATTGTGTCCATGCGATGGTTTTGGTCATCTTTGTCTTCTCTGTATCTGAGAGTTTGGTTGTGTTCGTCGCTCTGAGGACTGACTATAATGCGTTGCGGTGCTATCCAAACAAGGGGCAACTTTCCGTTGCCATTCAAAACGCTGCAATGTCATTTCAAACAAGGGGCAACTTTCCGTTGCCATGTAGTGTCCTTCAGACAAGGGGCAAGTTTCTATTGCTATGAGTCCGAGGTTGTGCATCTCAAGAGTAGGTTCCGTGCTCGTTGAGCAGTGGTCGTTTGCAAAAATAGTTTTTGAGAATTTTTACTGAGGTTGACTAATCTTCTCGAAAAGTACTCCATTTTTCAAAACTGGACCATTTCTTGGACCCAAAAAAGGAAAACTCTCAGTGCTCATAGCCTAACTTGCATGATTTTAAATCAGAAAATCGAACAAGCGCGTTAATCTAACTCTCATGTTGGTCAAAACTGTTTTAGTAGAAAGCAAAAACAAAAAATGGTCAAAATGATGAACTAGGGGCGCAGTTGAGTCAGGTGTTATGTCTTTTCCCCTTTGTCAAAATACTTGCCAGAAAGGGCACTCTACTTGTCGGAAAGGGCACCGTATTCGCCAGAAAATGGCACAACAAAGGGCAGAAAGCTCTCACATCCTCCAAGCAACGAGGTATCAAGCAAAGTACGAAGCACGAACTAGAATGGGGTAAGATATTCCACTCCATCATCTAGACAGATCTTATCACGTTCAAACTCCCCAGCAAAGCATCATCAACTGATGTTAACTGCAGATTTGCTACACACCCAGTTGTAGTGCAACCTTTCCGTGGGAGGAATTCACTAGCTGGGAGCGGAAGAAAGAGAATCTAGCAGAATGCTAGGGGCACGAGCCCACAATTTGCTGTTTATCCATCAACCACCCAGGGGAGGGATGAAAAATGAGAGATTGAAGAATAGAGAGATGTGCAATGAGAGGAAAAGTGAGAAGAGGGCTTTTTCAGAAAAACAGAGCTTGAGGGCCGAGTGATGTGAGAACCACAAATGAGAAAGGGTGAGAAACACTACCCGGTGAAACAGGCTCCCTGTGCACGTCTGAGTGTCGTGTCTTTTTGTTTTATCTCAATTCTTGTTTTGAGTCGTTTCGAGTGTTACTCGATGTGTCTAGGTTGTGTGCCTTCTATTTCCTTGTTGAGTCGTTTTGCTGTGTTCAGTCGTAGGCTCAATACTTGGTCGAAAAGTCATCTCTCAATTTCAAAAATAAAAATCGTTTTGTGCTCTGAGTGCCGTGTCGTTCTCCACATTTGTACAAAACAGAATTTGTTCTTTCATAAAATCGTAGGATTCAACCCAGGTCATGTGAGAACAGTAGAACTAGGACCTATCTGAAGCTATATATGGTTCCGGACTGCAAAGCAAAAGCAAAAGAGGAAAATGTCGGGTATTTGAGTTTGTTTCAACTTCAGTAAGTTCCAGGACTACATTTCGTGTGTACCTCTTCAGGTCTTGCCAATGCTCCGAAGTATGAATGTACCTTTACCTTAAGCTCAAGATCAAGTCTGCTTCAAGCCAGAATAGGCAATCAGAAGTGCTCTCCTTGAGGCCCGTTTCGTGCCAGGGACATCTTGGCCGTGTTTGCAATGAGTTCCTAAGAGACCAGCTGCGACGGTAGAAACTAGAGTTCGAATGGCTGATGCCTAGAACATAAAGGTTCGGGATTTCCGGGACTAAAGTCTGGTTTAAATACCCAGGGGTGTATCCCCGGCTTGAAATCTGTATGGAAGCCCCATAGGTTGAGATAGCATGTATGCACCTCAATTCTGGATACTGAACCAACCTAGTCTGTCACCCCGTTGGAGAATAGGGAAAGTTGTGAATGTAGTCAGGAAGAAAAGTGGCATCCCAAGTGTTCTACGTGAAGGACCCTTGTTAGCATTTCAGAGTCTTTGTACTGTAAGTTGAAGGTAAGTGTTTGAAGAGCACGAGGGGAGATCCCCGTCAGAGTAGAGCGGTTCATCGCCACTCACCTCATGAGGTGCTTTCTAAAGCGCCACTTTGTCCATTTATTGCTTTCCTTAAGCATCATGCATTGTAATGCATTGTACCTATCAAGTTTCTTTAATTGTAATGCATTGTGACCCTTTTGAACCCCTCCTAAAAGTGGCCTTTTCTCTCTCCTGGTTCACTTTCTCCAGTTTTTGACTACATGGTTGTGTTGTGCACACATGGGAGGCCCTCTTTCTTGGGTGGCCGGCCACTAATCATGATTGACCCTTTTGACCCTTGGCCGGCCGGCCATGGAGAGAGCCGATCGGCCACCTAAACCCTAGATAACCAGCTGGCCATGATCCTCTCTCCAGGCACTTTACAGATATGCATTCTGTTTCCCCCCAGATTTTGTATCCGGGGGGCTGCACTTTTGGGGGGAAACTTGAATTCTTTCCCCCCCCCCCATTTTTCCCCCCTTTTTCCCACACTCTTGCCTATATAACAGGCCCTCCAGCTCCCATTTCAGAGGTTACAAAAATTGGTTCAAGCCTCTTGCATTGATCCTCCCTCTCCTTCTCTTCCAAGCACCAAAACCTCTCCAAACCCTACACCATTTCTACACCACCACCTAGCACCATACCACCACCATCCATTCCAGCCACTTGGAGCTATTTTCCAGAGCTAAGGAGCCACCAAACTTGGTTCAAGAGTTGTCAAAGCTTTGTCTACAAGGGTAAGTCTTCATTCTCCCTCTTTTGTGCTTTATTTTGCTCAATATATTAGCTCCTCTTGCTTGCATATTTGGGCTCCGACCCTAACTGAAAATAGCATTATTTTGAAGTCTTTTTCATGTTTATTTAAGGGCCTCTCCCTGTTTGAGACTTCCTTTTTACACTTGCTTCTTTACCTCTCTTGTATGCCTCTTTCTTGCATAGTATTTTAGGCCTATTTGTAAACTGTTTTGAGCTTGGTTATAAACTATAAAGTGGCTCATTTTGAGCCCTTATTCAACATTGTTGAAGGGATCTTCACTTTTTAAGGCTTCCTTTTGGCACTTGCCTCTTTATTCCTCTTTTGGCCTTATTTTTGCATGTTTTGTTAGCCCCTTGTGCTTATATTTTTGGGCTCTGGTCCAAACTATAAATGGTCTCATTTTGACCCCCTCTTCATGTTTTATCAAGGGACCTTTGTTGTTTGAGGTTCCCTTTTTGCTCTTTGTGTTTAAACCTCTTTTTAGGCCGTATTTTGCATAATATTTTAGGCTTGCATGTGCACTGTTTTGGGTTTGGTCACTAACTGTAAAATATCATGTTTTGGGCCCCTCTTCAATTTTGTTGAAGGGTCCTCCTCTGTTTGAGGCCAGCAACCATTACTTGCTTCTTTGTCTCCCTTTTGGCCCATTCCTTGCACAATAGTTTAGCCATACTTGTGTTTGTTTTCGTGGCTTGTTTTAAGCTGTAAAGTGCTTCATTTTGAGTCCCTATTCAACTTTGTTGAAGGGATATTGGCCATTTAGGGCCAGCAGCTACTACTTACTTCATTACCTCTCTTACGGAGCCATTTTTGCATGCTAGCTTAGTCCTATTTGTGTCCATTGTTTGGCCTTGCTTAAAATTGTAAATATGCTTTTTTTGGGACTGTCTTGATTCTGTCTTCACACTTCATGTTCAAATAATGCATGCTTTGCATAGCCATAGGTCATTCCATGTACCTAATTCCATGTTTCGGGGCCATTCTATGCATCGGGTGCCATGTTTCCATGTTTCGGGGCTGTTTTGTGTCATATTTTAGCGCTGAAATTTGCATGTTTGCATACCGTGTTCCATGCCTTGCCAAGCTTTGGTAGAGTGACATTTGGTGCCTTAGGGTCGGTCCTCAGTTTGCGCGCACATGGGCACGCATTTCGAGTTGTCTCATTTTCATCGCATGGCCTCCAATGTGAGTGTGGCTGAGGTCCACTCATGTTGGTGTAAGTCCATTGTGCATTGTGTATGCCATTTCAATTCATAGCATTGTGTATGCTAGGTTGTATATCAGCGCATTGTGTATGCCATGTTACCTCGTGCATCGTGTATGCCATTTCATAGCATTGTGCATGCTAGGTTGTATATTAGTTGCATTCATGCATGTCATGCATATTGCATCGTGCTTGGGATAAGAGTTAGCCCGAGCACGGGAAACGAGGGACGTTTCGTACTTCGAGTGACGGAACTTGTCTCAATTTCCAGTCACCGACACTCCGGATTATCCATGATGGAGTTAGGTCTTGCTATGTTTTCATATGCATTCATTCTATATTGAGTTGCATAATTCGACTCCTCGTCCATCATGCATCGAGATGCGTGATTGGTGGCACGAGGATCGAGGCATGCATACATTTGTGAAAATACATTGCCATGCCCTTTTCCTGCTCTCTGTTGCTGCAAATCAAGAATCAGTAGCCTTTCAAAGGCCTTGCACAGCATTCCGGCATCAATCGCAAATAGAGGCTAATTGGGGCATCACAGTGGATTTCTGCGCCAAAGCAACCCGGACATGCATCATTCATCATCCGAAGCAAAGTCGAGGCAGTCCTTAGCCTGCATGCTAGTTTACAGCTTTCTTAGTTTAATCTGTTAATTAATTAGGGTTTTGTAATTATTTGGATTGTAATTATTTATTCGGGACTGTATTATTTATTCGGACCCTCCGAGTGAGGGCACAACTGTAATAAGTGTGCGTGTGTGTGATGTATGTCTTCCAACCCCACGTCTTTCTCCCTTTTATTTACCCGCTTATGATGGTTAGATTAGGGCATGTTTCAATTAGCATACAGTATGATATCATGTTTGCATTCATTCATCTGTCTTGCATGCACCGGGCTCGGCGCATCATACTAACTGCATTGTATTTTCAATTCCAAGTTGAATACATGTTAGCTGTAGCATTTCATATGCCATGTTTAGAATAGCTGAGCCTGCTATAGTTGCACTTTTGCATGTGTTGCATTAGGCATTTCTGTATAATTAGGATCATGCATGGATTTCTAATTAGTTTCTGTTTTGGCTTGGAGTACTCGGTAAGTTTTATGCTTCAGGATCCTTGCATGCGTGTGAGTGACTGCCATGATAGCATGCTTACCATGAGGCTATATGCTTATCTGATATAACTGCCTGAATGCCTGTGGGTGAAGGTTGGGTTATTTGGATTGGAACAATTCATCAAATGTGTGTTTTAAAGCCCCATTAGATAGTGGCAAAATCATATTTTCTAAAGCCCACCTGAGGGTGGCAAATCCACGTCTTAGCCTACTTGCGAGTAGCACCATCAAACCATTTTCAAACAAACGAACATGAAATGTTTTGTCCCAATTCAGGCGACCCAGTCTATACTTGTATGCTGTGCGCATCATATAGTAAATCTAGGCTAATAACCGGAATAAGAACGCATAATGTTTTCAAAAATAGATATCATGGTTAGTAGAGGCCGATCTTTGATCGGGCGAGCGAGGGTGCTCACGAAGTGACCTTCCCCAATCGTACCTAAGTTCCCGAGTCGAGGCAACTTTGGTGATGACGGACACGTGGCCTTAGGCAAACGAGTCAGGGTTTCCTAAATTTCTCCAAAATAAAATATTTAGGTGGCGACTCTGTATCTGGCAAAGCAGTCCATGTTTGGCACTTCTTTTCTAAAAATCTGTTTTCTCAAAACGATTTGTCGGATTTGGACTCTTTGGTTCAGATTTAGAACCGTGACAAATTGAGAGTCCGAACTGTAGTGAGCCCAATATCGAACGGAACGGGGGGACTCGTTCCTCCCGGGGCGTTCGGGGGACGTCTACACCTACGGCCACTGAGAGATGATCTACGAGACCTCTCCCTCCCTTCGGGAAGAGAAAACAGAGAAAACAGAGCCTGGTTCGCAAACCGAGGCAAAGCATGAAAGAGTCCGGAAGTCCAGAGGCAAGGCTCGCAGCCGAGACTCTGAAACCTCTGAACGAGCACGATATGCAACATCACCAAGCGCTCAATCGGTGATGTCTGAGTCTTAAGGTCGGTCAAAAATGGGGTGTCTACAGTTGCCCCTCTTTGACAGAACTCGAAAGTCATAAGTGACGGGAGTGAATGTCAAAGCCCAGAGACGACCTATTTTTGACAAAGTCGAAGACTTAGACAAACAGGTAGATAACAAAGAAATGTGCCTGCAGGCATGCCCGCAGGCGGGGGGCAAGATGCAAAACGATCTGCAGGAAGATTTTGATAATTGGACTTATACGCTACGCGAAGCCGATTTGAAAATTGGACTTATACGCTACGCGAAGCCGGTTTGAAAATTGGACTTATACGCTACGCGAAGCCGGTTTGAAAATTGGACTTATACGCTACGTGAAGCCGGTTTGGTAATTGGACTTATATGCTACGCGAAGCCGGTTTGATAATTGGACTTATACGCTACGCAAAGCCGGTTTGATAACTGGACTTATACGCTACGCGAAGCCGGTTTGATAATTGGACTTATACGCTACGCGAAGCCGGTTTGATAATTGGACTTATACGTTACGCGAAGCCGGTTTGAAAATCGGAGATTCATGCAATGCACTGTAATGTAGTGGCTAAAATGCAATGTAATAGCTAAGAGGTAAAAGTACCTTACAGGGGCAATTGGCAATGACTTACCTCATGCTGCTGGGGATCTTTCGTTTCTCCTTGGTTGAACCGCAGGTACTACTTTTCTCCCTGACTATGGTCGCAGCTTTCCTTATTCTCCAACAGGGTGACAGACTAGGTTGGTTCAGTATCCAGAATTGAGGCACATACACATGCTATCTCAATTTATGGGGCTGCCATACAGATTTCAAGCCAAGGATATACCCCTGGGTATTTAAACCAGACTTTAGTCTCGGAAATCCCGAACCTTTGCGTTCTAGGCAAGAGCCATTCGAACTCTAGTTTCCACCGTCTCAGTTGGTCTCCTAGGAACTCACCGCAAACATAGGCAGGTGGCTATACCAGACCACTGGAAGTCGTTCGGGCACGACAAACACCAAAGGAATTGCACCTTTAGAGGATTTAAGGTCTCCTAGACCGGAAAGTACACAAGACGGTGCGAATAAATGCAAGTGCGATGCGCAAAACAACGCGAATTATGATGCAGGATTTAAGGTCTCCTTAGACCGAACGATAAAACAGATATGGTGCAATGGATGTAATAGATGATAGATGCGATGCAACAGAGAGTACAATAGATGCAAAATGGTGACATACTCCAACCACGTTGGACTCGTGAGTGGAGGAAGAATAAAGAAAATTAATCAGGAGCGCGCTCCATGCATCCTAAGATAAATTCCAGACACGCTGAAATCGTGTGAGGAAGGGGACAAAGAGAGAAACATAGGGACTTATCCCAGTGTTTCAGAATGGCATATGCATTGGAACGTATTCCGAACGCTTTTAACCGAAGGGGGAGAAACATAGGGATGTATCCCAGTGTTTCAAAATGGTGTGAGCATTGGAACGTATTCCGAACACTTTTAACCGAAGAGGGAGAAACATAGGGACGTATCCCGGTGTTTCAAAATGGTGTGAGTATTGGAACGTATTCCGAACACTTTTAACCGAAGAGGGAGAAACATAGGGACGTATCCCGGTGTTTCAGAATGGTGTGAGCGTTGGAACATATTCCGAACACTTTTAACCGAAGAGGGAGAAACATAGGGACGTATCCCGGTGTTTCGGAAGGAAGGAGAAATGTAGGGACGTATCTCGGTGTCTCGGAAAAGAAGGAGAAAGGGAAACGCAGGGCCGTATCCCGGTGTTTCGAAAGAAGGGAGAAACATAGGGACATATCCCATTGTTTCGGAAGGAAGGAGAAATGTAGGGACGTATCCCGGCGTTTCAGAATAAAAGATGCGGGCATTGGAACGTGTTCCAAATGCTCTAAACCAAAGGAGGTCTAAGCCGTTGCACGCGCGAGGAGAAAGAATGATAATTGCAAGTGAATTGGTGCATAACAATGCAATGAATGAGCATAACAATGCGAGATAGATGTGCATAATCAATGCAATGAATAGGTATAACAATGCTAGTGAAGTGGGTGCATAACAATGCAACTGGAACGTGCATCACAATGCAAGTGGAGTGGGTGCATAACAATGCAATTGGAACGTGCATCACGATGCAAGTGAAGTGGGTGCATAACAATGCAATTGGGACATGCATAATGATGCAAATGGAACGTGCGTGACAACGCATATTTAAAACAAAGTGCCGAATAAGGGAATGCAAGCCTTAACGAGACCAAATTCAAACGCGACCTCTGATTTACCTTTCAAACGGGCACACCCTGTTCATACCAGAGAGAGATAACATCTGCTGCTGCTTTAATTGCCATTCTGACTCGGAATAGGCTTAAGCTTGGGGCCGAGATACACTCATGCTTCAGAGTAGTGACAAGGCCTGAGGTACATCCGGAGTACAATCACGGAATTTGCTGAAGGTGAAACACACTCAGATGCTCCGATTTTCCCTCTTTTCTTTTGCTTTGCAGTCTGGAACCCATATAGGGTTTTACTGTTCTCACATGACCTGGGTTGAACCCTGCAGTTTTCGAAAGAACAAATTCCCTTTTTTGCACAAATGTGAAGAATGGCACAGCACTCTGAGCACACAACAATTTTATTTTTGAAATTGAGAGATGAGTTTTTGACCAGGTATTGAGCCTATGACTGAACACAGCAAGACAACTCAACACGGAAATAAAAGGCACACAACCTAAACACCACTCAATAAAGGAAAAGCAAGGTAAAACAACCTAAACACATCGAGACACGCTCGGAACGACTCAAAGCAAGAATCGAGACAAACAAAACAAGAGACATGACACACAGACATGTTACAAAGACGAGAGACCTCTCTGTACGCGAGGAGCCAGTTTCTCCGGGTATTATTTCCCACCCTTTTTCATTTGTGATTCTCACATCACTCGGCCCTCAAGCTCTGTTTTTCTGAAAAAGCCCTTTCCTCACTTTTTCTCTCAGCTCACACCTCTCTATTCTTCAATCTCTCATTTTAAATCCCTCCTCTGGGTGGTTGATGGATAAACAGAAAGTTGTGGGCTCTTGCCCCTAGCATTCCGCTAGATTCTTCTTCTTCTGTACGCAGTTAGTGAGTTTCTCCCACAGAGGGGCTATGCTACAACTGGGTGTGTAGCAAATCTGCAACTGACATCGGTTGACGATGCTCTGTTGAGGAGTTTGGACGTGATCAGATCTGTTCAGATGAGGGAGTGGAATATCTTGATCCATTCCAGTCCGTGCTTTGCACTTGGCTTGACACCTCAGTGCTTGGAGGATGTGAGAGCTTTCTGCCTTTGTTGTGCCCTTTTCTGGCGAATACGGTGCCCTTTCCGACAAGTAGAGTGCCCTTTCTGGAAAGTATTTTGACAAAGGGGAAAAGACAGAACACCTGACTCAACTGTGCCCTTAGTTCATCATTTTGACCATTTTTTGTTTTTTTGCTTTCTACTAAAACAGTTTTTACTAACATGAGAGTTAGATTAACGCGCTTGTTCGATTTTCTGATTTAAAATCATGCAAGTTAGGCTATGAGCACTGAGAGTTTTCCTTTTTTAGGTCCAAGAAATAGTCCAGTTTTGAAAAATGGAGTACCTTTCGAGAAGATTAGTCAACCTCAGTAAAAATTCTCAAAAACTATTTTTGCAAACGACCATTGCTCAACGAGCACGGAACCTACTCTTGAGATGCACAACCTCGGACCCATAGCAATGGAAAATTGCCCCTTGTCTGAAGGACACTGTATGGCAACGGAAAGTTGCCCCTTGTTTGAATGGCACCACAGCGCATTGAATGGCAACGGAAAGTTGCCCCTTGTCTGAATGGCCCCGCAGCGCATTATAGTCACTCCTCAGAGTGACGAACACAACCAAATTCTCGAATACAGAGAAAGCGAAGATGATCAACGGCTGGACTTCAGAACGAAGTTGCCTACGTATCCCAAAGATGGGAATCAAGCCTCACGTAGTTCGGGGTTAAGGTACACTCGGGTATTTTAACCTTCACTTTTTAGGCTCTAACTTTTGCCAAGGCGCCTGTTGCGGGTTTTCGACCTTGCGAGCTTTGTTCTTCTTTTCTTTTTTTTTTTCAATTTTTGTATCTTTTCATTCTTTTTCATTCTTTTTTCTTTTTTTTTTTTCTTTTCTCTTTTTTGTTGTTATTTTCTTTTCCTTTTTTTTTTGTTCTTTTCTCTTGCTCTAACTTTTGCCTGGGTCGCCCTTCCGGGTTTTCGGCCCAGCGAGCCTCTCAAAGGGTAAAAGTGTAACAAGTCCATGCCAAATGGTCTTAGGGTTTTGCAGCCATCCGTATCCAGGAGAGTTGTCGTTGCATTGATTTACTGAAGGATCCATCTTCAACTCTTCGAGCATATCGGACATTTTTGCCCCTAGTTCGAGGGGTGCTTTTGTTCTAGCTTCACAAGCCTCTTCTAATGAAATCTGATCTTCTTGATCTAGCTTTCTCGCTTCTTGTTCGAGGGCTGCTTTGAATCTGGCCACACAGGCCTTACATGGCGGTTGACCGTTGAACATTCTGAATGGGTCCAAGGTTCGAAAACAAATGGATTGAATCTTGAGGCTGAGAGCGATCCTAGGCTGCACAATCTCAAGAGCGATTCCACACAGGTCTTCACAGGACTGCGCAAAACATTTTGTTTTTGAAAGTTTTTTAAGAAAGCGACAAATCGCTCGCGCTGAAGATAGTGTGGAACCAATCTGGATCAAAGCTAGGGTCCTTCTCAGTACTCACACTAACAAGCATGGTTTCATTCATTAAGGGCTTAGCACGCCTCTCTTTCTCTCAGTTTGATCAAAGTTTTGCAAATCCCGAGGAATTCCTTCCCTTTTGTTTTCACTGCAGTGTTCAAAAAGTTTTGGAAAACTTAGGTCGATGCAATGAATTCAAGGCACAGAAAAGACACAGTTTCTAGTCAGATACTGCCATCTCATTTGGAATTTCTGGCACAACTGGCACATGGCAGAAGCAAACACAAGAATGTGAAAATCACTGCTGTTCCATTCAAATCTGTTGGCACTACTGGCTCCAAGGCAGAAATAGACTCAAAACAAAACGAAAAGACAAACACAAAACAAAATGGTGACGCCCGAGGTAACACCCCCTGGAATCACCCGACTCCTATACAACAGGACTGACTCGATACAACGAGACAAACCCAAAACAAAAGAGACTGACTCAAAACAAAAGACAGACTCAAAAACAAAACAACAAGACTGACCCAATACGTAAGTCAGAATGTACAAAACCCAGCATTCACAAATGCTCAAAATAGTGCATGCCATACACCATATCTGAAATAAACTGAATGCCGCCCGCAGGTGGTTCATCCCTCGATCACATCACATTATCCCCTACAAGTTCACTGATCAAGTGCTGATAGACTTTGCAGGACCTGGTGCGGGGATGACCCCGTTTTCAATCAAATTTTGTATCTCATGGCGGAGACGGACACAACTGTCGGTATCATGACCGGTTTGTTGATGGAAAGCACAGCACTTAGTCGGGTCATGTTTTGGAGGGAGAGGATCGGGTAGAGGCCGTTACTCTAGTAGTTTCAGATGTCCTTTCCTAAGTAGGACCCCCAAGGCTTTAGACAAAGACATATAGAGTGGGGTGAAAACCCTCTTGCCTCGGGGTAGATAGTCTGAAGTTCGGGGGTTTGAAGTGGATGCACCAACAAAGGGGGTGGTTGTTCTTGGTGTGGTGGTGGCGACCATGCCCACTTCGGAAGATCTTGCAGCTGCGTCACCGCTGGTGGTCGCATTCGAACTGCGGGTAAACGCCCTCCTGGGTTGCTCCTTCTCCTAGTCAATGAGGCCCTGCTTCATAGCATCCTCGATCTGTACTCCCATCTCATGCAAATCTGAAAAGGTAGGGAAGGGGAGCACGATCATTTTCTGCATTAGTTTGGGCTGGAGGTTGCGCACAACCATCCGTATTTGATCCTTATCCGTTGGCCTAATGGTCATCATTGAGGCCTTGGCCCTCCAGTGGGCCACGAATTCTGAGAAGCTCTCCTTAGGCTCCTGCCTCGTCGTCTCAAGATCACGGGTCATAATCTCGATTTGGGTATTGTATGAATATTGTGTGACGAAGGCCTCAGCTATCTCCTCCCAACTTCGTTTCACTGAATCCTCCAATTTGGCGTACCAGATGGCCGCAATACCCGACAGGGTCTTGCCAAAAAGGGAAAGCTTCTGTAATCTTGTCAAGCCCATTGGGCGCAGAACATCTGAAAACAAACTCAGGTGGACCATGGGATCTCCTGACCCGTCAAAACGGTCGATGTGAGGCATCTTGAACCTGTCCGGCAGTGTCACAGCTGCGTTGGTGTACCCGTCCTCAATGTCCGGGATGGACTTTACCCCCTGTGATTTTTTGAACAACTTTTCAAGCTTGCTCAACTTCAACACTGTATGGTCTACCTCGAACTCAAAGGGAGAGTCTGATGGGTTGATTGGTGCTTTAGACAGCTGGGGTAAGATTGAGGGCGGAGCCGGCCCTGTCGGAATGTCCATACCTTCTTGGACATTTGGCGTCTCCCCGGGTATTGGATCTACTGGTGGGGGGGAGCTTGATGCGAAGCAAATGCTCCGTTTTGCTGTTGCAATCTGGTGATTAGCTCTGCCTGTTGGGCCATGACCGCAGCCTGCTGTTTGGTGAATTCAGCTTGGCGGACAGCATCTTGCTGCATGAGTTTCATACTTTCTTGCATCTGGCGCATCAGTGCCTCCATCCCTGATGTGTTCTGCTGATCCATCTAACTGACTGGTATCTATCCCTGTAGTAGAAACTGAGACCTTAGCCTGACTGTTCACTGGTGGGGTGGATAAGGGCCACTGATCTGGTAACTGCTGAACTGGTGATTTGTGCCTGACTGGCCCTTTTACCTTGCCTCTGGCAAAGGAACACTGATTGCCCTAGAACTGAATCTCTGACCTGACAAAGTCTATCAGCACAAGTTCAATGAACCTCGGGGGATATCGGAGCCCTCTGAAGCTATGGTTCCCAGACTACACTGTAAAAGAGAAAACAGAGAACATCACAGCCTGATTTCACGATAACCCATATGAGCAGAGCTGAATGATTGTGCCTCTACAGAATTTTGCCCGTAAACTGATACCCTCAGGTAAACTGAATCCCAAAATACTGAACTGGTGCCCGCAGGCCTGATGACCAGACTTGTAAACTGATACACGCATTCCTGTAGAGACGCACTCTAAAAGCACATAACAGATAAGTGAGAGCCAAAACACCCCTATGTTGGGGTAGGGTTTCCCTGTCCTATTTTGTCAGGAGCTAGGGTTTCACTACGCACGCAGTGGTTTCAAACAACCTATATCGGGTAAGCAACCTGTCCTAGTTTGGAATGGTCACTATGGATCCGAATATGCACTAGGTCGAATGGTCAAAAGGGTGCCCCGGTAAAACCAGGGTTTGTGTTCCCATACTGGCAGAGCCCACAACCGGTCAGCCTTATGGTCATGTCTTGACAAGACAAGCCTCCGGCAAACCGTTCAGGAATAGCAGATGGCAAACACGGTGTACTAGGCGCACCAATGCAAAGGCAATGCAAAGAAACATATAAGTATAATCAAAACAAGATATCATGAGTTCGAGTCAAGTTCTCTAAATCCCCAGCAAAGTCGCCAGAAATTGTAGACGTCCCCGAATGCCCCGGGAGGAACGAGCTCCCCCGTTCCGTTCAATATTAGGCTCACTACAGTTCAGGACTCTCAATTTGTCACGGTTCTAAATCAGAACCAAAGAGTCCAAATCTGGTAAATCGTTTTGAGAAAACAGATTTTGAAAGAAGTGCCAAATATGGACTGCTTTGCCAGATACAGAGTCGCCACCTAAATATTTTATTTTTGGAAAATTTAGGAAACCCTGACTCGTTGCCTAAGGCCACGTGTCCGTCATCACCAAAGTTGCCTCGGCTTGGGAACTTGGGTACGATTGGGGAAGGTCACTTCGTGAGCACCCCCGCTCGCCCAATCAAAGATCGGCCTCTACTAACCATGATATCTATTTTTGAAAACATTATGCGTTCTTATTCCGGTTATTAGCCTAGATTTACTATGTGATGCGCACAGCATACAAGTATAGACTGGATCGCTTGAATTGGAACAAAACATTTCATGTTTGTTTATTTTGAAAATGATTTGATGGTGCTACCCGCAAGTAGGCTAAGACGTGGATTTGCCACCCTCAGGTGGGCTTAGAAAACATGATTTTGCCACTATCTAGTGGGCTTAAAACACACATTTGATGAATTGTTCCAATCCAAATAACCCAACCTTCACCCACAGGCATTCAGGAAGTTATATCACATAAGCATATAGCCTCATGGTAAGCATGCTATTCATGGCAGTCACTCACACGCATGCAAGGATACTAAAGCATAAAACTTACCGAATACTCCAAGCCAAAACAGAAACTAATTAGAAATCCATGCATGATCCTAATTATACAGAAATGCCTAATGCAACACATGCAAAAGTGCAACTATAGCAGGCTTGGCTATTCTAAACATGGCATATGAAATGCTACAGCTAACATGTATTCAACTTGAAATTGAAAATACAATGCAGTTAGTATGATGCACCGAGCCCGGTGCATGTAAGACAGATGAATGAATGCAAACATGCTATCATATTGTATGCTAATTGAAACATGCCCTAATCTAACCATCATAAGCGGGTAAATAAAAGGGAGAAAGACGTGGGGTTGGAAGACATACATCACACACACGCACACTTATTACAGTTGTGCCCTCGCTCGGAGGGTCCAAATAAATAATATACAGTCCCGAATGAATATTACAGTCCAAATATGTACAAAACCCTAATTAATTAACAAATTAAATTAGGAAAGCAATAAATTGGCATGCAAGCCAGGGACTGCCTCAACTCTGCTCCGGATGATGGATGATGCATGCTTGAGTTGCCTTATGCGGAAATCCACTGCGATGCCCCAATTAGCCTCTGTTTGCAATTATTCTCGGGATGCGTGCCAAGCTTCGGAAGGCTGCTGATTTTTGATTTGTTGCAACAGAGAGCAGCAAAGGAGCATGGCAAAGTATTTTCACATATGTATGCATGACTACTCTTCAGGGAGTGTAGTCATCGATCCTCGTGCCACCAATCACGCATCTCGATGCATGATAGCCGAGGAGTCGATTTGCACGACTCAATATGAAATGAATGCACATATGGACACAATAAGGCCTAGACTCCATCATGGATAATCCGGAGCGTCGGCGACCAGGAATTGAGACACGTTCCGTCACTCGGAGTATGAAACGTACCTCGTTTCCCGTGCTTGGGCTAATTCCTATCCCAAGCACAATGCAATATGCATGACATGCATGAATGTAACTAATATACAACCTAGCATGCACAATGCTATGACATGGCATACACGATGCACGAGATAACATGGCATACACAATGCGCTAACATACAATCTAGCATACGCAATGCTATGAAATGAAATGCATACACAATGCATAATGGGCTTACACCAACATGAGTGGACCTCAGCCACACTCACATAAGAGGCCATAATATGAAAAATGAGACACTCGAAATGCGTGCACACATGCACGCAAACTGAGGACCGAACCTAAGGCACAACATGCAACTCTAACTAGGCATGGCAAGGCACAAAATATGGCATAAAAACATGCAAGTTTCAGCACTGAAATGTGATGCAAAATGATCCCGAAACATGGAAACATGGCACCCGATGCATGGAATGAGACCCGAAACATGAAATTAGGTACATGGGATGACCTATGGCTATGCAAAGCATGCATTATTTGAACATGAAGTATGAAGATAGAATCAAGACAGTCCCAAAAAAAGCATATTTACAGTTTTAAGCAAGGCCAAAAAATGGACACAAATAGGACTAAGCTAGCATACAAAAATGGTCCCGTAAGAGAGGTAATGAAGAAAGTAGCAGCTGATGGCCCTAAATGGCCAAGAGCCCTTCAACAAAGTTTAAGAGGGGCTCAAAATGAAGCACTTTACAGTTTAAAACAAGCCACGAAAACAAACACAAGTATGGCTAAACTATTGTGCAAGAAATGGGCCAAAAGGGAGACAAAGAAGCAAGTGATGGTTGCTGGCCTCAAAAATATGATGGCCCTTCAACAAAGTTGAAGGGGGGACGAAAACATGATATTTTACAGTTAGTGACCAAACCCAAAACAGTGCACATGCAAGCCTAAAATACTATGCAAAATAAGGCCTAAAAAGAGGTTTAAACACAAAGAGCAAAAAGGGAACCTCAAACAGCAAAGGTCCCTTGATCAAACATGAATAAGGGGTCAAAATGAGGCCATTTACAGTTCGGACCAGAGCCCAAAAATATAAGCACAGGGGGCTAACAAAACATGCAAAAAATAAGGCCAAAAGAGGGATAAAGAGGCAAGTGCCAAAAGGAAGCCTCAAACAGTGAAGAGCCCTTCAACAATGTTGAAGAAGGGCTCAAAATAAGATACTTTACAGTTTATGACCAAGCTCAAAACAGTTTACAAAAGAGCCTAAAATACTATGCAAGAAAGAGGCATACAAGAGAGGTAAAGAAGAAAGTGTAAAAAGGAAGCCTCAAACAGGGAGAGGCCCTTAAACAAATATGAAAAGGAGGTCAAAATAATGCTATTTTCAGTTAGGGTTGGAGCCCAAATATGTAAGAAAGTATATCTTAGATTGTATGCAAAAATAGGGCCAAAAAGATGAGAAGGAGACTTACCCTTGAAGACCAAGTCTTTGACAACTCTTGGACCAAGTTTTGTGGCTCCTTAGCTCTGGAAAACAGCTCCAAGTGGCTGGAATGGAGGGTGGAGGCCTTGTGCTAAGTGGTGTAGGGTAAATGGTGTAGGACTTGAGAGGTTTTGGTGCTTGGAGTGTAGGGAGAGAGAGATACAATATAGGAGGCTTAGAGCAAAATTTGTAACCCTCCAGATGGGAGCTGGAGGTGCTGTTATATAGGCAAAGGAGTGGAGAAAAAAAGGGGAAAATGGGGGGAAAAGGAATTCAAGTTTCCCCCCAAAAGTGCAGCCCCCCGTATACACAATCTGGGGGGAAACAAAATACATTTTTGTAATGTACCAGAGGAAGGGATCATGGCCGGCTGGTTATTGTAGTTGCAGGTGGCCGGCCGACCCTTTCCATGGCCGGCCGGCCAAGGGTCAAAAGGGTCGAGAGGTATTAGTGGCCGGCCACCCCAGATTGGTGGCCTCCCATGTGTGCACAACACAATCATGTGGTCAAAAACTGGAGAAAGTAAACCAGGAGAGAGAAAAGTCCACTTTTTGGAGGGGTTCAAAAGGGTCAAACACAATTACTGGCCGACCATATGATATTGGTAGCCTCCCAGGTGTGTACATCACAAATATGTGGTTTGGGGCAAGAAAAAGTGGCCTTATGGTGGTCAACATTGGCTTTCAAGTGAGAAAAACGGGTGACGGAGGGCGATGGAGGAATAAAACGGGTTGTCAGAACAATTACTGGCCTCCCACCCTTCTACAACCTTTCTAACAATGAAACAGAGGTCCCTGCCAAAAATGAACTCAAACCGATGCAAAATGGAGGTTCGGGGGCCGAAACGCGCAGCCCGAGGCCCCGAAAACTGACTGTTAGGCACCGGAAGTGGTGTTCGACCACGAAGTTGGTCTCTCGAGCCACAGTGTCCCTCAAAAGGGAGCAAATAAGATGCATGCCAAAAATCGGAGCAAACGGAGGTGGTTAAGCAGTCCCAAACCGAGGCACACGGCCAACGGCTCTGAAAAATCTGAAACCGGACTCCAAACGGGCAAAATGGCCTACAACCACGAAACGTAGCCTACGGCCACTGAGAGATGATCTACGAGACCTCTCCCTCCCTTCGAGAAGAGAAAACAGAGAAAACAGAACCTGGTTCGCAAACCGAGACAAAGCATGAAAGAGTCCGGAAGTTCGGAGGCAAGGCTCGCAGCCGAGACTCTGAAACCTCTGAACGAGCACGATATGCAACATCACCAAGCGCTCAATCGGTGACGTCTGAGTCTTAAGGTCGGTCAAAAATGGGGTGTCTACACATGCCATTCCATAATATAAAGCGTTAAGATCAAGGCACATCCAGAAATCAATTACACACAATCACACAAGAGATTTACGTGGTTCAACAATTGCCTGCGTCTACGAGATAGATATCCACTGTAGAATTTTTTCCGAAGGGAGTTTACAACACTCACACCTCACTCTCTCTATAGCACTCTCACTCTCTTACACAAATTATACACTCTGTGTTTGATGACTCTGTACTCTGTGTTTGATGCCTTTGTTTGTGTGTTTTTCTTCTCTTCCTCTCAGCCTTTATTTATACATAAAAGAGATGGAACAAAGTCATGTGAAGGGAGTTATTGGGTTGCCAAACTGCCAACTGCCAATTGCCAACTTCCCTCTTCCTTCTTGACTTGGAGAGCCAATCAGCCAACCTCTAACTACTCCATGTGGGCTGGAGTTAACAATTCTCTCCCTCCACGCCGATATGGATAACTGACTTCTTACTTGAAGTCCATCTCAGCAGATTCTTGCAAACTTCCAGTTTGTCTTTGGCGACAACCTTGGTCATCATGTCAAAAGGATTCTTGTCCGTGTGAATCTTCACTAGCTTCATCAGCTGATCCATCACTTCTCGTATCCAATGATACCGGATATCAATGTGCTTTGTGCGGGAATGGTACATGGAATTCTTGCTCAGATCAATTGCACTCTGACTATCACAATGTACCTCACAATGTACCTTGTACTCTTCCTACTGTAGACCCAGTTCTTGGAGAAACCGCTTTAACCACAACATTTCCTTTCTAGCATCTGCGCCAGCAATGTACTCTGCCTCTGTTGTAGATAAAGCAACACACTTTTGTAGTTGGACTGCCATGAAACAACTCCCCCTACAAAGGTGAACAGAAATCCGAATGTAGACTTTCTACCATCAAGATCACCCGCCATACCGACATCTGTAAAACCCTCTAAAATTGGTTCAACTCTCCCGAAACATAAACACGTCTTTGAAGTTCCCTTTAAGTACGGAAGAATCCATTTGACTGCCTTCTAATGCTCCTTTCCTGGATTGGCGAGGAATCTACTTACAATGCCAACTGCATGAGTTATATCTGGTTGGGTACACACCATTGCATGCATCAAACTTCCTACTGCGGAACAATAAGGGATTGCCTCTATTTCTTTCCTTTCAGAGCTAGTCGTAGGGCACGAATGCTATGTCACCTTGAAATGGTTGGCCAATGGTGTGCTAACTGACTTGGCATCTTTCATGTTGAACCTTTCAATCACATGTTCAACATATTTCCCCTGTGACAGCCATATCTTATTGGCTTTCCTATCATGAACAATCTTCATGCCCAAAATCTGCTGTGCGCCTAAATTTTTTATGTCAAAATACTGCAACAAGTCCGTTTTCAACTTATTGATCATAGCAATATCATGTCCGATGATTAGCATATCATCGACATACAACAGTAGGATGATGAAGTTTCTATCTGAAAACCTTCGGAAATATACACACTGGTCTGCTACCGTTCTTGTGTACTCGTGATCCACCATGAATAAATCAAACTTTTTGTACCATTGTCTCGGCACCTGCTTCAGGCCATAGAGACTCTTCTTCAGTTTGTAGACTAGATTTTGTTTCCTTTTAACTTCAAATCCTTCCGGTTGCTCCATATAGATCTCTTTCTCCAAATCACCATGGAGAAGGGCAGTTTTGACATTCATCTATTCTACCTCCAGATTCAAGCGAGCTGCTAATCCCAAAGCTACTCAAATGGAAGTCATCTTCACAACTGGGGAGAAGATCTCATCAAAATCAATTCCTTTCTTCTGCCCAAAACCTTTGACCACCAAGCGAGCTTTATGCTACAATATTTTATCGTTGCCATCTTTCTTCAATTTGTACACCCATTTATTTTTCAATGGCTTCCTGTCATTTGGAAGTGAAACAAGCTCATAAGTGTGGTTTTTCTGCAAAGAACTCATCTCCTCATTCATGGCTTGCATCCAGCAATCTTTCTCTATATGACTCTTTGCTTTCGCAAAACTTTCAGGCTCCCCCTCATCAGTAATCAAAATATACTGAGAAGCAGGATATTTAGTTGATGGCACAACAGCTCTTTCAGATCTCCGCAACTGAAGCCCAGTTGTCTCTGGTTGTGGGGGTTGCTCCTCCTGCTCAATACCCTATTCATCTAGGTCTTCATATCATTCCTCCTGATCCTCAATTTCTGGCATAGGATCCTATAACTCTAGCACTTCTTCTTGCACATCATCACATCTAGCATTTTGTGATGGCTCGGGGAGATGGGAACAAGTCTGGAGTGATGACATCTCTAGACTTTGCAAACTTCTCAAAATCTGCTACTGTCTGGTCTTCCTGGAACACAACATTTCTGCTCCTAAACATCTTCTTGTTCACTGGGTCCCACAACTTGTACCTAAATGATGTATCTGAATAGCCCACAAATATGCATGGAATGGAATTGTCATCAAGCTTTTGTCCGTTTTCCTTGGAGATGTATGTCAACACCTTACACACGAACACTCTCAAGTGAGAATATGATACCTTTCTTTTGGATCAAACTTCCTCAGGTATCGCAAAGTTCAACGGGACTGAAGGTGACCTGTTGATGAGATAACAGGTTGTACGGGCGGCTTTAACCTAGAATGACTTTGGCAACTTTACCATTTTGAGCATGTATCTGACTCTTTCAACAATAGTGCGGTTTATCCTCTCTGTCACACCATTGTGTTGTGGGGTATCGAAAACTGTTGTCTCATACCAAATACCTCTGCTAGCACAATATGCTTCAAAAGCATTGGAAGTGTACTCGTTACCATTGTCTATGCGAAGACACTTTAACTTCTTCTCAGTTTCTCTTTCTACCATTGCATGGAACTCCTGAAAGTGCTGGAATACCTCATCCTTCGTCTTCAGGAAATACACCCACAACTTCCTTGATGCATCATCAATAAAGGTCGGAAAATACTTGCGGCCACCAAGTGACTCCATTTCGATTGGGCTACAAACATCCGAGTATATCATGCTGAGCACTTTTGTTTTCCTCTTGTTCGTTGAACTAAATGATACTCGATGCTGCTTGCCATAAAGGCAATGATCACACGGCTTCAGGGCACTCCCTTTAGATAAGGGTATCTTGGATTGCTTTGCCAACAGATACAATCTCTTCTCACTCATGTGAGCTAGTCTTTTGTGCCATAAGTCTGGTGACTCCTTGTCTTCTGCTGCATTAAGACTTCCTAGACAGATCTTTGTTTGAGTCTTGTACAGTGTTGAAGACATCTCTCCTCTGGCGATTATCAAAGCTCATCCTGTCAGCTTCCGACGGCCATTTCTGAATGTACTTCTATAGCCCTATCAGTCCAGGGCACTTTCGAAGATAAGATTGAGGCGCAAATCTAAAACATGCTTCACATCTTTAAAAACCAACTTGTGTCCGACATTAGTCTGAATACTAATGTCTCCAATACCCATAATCTTCGAATAACTAGAATTCCCCATTCGAACAGTGCCAAAATCTCCAACATTGTATGAGCTGAAGAGTTCTCTGTGGGAAGTGGTGTGATAAGATGCAGTTGTGTTTATCACCTACTCTGTACAGCTGTGGTCAGCCACGTGAAGGAAATCCTCCTCTTCACCAACTGCAAGAAGTATTTCCTCAGTTGTTGTGGCTGTCGTGTTCTTATCTCCCTTTGGCTTACTGCTTTGGCCTTTATCTTTTTGGCTTGGGCAGCTCCTCTTTATGTGACCCTCCTGGCCACAGTGAAAGCAAGTGAAACTAGAGTAACCTTGACTTTTACTGTCTATGGATTTACCCATGTTGTTCCATCTACCTCTACTCTTGTTTCTTCCTCTCCCTTTTCCTCTACCTCTATTTTCTGTGACAAGAGCATGGGACTGATTACCTCCTATGTCTTTCCTCCTTGTCTCTTCATTGTACATGGCGTCTATGACCATGTTCATGGTCAGCTTCCCCTCTAGTGTAGAGTTACTGAGAGAAACCACCAACGTCTTCCAGCTATCCGGTAAAGAACTAAGCAGTAATACGGCTTGCATTTCATCATCCAAGAGCATCTTGACGGTTCCAAGTTGATTTACCAGATTCTTGAATTCACTGGTGTGCTCGGCGACAGACACACTATTCTTTAACTTCAAATTCACAAGGCTTCTCATCACCAAGGCTTTGTTCCGGACGGTCTTTGACTAGTACATTCCTTCTAACATTATCCAAAGGACATATGCATCTGTCTCCTGGTCGACATGGTGGAACACACTGTGGTCTATCCATTGTCTAATACAATCGACAGTCTTCCGGTTCATGTTTATCCAGTCTTCATCCTTCACTTCTTCCGGGTTAACCCTTTTTAGAGCAATAGGATCAAACAGGTCTTTATAATATAGGATGTCTTTCATCCGCGACTTCCAGATTGCATAATTGGAAAAATTCAACTTGATCATGGATCCTAAAGTTGATGTGGACTCCTCCATCGTCTACTTTCTTTTTACAGAAAAATCTGAATTAAAAATCTGACCGTATAGATGTCTCTGAAATACTCCAAATAGTTGAAAATCACTATTGGATTGCCAAAATTGGACTTTAAATGGCTCAGATCTAGCCAAAATAAGTTCGATGGTTTAAATCTGTAGATGTACGTTAGCCGCGCTGCACTGGATAACCCCCACTTTTTGATCGGGTCGTGTCACACCAGCGGGTTGACTAGGCTAACATGGCACTGACGTGGCGACACATGGCGATGACGTGGCTGGCATGTGGCGCTTACGTGGATTGCCGAGATCGCGTGTGACGTGGCGGTGACGTCATGCACACATGCGCACCACTCTTCTTCTTCCTTCCGGCGCGCGTTTGCGACTAGGATGACGCGCTGGGCTGTCAACAACGTGTATGGAGCGTGCCTGAAAGTGGGCCTCAAGCATTTTCTTCAGAGGGCGTGTGAGGGCGTGAGGCCTCTTCTTAGGCTAGGCTTTGCAGTTCTAGACTTCTCTCGTCGAGAGCTTCCTCCTGGTATGCTCAAAATTGAATTTCGAGCAACTTGATTTCTGGGCAGTTTTGAAAAACACACCCTGTTTTTCGGAAAATCGACCAACGCGGCTCTGATATCATTTGTTAGGATCAAGGCATACCCAAAAATCAGTCACGCACAATCACATAAGAGATTTATGTGGTTCGACAATTGCCTACGTCCACGGGAGAGATATCTACTATAGAATTTTTCTCGGAGGAGGGAGTTTACAACACTCACACCTCATTCTCTCTCTATAGCACTCTCACTCTCTGACACAGATTATACACTCTGTGTTTGATGCCTCTGTCTGTGTGTTTTTCTTCTCTTCCTCTCAGCTTCTATTTATACATAAAAGAGAGGGAACAAAGTCAAGTGAAAGGAGTTATGGGGTTGCCAAACTGCCAATTGCCAACTTCCCTCTTCCTTCTTGACTTGGAGAGTCAACCAGCCAACCTCCAACTACTCCATATGGGCTGGAGTTAACATAAAGTTGAATAGTTTTAATAGGAGAACAAAGTGTCTCGGAGAATTGAAGTCAATAAGCCAATTTCTACTTTGGGTAACTTACGGGCAGTACAATAACAGTGTTTTGACTTGTAACAGCCATTGTGTTTACTTGTTAATCATCTACTGCTGCAACATGATCGTGGAAAGAACACTGGAGTGCTTTTACATCATATAGCAGATATTGTCTTAGAATTTGCATCTTGACCTTACATTTGCATATATATTTTACAGACCGCAACAGACAATATTTATTATGCAACAGCTTAGATATACATACATACAAACAAGGCAACCATACCTATTTAATTGGAATTTTTTGGTACTGCATTTCTTGTATTGTATGTTGGTAATAAATTGATTGAGGTTATTTGTTAAATTGTACAGGTGGAGTATCTTCCTGTTGTTTCACCCCTTGAAAATCAAAAGGAAAATGCTGTCCATTTTGCTCAAAGGGTGAGTCTGCACTATTTTGTTTATTCTTGCTGCTTCCTTGGTTTATTTTGATATTAAGATCTGTGAGAATACATTGTGAATCTTACAAATTAGGCAAGATTGTGGTTGTACATATTAGAGTCCTATTAGAGGAGTGATTGTATTCCCCTTTTTGGTTTAGGAGTTAGGGCTATATAATCTAAGGTCTAGTTATAATCAAATATCCAATTGAATATAGAGAAATACAAAAAGCTTACATGGTATCAGAGTCACGTCTGAAACCCTAGGTTTGGCCTTGATCATTCGAAGTTCTTCGTTCTTGCTTGTTGGGTCTTTTTGGGTCGATCGAAGCTAGCCCTCTCTGGGTCGTGATAGTCGCGACAGCCCTCTCCAAAGCCACGAAGGTCTTGTTGGGTCGTGACAATCTTCTCTGAAGTCGCAACAGCCCTCTCTGTCTTCGCTGAAATCGCGATTGCCTTCTCTTGTTGGGTCTGAAGTCGCGAGTCTGGTTTGGGCTTGAGGGATCCCTCTCACGACCTCTGCGTTGGCTCTCTCTCTCTGGTCTTTGCTCTTGGTTTTGCTCTCTCTATCTCCGGTTTTGTTCTATGTTCTGATTTCAATCCACCTTGATCTCTCTGTTTTTAACTTTGGATTATTACAAGTTAACCCCTCAACTTTATTGGATTTTATCACTGTGCCCATCAGTTCTTTTTTCTTTTATTTCTGGTTCATTACAACGTCAGAAGATAAAATCCAAGCTATTAAATGCAGGCTTACAAGTGACAACTATGCATATTGGTTTAGTGTTATGAGAAATTTTCTTCTCGGTCAAAAAAAATAGGGATACATTTCTGCTTCTGTTCCTCGTCTATCGGATCTCAAACAAAAAGACTATCTGAGTTCTTGTGACACTTGGGATTGTGATAATGCTCAAGTTTTGACCTGATTCCATAACTCTGTAGATGACCATATCGAGATGATGTTCTCTAAATATAGCACTACCAAAGAGGTGTGGGATTACTTACAAAGTGTTTATCAGCAGTCCAACTTTGCCAAACGGTATGAGTTGGAAATAGTTATTCAGGGAGCTCGTCAACAGGATCTGTCTATTCAAGACTTCCACATTGAGATGACAGGCCTCTGGGATCAGCTGGCTCTGATAGAACTATCTAGCCTCAAGACACTTGACGCTTATGTTGAGTTTCGGGAGCAAGGTCGTTTAGTGCAATTCTTAACAGCTCTCTCCCCTCAGTATGAGGCTATCTATTATGGCATCCTTCATCAGTCTCCTCTCCCCTCTGTCGATGCTATTGTTTGTGAGCTCCTCTCCAAGGAAACCCGTCTTAAAATAGCCAGTCAGACTCTATCTCCATCTGTCTTCTTGGCTACTACTCCGTCTCCTCTACTACCGAACCTCTCACCTCATTAGCTTCAGGCCAATATAAAGCCCAAGAAGGGCCACTAGCCTCTGATGAGTTTGCTTTTTGCCATCAAAAAGGCCATTGGAAGTACAACTATCCCAAGAAGGGCCATCAATCTGCTCAGTCTTCTTAGCCACAGTCCTGAGGTCCTGCTCTGAGTATTTTTCGCCCTTCTGCTGGTTATACTACCTCTGCCCCAGCTTCTGATCCTGACTTGGCTTCCTTGAGTGCTCAAATTGCTCAGCTTCAGCATCTCTTGTCCACCTCTTAGTCATTTTCATATGCCTCTGCTCTCACCTCTTCTCATTCAAGTTTGTTTGGGTCCTCTTCAGGTATTCCTCCATCTGTCTGGCTCTTTGATTCTGGTGCCTCTCATCATATGACTCCTCACCTTTCCTTACTCTAAAATTGTATCCCCCCCTCCCTTTCCTATTACTATCAATACTGCTAATGGGTCTGGTATGTCTGTCATATCTATTGGGTCTGTTTTACCTTCTGCTATATCTGTTGTTACTATTCCCTCGATTTTTTATGTTCCTCGACTATCTGTTAGCTTGCTTTCTATCGGTCAGCTTGATACTTCTGATTTTGATGTTATCTTTTCTTCTACTATTTGTTGTGTGCAGGATCGCGTATCCAAGAAGCAGATTAGGATCGGCCGTAGAGTTGGAGATCTCTATGTGGTGGAACGCCTACATCTTTCTTAGTCTACCTCCCCCGTTGCACCTTCTTCTTTTCAGTTAGATTCTCAGTCGAGTCAGTTTTATTCTCACAATTGTGAATCTTACAAATTAGGCATGATTGTGGTCATACATATTAGAGTCCTATTAGAGGAGTGATTGTATTAGAGTCCTATTAGAGGCATGATTGTATTCTCCTTTTTGGTTTAGGAGTTAGGACTATATAATCTAAGGTCTGGTTGTAATCAACTATACAATTGAATATACAGAAATACAGAAAGCTTACAATGCTTATACCATTGAAAATATTCCTACCAGCCAGGAAAGCTGTTTGCACTTCACTGATAACACCAGGTAACACCTTTTTCAACCTTCTTGACAAAATTTTGGCCAAAATTTTGTACAACACACCTATCAAACAAATTGGCGGATAGTCCGCCAATCCTTCAGGGTTAACCTTCTTCGGTATAAGAGTAATAAATGAACTATTAATTCCTTTAACCAACTTACTATTTTTGTAGAACTCCTATATAAATTGAAACACATAACATTTCATTATCTTCTAGCACTTCTGAATACAAATCATATTGAATCCATCCGGTCCAGGTGCTTTATTACCTTCACACTATTTTATTGCTTCCCAAACCTCATCCATTGTAAACTCAGGTTCCAGCACTTCCACTACCTTTGTTCTACTGACTAAAATGAAATTTCTAGTTAGTTTTGGTCTAGACTTCCATTCTTCAGCAAAAGCCTTTGAAAAATACCTCAAGACTGCTTCTCTCATCAGCACAGGTTCTTCAAACCTAATACCATCTACTACTACTGAGTCAACTAAATTCATTCGCTGCCTTTTACTAGACATGATATGAAAGAACCTAGTGTTTCTATCTTCATTTTGAGCCCAGTTTAATCTAGATTTCTGACACCATATAAAATCCATCTTTTTCCTTAACTCCCTTACCAAATTCCTCACCTCTCTTCTGGTTGCTGATTCTTGAGTTTCCAGCACTCTTGACTCTGCAATCAGATCAAATGCATGCAGCTCCTCTTCTGTTTTTTTATTTAAGACTCAACAATTCCAAACTCTTTAAGATTCCATCTCTTCAGCTCAGATTTAAGACCACACAATTTCATCCTGATTCTGTACCCAGCCCATCCCTGTACCAGTGATTCAGACCAAGATTTTTGTTCTACTGAAATTGGGGTGTACAAACCAGGCATTAATAAATCTAAAAGGCCTAGTGTAGACGTCCCCGAACATCTCGGGAGGACGAGTCCCGTTTTGTTTGTTTTGGGGTTCACTACAGTTCGGACTCAAATTGTCACGGTTCTCAATCTGAACCAAAGAGTCCAAATCCGGCAAATCGTTTTGGCAAAACAGATTTTTTGAAAGAAGTGCCAAACATGGACTACTTTGCCAGATACAGAGTCGCCACCTAAATATTTTATTTTTGGGAAATTTAGGAAACCCTGACTCGTTGCCTAAGGTCACGTGTCCGTCATCACCAAAGTTGCCTCGGCTCGGGAACTTGGGTACGATTGGGGAAGGTCACTTCGTGAGCACCCCCGCTCGCCCGATCAAAGATCGGCCTCTACTAACCATGATATCTAGTTTTGAAAACTTTATGTGTTCTTATTCCGGTTATTAGCCTAGATTTACTATGTGATGCGCACAGCATACAAGTATAGACTGGATCGTCTGAATTGGAACAAAACATTTCATGTTTATTTTTTAAAGTGGTTTGATGGTGCTACCCGCAAGTAGGCTAAGACGTGGATTTGCCACCCTCGGGTGGGCTTAGAAAAATATGATTTTGCCACTATCTAGTGGGCTTAAAACTCACAGTCAATGCATTTATTCCAATTCAAATAATCCAACATTCACCCACAGGCATTCAGGCAGTTATATCACATAAGCATATAGCCTCATGGTAAGCATGCTATCATGGCAGTCACTCACACACATGCAAGGATGCTAAAGTATAAACACTTACCGAGTACTCCAAGCCAAAACAAAAGCTATGTTAGAAATCCATGTATGATCCTAACTATACAGAAATATCTAATGCAACACATGCAAAATGCAACTAAGATAGGCTCGGCTATTCTAAAGATGGCATGTGAAATGCTACAACTAACATGTATTCAACTAGGAATTGAGATACAAATGCAGTTAGTATGATGTGCCGAGCCCGGTGCATGCAAGACAGATGAATGAATGCAAACATGCTATCATACTGTATGCTAATTGAAACATGCCCTAATCTAACCATCATAAACTAATAAATAAAAGGGAGAAAGACGTGGGGTTGGAAGACATACATCACACACACGCACACTTATTACAACATTGCCCTCACGCAGAGGGTCCGAATAAATAATACAGTCCCAAATGAATAAATAATACAGTCCCGAATAAATACAGAATCCTAATTAATTAACAAATTAATCTAGGAAAGTAGTAAATTGGCACGCAAATCCATGGACCACCTCTGCTCTGTTCCAAATGATGAATGATGCATGCTCGGGTTGCCTTGTGCGGAGAATCCCTTGCGATGTCCTGATTTGCCTCTGTTTGCAATTATTCTTGAGATGCGTGCCAGGCTCCGAAAGGTTACTGATTTCTGATTTGCTGCAACAGAGAGCAACAAAGGGGCATGGCAAAGTATTTTCACATATGTATGCATGACTACTCTTCAAGGAGTGTAGTCCTCGATCCTCGTGCTACCAATCATGCATCTCGATGCATGATGGCCGAGAAGTTGAATTGCATGACTCAATATGAAATGAATGTACATATGGACACAACAAGGCCTAGACTCCATCATGGATAATCCGGAGTGTCGGCAACCGGGAATTGAGACACGTTCCGCCACTCGGAGTACGAAACGTCCCTCGTTTCCCGTGCTTGGGCTAACTCCTATCCCAAGCACAATGCAATATGCATGACATGCATGAATGCAATCCTAACATGCAACCTAGCATATGCAATGCTATGAAATGGCGCACACAATGCACGATGTAACGAGGCATACACAATGCTCTAACATATGACCTTGCATACGCAATGCTATGAAATGAAATGGCATACACAATGCATAATGGACTTATACTAACATGAGTGGACCTCAGCCACACTCACATCAGTAGCCATTAGGTGAAAATGAGACTCTCAAAATGCGTGCACGCATGCACGTAAATCGAGGACCGAACCTAAGGCATAACATGTAACTCTAACAAGGCATGGCAAGGGATGCAAGATGGCATGCAAACTCACAAATTCTAGCACTGAAATATGATGCTAAACAGCCCCGAAACATGGAAAAATGGCACCCGATACATGAGATGAAACCCGAAACTCGAAACTAGGCACATGGAATGACTTATAGCTATACAAAGCATGCATTATTTGATCATGAAGCATGAAGACAGAGCCAAGACAGTCCCAAAACATGAACATTTCCAGTTCAAAGCATGGCCAAAAGATGCTAGCATGGTGGACAAAATAGCATGCAATCTTGACTAGCAATCATGGTTTACATGGCAAGTATATGAAGCAAATGTAATCTCACCAAACCAGCAAAAATCAGTGAATAAATCATGTGAAAATAGGCCCAAACAACCACTGATATGCAACCATGGTATGCAAAAATAATGAGTTACTTTGGAGGGCCATGCAAGGAGTTATTAAGCACATGCAAGGTAGACATTTATCATGGCATAAAAAACTATGAAAATCAAATATGGTAGTCCTAAAACTCACCAAATTGACCCTGGAAAGTGACTTCAAAACATGCAAGGTAAGGTCCCTTTGGAAGGCCAAAAAGGCCACCAAACAAGTCAAGGTGAGATGGGGTCACCCCCCTCTGATTTGGAGGCTCAAAATAGTGTGCTAGCCACTGAAAATCCACTGGATTTCAGTGGCTAGAAGGCCAAACCAAGCATGCAACAAGAGCTTGGGTGTAAGGCTCAAAATAACGGACAATCAAGCATACAAGGAAGCATATGACTTCAAACAAGAAAATGTCCTTAATAAAACATGAAGATGATGTCAAAAGGAGACTCTTTTCAGTTTATAACAAATCTCAAAAGTGAACACAAATAGGGCTAATCTATTATGCAAAAATGACCCTAAAAGAGAGATTAGAGACAAGGGACAGAAGCTGGCCTCAAATAGAGGAGAGCCCTTCAAAAAAGTTGAAGAGGGGCTCAAAATAAGACAGTTTACAATTTATGACCAAGTCCAAAACAGCTCACAAATAAGACTAAAATACCATGCAAAAATAGGCCTAAAAGAGGGATAAAGAGACAAGTGGTAGCAGCTGGCCTCAAACAGAGGAGAGCCCTTCAACAAACATGAAGAGGAGTTCAAAATATGACTATTTACAATTTAGGTCGGAGCTCAAAAATGTAAGCAATAAAAGCTAAGATAGCATGCAAAATAGGACAAGAAAAGAGGAAATAGGGACTCACCCTTGTAGCACAGGTTTCCAGTAGCTTTTGGTCCAAGAAAGTGAGCTCCTAACCTCTGAAAATGGCCTCCAAGTTGCTAGGACGGAGTGTGGAGGTAGTAGGCTTGGAGGTGTAGTGTAAAGGTCAAGAACAAGGATGTTTGGAGGCTTGAATGAGAGAGATATATGGGAGGGTGTATATGTGAATCCCAGCTGGTTTTTCTAACCCTTCAAAATGGTGGTAGAGTGCTGGTTTTAAAGAGGGAGAAAGGCCAAGGAAAGGGGGGGAAAAACAAATTCAAATTTTTCCCCCAAAAGGCAGCCCCTCGGATACAGGATCTGGGGGAAAACAGCTGGCACAGCTAGAATACACTTGGAGAGAGGATCATGGCCGACCAGGTTCAAAAGGTTCAGGGGGCCGGCCGGCCGCCCCCCCTGGCCGGTCGGCCAGGGGTCAAAAGGGTCAATCAAAATTGTTGGCCGGCCACCCCAAAAAGGTGGCCTCCCATGTGTGCACAACACAAATATGTGGTCAAAACCCAGAAAATGTGAACCAGGAGAGAGAAAAGCCAACTTTTTTGAGGGGTTCAAAAGGGTCAAAGACAATTACTGGCCGGCCTATTCAAATTGGTGGCCTCCCAAGTGTGTACAACACAAATATGGGGTTTAGGGCTAAAGAAAGTGGCCCGGGAGTGGTTAACATTAGCTTTCTAGTGAGGAAAACGGGCGACGGAGAGCGATGAAGAAATAAAACTGGCTTTTCAGAAAAATTGCTGGCCTCCCACCCTCCTACAAGCTTTCTAACAATGAAAATAAGGTCTCCACCAAAAATGAACCAAAATGGATGCAAAACGGAGGTTCGGGACCGAAACGCGCGGCCCGGGGCCCTGAAAATGGGCTGTTAAGCACTGGAGGTGGCATTTGACCACGAAGTTGGTCTCTCGGGCCACAGTGTTCCTCAAAAGGGAGGAAATAAGGTGTATGCTGAAAATCGGAGCAAACAGAGGTAGTTAAGCGGTCCCGAACCGAGGTGCACGGCCAACGGCTCTGAAAATCGAGAACTGGGCTCCAAACGGGAAAAATGGCCTACGGCCACGAAACGTAGCCTACGGCCACTGACAGATGGTCTACGAGACCTCTCCCTCCCTTTGGGAAGAGAAAACGGAGAAAACGGGACCTGGTTCGCAAACCGAGGCAAAGCACGAAAGAGCCCGGAAGTCCGGAGGCAAGGCTCGCAGCTGAGACTCAGAACGAGCACAATATGCAACATCACCGAGCACTCAGTTGGTGACGTCTGAGTCTTAAGGTCGGTTAAAAATGGGGTGTCTACACCTAGGGCCCCAGTTTCTCTCATCTTCCATTAGCAGTAATGGACAATGATCAGATACAACCCTTGGTAAACCCCATAACTTAAATCTGAATTTTTCCAACCAAATAGGGTCCAACAAAAACCTGTCTATTCTACTCCACCTTTCTCCTTCCATTGACTTACACCAAGTATAGCTTCTACCCAACATTGGTATGTCTAATATTCCTAATTGATCAACCAAATTATTAAAATCTTGCATCCCTCTATCTCGTCTGATGTAACCCCTCCTTTCTGCTATGAATCTAATTTCATTATAATCACCACTCACGCACCAAGGTTGTTGAAATGGCACTTTAAGATTGACAATAATTTCCCATAACCTAGCTCTTTTCACAACATCATTCGGAGCATAGATATTCAAAAACACACAATCAAAAGAGCCAAGACAAATACCTGAGATAGCCAACACATTTCTGTTTCCACAACTCTCTGACATTGTAAAGGTATCTGGGTTCCAAATGCTTAACAGACCTCCTGCACTTCCATCAAAATCTATAGCTGCAAACTCCATCATCTCCCATGGCCAAATGGATCTAACAAAGCACTCATTTATTTGACTCATTTTAGTTTCTTGAATAAGCATAACATCAACTTTCCTTTCCTTGATAACATTCCTAACTCTACTCCTTTTCTCCGACTTTCCCAAACATCTAACATTCCAGGACATGATCTTCATAATAACTAGTTTAAACACCAATACCACCCGTGATTCCTCAACCAGCTAGGTCTGACCCTCCTCGCCCCCTTTTACACTCCTAGCAAATCTCTCTGCATCTTGATTTTCCAATTCAACTAATTTATTTATCACCTCCTGCTTCCTACCTTCGCAATTCATTCCCAATCTTTGTGACAAAGAAAGAGATACAGCTGCGATCGCAGCTCTAAAAATGGCACCCCTTTGAAATCCTCCAAAAAGTACTTGACTTGTCTGTAGCCTTCTCTTTCTCCTTCCTCTGACTCCATCACTCCTCCCCTCTAATTTTTTATGTGAGTTACTAATATTCACTAATTGCCCACCATCAACTGGAACCTGGGCTTCCTGCCAAACTATTTTATCAATTATTTTTTCTTAATTAATTTTTGAATCATTCAGCCGACAAATAGCTCTTACTTTGTACCTAAAAAAATAAAATAAATTACTCGTGCCATGGTAGATGATGTCACTGAGTGATATTTTGGTCTTGGTTTGAATTTTTGAAAGTATTTTCTGATTTTTTTTGTTGAAAAAATAGATTTAATTTGAAAAAAATTAAATATTAAAAAGATTATTTTTAAAATTTATTTCTTCCCTCCAAAAAGATAAAACTACATAAGAATAGTGAGTAATTTTTTGGAAAATTTACCCATAAGTCCTAGTTTCTGAAAAGTTGTACCATTTAGTCTTAAAAGTTTTCTTATGCTCCATTTAGTCCCATTTGCACATCAATCTAATGTTTGAAACATTAATCTGATGTTCGAAATCTAATGTTCGAAATATTAATCTGATGTTCGAAATTTAATGTTCGAAACATTAATCTGATGTTTGAAACATTGTAATGGGACCTTTCAGTCTATAAGAAAACTTTTAGGACTAAACAGTGTGTAAGTTATTAATTTGGGATTTATTGGTGCATCCCCCTAATTTTTTTTCATTTTTTCACCACATTAATTTTTAATTTTTAAAAAAAAATCTAAAAGAAAATTCTAAAACCAAACAAAACCAAACATGCCTCACTTCCATTTTTAACTTTTGTCAATAAGTTGGAATGCATATGTTAGCTTTTTCATTTTTTTACGAAAAATGCTACATGAGTGTTCATGTGGCTCGATGTTACAGTCACGTGACATAATAACACATTCTTATTACTAATTTGGATAAATTATATTTTGCCATCTAAAATTTCAAAATTTTCTCATTTTAATTTTTAAAGTTTTTTTTGTTTTGATCCAACATCAAACGTTTGTCCAAAATTGAATGAATTGCAACCACGTTGCCTCCAATTGAAACCCCTGGAACCCCACACTCCATTGTCCTCTTCTCTCCTCTAAATCTACTAAATGACAATTGAATTTGAGAGAGATGTTGCTCAAATGTTGATTTGAAAGGGTTATGGTGCTTGAATGTGGTTCTGAGATGTTAGTGGTGTCTAGAAAGAAGTGGATATAACGGTGTACTGTTTAGTTGTTGGTGATGACAAATTACCACCAAATAGGGGGTAAGGGTTTTAGTGGTGGTTTTTTTTTTTTTTTTTTTTTTTTTTTTTTTTTTTTTTTTTTTTTGATCGGCGAAAAAAATCTTTATTGATGACAACATACAAGGTATGGAATAGTACATCAATAAAGAGGAGCTTAGGCAAAGCTCCAAGCGCCAGCTGGTAAGAAACCAACCAACACAGACAAGGACAAAAAGAAGAGAAAGAAACAAATACAGAAATGGCCACTAGATCAGCAATCTGTACACCAAAACATCTTCCCACAATCAACAGACTTCCCACATCAGGCCAATGAACTCCCACTGTACACATGCCCAGCAGCAACATAACCAGCAAAAATCTGAGCAGTGCACCGAACCAGCAGCACATCAAAGGTAGAACAGATCAGCAACACTTCATAACATCATTTTATTGACTCAAAAAATCTTTTTGCTGCATATTATGCATAACTTATACATTTAATCGAATTTATTTGAAGATATAATGTGATAATTTGAATTGTTTACATTTTAATAAATATTGAGTATAATATATTTATAAAAATCATATTGATTGGATATCGATAACCCTTTAATTAAATCACATTTGCATGTAGTTTTATATTTTAAATTACACTTACTATTTATTTTTTTACATACAAATGTGATTTGATGAGAGGACTACTCATATCTGATCAATATGATTTTTTACAGATATGTTTTACCCGATATCTTCTAAAACATGAGCAGTTCAAAATATTAAATTGAGCAAAATAAAGTGCACAATAATTGCTACGGCGCGTAGTGAAGGGATAGTAGAAGAAAATTATAAAGGGGGTAGTGGAGGTCTGACTTAGAAACTTAGCTATTTTAGTTGATTTTTTTATTTTTAACATTTTGTGAGATGAAAAAAAAAATTATATTTGTCATGTTTTATGAATTTTTTTATAATTGAATAGATGGTTGTAAAACATTTTATATTATTGGCTATTTTAGCATTTTTTTTTTAAATCTTTATTGGCTATTTTAGTCTCAAACCATTGGGTTGGAGGCTTTTTTTTTTTTTGTGGCTAAAATAGCCAATAAAGACAAAATCTATTAAAATAGTCAAGACAAAATATCGCATCCAAATTATAATTATTATTATTTTTTTTTCACAACCATCAAATCAATTATAAAAAAGAAAAGAAAAAAAGAAAGCCAACTATCATCTTAAGCCTTTGTTTGAGAAGTTGAGTTTGAGGATTTTTTGGATTAAATAGCCACAAAAAAAAAAAAAACAAAACAAAACAAAACGAAACGAAAAACAAAACAAAACAAAATAAGCTTTTTAGCCTAATAAGACAAAACATCATATCAAACTCATAATCATTATATTTTTTCTCTCACAAAAAAGCTAAAAAAGTCAAAAGTCCTTCCCAAACTAGGCTTTTTAACCCCAGGTTAAAATAGCCAAAAAAGCTAAAAAGTCAAAAAACCATCCACTTCCCAAACGAAGCCTAAATGCAACTTTTTTGGTCAGACTAAAAAAGTCAAAAAATTAACTAAAATAAGCTATTCCCAAACAAGACCTATGGGAACTTAGCTATTTTAGTAAATTTTTTTTTTTTTTTATGAATATAGCTTTTTATTAAAAAAAATTGTATGTTTTGGATGATTTATGATTTTATTTTTTAAAATTTGAATAGATATTTGTAGTCAACCACATCAACAAACAGATTTTCATTTAATTTTTTTATGAGTGTTTGTTGTTGAGTAAGTTGAAAAAATATTAGGAACTAAAATATATTTATAAAAAAAAGAAAATTAAAAATTAAAGTGAGAAAATATTAAAACAATTAATGTGACTGCTTTTTTGTCCAATTTAGTGAACAGTTGAAGAAATTTTTGTAGAAACGTTAGAAAGTAAAGTGAGAAAAAGGTAAATTTAAAGAGTTAGGGGTGTTTTAGAAATAAAGAAATAAGTAGTTTTTTGCTTTTTTTTGTTTTTTTAAAAGGAAAATGCCTGAGGCCTCGAATTTGCCTCGACTCCCAATTTTTATTTTTTATTTTTGCAAGGGTAGTTTATGTATAGGGATGTGGGTTGGACTAATTAGGTGATAAAATTGACTAATCAATTTTTTTTAATTTAATTTAATTTTATTTGTTGGGCTTTGTTGGTTTGATTTTTTTTATTTATTTTAAAGGTGGTTATGTATAGGGGTGTGTCAAAAAACTAGACATCCCGTACCAACTCATCGTACAAAATTATATGAAATTAACAAATTTTAACAAGCAGTCTAACTGATCAGTCAATTAGGTTGGACTGGTTGAGTGAACAAATTGATTGATCAATTTGTTAATTTCACATAATTTTATACGATGAGTTAGTACAGAATGTCTAATTTTTTTGACACATCCTTACAAATAACCACCCATAAAAAATAAAAATAAAAAACTAACACACACAGCAGCCGCGCCAAAAAAAAAAAAAAAAAAGCTCATTCGAGACAAATTCGAGGCCTCGGATTCAAGGCCTCTAGCATTACCGTTTTCAAAAGTACATTTGGTAATTGCTTTTTTATTGCCTTTTTGTTTTTCAAAAATTATTAAAAAATGATGTCACATCATTTATAAAAATTGTGGAATTCCTATATTATCCTTATGCATATTTTCGAAATTATCATTTGACCTTTTTTTTTAAAGGCTCAATTTGGGATGTTGGTTATAAGCCAAAAGAAAAATTACGAAATTACCCTCCATAGATGGAAAATGAAAAGGTAAAAATGTGTAATTTTTCAATTGGTTAGGGATACTTTGGTCATTTCATTATGATTTGACATTATAAACAAATATTAATGAAAAAAGTCAAAAGTCACTTTTTATCAACTTTCCAAATCATTTGTCTAAAAAAGCCAAAAACTTGATTAAAAGTCAAAAAATTATTTTTTACCATCTTCCCAAAATAAGCCAAAGTAAGTATGATCTATCCTGGTCAATGAAATAAATTCAAGATATTTTGGCAATTTGACATATCATTCATCTTCTTGCCAAGAGAAAACAGACCTAAAATAAGCTACTTTTTGCTTATTTATGAAAAGAGAAAAAAAATTGTTTATTTCTTTGTTCTCAAAACACATCATAAAAGAAAAAATAATTGAAACTGAGGGGCGAGGTTAGTGTAATTTATTTATTACCAAACATGGTATACAGTGTGTTTGATTTCAATTTTTTGAAAATTAAATTTTTATTTTTCGTGTTTTTTTTTATTTTTAGTGAATATTTTTAAAATTTTAAGTATTTTTTTACTTGTTTAGATGCACCTTACTTAGATATATCTAAAAATTAAAATATTTGTGAAAACATATACTGAATTTTCATATTTTTTGTATTTTTAATATTTAGTGAATTTTGTAAAGATTTTTTATGAAAATTATACTTTTTAAGTGTATTTATGTCAAGTGTGTCTAAAAATTAAAAAATTTGTTCAAAATATTAAAAAAATCAATAAAAAAATATATATATAAAAAATAAGAAAATAGAATTTTCTAAAAAATATTTTCAAAAAATTAAAAATAAACATAGTGATTTTTTTCTAAATAAATAAATAATAAAAATTAAAAGTAGGTTGGGCCTACTCAATAGACTAGGATAATGGTGGTGGAGTCACTGTTAATTGTTGTGTACTACGTTGTCAAGCTATGCATTTTACACATTTATAATCTATATATATCCGTACACACCCAAATCAAAGTGACTCGTATCGTGTGAAACATTTTAACTTCTTCGCAATAGAGTACTGGAGTGAGCAGTTATATCAAATATTTCAGTGCAGAGTTGTTTGTGAAAATTTGATACAGTTTGGATACTTCTATTCCCCCACCCCCACCCCCACCCCCACCCAAAAAAAAATAAAAAAAAACCCTTTTTGTTGCTGATTTAAGGGCCCCCCAAATAATAAAAAAATCCTCTTTTTGTATTTATTTTGTTGCTTATTTTTGCGCGAGCAAAAACAGAAAAAGAAAAAAAAAAAAAAAAAGATTTAAAGAGCATCTTATAAATGACCTCTGGGGATGATTGTATGAAGGGGCTAAAACCCTTTTTATATTTATTTTGTTGCTTATTTGTGCGAGCAAAAACAGAATAAAATAAAATAAAAAGGCCGCCCCCCCCAAAAAAAAAAAAAAAACCCTTTTGTATGCACCAATAAATTCCAAATTAATAACTTATACACTGTTTAGTCCTAAAAGTTTTCTTATAGACTGAAAGGTCCCATTACAATGTTTCAAACATCAGATTAATGTTTCAAACATTAAATTTCGAACATCAGATTAATGTTTCGAACATTAGATTTCGAATATCAGATTAATGTTTCAAACATTAGATTGATGTGCAAATGGGACTAAATGGAGTATAAGAAAACTTTTAAGACTAAATGGTTCAACTTTTCAGAAACTCTGACTTATGGGTAAATTTTCCTTTATTTTGTTGCTTATTTGCGCCAACAAAAACAGAAAAAGAAAAAAAAAAAAAAAAAAAGATTTAAGGAGCATCTTATAAATAGCCTTTGGTGATGATTGTATGAAGGAGTGGTTTAGCAAGTTGGTAAAAAGTCAATTTTAATTTTTTGACTTTTTTAGGTCACATTACCTCTTTATATTTTTTCATCAAAAAAGTCAAAAAGTTACAAATTTTTTTTAAAAAATAAACTTTTTATCATCTTTTCAAAACGCCACCACAAAGTATATCACTTGGTGGTATACTCTTTTGACATATTGTCAAGTTTTGTTACCCCTACCGGCTTTGATCGTACCCATCTCAAAATATACAAATTTCTTCCGACCTGATAAAAGTTCAGGGGTAGGGACGAGTTTTGATTCTCACCTCAACTTGATTATATTTATTTAAAAAAATATATTTTATAAGTCAGTTTTAATTTTTTTGGTTGTAGACTTGGATTGTTGTATTGTTTTACTGGCTGATGGATTGGATTATAATGTTTTTATTTTATTAATATTAATTTTAATTTTAATTTTAAATAGTTGTAAAAAAATAAAATAATCCACTTGAAATAATTTTTTCCCAAATAAATTTCACCCAATATTTTTAAAAAAAAGTTGAAGAAAAGGTCATAAATGATTTTATAAGAAGGAAATACAAATAGATAATTTATATGAAATTTTTTTACATAATGACTAGTTGGGTTTTAAGTTGAGAATTTTTTTTTTTTTTGAATTTGTCAAATTTAAAATAAAGAGCCTATTAAGGAGTCTTTAATTACACAAATAATATTGTCACATTATTTTGGTATAATATTTTGGTAGATTAATATTTTTCTTATAATTATCTACAATCAATATAGAGTGTTATTTTAGTAATGTAGAACTAATTATTTAAAATATATATATATATATATATATATTTTAGCAAAAAGGTTGATTAATATATGATAAACTGGTTAATTAGGATGTAATAAATTTATATGAAAAAATTATACATAATGACTTGGTTGGTTTTTGAGATGAGAATTTTTTATTTTATTTTTTTTGAATTTATCAATTTAGAATAAAGAGCTTATTACAATTACATAAATAATACTGTCACATCATTTTAGTGTAATATTTTGTGTGCAAATTTTGTAGAATAATCTATTTAATAGATAACAAATTTAGTGTAATATTAAAAAAAAAAAATCATTTCAGATTGAAATGTCGATTAATAGATAACAAATTGGTTAATTAAGATGTAATAGATGGCTAACTATTTTATCAATTATTTTTTCTTAATTAATTTTTGAATCATTCATCAACATCAGCAAAATAGCTCTTACTTTGTACCTAAAAAAAGAAAATAAATTACTCATGCCATGGTAGATGATGTAACCGAGTGATATTTTGGTCTTGATTTGAATTTTTGAAAGTATTTTTTGATTTTTTTTGAAAAAATAGATTTAATTTGAAAAAAATTAAATATTAAAAAGATTATTTTTAAAATTTATTTCTTCCCTCCCAAAAGATAAAACTACATAAAAATAGTGAGTAATTTGTTTTTCATTTTTTCACCACATTAATTGTTAATTTAAAAAAAAATCTGAAAAAAAATTCTAAAAACCAAACAAAACCAAACATGCCTCACTTCCATTTTTAACTTTTGTTAATGAGTTGGAATGCATATATTAGCTTTCTCATTTTTTTACGAAAAATGCTACATTAGCGTCTATGTGGCACTATGTTACAATCACGTGACATAACAACACATTCTTATTACTAATTTGGATAAATTGTATTTTGCCACCTAAAGTTTCAAAATTTTCTCATTTTAACTCTTAAAGTTTTTTTTTTTTTTTTTAAACTTTGGTCCTATAATTTTACTTTTTCTCAATTTGATCCAACATCTAACTTTTGTCCAAAATTGAATGAATTGCAACCACGTTGCCTCCAATTGGAACCCCACACTCCATCGTCCTCTTATCTCCTCTAAATCTACTAAATGACAATTGAATTTGAAAGAAATGTTGCTCTTGAAAGGGTCATGGTGCTTGAATTCATGTGATTAGTGGTGTCTAGAAAGAAGTGGATATAATGGTACTGTTTAATTGTTGGTGATGACAAATTACCAGCAAATAGTGGGTAAGGGTTTTAGATATCTTCTAAAATATAAGTGGTTCAAAATATCAAATTGGGCCCAATACAGTGCACAATAGTTGTTGCTGCACGTAGTGGTGTTTTGGGAAATTAGTAAAAAGCTGATTTTTTGAATTTTTTGCTTTTTTGGTAACTTTTTGGCAAAAAGTTGGGTTCTTTTGGGTAAAAAAAATTGACTTTTTTAACTAAAAAAGTTAAAAAGCTAAAAAGCTGACTTTTAAAGCTGACTTTTTTAGCCTCTTTCCAAATTGAGCCGTAATGAAGGGATAGTGGAAGGGAATTATAAAGGGGGTAGTGTAGAGGTCGAGTTTGAGAATTTAGTTATTTTAGTTGGTTTTTGACTTTTTAACTATTTTATGAGATGAAAAAAAATATTGTATTTGTCGTGATTTATGAATTTTTTTATAATTGAATAGATGGTTGTGAGACATTTTATATTATTGGCTATTTTAGTATATTTTGTCTTTGTTGACTATTTTAGCTTTAAACCATTGGGTTGAAGGCTTTTTTTTTTGGCTAAAATAGCCAATAAAGACAAAATATGTTAAAATAGTTAATAAAACAAAATGTCATTTCCAAATCATAATAATTTTATTTTTTTCTCACAACAATCAAATCAATTTCAAAAAAAAAAAAAATCAACTATTATCCTAAATATAACTTTTTCAGCCAAGTTAAAATAGTAAAAAAAAAACCAACTGAAATAGCCTATTCCCAAACAAGGTCTGTGGGAACTTCGCTATTTAGTAGTTTTTTTTAAAAAAAAAAAAAAAAAACTTTTTAGCTAAAAAATTGTATATTTTGGATGATTTGTAATTTATTTTTTTAATTGAATAGATCAGAGAAAAAATAATTGATTGAGGATGTGAAATTTTGTCATATTAATTATTTTTTCTTTTTTATTGGCTATTTTAGTCAAGCGCATCAACAAACAGATTTTCATTCAAATTTTTATGGGTGTTTGTTGCTGCGTAAATTGAAAAAATATTGAAAATATTAGGAACTAAAATATATTTTTTTTAAAAAGAAAATTAAAAATTAAAGTGAGAAAATATTAAAACAATTAACTTGACTGCTTAATTGTCGAAAATTGGACCAAAGTGAACAGTTGAAGAAATTTTTTGGCGCCGTTTGGAAAGATCTTTTTTGGCTATTTTAGTTACAAAAGACAAAATAAGCTATTTTAGCCATAACAAACAAAACATCACATCAAATCCATAATCATTACACTCTCCTCTCACAAAAAAAATCAAAAAGTCAAAAAGTCTTTCCCAAATCAAGCTTTTTAGTTTATGCTAAAATAGCTAAAAAAATTAAAAAGCTAAAAAGTCAACCCACTTCTCAAACGAAGCCAAACGTTAGAAACCAAAGTGAGAAAAAAGTAAACTTGAAGAGTTGGGGGCGTTTTGGAAATAAAGAAATAAGTAGTTTTTTGCTTCTTTTTTTTTATAAAAAAAAAAATACATTTGGTTATTGCTTTTTTATTGACTTTTTTATTTTTTGAAAATTATTATAATATGATGTCACATCATTTTTAAAAAATTGTGAAATACCTATATTATCCTCATGTATATTTATGAAAGAAAAATGCCTAAGACCCCAATGGGGGTCACTGGAGGTTGTGCATGTATAGACACCATTGGCCTCAAAAAATTTTTTTTTTTTTTTTTTGTTTCAGTGAATGAGGGTCTGCCAGTCACTGGGGTATTTAGCAGCGCTGATTTATGAAATTATCATTTTACTCATTTTGACAGGGAGTCTGATCTGCCCTAGGCAATAAAATAAATTGAGGATATTTTGATAATTTGACATATGACTTATTCATCTCCTTGTAAACGAAAAAAGACCTAAAACAAGTTACTTTTTGCTTATTTATCAAAAGAAAAAAATTGTTTATTTCTTTGTTCTCAAAACACATCTTAAAGGGAAAAAATATCTGAAACTGAAGGGTGAGGTTATGTAATTTATTTATTTCCAAACATGGTATATAAGAAAAAAAGTATTTTTTTCTGAATAAATAAATAATAAAAATTAAAAGTAGCTTGGGCCTACTCTATACATAGGTGGGCCACTAGAATAATGGTGGTGGACAGTCACTGTTAATTGTGTGTACTAGGTTGTCAAGTTTTGAGTTTACGCTTTTATAATCTATATATATCCGTACACACCCAGATCAAAGTGACTCATACCGTATCCTTTTCGAAATTGGGAACTGATATTTCAAAATTAACCCTAATTAGCCTCTCTTTTGGAAGTTAAAGTTGTGATTATTTTGGTTAAAATAATTATAAAAAAAAAAAAAAAAAAATTTAGTTTAATAAAGTAAAATATCATATTTAATTTATAATTATTACATTCTTTCTCTCATAAAAAATTAAACAAATTAAAAAATTCTTCTCAAACGAAACTTTTTAACTCCAGACTAATTAAGCTCCGTTTGGCAAGAGCTTTTTTGACTATTTTAGCCACGAAAGACAAAATAGACTATTTTAGCCACAAAAGACAAAATAGACTATTTTAGCCACAAAAGACAAAATAAGTTATTTTAACCACAACAAACAAAATATCACATTCAACCCATAATCATTACACTATTCTCTCACAAAAAAGTCAAAAAAACCAAAAAGCTAAAAAGTCCTTCCCAAACCAAGCTTTTTAGCTCAGGCTAAAATAGCCAAAAAAAGCTAAAAAGCTAACCCACTTCCCAAACGGAGACTAAAATAGTCAAAAAAAACCAACTTACTTTCCAAACCAACCCCTGGTAGAGTTTCAAAAGACATTTTCCATAATTGATACAACAGTAGTATCACGTGATGGTATTTTTATTTAATAAAATAGTAGGTAAATTATATCTTCTTCTTCTTCTTTTTGAGTTTTTTTTATAATTATAAGGACATTTTCTGTAATTTTAATAATTACACTAATCTCTTTTATTTTTTAAACTATTATTAAAAAAATTCAATCTATTAAGTTCATACAAACAACGTTACTTGAGTGTGAAAACAATCATATTGTTCTTTGGTTTGCATGTAAAAAGACGAGAATACCCATAAATCAAGAAGTTTCATTCATTATTAACATGGGTAAGATACATTTACCTCCTTTGAGATTTTGTATATATATTATCAAAGACCCATGCATATTTTAGTATTATTTAATAAAAAATTTTAATTTCATACAATATTAAATAAAACTCTTAGGCCATGTTTGATCGAGAGTTTGGGAGGGTGGATTGGATTAGCAATATGTGGGACCCACCAAACCCTTGTTTGGATGCAACACAATATGATAGGATTAGTAGTGAAGGGGGCTTAGTAATCCCTTTCTGTAGGGGGATTAGCTTGGGTGAATTTTAAGTGGGATTAGGCAAATAATGAAGGGATTGAGTCTATTTTACATAAAAAAATTATTATTTTATTTTTATTTTTTTTTACCAAGTGCTTCTATTTGTTTTAATTTTTTTTAATATATAAATAATTTATTTATTTATTTTATATAAAAATAATTTAATAATCCCATCACAACAAACACACTTTTATTTAATCCCTCACTAACAATCCACACATTAACAATCTCTTCACTAACAATTCGCTCACTAATAATCTCATCCAACCTAATCCACCAAACAAACGTAGCCTTAAATTGTAAAGACATTATTAAGACATTTAATATAAAAAAAATATTTTTTTTCATTAGTAAAATACTTAAAAATAAACTATCTCTCTTAACCTTAAATGCACTAAATTGAGTTTACCTTATTAAATATATGTGAAATTATTATTTATTTTTATAACTTTTTCAAAATATAAATGTAATTTATTGACTATATTTTTTTCCACAATAAGCTTTTGAAATTTTATAAGAAAATAATAAAATAAAAATTCAATCGTTAATGAAGGTGTGAAATTAATTTTCAATTTAGTTTAATAAAAATAGTTTAAATAATATAAATAAAGATGGAGAAATTGATTTTAAGAATCATACAATAAATTAATTGAGCATTTTATTATTCTTAAATAATTAATCCATTCACGTAAGGATTAATTTTAATTTTAGGTGTAAGCAATGACAAATTATTTGAATTGTTTATTATTCTCAAATAATTTCTTGATCATTTATTCCCTATCAACTAATTTTAATTTATTGTGAGGTGATTAGAATTTTTTTTATTCTATATTTATTTTTTATTTTTTTAATCATGTAAGAATATTAACTTGTATTTTTTTTTAAATGTATCGATTAGAATTTTAATGACTCAAAGATAAAAATTAAAATTTAGGCCAAGTTTGGCATGTTCCCAAAATGTCAAAAAGTTATTCAAAAAATTAAAAAGTTATCATTATTCTCCAAAAAAAATATTAAAAAATTAATTTTTTACACAAAATTACAACTCAGAATCTGACATGTTCAGCTCTATTGACGCGTTTGTGTGTGAAAATTGCATAGTTTGGGTGTAATTTTCACACACTACTGTTCGGCCCGTGGGGGCCCATCATGGGTCCCGTTTTGATAATCTGAACCATTCAATGTGTAGAACTCGTCGAGTACTATATGTCTATAAAAAATTACATTGATCGGATATCGATAACTACATGATCAAATCAGTTTTGTATAAAAAAATGGATTGTGTTATAATTAACGATTGAAAAAAAATAAATCTGATCAGATAGCTGTCGATATCCGATCAATGCGATTTTTTATAAGCATATAGTACTCGATGAGTTGTACACATTGAACGGTTCAGATTATCAAAATAGGACCCGTAATAACGCCCACGGACCGAACAAAATCGTCCAGTGCAATGCCCATTTAGTAGCCAATCATTACTTAGCATCAATTCCACTCCCAGAAAGTACGGCTGCACAACTCTCAATCCTAATCTTCCCCTACACACTTATTTATATAATTTTTTAATACACATTTTTTCATAAAAAGTCAAAAAGTTAACCCAAACATCCATATTTTTTTCCTCAACTGTTTAGTCCAAAAAGACAAAAAGTGCACTTATTTAGGACACCCCATACAACTCCTTAATAATAATCTATGATTGAGAAAAGATAAAATAATAATTTTTTTTTACATATGAATAAATAAGTAATGCAAATTGTCGGAAAAAAATAAATCCATTTATTTCAACTTTAAAAAAAATTCAAATAATAAATGCATTGCTTAAAATAATAAATTTTACGTTATTTAGGTAGTGTAGAATAAGTCTTATATTAAATTATCAGAATGCTATCTAATATTAATTTTAGAGAGATTGTTTATTTTTAAATATTTTATCAATGAAAATTAAGTTTTTTTTCATTAAATGATTTAATAATGTCCTAACAATTTAAGGGTTTTATTTAATATTAAATGAAATTTAAGAATTTTATTAAATAATGGTAAAAATATGTATGGGCCTTTCAAAATATATATGTAAAAACTCATATGATGTGAGTGAAATTTCTTGTTTGCATAAATAGGGTTATTAAGGGGCAATTTCATCATTTTTTATAGTACAACCTATGACATCAGCATGCCATTAGCATGATATTAGCAAATTCTGTTAAATAGCCTAACAAAGGATAACAGTAAGGGAATCTTGATAATAATTTCAAAAGCAAGAGAGATTATTGTAATTATTAAAACTACAAAGAATGTTTTTGTAATTGTCAAAAACTTTAGAGGAGGTAAGTGTAATTTACACTTTTTTTTTTTTATACCTATTTGTCTCTCATGAGACTTTAATATTTTTAGATTAGTAGGAAGCGAGATTTCCAACTATTTTTATGTTCAATTATTTATTTATTTATTGATGGCACGTAAGATGGTATTATCCTTTAATGAAAAAAATTATAAAAAAAATTTATGTTTAGATTAGTAAAAAACAAAAAGTTTCTATCCATTTCCATTTGTAATTTTTTTTTATAAGTAAATTACACTGACTTTCTTGTAGTCCACAGAAAATATAGTAAATCTTACAAATTTGGTACAATTATATTGAACTCTTTTAATATTTTAATTTACATAATACTTACTCTTATTTTAGCAACAAATTGTTTGACATGTAAATGAAAAAAATAATAGTACCATCTATTTTAGTCTAAAATGTATATATGACTTCTTCTTCTTTTTTTTCTTTTTTTTATTTTCACATCATTTGCATTAGTTTCGATTTCTTTAACTTTATTAAAAGAAGGGCAAAATCCTCTATATCCCATATAGTTTAGACCAATTGCAGTTCGAGGTATGCACGGTACGGTTCAAACAGTTTGAAAGTAAAATTATAAATCAAATGATAGATTGGCGGAGTGGCAAATAACCAAATTGCGATTTGTGGCGGATTGAAGAATATTCGTAACTAATTATCAATCATTTGCATAATATATAACACTAATTTGTATAATATTTTTTATATATATAACACAAACTAATTTTACATATATATTTTACTAATTTGTAATAAATTTCATATCTTAAATCTTTCCCACACTCATTATTTTTTAAATATTTCATTAGAGGTTAAAAAATATATATTTATTAACTACAGCAAAACAAATCAATTTTGAAATTATCAATCATTTGCATAACATATAACACTAATTTATATAATATTTTATATATATATATAACACAAACTAATTTTACATATATATTATTACTAATTTGTAACAAATTTCACATTTTAAATCTTTCTCACACTCATTATTTCTTAGATATTTCATTAGAAGTTAAAAAAAATACATATTTATTAACTACAGCAGAACAAATCAATTTTGAAAGCGGATTATAAATTTTTAAATTTAATTTGCGGTTAATGGATTAGTGCCGATCGGTGCGATTTAGCGGATTAGGTGATATTTTGCATTGCCATAGTTGCACTTTATCCCCTATCATTTGGAAATAGCCATTTACCCCTCTTGTGGTTTTGGATTAAACTGTTGCCGTTAGCTATTCCGTCCAACTTCATATATTTGAAATGTACGTGCCTTCCACGCAAGTCTGCTGAAAAAATGATTGTTTCCCTCCAAAACTAGTTTTTAAAAATAAAATAAAAAACAACAACAAAACAAAATATAAATGCCCCCACATATTTCTATAATGAAACAATGCATTGTTAGTTGTTTGCCAACAAACCGACCCAGACGAACCCATCTAGAAGAACCCATCTAGAAGAAGATCTCCAGGTGAGCTACTATAATTTATTTATTTATTATTTTATTTTAATTTACATTTTAGAAATCATATATGTATATAGTATGATTATTATTATTAACTTTTAAGCAATTGATTTAATTATAAATAAATTTTTTTATTTTTTGTTTTTAAAATTTATTTAGATGTCAAGTTGTTCATCAAGCAAAATGGAGGTAATGGAAGTACTTGACCTAAGGTTCTAAAAAACCATGTTTTTTTTTTTTTTTTTTTTTTTGATCGGCAAAAAAGAAATTATATTGATGGAATAAACAAGTACAAAGTACAAGACAATTACATCAATAAAGAAAAGGGAAATGCAAAAGCATCACAATGAGCTAAATGATCCCAACTAGGTTGGCACCACAAACCTCATCCTATCATTTGCTAGCAACCCCAGTTGGTGAGAGACCAACAAAAAAAAGAAAAGACCAAAGAAACAACAGAGCAGCCACCCAACCAACCAACCAAACCTAGCACCTAAGCATAGTCTGATTTACGGCCCTGTATGCTCATCAACCACAATTTAAATTCCTAGTGCTCATTATGCTAGCATAAGCTTCACAGCAGCACATGATAGGAACTCTCCTATCATAAGCTTCACAGCAGAAAATCATATCAAAATGCACACCCAAAAATGCAGTAAGCCACCATATTTTGAGTCCTACTTCAGAGGCCAAGGTATTTATTCATGAACACTCTCCTACTACCAGCTGAGTAACTTTAAAAGCAACCACTAATGCAAACTAGAATTTATTCATGCAAACTTGAAAACTTGAAAAGCAACTCTCCTACTACCAGCTGAATTTTGCCACCAATGCAAACTTGAAAACATGAACAACTCTCCTACTACCACTTGAAAACATAGCAAACCTTTGCCACCAATAGACCAGCAGCTGTGAAGCAAAATTCATGAACATAGCAGAACATAGCAAATAGCAACATAGCATATTAGCAGAACACCATAATAGCATAATAGCAGAACAACTCTCCATCAGCAACATAGCAAAACAGACCAGCAACATAGCAGAACACCATATCAGAACACCATATCTACCAGCAGACCAGCAACATCAAGTCAGAATAGCTACTGTTTTGTGGAATTGCTGCAACCTAACTAATCAAATACAGTGATGATCCTACAAATACAGTGAAGATCCTACAAAAACACAAATACAGTGATGATCCTTCCCACTATAAGATCCTTCTCATATTACAACCTCAATATTTTAATACTTCTCATTCTGCAAACTCAGTAGAATTTAGTGAGCTTCTGTTTGAACTCCAGTCAATAACCCAGCACATTAAAGTGCACCATACTAGAACAAAACCTTCACCCTCCATTCTTGATACAATATTTCATCTGAGGCAGATTAAAGACCAAATCATTAATGGAGAAATCAACCTGGATTTTCGATGCTTTGAACCACATAGCAACTCTAACTTTCACTAAATCACACAAAGCTTCCAGATTTGGTTGAGAGGCACCGAAGACACACTCATTTCTGTGCTTCCATGTAGACCAGAGAGTGGCCAAAGGAATGGCCATCCAGATTTTCTTCTCCAGCCTCTGCATCACACTTCCGGACCACCATTCCAGCAACCCATGCACAGATCCTGGAATCGCCCACTGCAATCCCCACCAACAAATAATATCTGACCAAAGTCGCCACACAAAAAGGCAGTGGAGCAAAATATGTTCCACAGATTCAACCTCGATATGACAAAAAACACAGCCAAGGTTTACATTACCTGTAAGAATTCCAATTCTATGAAGAAAATAAGATGTTTTAACCTTACCGAGCCAAGCTAACCACCCGAAAAATTGCACTTTTGGAGGCACAAAGTTGTTCCAAAGTGAGGCAGCCACTGGAATTGCAGATCCCAGAGAAGATTCAGTCCATTTATAAATTGATGAAACAGAAAAGAGTTTAGAAGGGTCTGCACACCAAAGGAGCTCATCAGGGTTGGTATTACACAGTATTGGTGCAGAGCTAAGCAAACAGGATAATCTATATGCTTCTTCCTCCTCCCAAGCCATCAAAGTTCTTCTAAATCCCAGGTTCCATCCACCATCCTCTGCCCTTCTTTCGAAAAACACACTAACGACACCATCTTTATCATTAGATAATAAGAAAAGCCTTGGAAATTCATCCATTAAGCAAACATTACCCACCCACTTGTCCCTCCAAAAAAGAACTCTTCTCCCATCCCCCAGAACTATCTTAGAATTATTCATATAGAACTGATGCAGCTCTGGATTGGACTGAACAGCATGAATTATATCAGTCCAGAGTTTTGAACCTCTACCAAACAGTTTTGGGAACCATCTTCCATCCACTGGCACATATTTTGCACAAATCACTTCCTTCCAAAGCGATTGTTTCTCCACACCAAATCTCCACCACCATTTTAATAGTAAACATTGATTCAACGTTATAATCCTCCTCACAAACCCTTTTTCTTATTGTACTGCTATGGGCCACAAGCATTAACAAACATTTAAAAATCATAAAGAAGCAACTACCAAAGTAGGAAAAAACAAAAACAAAAGCACACAAGAAAACATAAAAAAAATATTTAAAAAAACATAATTGTATTTCAAGTATGTAATAGAAATATATAACACATACGCATGTTCCATAAATGAAATGTAACTTTGAGAAAAACCCTCTGAAAAATATCATATATGGAACCTAATATACATCACAAGAACAAAAAAAAAAACCCCAAACTTCTAAATCCTTAATCAAAAAATACCATACATTCTGAAAAATTCTAAATCTATAACACAGAGATGCAAAAATCTCAAATAACCTTAGTTCTGTAACATAAAAATCAAAAAATCCGAAGTATTCAAACAATTTAGGCATAAACACAAAACATACATCACAACTCTTACCTTTGCAGCTTGATTTTTCTTGCTATTTTTTGTGAGTTGACTTCACTTTAATCGTTACCCTCTTTAATCGTTAACCATTATCCCAATTGAGAACCAAAATTAAAACCTTAAAAACTTTCTCCAAACCTTCTTTCAATTGTGACATGTGAAAATAAAAACTGTACAAACGAAACTTATATATTTAAGGAAGGACAATTTTGACTTTTCAACATAAGTCGTTAGTAGAATCAGGACTATTTTGGAAAGATGGTTATAATTAGCTTTTTGATTAAAAGCTGATTATAAGTTACTTTTTGTGAGAGAGGGAAGTGGGTTATAATCTGGAAAGTGGATTATAACCCACTTTCCAAAAGACCCTAGTATTACAAAAAAGTCCAAAATCACAATAGGGGTAAGTAAGTATTTCCAAACAATAAAGGGGTAAAGTGTAACTGGCCTAAACCACATGGAAGTAAAGAGGATTTTTCCCTTAAAAGAAAGGTCAAAATAACTATGCAAAACTGTAAAACTTATTATAATTTTTTCAAGAATAATATTAGGAATCATGAAAAATATATCATGAAATGTTTCATGAATATTTTTCATCCTTTGATTAGCGTGTGGTGTTTTATTATATGTATAATCTAAGGGTAGAAAAGTTTTCATGATTATCTTCGTAATATTTTTTTCATAATCTCTATTATTACCGTTCTTTCAAACTACAAAGAAGGTCAATATAATTTATCTTTTTTTATTGATTGATGACAACTGTTACCCTCAATATTAGAGTTCTTCCTTAATTTTGAAAAATGGTAATTTAAAAGGACATTGTAAGTACATTAGATTCTTGTTACCCGGGGTTTAGAAATAGTCACATGCACGTGTATTTTATTTTTGTGTGCAGAGAAATTAGGATTTAAAATAGGATTTGTTCAGTAAAAAAATTAAGTTTTTTTTTTTTTTTGGGTGTGTATAAAATTATGATTTGTTTAATTCAGTAACTCAATTCACATTTACCTATCAATTTGCCCAATCTGCTCGGTTGATTTTGAAACTATGGGTAGTCAGATGGAAATAGAATTTTTTCAATCCAAACCCCATTTGGGCAAGTGACGGATGACATGCAACTCACCCAACACTGACCCGTGAACACTCTTAGCTTCTAGTGATTACTGGGAAAAAAGTATTAATAAAATGTTCATTAAGCACTAAGCATACTTTGTGTATAGTTGATATGATTTTTGATTATGTAAATAATATATGTATAATTAGCTTAGGGCTGGCAAATGAATGAGTTTGGGCGGGTTTAATGGGTAACAGGTCAAAGGAGTATTAGTCAAAAACTATCCATTTAGGTAACAGGTCAGGCCATATCTGGGCCATTCACGGCCTGACCCAGCCCAACTTTTTTTTTTTTTTTTTTTCTTATCTTTCGTGTGTATGTGTGTGGAAGGCATGCCTTTCACTGGTTTTGTTTCTAAAACATAACCATCTACTATAAAAATGATTATTACTTTTTAGCATAACTTTCAATAGTTTTACTTCAAAACACATCGGTGGTCCATTTTAATATCTTTTATATATTTATTGATATATCTTGTTCATGAATGGAGTTTCATTACTTTGGTAACCTCTTATCTTGTTCATAAATAGAGTTTCATTACTTTCGTAACCTTTTATCTTGTTCATGAATGGAGAGTAATTAGAATTCATGAACTTGGTGGTGAGTTAGTTTTTGGAGTTACTCCATTTTCTCTAGTTTAAAGATCATCTTTATTTTTGGTGTAACTTGTAAGGTCCTAGTGTCCTATAAATAGTCCCTATTACCTACTCTTTTCTACACCAACACACACCAATTATTTTCTATACAAGAGAGATTACTAGCAAAGAAGGGTGTTTTTCTCGGTGGAGCTTTGGATTCACCATTTTGTGCAGAGTTGGCCTGAACCATATGACAAGTGGTCGGACTGTTGTATCTTGGAGGGGACAAGTCATAGTTTTGTGACTGCTGCATTGGTATTTGGGTTCTTCCTATCGTAGTGGGCTTGATCTCCTTAAATAAAACGAGATATTCGTGCCTCAGCCTGATCTATTTGTATCTCATTTTCTTTGCATCATTTATCAATAAAATATAATTTTTTCTGGTATTTTCACCAACAATTTTAAGGAGAACACGGAGATCAAACAGGGAACAAGTGCCAGAAAAAACCAATGATGGAATTGGAAATCTCAACAAGCCTTTCAAGTTCAAAGGAGTTCATTTTAAGAGGTGGAAATGAAAAGTTCTTTTTTACCTCAGCCTTTTGAAAGTTGCATATGTTCTTACCGAGAAGAACCCAAACAAAATCCCAACCAAGGAGATGAATGATGAAGACTACGAGGCACATGAAGCAAATGTGGCTTCCTATAATACAGATGAGTATAAATGTCATTTTTATCTCTTAAATTTCCTTGTTGATTAATTTTATGATTATTACTATGATACCACTTACATTTTGTTTTTTATTAATTTTTGGCATGCTCACTTGTGTCATATTAACAGTAAATATGTGGGAATCATGAGTAGTTTAGGATTAATTCTTAAAGTGACAAAAAATTTTGAGAAATGTGAAGTTTGCAGTAAAACAAAAATTACCAAGAGACCTCATAAAAGTATTGCAAAAAATACCGAATTGCTAGAATTATTTCATACTGATTTGTATGAGTTTAAAGGAATTTTAACTCGAAGTGGTAACCGATATTTTATCACTTTTATTGATGATTTTTCAAAATACACAAATGTATATTTATTAAAAAATAAAAGTGATATTTTTGAGAAATTTAAAGAATTCCTTCTTGAAGTGGAAAATCAATTCGGTAAAAAGATTAAAATAATTAGAAGTGATAGAGGTCGGGAGTATGAATCTCTAGGATTCAACTCTTTTGTGCAGTCATTGGGAATTATTCATGAGACTACTCCACCATATTCACCTTTATCTAATGGCGGAGCTGAAAGAAAAAATAGAACGTTAATTGACTTGACGAATGCTATGCTTATTGATTTAGGTGCTCCCTCAAATCTTTGGGGCGAGGCTATTTTGACAACTTGCCATGTGATAAATAGAATGCCATACAAAAAGACTAAAATTGTACCTTATGAGTTGTGGTGGGGGGCATAAACCAAATCTAGGTTATTTGAGGGTTTGAAGTTGTTTAGGTGTTGTTTGGTAACACTTACATTTTCAGTTTTCTGTTTATATTTACAAAAATTCAAAAAACTCAAATAGAAACTTGTTTGGTAAAATTTTTAATTTATAAATCAGTGGTCTCAGTTTATAAATTTGGCAAAAAAATGAAAACACAAAAATGTATTTTCGTTTTGAGTTTTGAGTTTTTTTTTTTTTACCACCCAACACTAGTCACCACCCCCACCATTTTCCACCACCGTCTTCTGCCACCCCCCACCACCACCCGCCGCCACTATCCACCAGCCACCACCACCTGCCACCCACTCGTTACCACCACCCACCCCTCACCGCCACCGCCACCGCCACCGCCACCACCGCCACCACCCACCACCCGCCACCCGCCACCACCATCCACCACCCGCCACCTACTTGCCACCACCACCCACCTGTCACCACCACCACCCATCCCTCGCCGCCACCACCACCCGTCACTATCATCCACCGCCCGCCACCACCACCAGCCACCTACTTGCCACCACCACCATCTACCACCTGTCACCACCAGCCACCGACTACCACCAGCCACCCGCCACCACCACCCACCACCACCACCACCACCACCACCACCACCTACCACCCACTCGCTACCGTCTATCACCCGCCATCGTCACCCACCCAACCACCACCACTCGCCACCTACTTGCCACCACCCACCACCACCCGTTATCCGCCACCCACCTGTCACCACCACCCGCCACCACCACCACCACCACCACCACCACCACCACCCACCTGCCATCACCACCCCCCACTCGCCACCACCATCACCACCCACTCGCTACCACCCACCACCGTCACCCACCCACCGTCACCTACCCACCCACCGTCACCACCACCACCCACTCGCCACCACCCGCCACCGTCACCCACCACCTGCCACCGTCACCCACCCACCCGCCACCACCCACCACCACCAGCTACCCACCACCCACCGTCACCACTTTCCATCACCGTCTTCCGCCGCCACTTGTCACTACTTGCCATTTCTCACTCTTTTTTATATTTTTAAAATTTTTTAAACATTTTGTCAATTACCAAACGTGTTTGTAGTTTATGTTTTTCTAAAAATAAATAAAAAATAAACAAAAACCAGTTTCTAAAATTTTTGTAAATATAAACTGAAAACGTAAACGTTACCAAACACGCCCTTAGCTTTTGTGAAGCTTGCAGATCCTAAACGACCTAAATTGGGTGAACGAGCTACCACCTGTGGCTTTCTTGGTTATGCGTTGCATAGTACAGCTTATAGATTTTGTGATATGGAAAATAATATTATTTTTTAATCAAGTGATGCTATTTTTCATGAAAATAAATTTCCTTTAAATCTAGAAATAGTGGGGTCAAATAATTTCTGAAAATATTTTATCCATGCCTGGCTCTTCTACTCCTTCTCAAGTTTTTCAAGAACAAGAAAATTCTCAAATCTAACAAAGAATGAGTAAATGAGCTAGAGTTAAAAAAGATTTTGGCCCTGACTATTATCTTTGCAATGTAGAAGAAATTTCTCTTACGGTGCAAGAAGCTTTATCATCAACTGATGCTATTTTCTGGAGAGAGGCTGTAAATGATGAGATAGATTCATTACTTTCAAATAAAACATAGAAGCTAGTGGATTTACCTCCAGGTTGTAAAACTATTGGGTGTAAATGGGTCCTTCGTAAAAAACTTAAACCAAATGGAACTATAGATAAATATAAAGCGAGGCTTGTCGCTAAAGATTTTAAACAACAAGTTGATCTTGATTTCTTTGATACTTTTTCTCCGGTTACTAGAGTTACATCCATTAGACTGTTGTTTGTAGTGACTGCATTTCATGATTTAAAAATTCATCAAATGGATGTAAAAACAGCATTTTTAAATGGAGATCTAGATGATGAGATTTACATGGATCAACCCGAAAGCTTTGTGGAGCCTGGCCAAGAAAGAAAGGTGTGTAAGCTAACTAAATCCCTTTATAGTTTAAAACAAGCTCCTAAACAGTGGCATGAGAAATTTGATTCTTGCATGCTTGAGCATGGCTATAAGACTAATGAATGTGATAAGTGCATATATTATAAAACTTGTGAAATGCTTAATAGCCAATTTGATATGAAAGATCTTGGTGAAGCTAATTTTATTTTGGGAATTAAAATTACCAAGACTAAGGATGGCATTTTTCTTGATCATTCGCATTATGTTGAGAAAGTTTTAAAGAAATATAACGTTCTAGACTGTAAACATGTTGCTACTCCTTTTGATGCAAGCATACATTTATCTGTTGTAATAAATGAAAAAGAAGTGATTAATCAAAAAGAATATGCTAGCATGATTGGTAGTTTGAGATATGCTACTGACTGTACTAGACCTAACATTGCATATGTTGTTGGAGTACTTAGAAGGTTTACTAGTAAACCAAGTCAAGATCATTGGCTAGCCATGGGAAGAATTATGAGATATTTATCTGGTACCAAAAATTATGGTTTGTAAATAACAAGTATCCTACGGTACTTGAGGGATATAGTGATGCCGATTAGAACACTTTGTCAGGTGATTCTCTCTCTACCTCGGGTTTTATTTTTACCTTGGGTGGTGGTGCTATATATTGGAAGTCTAAAAAACAGACTATAATTGCTAATTCTACAATGGAAGTTGAGCTTATAGGGTTAGCTTTAGCATGTGAGGAAGCGAATTGGTTGAGAGATTTGTTACATGAAATTCCTTTTCGAGAAAAACCAATTTCTCATGTGTTAATTCATTGTGATAGCATTGCTGCTATTGGTAGAGTGAACAACCATTTTTATAATGGTAAATCCTGACCTATTCGAAGGAAACACAGTAATGTGAGATCCTATTTAAGTAATGGCATCATAACTGTGAATTATGTCAAATCTTATGATAATCTTGCGGATCCGTTAACCAAGGCCTTGGCGAGAGATAGGGTCTGGAATACATTAAGGGAGATAGGTTTAAAGCCTATAAAATCATAAATCATGTATAAGGATACCTAACCTAGGGACCAGAGATGCTGTAACTAGGTTCAATGGGAAGAACGAATCATATGGTGATTGTAAAAATGCACTCTTTAATATTTTGTTAATCATCTCTATGATGTAAGTGCATTTGTCCTGTAATATTAGAGGGTTGAGTTTTTATACTCTTCATGAAATTCTGTAGCTCTTGTTGAGTGGGGTGTGTCAATTACAGGAACATCCTTAACAGATTTCACCTATGTAAGCATGAAAGTGGGGCCGCTTTCTATGAGAACAGGGCTTATTCTCAAATATGCTCAGGAAAACTAGGATTAGCATAAGGCCGTAATGTGCTGGCTAGTAAAGCTCATGTCAACACCTGGACTATTATGTGTAGGGGTGTGCGCGGTGCGGGTCGGTGCGGTTTGAGAGAAAAATAGAAACCGTATGGCGGGTGGCGGATTGATAAAAGTGTCACTAGAATTTGCCATTTTCCTTATCAAAAATCGGCCGTTCGGTTGGCAAATAATGGCGGATTTGCCTTCGCGATTCGAGCGGATTGGCGGTTTATAAAAAAATATAATTCAAATTACAAAACTTAAATCAAAGAGTAAAAAAAAGACGAGAGACACTGTGATTTTAAGCATCTTGCGAAGCTTTCTTCTGATGCAGCAAGTGTAGCAACAACATGCTAATATCAACGACTATGCCATCAGTTCATTACAAGCATCTGTAGAAGTTACAATGATCAAATACAATACATAAAATTAATATCATTCAAGGTTTACAATATATTGAAAATGTTTACTGTTGAAAAGTATTTAGATTGAAAAGTGAGCTGATGCAAGTTTGCAACATGGCCAGAAAAAAAAAAAAAAAAAAAGATTGAAAAGTGAATTGGAATCCAACTTTATTTTGGATTACTGACATCTTGAATTCCCCTCGAGCAGTAATGTAATACTATATTCTAAGGTATAGAATAACAAGCAAACTTAAGTAAAAAATAATTTTTAGAATCTTATAAAACATGATTTAATAGCGGTGCGGGTCGGTGCGATTTGGAAGAAAAATAGAAACCGGTGGATTGATAAAAATGTCACTAGAATTTTTCATTTTTCTTACCAAAAACCAGCGGTTCGATTGGCAAAAAATAACGAATTTGTCTTGGCGGTGCGGTTCGGTGCGGTTTTGGCGGTTTCAGCTGTATTATGCACACCCCTAATTATGTGTGAGCAGTAATACTTTATTTCCCCTAAGCAGTCATAGTTCAAGTCTGAAACCACTACTGACTTTGAAGTAGAGGTTGCTGTTTCACTAATGAAGGTTCAATGCAGAGCATTCCTTCATGATGCATACCAGTCTATCTTTGTTTGGTAATCTCTCTTGTCCTTGTTGATATTAAAATGAGTGGGGGATTGTTGATCCATTTTAATATCTTTTATTTATTTATTGATATATCTTGTTAATGAATGGAGTTTCATCACTTTGGTAACCTCTTATCTTGTTCATGAATGAAGTTTCATTACTTTGGTAACCTTTTATCTTGTTCATGAATGGAGAGTAATTAGAATTCATGAACTTGGTGGTAAGTTAGTTTTTGGAGTTACTCCATTTTCTCTAGTTTAATGATCATCTTTATTTTTGGTGTAACTTGTAAGGTTCTAGTGGCCTATAAATAGTCCATCTCATCTACTCTTTTCTACACCAAAACACGCCAACTATTTTCTATACAAGAGAGATTACTAGCAAAGAATGGTGTTTTTCTTAGTGGAGCTTTAGGTTCACCATCTTGTGTAGAGTTGGCCTGAACCATATGACAAGTGGTCGAGCTGTTGTATCTTCGAGGGGACAAGTCATAGTTTTGTGACTGCTGTATCGGTATTTGGATTCTTCCTACCGCAGTGGGCTTGATCTCTTTAAAGAAAATGAGATATTTGTGCCTTAGCTGGATCTATTTGTATCTCATTTTCTTTGCATCATTTATCAATAAAATATAATTTTTTCTGGTATTTTCACCAACACACATTATCCATCTATTGTAATATGTACATATACACATATATATTTCAAAGGTGGCAAATGGGCGGGTTTTGCATTTAATAAATGGGTTTAAACAGGTTGGGTTGAATTGGATATGGGTTTGACAAATGAACCCACTGACCCATTTACTTCATCTCTCTCTTTTTAAATTTTTTTTTTTAAGTTTTTACATTTTATAAAAAAAAATTATTTTTTGTTTTTTAATTTTTTTTTATGATGACAATGACAGATCGGAGATGGCAATGGAGTGGCGACGGTGGTGGTGGTGGAGGTGGAGGTGGAAGTGGTGGTGGTGGTGGTAATAGTGGTGGAGAGAAGGTAGTAGTCGTAGAGTGATGGTAGTTATTTTTGACATTTACTTTATTGAACTCATTTTTTAAATATACTTAAATTTTTATTTTTTTTTTGCAAACAGAAAAAATGTAAAAAAATAATTTTTAGCGTGTTACATATATATATACACACAGTCCTGTACTTAAAAAAAAAAAGTTCTAAATTTTATTTTTCAACTTAACATATCCATTTTTACAAAAAGGTTTGGGGTTGACTTAAAATTTTAGATCTAAATCATGATTAAAAAAATGCAACGCATATAGTGATTCTGGTTTTGACCCGACTCTTGTTGCATTATGGACTCAGGCTTATGGTTTCTGAATATTGTTCATTGTCGTTTTCCCCTTTATTCCTCCTTACACGTGGTTATTGGATTGTAGTTGTGTATTTGGAACAGATTGTTTTCTTGATTTTCCAAACCTTTGTTGCCCAGGTTTTTGTTCCTCCGCTCAAGCGACCATTCTTACGCTCGATCGAGCTTTGCAAACTCTCAGTATTTTTGCAGACCTACAAATACTGGAAGAGTGTATTCTTCGCTCAAGCGTCATTTTCTACGCTCGAGCGGGTGGGTGCTCAAGCGTTCAATCTTAAGCTCGAGCGATGTCTTTCGTCTACAAAACTTCTGAAAGTATACATTCTGCGCTCAAGCGTCACTTCTCACGCTGGAGCGAACTGCGTGTATATTAGTTTGTAACAGCCACATTTTTATATCACTTTTTCGTTCCTTTTTCTCTCTAAAACTCTCCAAAATCCTAGATCTTGAGTTTCTCTCTCTAACACTCATCTTCTCTATACATTTTTACCTAGATCCATTGATCTCTCCACCCTAGTGTCTTTAAGAAAAAGGTAGAGCATCTCAAGATTTTTATTTTGATCTGAATAAAGTTATATTTGAGCATCTTTGGAGTTTCATCCTTGCCTTGCTCGTCTTTTCTCTTTGAGGTAGGGATTTTCTACACTTTTATATGGTTTTTAATTTAGTTATTCGTTGTTGTGTAACAATGGTGGGATATAGGAGTGTTATGGACAAACCTCAGGTTTGGGTATAAAATCAAAAGAGGGGTTCCTAAGATGAATGTGTTATAAAGGGTTATGTGGTTTGAATATGAGTTTCTATTGTGACAAAAATAGTAGATTTTGACCTTTGGGTTGATATTTAGGGAAATAGAGCTTGCCCTAAAATGGTTCAAATATTTATTATGTATAAATAAATGGAATTGGTGTTGTAAATATGAAATTGGATGAATGTTGATATAAACGGTGGAGTTGGATATATATTACCTCACACCTATAGAAATTTGAATAAATTATCTGTCTTGAGATTGAATATCTGTTTAAAAATATCTGTATTAGGCTATTAGTGGAGGACAGCTATAATTGTTGTAGAGACTACATAAAGATTAAGTGAATTAAAACTAATCTATTGTTGGTTATCATTGAATATGACTATGTTTTAAATACATTGTATATGTATGATGTTTGGAAAGAGAAAGGGATGTACTCCATGTTTGGGAGGAGATATGTGATGGACTTCAATGAAATTAAGTTGGCCGGAGTGTCCTAGCTAAAAGTCCCAGAATCGCGCGTATACATGGATGCTGATCCCGCAGACGAAATTTTCATTAAATGACAGATTGAAGTGTTTGTGTGGTAATTGTGTTGATTGGAAAACCACTGAGTTGTAGTCTCAGTTAAGTTGTTGAAAAATAATGAAATTGGCTCATGAATTAAAATGAATTGAAGGAAAATGGATTAAGATATGAACTTGGTACTTTATGATTATATAAAATGTAAATGTTTTGTTATAGGCATTGTACATGCACATTGTACTTATATCTTTGTTAAATCTCATATATTGTACTGGGTTTTGGCTTACCCTATTTGGGAAAAAATTGTTTTCAAGTATTGGTGATATGCCTCTGCCAAGGCAATAGTATGGACATGGAGGGACATTTGGGAGCAAGAGCTTCTTTCTTTTGTTGTATTCTTTTGTATAGCCAAGAGTTTTAATTGTTTTTAGTTAGGCTCACTTTTGTTATAATCAAGCAATGACTTAGAAAGATGTAAGCCTATATGGCATATGATTACCTGTTTAGTTTTCAGTTCTCTTATCATTGTAACACATGTTGTAGATTTAGGATGAACAGTTTATGAATGTATATCGCATGTGTTATCTTTTGTATACGAACTTTGATGAATGAAGGCATATTATTTCTATTATCCTTCCATTTATGGGTTGTATTTATTGTATTGTTTTGGGGCGTTACAATACAATTTTTTTTTAAAAAAAAAAGATAAAAAATGAGAATAAAATTAAGAAGAATTTCTTTTTCTTAATGATTAGAATTTAAATTCAAAAGAAATGAAAACGAAAAAAACAAAAACAAAAACAAAAATAAAAGGAACATTCAATAAAAAAACCAAACCCAAAGATATCCATATCAGTACATATTTATTTTTATGAGCTCTTCTATGAAGATTTATAGATGTGCATGGGTAGAGAGAGAGAGAGAGAGAGAGAATATGAATATTATATATAAAATATAGATAGAAATTGACAAACAGTGAACATGTAGATGAGTGGTTGCCAACGTTATTTGGAAACTTAAGGCTGTGGCTGGTTATGTTCTAAAATCATGATTCAGCAGCATCACTCACGTATGTTGTTTGGTGGGTGTTTTGTAACACTTTTCGAAAACTTTTCACTTTTCAAAAACTCTGCAGAGCGCTCTGTCTCAGCCCCTGTTTTCAGGATTTTTTTTTTTGAAAATTTTGCCTGACGGGGTCGTCCGGCCGGTTGACCGGAATAGTGATTTTTTTTTTTTTTTTTGCAATTTGTATGTTAATTTTTATATAATCAAAAAAAATATTTTTTGATTTTTTTATGTACTTTAAAATAATTTTAAGTTGTATGTTTAGTTATGAGTTATAAATTCTTGTATCAAATATTAAATGTCACATCAATAATTCTCTACTCAAATCAAAAACTCTTTTCAAAACTATTTTCAAAACTCTTTACCAAATAAATTTTCTACACTCAAATCATAATTCCAAACCCTACAAACTCAAAATACAACTCATACTCTCAAATCATAATTACAAAACACAACCAAACGCAATCTAAGATTTTAATCAAAAAATTAAAAAATTATTATAACTTATCACATATTTTCTTTACTTTTTTGAACACATTTTCATAAAAAAAAAAAAAAAAAAATTAATTAATTAAAATAATTAATTTCTAAACGAGACTTAACAAGTCTCGCGGACCCGTTAACAACCCGTTCAAACCCATACAAGCAAACCAGTTTCAAATCATTATTACCCAATTATGACCCGCTTGATAAACAAGCAGCTATAAACCCATGTATTACCGGCGGATATTGGCGGGTTCGGATGAGGATTGCCACCTCTGACTTTGCTGTAGCTAATGTTTTAGATGGAAAAGAAAAAACAACAATGATTCATCCCACTAAAAACACCACCACTAATAGCACTAATGCATTAAAAAAGTAAAAAAAAAAAAAAAAAAACACAACTCCAAGATCAAAACATCACATCATTAATGGCGAGACCCACTGCCACCTAATTAGTGGGAGCACTAATTAGTGCTCCCAAGCATTTTTCAAGAAAAAAAGTGCCCTTGTATTCTTTTCGCTTTTGAAATTTGATTTTTGACTGAGTTTGAAGACTTTAACTATTTGTGTTTTGCATGGATATTTTAATAAAACTAGTGATTGGATATGTATATTAATTGCATGTGGTGCGTGATTTTTTTTATTAATTATTAGTATTGTAATTATATGTGTCTTATAAATTTGTGTGCGATATATATACGAAATATGAAAATTTGCATAGGTAAATTCATCTGTATCTAAAACATAACAAAGTAAGAAATAAATACATACTTGATTGAATAATTTAAATGATAAGTGAGAAAATTTATAAATATAATTATTAATTTATAACTAAATTGTTGAGATCACAATCTTATTTTAAATAATAAACAGATCCTTTAAATATAGTATTACACAAATCTTTTTCTATCGACTTCTCATTTCAATTTTTCATAATCCATACATGTAATATAATTAAAAGTATTAAATTAATTGCATAATTACGTAATTTTGTTTAATAGTTTATCTCATAATACAAATTCATTAAATTCACTATTACATATTATTTGCATATTATTAGTGTAAGAATACATTAATATCAATATGTAATATATTTTTATACATTAGAGTTGTTGAGTCACGTTTTCTGTTCCACGAGTGTCTTGCATAATGAAAAATATAACATTAGTCATTAGTATATTTTCATTTATGTAGAAAATGTGAAATAATTTTTTTAAAGAAAATAGAATGATATTGTATTTAATATTTCGATCGATATAGGAATTTCATAATTGTTTTCACGATATTTATAGATCTATGCTTATAATGTTTACAGGGTTACTTTCATAAAACTATCAAGTTACATAATTTATTATGTGGGTGTTTGGGAAGTGGGATTTTATGTAGGTTTTTTTAGTTGTAAGATATTATTGGAGAAATTTTTTTTTGTGTTTGGGAAGATAGTTGGATTTTGTTTGTGGTTGGATGTGATATTTGTGAGAGAAAAAGTAAAATGATTATAAGGTTGGATGTGATATTTTGTTTGGATTTTTTTTTTTTTTTTTGATTTTGCAAAAACTTTGTCTTTTAGTGGAAAAAATAAAAATAAAAAAAATCCCAAAAAAAATCTTGCCAAACACCGCCTATGTCATCTATAATGAATCAGCATATGACAAGAATTGATCGAAATTTTTTATTTGACATACTTACGCTCTGCATCATTAAGTTGTTGAGATAATGTTTGAGCATCATTTATTTTTTCCTTATAATTTGACTAAAATGTGTGCATTAGGTGTAATGTTTTTCTTAAATTTCACAATAGATAAGAGAATTTTTGTTTTAGGCCAAGTTTGGCATGATTGAAAAAAGACAAAAAGTCAAAAGTCACTATCCTATTTAAGTCACATCATCTTATTTAAGTCACATCACCTCTCTAACACATCACTTCAAACCCAACCCAACCCATATTTCATAAAAAGTCAAAAAGTGCACTTATTTAGTCTTCCCAAATTAGGCCTTAGTTTGTCTAACTTTACTTTGACAGCATGTTGCAATAGATCTTCTATAATTTTTATTTCATCATTTTCTTAATTTTCTCCTTGCTCACAATTATAATTCACTGTAATAAAAATATGTTAATGAGTAAGAGTTTGAGGCAATATCCTTCAATATTGTGATTTTTTCTGTGAGGAAAAAAAAGTACAATTATTTTCGTTAGGGGTGTGCGCGGTGTGGTTTGAGTGGTTTGAAAGTAAAATTATAAACTGAATGGCAGATTAGCCGATTTGCAAATTGACAAATTGTAGTTTGATGGTTTTAGACGGATTAGCGGATTGAAAAATATTCTATCAAATTATCAAGTATTTGCATAATATATAATACAAATTAATAGTACATAATATTTTTTATATATATAATTACTAATTTGTAATAAATTTTACATATTAAATCTCTTTCACACTCATTTTTATTTTGATATTTCATAATAGGTTGAAAAATATATATATATATATATATATATATATTAACTATAACGGAGCGGAACGGAGCGGTTTCGAAGGCGAATTATAAATTTTAAAGTTTAAACTGCGGTTAGCGGATAGAGTGGTGTGAATTGATGTAGATCGGTATAGTTTTAATGGATTTGACGGTATTTTGCACAACTCTAATGATCATAATTGAAGTGTTTTGCAAACTTTTGATTTGTTATTGAAAGTGTTTGTTGTGGACACTTGTTTATATAACATGTATATATATATGTATTAAACATAAATTGATAGGAAAACAATAAACAATTCTTCAAATTTTTTTTCCTAACAAATATAACTATATTAGGAAAGGGATACATATTAGAAAATTAAAGTATCCAGTGGTAATATAACATTACAAATTGACAATATAGGAATACAACAACATATTTAAATTTACATTTATATTTTTTATATATGTATTTATATATATAAACATTGACATATATAAGATATCACAAAAGTAGTATGTGAAATTTTTTGCAACAATATAATACAAGTAACAATGAGGAGTTAATTGTTCATAATTGAATAGTTGGTCATAATATAGATATTTAGTGTTATATTTTTGTGTGTATGTATAATTTTTAATTAGATTATTAAATTCACATAAAAATTGAAAGGAATTTGTGTAAAATTAGAGATTAGTGAAGAAAGATTTAAAATAAAAAAATAAAAAGAGAAGTTTAGTGTTTGGTTTGGTTTATTTTTTCAAACTTTTATTTTGAATTTTTTGATTTTCATTTTTTTTTTAATCTTTGACACCATTTTTTTAATAACTTTTTTATTTTCTTTTTAAATTCACTTAATTTAATATTTTTAAATTTTAAATTTTATTTTTAGATTTAGATTCACTTAATCTAAATACACTTAGAAAATAATTTCTTGTGTATTTTTTTTCAAAAAAAATATTGATATTAAATAATAATAATAACAAAAAATATAATAATAAAAAAGTACATGTTTGAATTTATAATTTTTTTTCCCAATATTTTACTTTTTAATTCTATTTAGATTATTAGATATTAGATTTTCATGTAAAAGTATAATTTAAATATAAAATATGAAGAAATTTTAGTATTTTTAATTACAAAAATTGAGAAAATATGAAAAATAAAAAACTGAAAAATATATTTAAAAAATAAAACCAACGAAAGTGGTTCTTATTTAGAATTTTGATATCATACCTTAGTTATTAAAGTACCATGTAAAATTTTACAGTTCATAAAATATAATTTAAATAAAAAGAAAGTATATGAAAAATAAACTGTAAATTTTTGAGATGCAATACAAATCTCTATTTTATAAACGCATGTGTTTTTCTCTGTCTAGATTTGAACGAATGCATGTAACTTTAAGATTCAATTAAAATTATTCATAGTGTTTAATCCATGATGGACAATTATAAATATTATGTATATCGAAGTAGACACAAAAAATAAAAAAGAGTAATCAGTGTGTTTGGTTTCAGTTTTTTGAAAATTGAGTTTTTTATTTTTAGTGAATATTTTTTAAATTTTAAATAAGTTTTTTAGTTTTTTAGATGCACCTTACTTAGATGTATCTAAATAGTAAAATATTTATGAAAAAATATTTTAAAAAATTAATAAATACACAAAAACACGAAAAATTTACTGATTTTTTTTTATTTTTTTGTATTTAGTGTATTTTTAAAAGATTTTTTCACAAATATTATACTTTTTAAGTGTATTTATATTAGATGTGTCTAAAAATTTTAAAAATTACTTAAAATATATAAAAAAATTCATTGAAAATATTAAAATATGAAAAATAAAAAGTTGAATTTTCTGAAAACTGTTTTCTGAAAATCAGAATCAAACAAGTTGAATAGCTTTTTGTTCAATTATCATCAATGTAAAAAATAGAGAGACAATTATTTATTTATTTATTTATAAGAAAGGAGGCAGCTTGTTTATACTTATATAGGATTCTTGGAATATATCGTTTTTGAGTACTCAACTCCAAAAATAAAGAAATAATTAGTTTATATAGGACTCTTCATGACTTTTTGAAAATATAGTAGATTTGAGAGTGTAAAATTGAGATTTAAAAAAAGTAAAAAAATGTGAAAGCTCTTTACACTTTTATAACAGTAGTAGATGAAGCAAAATACTAAGCAGTCAAAATTGGCTCAGCCCATTACTAAAATTACATAAAGGTGGAGTGCAAATGGTCCAAATCACCATATGGTGGTGAATTTTTTCTAATATAAATTTTAGAGTAAAAGTTTAGACAAAATATAATGCGTGTGTAAGGGTAATGCAATCAAAATTGATATAGATAGTGTGCGAGCAAAGATAAATAAGGTATAATATATATATTTAGCGTAAGAAGAGGTGATAATATTATTTTTTCATTTATACGACTAACGAATTACGAATAAAAAGGAAATAAGTGTTATGTGAATTAAAGGGTCTGCGAGGAATTACCTCGCTGTTTATGTCTGAGTTTAAGTTCTAGTCGGGGTAATGTTATTGGTCTTCCTCCATCCCAAGTTAATGAGGAGGTGGACCAATTATCAGGAAATGAAGACTGTAGGAGGTGTGTCCAGAAAGTTCCTGTACCAAGGGGGGAGGTAATGGGGGGAAGATCCGAGGAGGAGAGTAGGGTGATGGAGACAGAAATAGAGGGACCAGACATGGTGAACAAGGATGATGAAGGTCAACATGCAGAAGCCGAAGGTGTGTTACAGGGAGGCATGGGGCATGCTAACGTAGGCGCATGTTCCAATGAGGAAGGTCTGGTTCAAGTTGTCAACTCACAACAGGTTATGATGAAAAACTTTCAAATTTCAAACGGGGTTCTTGGCTCTTCTGGGCCTTGTACAGAGATGTGTGGGCCTGATGAAGGCACATCAAAAATTAATCTTGAAGTAGTACTTGAAGGGTTGCATGTTGGGCCTTTGCCCAGTGGATTAGACAACAGGGAGAGGTTGACAGTGGAAGAGAGTGAGGCCCAACCCAGGTTCAAACCCAATGTGTTTCAGTCCATACAGAATAATTTAGACAGATCTGGTGTTGAAAGCAGTAAAGTCAAGGAGGTCGCAGATAAGGCAACATCCAACAATCGTAAAAAAGGCTCTGTCAACAAACAAAGGGGAGTACTCGGCAGTTTTGGGTTCCAAAGAGGTGCCATTTTCAGAGCCACGGCAGCAGCTGTAGCTTCCTCTTTGTCATCATCCCAAAATCAATCAAGGGGTAGTAGAAGGAATTTAATTGAAGAAGCAAAGTCAACTTTGAAGGTGGGAGCAATTCTGGGGCTGCAGTATCAGGGTAGAGAGCAAGAAGTTGTGAACAAAATAGTGGAGCTTGAGGAAAACGATGTGGAAAGACTTGCAATTGAGGCAAATAGAAGATAGCAGAATGTTTTTTTGGGAAAAAAAGGGTGTTAATTCAGTTTACCCATGCATATTTTATCTTGGAATGTTAGAGGGCTGAGTAGATTAGAAAAAAGGGGGAAAATTAAGCAGCTGGTGAGGGAGAGGAATGTGGATGTTTTATTATTGCAAGAATCTAAAAGAAGTTCGGTGGATGCTAGTTTTGTGAAGTCTATATGGCCTTATGAAGAGATGGAGTTTATGGGAGTGGATTCGGAAGGTTCTGCCAGTGGTCTTTTGAGCATCTGGAGGCCAGAGGTTTTTAAGCTTACTGATTGCTGTTGCAGTAAGAATTTCGTTCTTTTATCAGGTATATCTAGCCCTTCTTTTATGTGTACCATAGTCAATGTTTATGCCCCAAATGAAGGTGTAGCTAGGAGAAAGTTTTGGGAGGTCTTGATTGATGTTTTTCCCCATTATCCAAGCCCTTGGTGTGTGGGGGGGGGATTTCAATGAAATCAGATTCATAAGTGAGAGGAGAGGGTGCTCCAGGCGGGAGAGGGGTATGAAGGATTTTAACGATTTTATCAACAAATTGGAACTATCAGATTTACCTATGATAGGTAGGCAGTTCACATGGTGCAATGCAGTGGAAAGGGAGAGATGGAGTAGGATTGATAGATTTCTATTGGATTCTAGATGGTTAGAAATATTCTCCTTTAAGTAATGGGGTTTACCTAGAACTGTATCAGATCATAGCCCTATTCTATTGAAGGAAGATGAAAGGGATTGGGGACCCAAACCATTCAAGTTCTTAAATCCATGGTTAGCTCACCCTTCATTTATGCCTGCAGTCAAACAGATTTGGGAAAATAATCAGGTGACAGGTTGGGCTGGGTTTAGACTCATAAGGAAACTAAGGGATCTAAGATCCCATCTAAGGATATGGAATAAGGAGGTGTTTGGAAATATTGATGCTCTATTAAAGTCTGCTGAGGAGGAGCTACATGAGTGGGATTTGCAGGCAGAGTCTGGGTCTCTGGATGATGCAGGTATTAGAAGTAAAAGAGAAGTTAGAAGTCTGGTGTGGAAATTATGCAGAGATAAGGCAAGGTTGTGGCATCAAAAGTCCAGAGTGCTTTGGGCCCAAAATGGTGATAAGAACACTAGGTTTTTCCACATTATGGCTTGCAGCAGACAAAGAAAGAACTTGTTGGACTTAGTGTGTGTGGAAGGGGAGTGCTTGGAGGAACCTGCTCAGATTAAACAGGCTGTGGTGAGGCACTTTAGCAAGCAGTTTAAGGAGGGTTGGTCTGCGAGGCCAAAGCTTTCGGGCCCTTTTAAGGTTATTAACTCAGAGGCAGCAGCTAAATTGGAGGTAGAATTCACGGAAGCTGAGATTTGGGTAGCTATTCAAGATTGTGATGGGAACAAGGCCCCCGGTCCTGATGGATTTAATTTGGCATGCATTAAAAAATGTTGGTCTATTATGAAAAGTGAGATTGTTCAATTGTTTCATGAGTTCCACACTAATGCTAAGCTATTATATGGGATCAATAGCTCCTTCATGGTTCTTATCCCTAAAAGGGATAGTCCTTCAGGGCTAGGCGATTATAGACCTATTAGCTTGGTCAGTTCCATATACAAGATTTTGGCCAAGGTGTTGTCTAAGAGAATAAAGCTGGTTCTCCCAACTGTGATTAGTGAGGTGCAGACAACGTTTGTTAGTGGTAGACATATATTGGATGGAGTGTTGATTGCCAATGAAGTTGTAGATGGGTGGCACAGAGGTAGGAGGAAGGGAATTATCTTAAAGTTGGATTTCGAAAAAGCTTATGATTCGTTAAGTTGGGATTTTTTGTTATCTATGTTGGGGAATTTTGGTTTTGGGGCGAGGTGGATTAGGTGGATGAAAACTTGTGTTACAACAACCATGGTGTCTGTATTAGTTAATGGTTCACCATCGGTGGAGTTTCAACCACAGAAGGGATTAAGGCAAGGTGACCCTCTATCTCCCTTTTTGTTCATTATAGCGGCTGAAGCCCTTAATCTTTTGTTGGATAGGGCTATTGAGAAGGGCTTATTTAGGGGAGCATCAGTAGGGTCTAATCCGATGGGCATCTCTCATCTTCAATTTGCTGACGACACCATCATTTTTTGTGAAGGAGGTATGGATGATGTCATCAATATAAAAAGAGTTTTGAGGTGTTTTGAGGTGATCTCTGGATTAAGGATTAATTTCCACAAAAGTGTGGTTTGTGGGGTGGGTTTTACTGAAGACCAGACCAAGGAGTTCGCAAAGGTGCTCAACTGTCTGCCTAATAAATTGCCAATTAATTTTTTAGGCTTGCCTCTTGGAGCAAATCCTAGAAGGAAGAGCACTTGGGATCCTGTGGTGGCGAAATTTCAGAAGAAACTATCGTCTTGGAAAAGGAGATTGTTGTCGTTTGCAGGTAGATTGACTTTGATCAAATCGGCCTTGTCAAATTTGCCTTTATACTTCTTGTCAATCTTCAAAATGCCTAAGGGGATAGTAAAGGCTATATCTAAGATTCAAGCAAACTTTCTCTGGGGTAGTTCCGCTGCCAGCAGGAAGGTGCACATGGTTAAATGAAGGGAGGTTACGAAAGGTAAGAATCAAGGTGGCTTGGGCATAAGGGACTTAGGTGTGGTCAACGAGTGCTTGTTGCTAAAGTGGTGGTGGAGGTATGGTAGTGAGGATACAGCTCTGTGGAAAGAAGTAATCTGCTCTAGGTATGGTAAAAAGGGCGGGGGATGGTCTCCTGTATTGAATCATCTAGCAGGGGTCTCACTGGTTTGGAAAGATATTTCCCAACTTTCGTCGGTTAACCAGCAATTGGGAGAATTTTTTGGAGAACAGGTTCAAATAGTTGTTGGCAATGGGAGGAGGATAAAATTTTGGTATGACCCGTGGTTAGGGGGCAGAGGGCTGAAGGCTGAATTTTCTAGGCTGTTTAGTTTATCTATAGAGAAGGAGGAAACCCTACAGCAGATGTGTGCAAAGTTTGGTGCCTCAGGTAGGTGGCAGTTTCAATTCAGAAGGCCTCTACTAGCTTGGGAGGAAGAGGAGCTGCAGAGGCTGGTAGGTATGCTGTTATTCACCCCTAGGCTCAGAGATGGGGTTGAGGACTCATGGTCATGGTTAGCAGAGAAGTCGGGTCAGTTCACTGTTGCCTCTGTATGGAGATGGAGGGCTGCAGCGAGTGGGAATAATCTAGTAGTCCCAGCAGGGGTTTGGGAGAGTTTGGCCCCTCCAAAGATGTAATTTTTCTGTTGGTTGGCTTGGCGTGGCAGAGTTAAAACTTCATCCTTCCTTCAAAGAATTGGGGCTGTTCATTTGGGTGCTAGTAACTTGTGTGTTTTTTGCCAAACGGAGGTGGAAACTGTTGAACATGTGCTTCTGATGTACCCTTTGGTATGGAGGTGCTGGTCTCACATGGTTGAGTGGTGGGATCAGTAATGGGCAATTCCAGGTTCTATAGAAGGTCTGGTGCAGTGGTGGAATGGGGGCAGACATAATCTCAAGTCCTGGGTACTCAAAGTTTGGAAGATTATTCCCTCTGTAGTCTTATGGTCAGTTTGGAGGTTGAGAAACCAATGCTTATTTAAGGATGCTATTCCTGATACACAAGCTCTTTGCGAACAAGTGAAGGTGCAGGTAGCTTTGTGGTCCAAATGGCACTTGAAGGTGGAGTATTCAGTCCATGATTTAGTGTCCAACCTCTACCAGATCAGATGGCAGTAAGATTCAAAGCAGTAGTAGGTTAAGGTCAGTATGGTTCAGATCAGTAGAGGTGGTTTGGTTCTAGCCTGAAGTATGCCCAGCTGAAGTTCTGTTTTGCCTCAATGTCTGTTTTGCTACAGTCCTGTAATGACCCAAGAAATTAAATAATCCTCATTCTGCAGATAGTAGGAGGCTGCACTGGTGGTTTGATGGAGCTCTGGTGGAGTTTGGATCTGATTTGTGAGGCTGAAGTTGATCTGGCAGTGTGAATGTTTGTGCTACTTGGAGTGGGTTGAAGTGGGCTGGAGTGGGGTGTGTATTTAGTCTTGCTGATATAGCAATTGTTCTGAATCATGTTTAGGTATGCAATAAGGAGGGCTGGCTTAGGCAAAGGAGTTTAGATGGGCATGTTGGTGTGCTCTGTGCTGGCTTTGGGTTGTGGGCTGCATTGGTCTACTTTTGGCCTGTTCAGCTTAACAGTGCTGCTCTGTCATAGGATTTTGGCTAGTGCAGAGGAGTTGGCTTGTTCTATTTGGTCTACTGGGCATGCCGGATCTGATCTGCCTGGGACTGCTGGGCATGTTGGTTCTGTTTTGCTGCAAGGTTGTAGGCTACCTGGGTTGCTGTAGTGCCCAAAAAACAGGAGTAAAGCTGCCTTACAATGCTGTGGGTCTCCTGCAATCTGTTTGTGGATTGGTTGCTCAAGATGGTGGTTTGTTTGCTGGATGAGCTTCTAGGTTGTTCGCTAATTCCGCAGATTTTTCTACTTTTGCTGTGCTGTTGCTACTGGTTTGTTAGATACTGGTTTGTTTGCTAATGTTTTTTCTACTCCTGCAATCTGTTGGCTACTGGACTGCTGGCTAAAACAGATTCTGATCTGTTTGGGTGGTGTATTCTGATCTGTTTGCTCTGCTGGTTTGTGCAGCCTGGTTGGTTCTCTGCCTGGTTGTGTCTAGCAGTTGTTGTTTAGCAGCATTGCTGCATTGGTTCGGTTTTTGGTCTGTCTCTCTCGTTGGTTCCTCACCAACTTTGGGGTGCTAGCAAATGATAGGTTGGGTTTTTTGATGCCAACCTCGTTGGGATCATTTAGTCCATCGTGATGCTCCTGCACTCCTCTTTTCTTTATTGGTGTAATACTTTCGTACCTTGTACTAGTCTTTACATCAATGAAGTATCCTTTTGCTGATAAAAAAAAAAAAAACTTTAAAAAATTTCAATATAATTATGTTAATTTGTGAGGCTTAATGTATTTTTTTCTAAATCTCAAGAGAAGTTAGTATAATTTACCCTAAATTTTATGGTTTTTTTTTTTTTTGGTAGATTACACCTTTTATCTTCAAACTTTCACTAAAAGTTTACTTTGATCTTTTATCCTCTAATTATAACAATTAAATTCTCAAACATCAACATACATTTTAATGTAATCATCTCCTCATCCCACCATAAAAAATTTGAGTGACTAAAGTGAAATTTAAATAAAAATTAAGAGGTAAAAAATGCAATTTCTTTAATACCCTTAAAATGTACTCAATTGAGCACTTTTTAAAATTTTACAGATAAATTATATAAGAATCACATTAAAACACAAATTGAAGTACGATGAAACATAGAGAAATTATGGTGAAAGTTTGAAGTAAAAGTATAGTTTATAATTATTAGTTTTTTTATTTGTATAACCATACTCCAATAAAATCTACAACTAAAAAGAAATAATAAATAAATAAAGTCCGCCCACAAATTCTATAAAATTATATCTATTTATGTATAATTATTTGTATAATTATTAGTTTATAATTATTAGTTTTTTATTTGTATAATTATTAGTTTTTTTTTATATATGAAGGGATACGATTTTTAAAAAATTAAGTCCGCCCACAAATTCTATAAAATTATATCTATTTATGTATATTTTGTATTTCTTTTTATATTCGTAGCAAAATTGATTAATATATTGAGGGAGCATCGCACGCCAAGTGGTCCCCTACACACCACAACAAACCTTCCCCAGTCGGGCTCGGCCTCGGAGTGAACAATTCTAATTCCCAAATCTCTCAAAAAACCCCCCAAATTGTCGGAAAATAAAAACTAAGCCCAATGCACATAAAAGGCACCACCACGTGCTGACAAGTGTCGGCACCACAACTGTAAAATTTTATACTCGTATTTATTATATGCCAAATAAAAAAAATGGATAAATTACTTACAAATAATTTTTGTTTGCTTAAAATATTCTTTTATAACTTTAAAAACTACAGTCCATTCTTTCGAATTTTTAATTACATTACAAATAATTTATTTTATTAATAAATTATTAAATTAATTAATAATTTTTAATAATATCAAAAATATATTACAATTAATAATTTTGATAATTTTATTGTTGAATAGGAGAGTAGTCAAAAATTTTATTTTTTCTGTTAATTATGTTAAGTAAAAAATTTCTAACAATAGAAAATTTATAATTTTTAAAATTATAAGAGACAATTTGTATTTTAAAAAATTTTTAAAGATATAGCTAAAAAGGTAAATTGTACATATAGTCCCTAAATAGTAGCAACTACCTCATTTTGATACGTCTGAATTGCCTTTGTTGTTCACTCTCTTTGACCTAATCACGAGTTTTGTTTCTATTTATTTTATATGATCTTTTGTATATATCATTCATAAATAAAAAATAAATAAATCAATCTAATAATTATAATATATTGAATTTATTATGCTTATCATAAAAAATATAATTGGTCTATTTAAAAAAATATATATATCGTCTATTTTTTTTAAAGATAAACGTAATAAATTAAATATATTATATTTATCAAATTGACTTAATTTTATGTGTAAATCATATATGTAATAAGTTATCCATAACAAATAATTTAAATTATCAAAATAAAATTTTTGATAGGATTATAATCTTCTCTTCCTAGTCATCTCAAGGAAGAATTCCACGTGCTATTTACTTGCCTACAAGCCCTATGAAGGTAGGTGCTTTTTCTTTCTCTAAAGCTGTTTTCTTTGCTTTAAATTATCAATTTGTCTTTCAAAGGTTGTGCTTGGGAAGCTAAATTTGGATTCTTTTAACTAAAATTTATAAAAAGATAAAATAAATTAAAATAATTAATAAAAAAAATATTACATTTAGGCCAAGTTTGGGTACTCCCAAAAAAGTTAAAAAGCCAAAAAGTTACTCAAAAAGTTAAAAAGTTAACACTATTCACCAAAAGTCAACAATTACGGCTGCACAACTCCCAATTCAAATTTTTCCCTACAAATCAATTTTTACAATTTTTTATTACACATTTTTCAATAAAAAGTCAAAAAGTTAACCCAAACATCCATATTTTCAACCTCAATTTTTTAGTCCAAAAAGACAAAAAGTGCACTTATTTAGTCTTCCCAAACTTGGCCTTATTTAAAATTATTTTATTTCTTCTCTTATAAATATCACATCTAACTATAAAAAATTCAACGTTCTTTCCAAATAAGAAAATTTTAGGCTATTAAAATAGTCAAAAATTAAAATAGCTTACTAAGGCCTCGTTTGGCAAGAGGCTATTTTAGCCAATTAGCCAAAAAGTTACTAAATTAGCCAAAAAGCCAACAACTCATACCAAAAAGTCAAAGATTCTCTTTTCTCTCTACTTTTTACACATCTTTTCGTAATTAGCCAAAAAGTCATCCCAAACATACAAGTTTTTTTTACCTATCTTTTTAGTCAAATAGCTAAAAAGCTATTAAACTAGCATGTGCAAAAAGTAGAGAGAAAAGAGAATCTTTGACTTTTTGGTATGGGTTGTTGGCTTTTTGACTAATTTAGTAACTTTTTGACTTTTTAGCTAAAAATGAGGGTTCCCAAACGAGCCCTAAAATAGATAATTTTTCAAACAAGACCAAAATATATTAAAAAATTAATCCAACACTTAATTCTTTTGATAATATTAATTTTATATTTAAATTATTAATTTTGCATCAATTTTATGTGAGATTTCAATAGAAATCTCAACCCCAAGATCTTAAGTCAAATCAATAGAATAAAATAATAACAGTTACTTATCTAACACCATTGATGGTGGTAATTTAAATAGTAGATTTCTTGATAGTTATTGTCTTCCGCTCTAGAATTCTACTCTCGCTATTTCTCACACACCGTTGGAAAAAAATATGAGCTGGAGGTTAGGGTTGAAGTGAGAACCTCAATCACATATTTATAAAGTCCTAATCCCATATTAGCCTATCATAAATAATGAAATTATAAGTAAGCCTAAACTGGTCTCTACACATATGATTCAACCCATCTACTTTAGTGATAGCATGGCTAAAGTACGTGATATTAGAGATGTGTCTATAATCCAGCCATATTTCTATATGTGTCATAATTTAATGGGTCTAACCACCACCATTTATACTTTATTTAACAATATACAATATATAAGTATTTGATCTATGTTGGCCCACTTACAAAAAATTCCTTATATTTGACCCTTTTATCAATTGTCCTCTCTGATTAAACAGAAGTTGCTGATTTGGCAACCAAATTTCATTTAACCTTCCCAAACTCTTCCCAAAATATCAATTAGATCTTAAACTCTAAACCCTAAATGACTATTGAGGGTCTAATTGATATTTTAGATATAATTTGTGAGATAAAATGAAATTTTAGTGCCACGTAAGCAACTTCTTTTTAATTATAAATGGCAGGTAATGGTGAGATAAAATGATCAAAAATCAAATAAAACTGATATTCTTAAAAGAGTAGAAGTTGAATTAATTTTTAAATGATAATTTATGAGGCGAAATGATATTTCTCCACTTGATTTAACATTTTTTGTGTGTGTACATTTTTTACAAGACAATTAGGATAAGGGGCTACATTGAAGTAATGTGCAAAATTTAGGGATATAATTGATACAAATTAAAAATTAAGAACCAAAATAAAATAAGTTTGATACTTAAGGATGATTTGTATAATTACATATACAAATCCAGACCTTCTAAAGTGATATTTTGAATGATTGAAATTTAATTCTACAAAAGTTGAAAATACAATAGTACTAAATTGAGGATAAAATAATATTGATAATCACTTTAAAAAAATTCAACTACACAAAAATTTATTCTAAGATAATTCTACCAAAAATAGGATTTGGAGACATGTAAGAATAGAATATCTGTCCCAGCACCACAAATATGGCCTTATTTGGCATGAGTTATTTTAGTCAAATTAGACAATAAAGAAAAAAATATATTAATTTAATTAATAAGATAAAATATCACATTTAAATTATAATCATTTTATTTTTTTTATAATTATTAAATCAAATATAAAAAAATTAAAATTTATCTTAAATATAATTTTTTTTGTCAAATTAAAATATTTAAAAAGTTAAAAGTCAAGTATTAAATTAACTAATTCAATGGAGAACTAAACACATCCTATTTTTTTTCTTAATAGCAATATATTTCTTTAAAAATAGAGCTCTAAACACAGCTTTATACGCTTTGTAATAAAAAAATAAAATACAAATATTATTATATGTAGAACCCACACCATTAGAGCTCTTTCAAACAATTTTTTTTTTTTTTTTTTGTTTTTTTTACCAAAGTTATTCACTGTGTTTGGTTTGAGTTTTTTAGATTAAGCTTTTTAAAAATTGAGTTTTTTGATTTTCGTATTTTTTTGTTTTTAGTGAATATTTTTAAAATTTTAAACAATTTTTTTACTTTTTTAGATGCACCTTACTTAGATGTGTCTAAAAAGTAAAAAAATTGTGAAAAAATATTTTAAAAAATTAAGAAATACATAAAAATATAAAAAATGTATTAAATTCTTGTATTTTTTTTGTATTTTTGATATTTAGTGAAATTTTAAAAGATTTTTTTTACAATTTTTTTATTTTTTAGGTATATTTATGTTAGGTGTGTCTAAAAAGTAAAAAATTTGCATAAAATATTAAAAAAATTCAGTAAAAATAAAAAAAAAACGAAAAATAAGAATGTAAAATTTTTTGAAAACTATTTTTAAAAAATGGCTTTGTAAATTCTCTACACCCCCTCCCCCCTCCCCGAGGCGCGTGCTAATGACGTGCTGTTGTTTTTATTTTTTATTTTATTTTATTGTTTTGTTAGCTCAGTATGTTTAGAATGAAATATAGAAAAAGTGAAGGGAATAAAAAAATCTTTTATAAATTTATTTAGCTAAAAAAATGTGAAAAGTGTAAGAAAATTAATTTTCTTGTATCACTTATATTAGTATTGTAATTAATTTTTAATTTCTTACAAAAATATAAGAAAACATAAGAAAAATTAAATATGTGAGTTATCTATAACTAAATTTTTAAATTTTTTATTTATTTATTAAATTTTCATTTTAATCAAATGTTTACAAGAAAAAATAATTTTTTTATATTTTTTTCACTCCACTTTCACTTTCAATCAAATTTTCTTTCTAATCAATCGGAGTTTAAAGTAATTAGTGAGAAAGGGAGGAAAGTGAAGGAAAAAAGCCATTGGCAATGAGATTTGGTCCAACACCAATCTCAACCAGAGATGACTCAAGCTTATTTAAAGTTAAAAGGCAAAAATAATAATAATCATAATAATAATTAGGGACTTTATAATTTTTTTATACTTTTCTTATTTATTTAAAAAAAAATCAAAATTCATAACTTTCTTAGGGTTAAGTAATTTTTTATTTTTTAATTTAATTAGGGACATTTTTTATAATTTGTTTTTATTTAAAATTCATAACTTTCTTGATCAAAGTAATTTGTATTTCTTCTAATTTTTACTTCTTTGCTTGACCCAAATCAAATAATATCCCTTTGATTCACACGTTTAGCAAAAATAAAAATACAATCTACTAACAAAATAAAATAAATGTCAATTACTAATACCATGACCCGAACTCGCCCCTGTAGATTAAGGTCATAATCGGCCAGTAATCATAAGATTACCTACGACATCAGACAAAACCAAACATACATTATAATAGTAAACGGGGGTAAACGGAAGCAGTTTTAAAGATTTTGTCCATTGAGCTGTGCTTACATGGCATACGAAAACATTTTCCACATATGTAATAATAACTCACACCATAAACCAAAATAAACATCTTGTTCATCCAGGATCATACAAACATATGGCTAGTCGAACAGAAGGTCTATATACATAGGCGATCTAACGGATCCACCAAAATAGCAAAAAGGGTAAAACAAAAACAAATTTTCGTGCGTGAGACGTTTGGACTAATTTCACAAAAACTTGGACTCCTCTCACATTCTTCACTGAGGCTGGGGTTGGACATCTCTTTGCTCACCTACATACATATAAATAAAGAGTGAGTGAAACCCAGTGAATAATACCAAAGTAAAGGGGTTAGATGAATGAGATTCACATTAAGTCATATTAAGTACATTGAACCTGTGAATTTCATATACAAATGGCCTCAGGCCCATTTTAGATCCTTATCAAACATATCAAACGGCCTTAGGGCCACTGCATAATTTTGTCAAGTTTATCAAACTACCTCAAACCTAATTCATATCAAACTGCTTCGGGCCCAATATATATATATATATACGCCTTTCATATTCAAGATTGAAAAATCTAGAAATTCCCTAGATATTTGTTTGTGATTATATATCAATTTTAAGCAATAAATAATAATTCCAATCAAACAATCAAGATAAAGTGACACAACGATTTTAACGTGGAAAAATTACAATTAGAGAGCCTCCAATTGTGATAAAAAAATCACAGGCAAAAGTCACAAAATAATCCACTAAGAAGACATAAAGGAATTACACAAGTGTACTATCAATTACCTAGCAAATCCACGTTCGAATCGAACCGACCCCTATATGTCTCTTCTAGTCTCGTCTTCACCTCGGAATTATTTTACACAACGTTGAATCTACAATGCCGATGTTGAATCACAACGATGAGTCACTCTAGAATCCACCAAAGCTTCTGACCCAAATTCTCCAGAATCCACTAAAAAACAACTCTCTCTTTTGTATTGAATGAAACAAACAATTATTTAATATACGCTTTTCAAACCATGAGTTAAACTCAAAAAAAAAAAAAAAACCAGCAAAGAAGCTCCAGATATAAACCCTAATATCCAATAAGAATATCTAGAAACCGTAACCCTAAAATTTGATAAAATCACATATTTATAGAAAACTGATCCACGATCTCTGCTTGAGCGCAGGAATGGCCACTCGAGTGCAAGAAAGTTCACTCGAGCATGAAATCCTAACTTTCAGTACTTTTGCAGATATGTCAAACTTCTGGAACCAAACGTTTTCCGCTCGAGCGCACAAACGGCCGGTTCAGCAGAGAAACAATTTCGAATGCATTTTTGCATTTTGCTTCGAGGGTGCTGCCCCTTGACCCTGCCAGGGCGCTGCCCCGGACCCGCCAAGGGGCACTGTCCCTTGGACCCCCGTGAGCTAACCGGCAACTCGATCCCCGACATAGTTAGCGAAGTGAAAAACATGAAAGAATTAACACCACAAACTTTTCTGCAAGGCACAATTCAGGTTAGATTCGCATCTAAAAACTCATAGTCTCATTGAAATAAAAGTGTGAATTCAAGTACAACTGAAAGGAGTTTTGTCAAACGGGATTGCCAAAAATAAAACCTAACAAAGATCATTATCAACTTTTTGGTCAAACGGCCATTGGCCCATCAAAACATTTTAACGTATCGAACGTGTCAAACGGCCTCAAGCCCAATTCATATCCTTCACAAAAGCCTTATACAAACATTAGGCAAATCGAATACTCATTCACAATTCAAATCAGCAAATTCATGAAACTTGTACAAAAGTAGCATTTGAAAAATGACATACTTGAAAGTATTTTTACTAAGATATTACTCATAGTGTTCCGCCGATGGATTTGTCCTCGTGTTTGACTTTACACATTTCATAACACATTGGGTCACAAGCAATTCAAATCGTTCTTAACTTATTTATTTCTCTTAGGCCTCTTTCTGATCCCTTTAGTTCATTTAGAATGTTCAATGCATGCCTAAAAGTGCTTAGAAATGAAAGAGAACGAAAAATGGAACATAAAACAACTCTTCAAAATTTTTGAAACAAGGTTCTCCACTCGAGCGTAGCTTTGGTTGCTCGAGCGGCCTATAAAACTCTGTAACAGTACTGGTTGCATGAATTTTACGCTCGAACGAGACTTTTGACGCTCGAGCGAGGAGTCTTGCAAAACAGGGTTCGCTCAAGTGCAAGATTTGCAACTGGAGCCACCATGCAATTCTCTGCAAAGCTTTTGGGAGCTAAATGTTGATGCTTGAGCGAAACTTTCTTTGCTCGAGTGGACATGTCGAATTCTGAAATTTCTAGAATTCTGTTTGAAGTTCAAAACATACTCCTAAAGGTTCAAAGCTTGCAAATTGACACCAAAACATGGAAAAACATTGCTTAACATATGAACATAGGTAATTTGAAGCTAATTGTCCAGAATCATGATCCATTTCCCATATCATTTCAAATTTTTCTTGACAATTTCAAAACTTATACAACTAAGCATCACGCCTTCACGAATCATGCATGCATGTAAAATATTGACTATCATTCCATTTCAATGGCATAATTGATGCATAAAATATTGACTATCATTCTATTTCAATGGCATAATTGATGCTCAAAATCATGAAGCTCCACAAAATTATGCATGCATGTCTAATTTGGCCCTCAATTCTTCATATTTAATATGCTACATGCTTGATTACACAAATTCGTGGCAACTCTTTACATGCATGGTTATATTGGCCTTATTTGGTAGAGTTGTGGGAAAGTGATTATAACTTATAGCCTAACAGCTTATAGCTTATAACTGTGAACATAAGCTGATTTTTGACTTATAAAAGCTTCTCCTCCTCCACTCAAAGAATAAGTTGATTTTTGACTTACAAAAAGCTATAAGCTGTATTGTTAAGCTGAACCAAACACATCAAAATAGTTTAAATTAAGTTAAAAGCTGAAATAAACTGAAAATAAGCTCTACCAAACAGGACCATTGACTTCAATTTCATCTTAGACAACTCAAATCTCATTCTTAGCTTCATTTTATTTTTGAATTCACATAACCATGATCTTGGTTAGAGTTTAATTACTCACCTAAAGCTTCAATTCTTCCAAATTTAACTAATCTCTTGAGCCTAGCTTCCAAATTTCCAAACTTTGAGCCAAAATCTACAATTTGTGCCCTCTCTCACTCTAGAACCGTCCCTCTCTCTCTCTCTAGAGTGTGATTTAGCCAAATATGAGAAAAAGGGTTCAAATGTGAGCCTATACATTAATCTCCCATGTATTTATAAGCTAGACTAATCAATATTTCTAATCCAAGCTTAGTGTTAATCAATTAAGCTCAATTAAGCACTAAATTAATCTAATTATTTTGATACAAATCAATTTTTAATCAAATTTCACCATAGGCTCTAAAAATCACGCTTAACACAATGGCACCACCAATTTCAATTTCTATTGCCTCTACTACTTTTAATTTTCAAATCATAATAGTAAATTGGACAAACTTTTCTTACGATGAACAGATATAGATTCAAAAACATAATTATCACCCAAAATCATATTAAGCACATAATCATAATCATAATTAAGGTTAATTAACATAACACAGAACATGATTATCACACCTAATATGATTTTGATAATTAATTGAAGAATGATAATGATTTTTTGTAACCATAATGAGTATTTTCATTGTGAAGGAAGACGAGGGAGAGGGGCACATAATTATTTGATTTTGAACTGTTAAGAGAGAGGGTAAACTTCAACTTTTAAAATGTATATTGATAGAGAGAAGTACATGTTATTTTTGTTTTATTTGATGAGAGTGAAAAAAAATAGTTACAATAATTTTTTTTAGACATGTAGTCAGAAAATTATTATGTGATTTTGGATAAACTGTTATTGTTAATTTTTTTTTATCCAAATTAATAAAAATGGTATTATACATATCACTTTTTAAAGTGGGCATGGATTTTTTTTAAAATTAAAGTGAAATTAACAAAATATAAAGATAATTTTACCCTTATCTTCTCCAAACTTAAAATTAGATTAAGATGTTAATTAAAATATGATGTTAATTAAAATATAATTAAGGATTGATCTACAATATAATTAAATTAAAATATAAATTAAATAATAATTAAGGATTAATCTAAAATATAAATATATTAAAATTATATTAAGATGTTAGAAATTATAATAAATAATTAAATATTTAGAATTATTTTTTAGTAAATTATAATTAAATTAAAAAGTTATGAATTACAATAAATAATTAAGAATTTAGAATTAATTGAGATCTTAAATATAATTAAATTAAAATTAGATTAAAAAGTTAGGAATCATAATAAATAATAAATAATTTATGATTAATTATAATTTAATTGAATTAATGTTAGAAATTATAAATATTATGTATAAGAGAGGAAAGAGAAAGAAAAAAAAAAAATATATATATATATATATATATATACAAGATTTGAGAATATTATAGTCATTTCACATTTGTAGTTAATGGGCAATATTTGAACCATAGGAAAGTAAAGTAGTTTGGTCTCAAACTATGACGGAATAAAATAAAATTTTCACTTTGTAATATTTTGGATTAATTACAGCAAGACCCCCTCAACTATTTGTGAGTTTCACTTTACTCCTCGTCATCTATGAACCCGTTCATTTTAATATCCTCAATTATGAAAATATATCACTTTTATCCTAAACTATCTTCAAAAGGGGTGTATTTTTATTAATTTCATAATTGAGGGGATTAATATGTACACTAATAATTGAGGAGTCTTGGTATAATTAATCTAATTTTTTTCTTATCTTAGTGTAATTAATCCAGTTTTCAATGTATACAAAAAAAGTCAAAGATAATTTCCAATTCACTCTACTTTTTATACATATTTTCATAAAAATTAATACATCATTTCTAAAATTGATAATTAAATTTATAAGCTTCTTCATTAATCTGTAAATATTTTGTAAAACTTTCATTGACGTGTAATTTTTCCATATTTTAGTTAAAAAATAAAAAAAATTATTAAAAAATTCACATTCCAAACTACCCCTAAACTGAGTTTTTGAATGTTTGCTTGGCGGTCTATATTTTATTTTAGAATAAATTATAAATACAACTTTTGAGATTTTTTTAAAATACAAATTATCTCATATGATTTTGAAAATTACATCACACCCTTCAAGTTTCTAATCACATAAAAAATTACATTTTTTATTAATAAATTATGAAGTCAATTAACAATTTTTAATGATATCTTAAATATATTTTAATTAATAATTCAAGTAATTTTATAATAATATAGGAGAACAAATAGAAAATTTATTTATTTTTCTAATTATGCTAAATAAAAATTTTGACAAAAAAAATTTTAATTTTCAAAATCACACGGGATAATTCATATTTTAAGAAAATCTCAATAGGTGCATTTGTAATTTACTCTTTATTTTATGATTGGATTAAGGATAAATTACAGTACGACTTATTCTTGTAATTTGGAAAATTATATCATGTCCCTTAAAATTTCTAATTCATAACAAATGATCATTTTTATTAATAAATTATTAAGTAAATTAACAGTTTTTAATAATATCATACATATAGTTTAATTAATAATTCAAGTAATTTTATTATTGTATAGGAGAACAATTATGAATTTTATTTTTTCAGTCAATTATGTTAAATAAAATGTTTTAATAAAAAGATATTTATAATTTTTTAAATTATAAATAACAATTTATATTTTAAACAAATGTGTATATTTGTAATTTATCCTTTGGAAAAATTGGAGAGGAGAATTTGGGAGTTTTTTAAAAAAAAAATATTCTAGAAAAAAATAATTTAGAGAATTGAACCACTTTTCAAATTATTTGGAAAACTAACTTACTTTTTAAAATCGTATTTTGAAAATGCAATTTTAAATTGAAATTACATTTAAAATTGCATGTTGAAAATGTAATTTATGATGACATGAACTTTATTTTTTGAAATTACATTTTCAACATGCTTCACTTTTTGAAATGGACTTCATTTTTTGAAATTGCATTTTCAATATGTATGTTGAAAATGTAATTTCAATCTCAAAATCGTATTTTTAAAATATGATTTTAAAAAATATGGTAATTTCTAAAAATAACTTGAAAGTAAGTCAATTTTTTAAATTGTTTTTTTTTTAAATATTAAAAAAAAACTCGAGAATTTGAGTGAACAAGGTCAACCGCCACGCGCCATAGAAAGAGAGTGGGAATGCAGGATCAGAGAGAGAGAGAGAGAGAGAGCATGAGCATGTGCATGTGAAGTGGGGTCTGCAATGCAAGCCAATTCGGAGAAAAGCAGAAGATGATTTTATGGTGTTGTTTGCCAAGTTAATTTGTAGTTAAAATAGTCACAAAAGATAAAATAAATTATTTTTGTAATAATAAATAAAATATTACATTTAATCTACAATCATTATATTTCTTTTTATAAAAAAATTTTCTAAACTAAATTTTTTAACCTAAATTAAAATAATTAAAAAATCAAAAAATCACTTCACAAACGAAGCTATTTGTGGTGAAATGAATGATAGATCAGCTAGCAGAGCCTCATGTTTGCCTGTTCGGTTTCTCATTGGTCCATCGTGTCCGACTGATGGGACGTCTTTCTAATATCGTACGGACCACTTCCCGCATTTTTAACAACTCATTTATTAGAAAGTCAGTTTTTTTAAACTTAAAAAAGTTATTAAAAAAAATTAAAAAATTAAAAAACTAATTTTTTATTAAATTCTCAAAACACTGCTAACTTAGATATAATTATTTATAATAGAATAGTTTATAAAAATATTATTAAAAAGCGAATTAAATAAAAATATATTTATTTTGATGATAATATAAGAGATGATTAGTGATGAAATTATTAAATTATTTTTACATAAAACAAATAAATAAATTATTGGGAGATGCACCAATAAATCCCAAATTAATAACTTATACACTGTTTAGTCCTAAAAGTTTTCTTATAGACTGAAAGGTCCCATTACAATGTTTCAAACATCAGATTAATGTTTCGAACATTAGATTTCGAACATCAGATTAATGTTTCAAACATTAGATTGATGTACAAATAGGACTAAATGGAGCATAAGAAAACTTTTAGGACTAAATGGTTCAACTTTTCAGAAACTAGGACTTATGGGTAAATTTTCCTAAATTATTTTTATATTAAAAAAATTAAAACAAATATTAAAATAAGCAAGTGTAATTGGTAAAAATAAATAAATATTTTATATAAAATAGATTCAATCTCATTCCTATTTCCTATTCGTACCTAAAACCCAATCAAATTAGGGATTGCTTGGAATGATCTAAATAAGTATACTTTTATCTTTTTACGAAAAGATGTACAAAAAAGTAGAGAGGTGATATGATGAAAAAAAGATAAAAAGATGAATTATATTAGGGATGCCAAACCACCCCTTAATCTCCTTACTGAGGGAGATTACTAAGCCCATTGGACTATCAATTTGCCTCTCATTTCACTACCAAACATGTCGTGGGTGGGATCCACAACCATGATAGTCCAATTCAACTACTCAAATCGCGAAACAAACATGGCCTTAGAAACATATATTCCCTTTTCATTTAATAATAATAATAACTAATATCTCCTCTTAGATTTAATTAAAAAAAATATTTTGAAAAATAATTATAAATTCATAAATTTTAATTATTAAAGTTATAAATTTTTAATAAATTTGTAATTTTTTTGACAAAGTACCGTTATCTTATAATTTCCCTTTAATAAAAAGGGAAATTACCTTTAAGTGGTAATCTATAACAATTATTACACATTAGTTAAAAATTTATAATTTTAATTATTAATATTTACTTTTTTTTGTAATTTTTTTAAAAAAAATTTCACTGACAAGTTATTTCCCCTTAATAAAATTATAGAAATTATTATGTGATTTTAGAAATTTGTACAATTATATTGAACTTAAGAAAAATTTAGTGTAATTAGAAATTAATTTAAAATTTTATTAAACCGAGCAAGGTCAATGTTTTTAACTTTTTTTTAAAGTAGTTTTTTTTTTTTTTTGTTGGGATAAATTACACTAATCATTCTTAATGTAAAAGAAAAAATTAAAATAAGTTCTATAAATTAATATTATTGTACTAAACTTTTTTTAGTTTAGTTAAAGGTTGTTTTGGATATAACTTATAAATTATTTTTATTACTTACTTAAAAAAGACGTATAAATGATAGAAATAAACTAATAAGTCAATAAGAAACTTATTTTTATTGTCCCCAAAATGCAAATAGTGTATTGTTTTGGGAATTGGCTATTTACGTTAGTTTTTTAAAATTTTTATGAAAAGATATATAAAAAAGTAAAAAAGAATAATTGACTTTTTGGTAGTGACTTTTTGTCTATATAAGGCCTCGTTTGGGAACAAATTATTTTAGTAATTTTTTTTGATTTTCTAACTAACATATAAGGTAAAAAAAAATTATGATATTTGGATTGAATTTTTGAATTTTTAAGAAAAAATATGCAAAAAATAAAAAGAAAAGAGAATTTCTGATTTTTTATATATATAATTGATTTGTTTTTTTTTTTTTTGACTTTTTTAGTAATTTCTTTTTTATTTTTAAATTAAAATTGAAAGTTGCCAAACAAGGCCTAAGTGATTGCCAAACCAACCCTTAAAATATACATTTGAGTGTGATAAAGATGTTAGCATCATTTTTTCCCCCGTTTATATGACTGATCAATCACTCATTAAAATGAATTAAAATTATGTGGATTAAAACTTTAAAAGTACACATTATAATTATGCTAATTTAAAGGGACTCAATATGTATATATATATATATATATATTTGAATTGGAAGGAAAGTTGAATTCGTGTAATTTATTTATTTTTATTGGACTCCTTATCAACTCGAGGGGTTGAGTTAAGTTTTGGTGCTTCCAAAAGTCCCTACATAATATCACTCAAAATTTTATTTTTATTATTATTATTATTATTTTATTTTAAAAATTAGGCCGTACCTTTTTCTAGTTTAAAATTGGCTAAATATACTCTTGAAAGACTCATTTTGATCAAAGTACTTTTAACAATTTAATTTCTCAAGAGTATCTCTAATTTTGAACAGTTAAAATGACAGACTATAAAGTCATTTTTTTTATTATAATATCTAGAATATCAAAATTTAACAAGTATTTTTTCCCACTAAATATCAAATACAAACGAAATTTGAACTGCATCAGAGAGAGAAATAGAAAAAAGATTTTTATCAAAAAATTGATAATATGCACGAGAGACTTCCACATTTGTAGAGAAAGACATATGTTCCATAAGAATGTTTTGAAAAGATGGTTAAAAGTTATTTTTTGATTTTTTTTAAATTTTTGTGAAAAAGGGAAATAAGTTAAAAGTTAGAAAGTGATTTTTAACCCACTTCTCAAAATAGGCTTAAAAACATGTTGGATAGCTACATTTGTACCTAATTATGACTACAAAAAAAATTAAAATCTTAGAAACTATAATTTAGAGATAAAATTATTTTTAAGGGACGAAATATTTTTGTTGCGAAAAGTGCTGTTATTATATTTTTAGCAACAACAACTAGACATTAGTGATGAATTATTATCTTTTTGGGGCCAAATTTTTTGTCTAAAAAAATAAATCTTTTTGAGACCAAATTATTTTGTCTCTAAAAGTCCATTTATTAGTGATATTTTTCTCCTTGGTGGTCCATAAGGCTCAACCGTGATTCTTTGACAAACTTCCACCCCCGAGCCTCACTTTTGGCCAGCCGATCGCCGCCTTTGGCTATGGCGGTCGGCTGGCCCAGCTCTCTTGTGAGTTTGTGTGCTGGTTTTTGTTTCTAATAAACTTGATTCCCACATTTTCTTTCCACTTAGGTGTCCTTTCTCTTGGTTCATCAGGGGGAGCCCCGGTTTGTTTGTTTTGTATCAACAGGGGGTGTTTATGTTGCTTCAACAGGGGGTTGTTTTGTATCAACAAGGTGCTTGGTTTAAGGATCAAAACAGAGTAGAAGGAGGTCGGTTTTGGACCGGAATAGAGGTTGGTCAGATCTGGTTGGATTTTCATTCGGGCACTCTTCTGCGAGTGGGAGTTTGAGGGTTGAGCTCGGGTTCGGATCTTTGGAGTCTGCTTTGGTGCTTTGCTTGGGGGGAACTAGGGTGTTGAAGTTGATCCAGATCTGTCTTAGATTTCAGTCGTGCGCTCCTTTTCGAGAGGGAGTTTGAGGGGTGATGTTCATCCGGATGTATGGTAGTGTCATCGGGAGTGGGTATGTTTGAAGTTTGGATTGGGAGTGGGCGTGTTGTTCGTATGGTGGAGTTTTTATCCAGCCATTGAGCTGTTGGATATGGAGTTTTTCCGGCCACAGAACTGTCTCGGTAGAGTGTTGTCAGGAGTGGGTGAGCTTGCAATTAGAGCGGCAGAGGTGGGTTTGGAAATCCAATGGTTGGAGGTGTTTCCGGCCATAGTTCCAGTCAAGGGAGATTGGTTTCCGGTCAAGAGAGCTGGAGTCTTTCCAGCCATGGAGATGTCCTCGGCACTGGCAGGAGCAGAGGAGCATGCACAGAAGCGTGCAGGAGCGGAGGTGCGTGCAGCAGGGGGGCGTTGTAGCAGGTAGGCGTTGGAAGTTGGAGCGGCTTAGGTGTGATGTTTGTGGTTTCAAAAATAGCAGGTGGGTGGTAGCTTGCTTATGGAACAACATAGGTGTGTAGCTTAGGCGTGGCAACTAAGGCCTGGAGTGCAACAGCATTGGGAGTGCAGCAGATGTTGAAATTTTTTGGGTTACCACCTTGGGTGTTAGAATAGGTTATCTTAGTAGTTTGGGTGTTTTGGTGGATTGATTTTGTGGAATCATGTATTTTATTTTTTGTTAAGTTCTTCTTAACGTTTTTTTGTTTAAAAAAAAAAATTTGTGAGGCGAAGGGGTTGGTTGTATGATTGTGAGTAGCAGTAGTAGGGGTATTTTGTACCTTCCGAATCTCTCTCAGTGTTTCTCATCTTCCTGTACCTTTAATTTCATGTTGATTAATGAAATTTTTCTTTGCTGATCAAAAAAAAAAAAAATATTAGTGATATTTTCAAAATTTTATTATTAAAAACTTTATTTTTGACTTTTTGAGACGGCCTTTTAACGACTATTCTCATGATGATAGAAATTGATCCATAAATGTCTTTTGTAACAAAATTTTTACTTTTAAAAATAAAAATATTTAATCTTTAAAACTTCTATATGTTGTAGTGTATATAAGAAAATCAAATAATAAATTTAATTATGTATAGCATTTTTTTTTGTGTATAACATTTCTGTTTTACTTTTTTCACAAAATATGAAATTACATACCAAAAACAAGTACATGACTGCAAATATTATTACAAGGGAAAATTATACCTGTATAGTATCAGGAGTTATTTTTAAAGAAAATAATAAATATTATAAATACAAATAATTAAAATTAATTTATTTTTATTTTTATTTTTATTTTTATCAATGTGTAATAATTGTTCAAAATCTACCGTTAATGGTAAGTTTCCCTTATTACAACAACAACAACAAAACCTTGACCCAACTTTGGAAACATTTTTACCCCCTCCAATTGGACAGTAGCTAAAGTCTCTCTCTCTCTCTCTCTCTCCTTAATTTTTCCTTTTACATCTAATATTTCTCTTTTGGCTTTGTTCGTTGCGTTTACCAAAACAAGCAATGGATGAGGTTTTCCTCCCAAACAATATATTATTATTTCTTTCCCTTTTCCTAGTGGGATTTTTTTTTTTTTGAAGTTAAGAAAAGTTAGTGAGAGAGAGAGAAAGAGAGAACAAGATAGAGATTGTATATGAAAAAGGAAAGTTGGGTGTGTCATGTGCTTGTGAAGTCTTTACCCTTCCACTGATTGTAAGCCAAAAAAAGACTGAAGAATCATTCTATCCCCACTTCACCTACTGTCCAACACCCTTTCTGTATAGAACCTTTTTTTTGGTATTCTTGATAGAGTCTTGTTCTCATCAGATCAGACCTAAAATCAGTTTTTTCCTATATTTAGCCCTATTGTCCTCTCCTCAACTCACCCCTAATATCCCTAAAACCTTTTCTGGGTTTTTTTTGCCTATTTTGTAAGATCTCTTTCTTTCATTACATACACACACACGCATATATACAGTATTGTTTTTCTTGATGTTCTTCACTGTTTATGTTGTGGGTGTTGAAGATTTTTTGATGGGTTTTTTTTTTTGTTTTCTTGATGATTTCTTGAAAGGTTTGTTTGTGTGTGTGGAGTTATGGTGAGAGGGAAGACTCAGATGAGGAGGATAGAGAACGCTACAAGCAGGCAAGTCACCTTTTCCAAAAGGAGAAATGGGCTTCTGAAGAAGGCATTTGAGCTCTCGGTTCTCTGCGATGCTGAGGTTGCTCTCATCATCTTCTCTCCTAGGGGAAAGCTCTATGAATTTGCTAGTTCAAGGTATGATTTATATACATACATATATACATATATATCTATGTGTTGAATTGTTTTTTTGATGGTATGTGTTTCTGTTTGTCTGTTGATTTTTTGGTGATTCCTAGGTTGTGAGAACATTTTTCATTATTTATTTATTTATTTTTGTAAAAAGATTGAAATTGTTTAGCTAAATGTTGTTGGTTTAGCGAACAATTTCATAGATGAACTCTCGCCTCTAGTTTGCATCAATATAATCTTTATTTTGCCCATAAAAAATTTTACAAAAAATGTTGTGGGTAATATCATGCATTTGAACTGAAGTTATGCATATTTAAGCCCTAGGGTTACATGATCTTTGACAATCTCTCTCTCTCTCTCTCTCTCTCTCTCTCTCTCTCTCTCTCTTGTTGAATCAGATCTACTTTTGTTTCTGAGAAGTATATCTTTTTGCTCACAAGGGAGCTGACAATCTTACAACTATTTTTCGCATTTCTGAGACAACCTCATCAATATGTTTTGCTGTTCTTCTTTCTTTCTCACTTTCTTGCTTTTCTCTCTCATTCACTTTGATGTGAAAGATTAGTGATATTTGTTTGAAACTACTTACTACCTTAATCAACAACAAGCTTTGATTGATTTTCATGAAATGGGTCCAATATCATTCATGGGTTTTGTGTTTTTTTGTGCTCATTTCTTAACGCGTTGCGATCTTGGTTATGATGCGATATAGTCAAAATTATAATAACAATCACATTGAATCATTAGGATCATGATTTTAAATATCGACTGTTATGTAACAGAGTTTTGAACTTTCGATGTTTTTCACTGATATATATTGTTTGATATTAATTGATAAATTATAATAACAATAGCATTGAATCATTAGGATCATGATTTTAAATATTGACTGTTATGTATCATTAGGATCATGATTTTAAATATTGACTGTTATGTAACAGGGTTTTGAACTTTCGATGTTGTTCACTGATATATATTGTTTGATATTAATTGATAAGTTATAATAACAATCACATTAAATCATTAGGATCATGATTTTAAATATTGACTGTTATGTAACAGGGTTTTGAACTTTTGATTTTATTCACTGATATATATTGTTTGATATTAATTGATTAATTATAATAACAATCCCATTGAATCATTAGGATCATGATTTTAAATATTGACTGTTATGTAACAGGGTTTTGAACTTACGATGTTATTCACTGATATATATTGTTTGATAATCATCAATTATAATAACAATCACATTGAATCACTAGGATCATGATTTTAAATAACGACTATTATGTAACAGGGTTTTGAACTTTTGATTTTACTGATATATATTGTTTGATATTAATTGATATATGACTGTATCATGATATCAATATTTAAAATGATGATTACAAATTTATGGCTCAATATGATTCAGGTATACTTTTGAACACATTGCGTCATAATTTGAAGTACATCACATCATAATTGAGGAATGTACACTAAAAATTTTTGCTTTACATTTGTTCAAGGGTACACTGTGGATGCATAGATTAAGTTTAAAACTTTGGCTTTTATGTTTGAGGGGGTTCAAAATATTGTACATGTGAGAAGAGACTTGAACTTGATACATAGGTTTGTGAGTGAAAAAAGTAGGCAAAAGAAAATTGTACTCCAATTTGAGTATATGGTGGAGCTAAGTGTGAATAAAGTGGGACACTGACATATGTGTCAGTTGGCAATGGTAACTGAGCCATTAATTACATTTTAATTGTACTAATCTTCTGTTCAGTTTTATGCTTTTCAAAGTCCATGCTCTTCAACTTCTCAATTTTCAGATTCTCTCTATTTTTTAGGTGAAATAGAGATCTACATTTCATGATCAATAGTAGTAAAAAAAAATATTCACATAGTTAAATCCTTATTTTAAGTGAAAAAGGGGAGATTTTGAACTTACAATGATGTGATAGACGATGTTGGTTTTAGATTTTGATAATCTATTGCAACATCATAAAATGAAATGAAATCTCTATTTAATCTATAAAATGGAGAAGATCAAAATCCGATACCCATGAAAACATTTGGTGGAATTAGATATACAACCATTGCAGTCCCAAATCACAGTTCCTTGTGACATTTTCAAAGAGTTAAGACCCGTGTCCTTTCACTTGAATAATTGTCTTTCCAAACAGTTCCCTAGAGAGAGAGAGAGAGAGAGAGAGAGACAGACAGAGAAGTCATGGAACTCTAGGTTAAAACTCCATCTTTTTTGGTGTAACTAGATTAACTATTTCTTTCCTTGGTTAACTGTTTTAGTCCAACTCAAAAATCATGAAGATTTGGTTAAATCCTTTGAGCTTGATTTCCTAATTCTTCTCTCCCCTTTTTGGAGAGATTGCTTATATTCGAAGGCTAAGGTTTTCCGGATAGCATTTTGGTGGTGTTGGTTTGAGTAACGAAAACAATCTTTTCGAAAATAGAGTAAGACTATGTATATATTGTACTCCATTAATAAAAAAAATTCTTTGCTGATAAAAAAAATGAATATATTGTACTCCGCAATTCTCATATTAGCGAAAATCTCATGCATTAAATTGTCTATATGATGTCATTACTTGTCCCTTCTTGTTCATGCAATGCATTCAAATTAAATCAACTAGCTCTTCCTTAATTATTAGGGTTGTGTTTGGCATTGCCCATTATTGCTATATTCCTATTAAGGAGGGGTTATTTGGTGGCATTAGAGTATTATTCCACACACATATGTCCATTTGTCTCCCAAGAAGAAACATAAAAGTGTTAGGACACGTTGTTTCAGCCAATACCAATCAAATTGGGGCACCAAATGTACTTGCTCCAGGAGCACAATATAATTTTCCCACACTACGGAGAATGCCAAGACACAACCAATGAATAGAATTTGCTAGAGCATCATACAAGCTTTCCTTGTATTTATTTATTTATTAATTGTAAGGTTTCCCTTTTGTTTATTTGAATTGTACCTTGATTGTTTTCTGTGTCAAAATGCAATTTATGTGTTTACATATTTTCAATTGAAACTATGTTTTAGGATGAGTTATGAGGAATACATATTCTCATGTTGTAGGCATACATAATTTTTATATATTTTGAATTTTTTTTTTTTTTTTTTGATCGGCAAAGAAAATCTTTATTAATGAAACATACAAAGTATGGAAGATTACATCAATAAAGAAGGGCTTGGGGCTAGAAAAGCACCAAGCGCCAGTTGGTGAGAAACCAACAAAAAGAGAGAAAGAGAAAGGACAACAAACAGAAGCAAAAAAACACAGAGCCAATCCCAAGCAGAATCCTCACTAAACACAGAGCCATATCCTCTCACAGAAGTAGACAGTACCCATTTCTGATCAATTCAATTCTCACTAAACCAGCCATCCATTTCTGATCAAGTTCAGAGCCACAGCCTACCTATACAATTCAATCCATTTGCCTTCAGATGATCGCAGAAACAGAACAAAACGAGTGATGCAGAACAACCTTCTCATTTCTGAAGCAGAAGCAATTAACCAGATGAAACAATTGACCAGCCTTCCCCTTTCCAGGTGAAGACAATTAGCCAGCCTACCCATTTGCATTCCAAATGAAAACATCAGATATACTTCAGATTGCAGAACAAGCTTCAGAACAAGCAAACTGCACAACAGATATAGCACACCAAAACCCAGAATACACAGACTACAAGCAGATTCAACACTACAACACACATCAGTTCCTCACACAGATGCAAAGCTTCTCAGAACATCACATAACAGAACACTTGCCTCTTACCATGCAAGCCATTCGGCCAGAGCACAGACCAAACAATCCTTACAACATCATTTGATCTGATGAAGACCAAACATAGCATATGCAGCAGAAGGACTCCAAACATAGCAGAATAACAGATTCAACAGATGAACTCCAAAAACACCCAACAGTAATCAAGCTCACTATGCAGACCCACCAAAGCACCCAACAGATGTAACCCACCAAAAAGCACCCAGCAGCAACCAATCTCACCCAACACAAAACACCCCACAGAGAAACAGACTAGCAGATTAGAGCAGAAGTAAATAGACTAGCAAATCAAAAGGTAAAGACCAACTGTGGATTCAGGAATGAAAATTGATTTGATTCCATTTGAAAACTAAATCATTAATAGAGAATGGGAAGTTCTTAATAGATGCTTTCAACCAAAAAGTTGCCCTGATTTTGATTAATTCACACAGTCCTAATAAATTGGGTTAAATCTCAGAGAAGGCACATTCGTTCCTGTGCTTCAAAAGAGACCACAGAATAATAAGGGGAAAGGCTCTCCAAATAAGCCTAACAAAGCTCTTCAATATAACACCCAACCACCAATTGAGAAGGCCATCCACAGAGTTATTGATGCACCAGTAGAACCCCCAATCAAGAATAAAAGAAGACCAGATCCGCCAAGAAAAAGGGCAAAGAAGCAGAACATGAACTGCAGATTCAGATGCAGTTCTGCAGAAGGGGCAAAGAATGGAAACACTGCTGTCCAGAATGCCAATTCTCTGCAAAAATTCTATAGATTTGACTTTGGTTTTCCATGCTAGCCAACAGAAAAATGAAACCTTGGGGGGAGTGGTTCTATTCCAAATGGATTTGCAGATTCTGAGATTGGGGCCGAAATTAGAGCTACTAAGGGAGTAAAGAGAGGACACAGAGAACTCACTGTTACTTGTAGATGCGCAAGCCCAGGACAAACAATCTGCTCTATCAAGACTCAGAGAAGGAACTGAGGAAAGGACACCAAGCGATCTAGCTTCTTCAGCCAATTCCCATACATATAACACTCTTTTATGGGGTAAAATCCAATCACTTGAGCTGATTTTTCTTGCAAAGAATTGGTAAAGAGATCCTTTTTTATCAGTTGAGAGATTAAAGAGATGTGGAAAATCGATCTTAAGACAAGAGTTACCACACCGCCTATCATGCCAAAATTTGATTCTATTTCCATTTCCCACTTTAATAATTCAGTTGCCCAAGTAGAAGTTGTAAATAATACTGCTATGAGACCCTACGGAGATGATGTCCTTCCACAGTTTAGAATGTTTGTAAGAGGACTTCGTTGGTGGAAACCAACACAGCTCATCAATCTTATATTTACTACAGATAGCTCTCCTCCAAAGAGCCTTGATTTGAGTTCCAAATTTCCACCACCATTTGAGTAGCAAGCAAGCATTGACATCTCTGATCCTTCGGATACCCAGCCCCCCTTGATCTGTGCTCCTTGTGACCTCCACCCATTTCACAAGGTGAACTTTCCTTTTAATGGCATTACCACCCCATAAAAAGTTAGCCTCAATCTTTTCAATATCTTTAGCCACACCTTCAGGCATCTTGAATAAAGAAAGAAAGTACACTGGTAGACTGGATAAAGTAGACTTGATCAAAGTTAGTCTTCCTGCAAATGACAACATTTTCCTCTTCCACCCGGAAAGTCTAGCTTTAAATTTGTCAATCACAGGCTTCCAAGTAGATTTCCTACTAGGGTTAGCACCAAGGGGCAACCCCAAAAATTTGATAGGAAGGTTTTGCACTTCACAATTTAAAAGCCTTGCAAAAGAGAGTAGAAGTGCATTATCCACACCAACACCACACACCACACTTTTGTGGAAATTAATTTTGAGACTAGAGAGAACTTCAAAGCATCTGAGAATTCTTTTGACCAAGACCATTTGATCCCAATCTGCTTCAGAAAAAAGAATTGAGTCATCGGCAAACTGTAGGTGAGATAAGAGAACATCATTAGCCCCAACTAACACACCTTTGAGAATGCCAAGATTAAGTGCTCTGCCCAAAAGTATATTAAGCCCTTCAGATACTATATTGAACAGGAAAGGTGAAAGCGGATCACCCTGCCTAAGACCTCGTTGAGGTGAGAATTCCTTTGTTAGTGATCCATTCACAAGAATCGAAATTCTAGCTGTAGAGGCACACGCTTTCATCTAGGAAGTCCATTGAGATCCAAAACCAAAACTAGACAACAATGAGAATAGGAATTCCCAATTTACAAAGTCGAAGGCTTTCTCAAAATCCAACTTTAAAATCTGACCTTGTTTCTTAGCTTTCTTCCATCCATCCACCACTTCATTGGCAATGATTACCCCATCAATGATATTTCTCCCACCTATAAAAGCCGTTTGAGTTTCACCAATAATAGTGGGTAACACTGGCTTCAATCTATGTGTTAGCACTTTTGCCAAAATTTTGTATAAAGAACTCACAAGGCTAATGGGTCGATAATCAGACAGATTAATGGGATTTTCCAACTTAGGGATGAGAGTAATAAACGTATTATTAATACCATATGTGAGCCTACTATTTTGATGGAATTCTTTAAAAAATTGCAAAATCTCAGGCTTCAAGATCTTCCAAAATTTCTGATAGCACAACAGATTGAACCCATCACGGCCTGTGGTTTTGTTGCTATTGCAATCTTTAATTGCAGCTAAAACCTCAGCTTCAGTGAACTCTGGAACAAGGAAATGAGAAACAAAATCTGCCTCTATAGTCTTGAACACCCCTCCCAAAACAGGTCTTTTAATCCAATCTTTAGTAAAATGAGTCTTGAAATGTTGAAAAACCTCATGCTTGACCCTGCTAGGCTCCTCATGGGACACTCCATTGATAGTAATAGAGTTAAGTAGATTTCTACTCTGTTTGAGATTGGCAGAGACATGAAAGAACCTAGTAGTCCTATCCCCATTCAGAGTCCAGTTCAGTCTGGACTTTTGATGCCATAACCACTCCACCATTCTGTAAAGCTTCCACACTTCTTGTCTGACCATTCTTCTTCGTATCTTTTCTGAATCTAGTAGTGCTCTATCCTCTGCCATAATATCCAATGTATGCAACTCCTCCTCTGAAGCCTTAAGTTTGGATGTGACATTACCAAACACCTTAATATTCCATTTTTTTAATTCCATCTTTAGGTGCTTGAATTTTTGAATAAGCCTGAATCCTGCCCATCCAGAGAAAGAACTGTTGTTCCAGCAATTGATAAAGAGGTCTGAGAAGCTTGGGTGTAAGGTCTAAGCATTTAAAAATCTGAAAGGACGAGGCCCCCAATCTCTTTCATCTTCCATCATCAACAAGGGGCAGTGATCTGAGATCAATCTAGGCAGGCCCCAAAGCTTCATTCTAAAGTTGACCATCCACTCCGGACTGAGTAAGACTATCAATTCGGCTCCACTTCTCAGAATCCTGGGCATTATACCAAGTGAATTTCCTTCCATACAGAGGTAGATCATTGAGCTCACATTTCTCAATAAAATCATTCAATTGTTTCATCCCCCTGTCTCTTCTGGAACAGCCTACCCTCTCCCCAATATGTCTGATCTCATTGAAGTCACCTCCCATGCACCAAGGATCAGGAAAAAAGACCTTGAGCTTTAATATATCTTCCCAAAAATTGGATCTAGCACTAACATCATTGGGTGCATATATGTTCAACAAAACACAATTAAAGGAGTTGTATAGAGAGCCGGAGAGTAATATGTACCTCCTATTACAACAGCAGCCAGATAGTTGGAAAACAGCAGGATCCCAAATGCATAGGAGCCCACCCGCAGATCCATCAGGGTCTACAGACATATATTCCATGTTTCTGCTTCCCCAAAGTCCCCTTACAACATTTTCTAAAACCATTGTTTTCTTGGTCTCTTGAACGAAAACAATATTAATAAGTCTATCCTTTAGAAGGCATTTGATTCTACCCTTTTTCTCAGGTTTTCCCAAACCCCTAATATTCCAGGAGAGTAACTTCATCAAGAAACAAAGAAATACACTCAAGGCACCCATCTACAGCATATTACTGCTGAGCCTTCCCATCCTTGATAATTCTCTCCTGGTCTTGAAACTCTAGATCAATGATCTTGCTTAGAACAACATCTTCCATCCCATTAAAGTTGATTCCTAGGGATTTCCCCAGATGCATTGTGTCTTTAGCTTCTTGGAGGAGACAGTGGTTGAAAGATGAAGAACTTCCAGACAGATCCGAATGTGCAAGAGCAGATGCAGCTGGTCTGAAAATGACATTCTTGGAGGATTGCTTATGAACTGTAGCAGCCCTGTAGCCATGAATTCTAGCAAAGCTAGAAAATCCTTCAAGCTGAGATTTCTTTTTTTCCCTTCTCTTCGTAAATTGTTGGAGTTTTGAATTGGGGTAAGGGGTCAAAAAACTCTTCCCAGCAGAGAGATTAGGCCCAGCAGATTGCATGTGAGGAATGGATGAGGCCAAAGAAACAAAATTGCCATGTTTGGTACTAACCACGTCCTTGGGCCTATTAGAAGGACCACAATCTGAGAACTTATTTAAAGAATAGGCGAAAACCACTTCCAAATTAATGCCAGGCCCAAAGTCTTTTCTGGACTCCATTGCCGATAACTCTTCCAAATTAGTGCCATGTCCAGGCCCATCACCATCTTCATTGAAGTTTTTGATAAACCCGGGTGTATAGACTTGAGGGATACACCTAAGATTGTCATCATTGCTTTTTGAATTGCGATCTGACCCTTCCGACAGAGGCTCCTCAATGCTTGCTTCCTTCTTTTTGCTGAAACCTCCTACAGCTAGTGTCTCCTCAATAACAGTATCCACTGCCTCACCTATGTGACCGACAGAGAGCCCCTGCTGTTGAGCTACCGCCCCATCACCGTCGTTCTTAATTCTGACATCTGTCCCTGAAACATTTCTACTCTCCTTACTGTAGCAATTTCCAATGGAGCTGAACTCCTCCAAACCGTTGTGGTCCAAGCAATCGGAGAAAGCTAAATGATCTTCACAGATTAGAACGGGATGTGAACTTCCATTACACTTCAAGTTGACAGTTCTATTGATATATTCCATACACCCAGTGACCACTCTAATTCTAGCATGAGAGAATGACTTTGGTTGACATAAGTCACCCTCTAAACTAAGAACAGAACCCCATGTGCGCCCAATGTTATTTAGAGTATTTCTATTCCATAGATTCAGTGGTATGCCAAAGCATCTCAGCCATATACATCTCTCAGGTTGTAGATGAAAGCCAGGCTTCCATTCCGACACGGAAAGACTCCAGTCCTTGAACCAATCTTTGAGCTGGCCGATGTTTGAATGCAGTTCCGCTTGAGATTTAAAAGATAATATTATATCACGACCCCCCCTTTTCTGACCACTACCTGCTCCAATGCTTTCTCCTTCAGGGCTTTTGAAATAATGTGAGTGGGATATTCTGTATTGAATTCGATGATTGCACTATCATATAGCCAACCGTTGCCTTCTTCAAAGGCTTGAATCTCCATGCTTTCTTCCCCAGCCGTTGAAGGAATGTCCCCTTTTAGTACCTCTGCGAAAGATCTATGACCCACTAATGCAGCTTTTCCACTAAAGTTGTTTGTGTGTGGGGCCCTTCTGGAATGCTGAGGCTTCCCCCTTCCTTGTTCACCTCTGTTATTTCTATCATATGCAGCAACTTTGACCTCCAGCACCTTATCATCCACCAAAAGGCCGTTACCTTTTTGAATGGCAACAGCTGCTGCTACCTGACAGTCATATCTCACAAACCCAAAGCGTGAGTTTGTCGCTTGCCTTCTTTTGTATGGGATAAATACTTCCTTCACAATCCCAAAATTTGAAAATAGTTTGAACAGAGCCTTTGCAGCCATTGCTGAGGGTATGTTGTCCACGAAAACAGTAACAACTCCATACCTTGCTTCATTACCTTGTGCTCCACCTCCTCTCCTTTGTCTCAGCACCGGGATCCAACCCCCACCTCTACTCATGTTGAGATCACTCTCACAAATTCACTGCAATTAACGATTTCACTCCGATTGTCACAATTTTATGTACAGAGACCAAAGTGGGATTTGGCCAAAAGTACAGAGCGTTGACTATAATTTTCATATATAGAATACCTAAACAAACTTTTAATTAATGGGTTCCAACATTACGTTTTTGAATTGGAACTTTGAATATCTGAAGTTACAACATGTTTCCAACTTAATGTGGATCAAAATGATGCATGACCACATTTTTAAGACCTAAATATATGTTAGTTTTATGTTATAGGTATTTTTTTTTTTTTTTTAGAAAATCTATTTTAGAAGATTTCTCACAATATTCTAAACAACAAACTATGAAATCCATTATGGATGAATGAGTTAAGTGAAGGTAGTAAAACATTATAACAAATCTAGTGAATGAGGTATCGTTATATTTGCAGGTGGTGTTTGGAACATCAATGGTAGTTGGCCACTATGACTCTCCTAAGGGTTTAGTACTAAGGGAGAGGTCGTGAGTTCAACTCTTCCTAAGGATGAATTAGGAGGCAAGCACTTAGTACATGATCATACTATCTTAATTAGTTTCTTCTCGTTTTATCTTCAATAGTTGATATCTCTGCCATCTCACTAATTTTTTCATATCTAATCTTATCTTGCCTAGTTTTGCACATTTCCACCTTAGTATCTTCATCTTGGCTACACTCATTTTGTAAACATATTATTATTTTTATTGCACAACATACCGTACTATAAAACATGTCAAGGCATCATAACTTTGTTTTGTTAATGATATTTTCTAATGAATAAGCAAAGAGTGAGCTTAATGAGGGTTTTTTTTTTTTAATTGTCAATGAGGATAAGGTATAAACGTTTTTACATAAGTATACTCTAGGTGGGAAATGCATATTACTATGAATAAGGAAATAAATATGGTGAATATTCTTTCTTTCACTTTGATAGTGTAAAAATGGTCATTTATTTGTAATGCATCTTTCTTCGATGTTACTCACGATCGAACCAGTTGCCGTTTCCATCCGAATGTACAAGGGGCCTACAACCAACAGAATGTGCTGGAATACATCTCCAAACACGGGGATTACACGGAATGGGGTGAATTCCGTGAGAGGAGCCGCTGCGTTAACCAGAATAACAAAGACAATATATATCGGGATGCACTTGCAGCCGGCACCAAGGACGAAGCACTAGCAGTGGTACGAAATGGCGACCCAAAATGTTTCTGGTTAAATTATGACAAGTTGTCATCAAATTATGACCGGATTTCATTTAATCCACCATTGCCGTATGTTCATCCATTTACAGACACAGTATGGGTCGTTCCAACAGCAATACAGCAATGGGTTGTAGACAATATAAGAGATGAAGCCCAAAGACCGTATAGGCCCAAGAGCATTATAATTGAAGGCCCATCTAGAATTGGGAAAACATGTTGGGCCCGGTCTTTGGGACCACATAATTATTATTCTGGCCACATCGACCTGAGGGACCACAAGAACGACGCTTTCTACAACATAAAACATGTCAAGGCATCATAACTTTGAATTGGAACTTTGAATATCTGAAGTTACAACATGTTTCCAACTTAATGTGGATCAAAATGATGCATGACCACATTTTTAAGACCTAAATATATGTTAGTTTTATGTTATAGGTTTTTTTTTTTTTTTTTCCAGAAAATCTATTTTAGAAGATTTCTCACAATATTCTAAACAACAAACTATGAAATCCATTATGGATGAATGAGATAAGTGAAGGTAGTAAAACATTATAACAAATCTAGTGAATGAGGTATCGTTATATTCGCAGGTGGTGTTTGGAACATCAATGGTAGTTGGCCACTATGACTCTCCTAAGGGTTTAGTACTAAGGGAGAGGTCGTGAGTTCAACGCTTCCTAAGGATGAATTAGGAGGCAAGCACTTAGTACATGATCATACTATCTTAATTAGTTTCTTCTCGTTTTATCTTCAATAGTTGATATCTCTGCCATCTCACTAATTTTTTCATACCTAATCTTATCTTGCCTAGTTTTGCACATTTCCACCTTAGTATCTTCATCTTGGCTACACTCATTTTGTAAACATATTATTATTTTTATTGCACAACATACCGTACTATAAAACATGTCAAGGCATCATAACTTTGTTTTGTTAATGATATTTTCTAATGAATAAGCAAAGAGTGAGCTTAATGAGGGTTTTTTTTTTTAATTGTCAATGAGGATAAGGTAAAAAGGTTTTTACATAAGTATACTCTAGGTGGGAAGTGCATATTACTATGAATAAGGAAATAAATATGGTGAATATTCTTTCTTTCACTTTGATAGTGTAAAAATGGTCATTTATTTGTAATGCATCTTTCTTTAATTGTCTTTTCCATACCATTTGCATTTCACCATTGTATTAACATTATAATTTCCTTTGTCTACTTACATAGAGAAGATGACTTGGTTAATTATTTGTTTTGTGTATATAAGTTAGTTCTCAATATTTCTAGTGCATGCAAATGTGTCCATTCATAATACTGATCTATGCGGTGGTTCTATAGGTTGCAAACAACAATAATTAGGTTCATCTCATTTTTGCATCACAGTAATCTTTGTTGTCCATGGTTATTGGCTCTTAATGCAACATATTGGATTTATTACTGATTGTGATCTTACTTTATCTGGTACTAAAACATCTTATAGACCACTCCCAAGTTCCATATGCACCTAAATAGATGGATCGTAACTTCATGAAATGCCATAATTGGAGAAGATCTTGTCCTCAAGCATTTTTGCATCCTCCCCAAACCCAAGTCTGGATTTCCTCCTCCAACTCCATCATCGTTATCATCATCATTGTGGTCGCCATCATGATTGTCCCCACCATCACCATTTGAAAGACAACTACTTTCTCGGGCCTTTGTCTTCGCCTTCTTCTTCGTCTCCTTCTCCTTCATCGGCATATAGATGGGAAGGCAGTTCTGAGTTGAGGCGTTCCCATTCTTCAAGTCACTGAATCTTTAGTACATTTTTTCTTTCAGACTATGTCTTTCCTTCACTAAAAATCACAGGTAACATTTCTTCCTTTTACTATAAAGCTCGAAAATCTAATACCAAAAAAAATGCTAAGAACTAGAGAAGGAGATGAGTAGCAATCTAGCATCTAGGTGTCCATGGCAATCTGGTAACGAGTTTGAAGGGCAAGCAAGTAAGCATGGGAATGGAGGATGGCAACCCGTGGTTCGCAGGCATGGTGGTAGAGGAGCTGGAACTTTAAGGGGGAATACCATTTACTCTATGTTTGTGGACAACATACCTATATCTATGGGGCCAAAAGAGCTGTCTAAAATCTTCTCAAATTTTGGAGTTGTGTTGGATGCGTATATCCCAAATAAGAGAAGAAGATCTACAGGATCCAGATTTGGCTTCATCAGGTATGATTGTTCGGTAGCGATTGATGTGGCTCTACGAAAAGCTAATGGCCTTTGGTGTGATGACAAGGTGCTAAAGGTTAAAATCTGTGTTCAAAAAGGAGGAGGGTACAAAACAAAGCAAGCCACATCTAGTACAACAGAGGTGGGATCAGGAAGGCAATCACACTGTATATGACCATTATCAGGGGAGAAAGTCACATGTTGATGTGGTCCGAGATAGGGTGCTTCAACCTAACTCAGTTTGCCCTATTAAGGTACAGAAAGCCGGTGATGGATGGATGAATGAAAACGCAGTGGTCAGACTAAATTCAACTACCTCAGTCGAAGCTTTTAAGGAGGAATTACAGAGAAGAGGTCATGGAGACGTCACTGTTCGAGTAGGCGGTGGCAGACAACTAGTTCTCTCCTTTCAATCAGTGGAAGCTATGAAGGAAAAGCTTTTGATCATGAAGGACTGGATCACAGATTGGTGTGAATCGGTTGAAGAATGGGAATATAGAATGGTCTTGGAACAAGTGAGGTAGGTGTGGCTAAGCTGTTACGGTGTGCCAGTGGTCTTATGGAACAACACATTTTGCAGCATAGGTAGAGAGTGGGAAGAGGTTATGGAACTGGATGCAGACACAGTTAACCTGAATTCTTTCCATTATGGGAAGGTAAAGGTTGCAACAAGATCCGTGGGAACCATTAATCACACAATTAACCTAGATTGTAAAGGTGTAATTTATCTAGTTAGGATTTGTGAGGAACAAATCATAGTCAATCAAATAGTGAAAGAACATTGTATCTGCCAATCTTTTATGAGGAATAATGAAGACAGTTACAGCTCAGAAGAAGAAGATGAGACTATTGAAGATCAAGGAAGCAAACAAGAGGAAGAAGAAGATGATGTGGCATTACAGATGGGTGATGAGGTGGTTAAAGGTTGTGACGGGGAAGCAGGGGACAGGGTGGATGCACATGTTAATATGAATGACATGGAGGAGGATGCCAGCTTGAAGGAAGTTTCGATGGTAGAGGAGACAGAAATGATGGAGGGAAGGTCAGAGGTAGGCATCGCACGTGAAACAGGCTCTGTAAAGGGGCATCAGAGAAGGATGGCGCACGCAAAGAGGGTAGCTATAGAGTTGATGGTGAGGTGGTCACATCTGGGTTTATCAAAAGCACAAGTGGGTCTGTAGGGAAGCAACAAGGAATTAATCTGGGGGTGGTGGATTTAAATAGGGCCCATGTTGACACAAGTTGGGATGGGTTGGCCCAAGGGGCTGAAATACCAGATACTTGGGCTGATAATAGCACTAAATTTGGTTTTGAATCTGTCCATGGAGTGGGGCAGCCCAGCTCTCCGTCAGTTCCTAAATCTGCTTCTGGTGTGGGGTAGCCCAGCTTAGTGAATAAAATGTTGACCATCAGGATTTCATTTATGATCTCAGAGGCATCATGTATTGTTTGGGAGGAAATAGATGCAAAGTCTTGGTGGGTGATAATAGGAAGAGCCAAAGACCTGATCTGTTGGCCTGCTATGCTCAGCAGTGGAGGAGTTCCTCTGGTTTTGGTGTTTGTATAATCAGGGGGAGGCTATCTAGTTTGTGCCTGCTATGCTAATTTGTGGAATGGTGAACTGATATGGTGACTGCTAGGCTGTGCTAATGATATAGAGGAGATATCTGCTAAACTGCCATGGTGACTGCCATGCTAAGCTGTGTTTTGTGCCTACTATGCTAAGCTGATATTTTGTGCCTACTATGCTAAGCTGTGCTAATATTTGTAGATATCTGTTTTTGTTGCTTGTCTTTTTTTTATGTTTTCTAGTTGGTGGCTCACCAGCTTTGGGGGTGCTAGCAAATGATAGGATGGGCTCTTTGGTGCTAATATAATTGGGATAATTTAGCTCATTGTGATACTTTTGCACTCGCCTCTTTTTATTGTTGTTTTGTTTGTACCTTGTACTTTGGTTCTCATCAATAAAGTTTTTTTTTTGCCGATCAAAAAAAAAAAAAAAAAATTGGAGAACATAGTGATACAAATTTGTTCAAATTTTTGGACAAGTATATTGCAAATGATCAGGAATCTTCTACGGTGAATTTATCTTGGGCATATTTTGAAAAGATTGTGAATTAAGGAGGGTATTAGAAAAAGGTCATCTACAATTTGCTACAATATAATTAATCTAGGTGAATGCATGTAAGTATTTAATATAGATGTGTGGTGGTATCTCAGCGGTTGTTTTGAATAAGAGGAGTTCGGCGTTGGGTCGTCAATATAGGGACGGTGGAGTAGTACCTGCAGTGGGTCTTGTTGTCATGAGTGTTGATCGGCCTTGGGTGTGTTCAGAGTTTTGAACCACCGCATCGGAGAGGTGTGGCCTTGGGTGTTGTCCGTGGGTGTAGTTGGGTGTTGGCAGTGTGTTGTCCGGCGTGGGCCTTCGCTGGGCAGTGGAAGTGAAGCAGCGTGTGGAGTGTAGCAGCGTGGGTGGTAAAGATATAGCAATAGTATAGCAGCTTGGAGATGTCAGGCATGGGAGTTCTTCCAGCCGTGGTGATGTTGGCTATGGATTTTTCCGGCCAGAGAAGCGTGGTGAAAAGATTTAGCAGGTGGGAGTTGGGAGGTGCAGAGGAGCGTGGTGTACAGATTTAGCAGTAGTAGCAGGTGGGCGTTGGGCTTTGGGAGTTGTCAGGCGTGGGTGTGCAGCAGGTGGGCGGTATAGATATGAAGCAGCATAGGTGTTGGGAGTTGAAGCAGTATAGGTGATTATTTTAGTTTCAAAAAATAGCTAGTGGGCGGTAAAGTTTTAGTTTTAAATTAGCAGGTAGGCGTTGGGTGTGTAGCAGCTTTGTTTTTGGGTTTTGTGGGTAATTTTGTGGGGATTCAAGTATTCTATTTTCTAGTTAAGTTCTTCTTAACTTTTTTATTTAAAAAAAAAAAAAAAAATCGTGAGGCCAAGGGGTTGGTTGTATGGATGCAAGTAGCAGTAGTAGGGGTATTTTGTACTTTCCGAATCTCTCTCGATGCATGTCATCTTCCTATACCTTTAATTTCATGCCGTTAATGAAATTTTTCTTTGCTGATCAAAAAAAAAAAAAGTATTTAATATAGATGCATAGGAATATGAAATGCTCAACTAGGAGTGTGAGATACATTTAGTTGAATATTTTATGTAGTCCTAGATAATGACATTCTATGATGATTATTGCAAGTGAAAGAAAGAGGCTTAGGAGTCATGCTAAGAAAAAGGCACAATTCAAAATAAAATAAAATAAAAAGTTTCTCCCACATCTCTAGCCATGAGATTTAGTCTATTTATACAAAGCTCACTTTACAAATAAGGATTAGGAGTCATGCTAAGGATCTACATTATTATGTATATTGGGGATATACATTAGCAAGTGTAACAAGATGTTGTTAGTGATAAACACAAGTTGACATATGCTTCAATAAGCCCCCTTAAGTTAAAGGAAACCAGAGAGTTAGCTTAAGCTTGCTATGGAGAAAAATGAAGCGTGTGGAGGTGAGACCCCTTGACATGATATCAATACTTTTATCATTAGATGACATGTAGTTGACTATTAAATCCTTATGCACCATCTTATTGTAGATAAAAAGAAAGTCAATTTTGGCATGTTTAGTGCATGCATGAAATATCGGATTCGCTAAGAGGTTAGTGGCCCCAACATTGTCACACTACATAATAGGAGCTTTAGGAAGAAAGATGCTAAGCTCAAATAAAAAAAGATTGAATCCAAAACTCAATTGCAATGTCGGCAAAAGCTTTATACTCTGACTTAGTAGACAAGCGAGGAACAATTCGTTGCTTAAGAGAAGACAAGGATATGAGATACATTGTCTTTCTTACACAAGTATCCAATCTCTAGTTATGAAAAAAAGAAGAGAGAGAATACCACTATCTTTTTGTGCCAACCTAATTGTGATGAGGGGAAAAACACTTTGATGCTTATAGCATCTCATAGGCTTTTGTCTTTATTGATGTAAGATGTAAGGATTTTCCTTAATTCTTATTCAATTAAGTTCTTTTTTCGTCGATCAAAAGAAAAGAGCATTGACTAGCTTCCCATTATTGTGAAAATCTTTCATGAACTGCATTAGGTCACCTTTAATTATGTTCCAATACTTATTGAGGAAGAAAAAAAGGTTGAATCCATCTGGTCCCAAAGATTCATTCCCATCACAATTCTTAATTGCTTCGCATATTTTTGCTTCAAAGAATTCCATCTCCTATGATATTGAGTCATGTGGGCTAAGCACCGCTTCCAATGAACCTCGGATTTTTGGCCTATCCTTCGAAGATCTGTTGAAACCAAATTTCTATATATATATATATATTTTGGGGGAGAGGGGGTGGGTTTGCAGATGATTGGTGTCTCCCTTGTGCTATGAGTCGAGATCACTATGATGCATTTTCTTTCCTTTCCTTCCCTATATTGATGTTATTTTTATATCATTAATAAAGGGCCTCTTCTTTAGCTGATCAAAAAAGGTTCATATAGAATCCCGCAAATTTTGTACTACACTAGTCGAATGGACACATGGAGAGCTAGTGAGAAGTACTCTTTGAAAGAATCGGTGTTTTCATTTGAATTAAATATGATTTCAGACAACTCCACTTAGAGCACTATTACCGGTACATGGACTATTATGATTTCATTTGTTTCAGATTTCATAAATAAATAGCACCATTACCCCTCATTTTTGAAACCTTTGTTCTTTTTTTCATCACAACTTTGAATAAAATAGAAAAACTGAAACATGCAAATGAATGAAATTTGAAATTGAATCCAAATTGATCAAATGTAGGAGAAAGCAAAGAGATCATGTCATGTTCATCATCGAATGGGTTGAATGAGGAAGATCAACGAGGGAATAAACTCTTACAAGAAATGAGGCAATTAGCAAGGATCGACAATTCATTGTGAGAAGTACATTTCCTAGAGTGATGTCGATTGGGACTGTTCCTCGTCCAACTCACTTATGACAACCAATATATAATTGTTCATGAGATAGGATGCAATGACAAATCAGTCCCAAAAAATTATAAGCATCGAAATTTAGAAAGTGAAGGACTTTATTCATCAAAAATTATTGAAGTATCCTTCTTCAATGATAAAACTATTTTGAGAGGCTTTTCACCAAATATGTATAATTAATTTTTTAGAATGGAACACACTCAAAGATATTTAGGAAATGGACATTGTATTTATCATTCTAGACACATAAAATATGTTGCAACTTTAAACAAAATAACTTGAGATCCAATAATAAAATAAAATAATGTGAATTTATATTTTTTGTGTGCTAAAATCTGACCACACAACCAAACTCTAATATTTTTCTTGGAATTTTGGGAACAAAGTTGAAGAGCACGTGCAATAAATAAGATCCACAACTATAAGAATGGACAAAATAACTAACCCGATTGCTCATCAACTGGTAGGGCACTTCGATGATAAAGTTAATAAACAAATCTCTCAAAGATAATTTGACAAAGAAACAATAAACTTGAGCAATAAATCACAGATAAAGTCACACATCTCTCTAACCCATGGGGGTACCTATGTTTATATAGAGTGCCCCACCTCCTCATAGTGATCATATTCTACTCAAAACTCTTATTCCTTTTAGGAATAACAAATCACCTAGGACTCATCTCTCCTAATTAGGTTTGAATTTACCTCTCACAAAAGCCCTAACTTGCCCAATCTAGGAGTCAATCTTCATTTAGGACTCATGTCATCCTTTGTGTATCTCGGATCTAGTGTGAATCGTTTCCACACCCTTTATGTATCTCGGATCTAGTATGAATCGTTTCCACACCTCGGCCGATAACACTCTGCCGTGTGGCACCTCGACTAATGGCTAAGCTATGTGGACAACACGAAAATTATGTCCCCACATTTATTATTCTGTTCAATTTATTTATCAATGAAGTTTCTAAAATAGATATTAGATTGTTTATACTTTTTCTCTAATACGTAGATTATGAAAAATGGTTTCTTAACATTTTGATATAATAAATATATTTTTGTATATGTATCAAAATATATTTTATTTGTGATTGTGACTCTGTCGTGTGTATTTTAATTTTAAAAAAAAAATTGTGTTAGTGTATCGATATATGTGCTTCTAATTAGTCTCTTGTTTCTATTATCTTGTGCTTTCTTTTCCCTTTTACTTTTGAAGAAAGATAAGAGTTGAGAAACAATAATAATAAAATTTATGAACTTGACTAGATTCTTTTGTTGTTTTCAAGTTTGGCAAATATTAACAAGTGACTTATGGACATTGTTTATGTTGGGATTCGTGTAAAATGTGTTTTGGAAGTTTTGAAAATAGTGAAAAGTGCTATGAATTCTATATCTTTCTTTCTTTCTTTTTTTGCCGTCTTTTTCTTGTGCTTTTGGAACAGATGTTAGCAAGAACCTTCAAGTTTTGAGTTACTCTATACACAAACACAATTTTCAAGTCTCATAATTTCTCTATTGATTTAAAGGTCATTCTCTATTGAAAATGGCTAAAATTTTAGATAATATCATTTTTGTGTATGGAAATACATGGCATTAAACTGCTAAATGGTTGTAAATAAAAAAAAGTAGAAATAGGTAAATAATAAATGCATACATTTTAATGAGTATATTAAAATTAAAATTTTACTAAATATCAATACAAGTTAATATGACATTAAATGCACATTAACAAATTCTCCAAGGGCATTGTTTAAAATTAACATAGATTTAAAAGACTTGATGTTTATAAGATGTTTGACTATATATAACAACTCTAGCTTAACCGCAACTTCTTGTTTTCTCTAGAAAAGCACATAACAATACCATAATGTAATTGGTCCAAATTATAACCATAGATCACTAATACAACCCATTCCTACAAATCTTAAGATTTGTCGAATAAAAAGTTTAAAGAGAAAATTTCATTTTTATCACTATGCTTTGCCTTGATTTTCAATTACACCCCTAGATTTTGAATAATTTTAAGTTTACCCCCAAAGTTTTTGAAATCGTATCAATTTTGTCCCTGCCGTCACATTTGAAATGAAAAAAATTAAAAAAATTACATTTGGGCCCCAAATTTCAAAAGAAAGATGCAAATCCACCACTCTTACCCAAACTCTCTCTCTATAACTCTCTGAAAATGTGAAGCTGAACTAGTAGAGAGAGAAAGAGAGACGCACTCACATCACACACTCTCTCTAGAACTCTCTGAAAATGTGGCGACCTTCAACGCCATTAATGTAGCTCCAATTCCTCGTCCTTCGCTCTTTCTCTTCATCATCATCTTCAATAGAACAACGTCATCGTCTTCTTCATCCTCACATCTCGCTCTCTCTCCAAAACCTCATTTCTCTCTTCTCCACAACCACCCCACCACTGCCACTATCACTCCGCCACCTACTTTCTCTTTCTACCCTTCTTTCTCTCCTTTTCTTGACCTTTATCATCCACATTTGACACCGATCCAAAAAACCCAGAAATAGAGTGTTCAATCTCTTTTCTCTGAGTTTCTGTCTCGTTCTTAGAGTGTGTTTTCTATGGAAGTCTCCAAAACTATCTTCTTGCTTAGATGTTATCCCAGACCTTCAGGGCCAGACTTCAAGGTTGCGGCAGTGGTGGACATTGCCAGAGAAGTGGAGTAGGCGGCCACTGTCTCCGACAATCCTTTCTCGTTTGCTTCTTCTAAGATTACTCAACACATAATTGAACGCATAATGTCACAGTTTGTGAGTATATTAACAGAATCATCAAAGCCATGTATATATATAGGCAAATTGTGAGTGTTTTGTTTGTTGGGTCTGTGCCAAACTGTCTCTCTTTCTAAAATGGTTCCAATATTATGGGCAATCAGATGTTAATTTGGTGATTTCATTACATATTTCATTGTATTTGCTTATGGGTTCTTCAAATCTTCTCAAAATTTTGAAGTTTAAAAATAGGTAGTTGCACTATCCTATTTTTTTTGATTTTGTGTTTTTGGGGTTGAAGTTCATGGGAAAGCCAAGTGTTTCATAAACACACTAGTAATCTTGGCAATTTCTCTCTCTTCAAAATCCAATTGCTGCTCTGTTTTCTCAATAATTTATTCACTTCTAAGTAATCCACAAGCCTTAATGAAGTCTATTTGTATTTACAGTGCATATATATAATAACATGAAATGATCGGTGGTGTATAGCAGGATGTAGAATTGAGTGATTGAATTTGGGATTGAGTAAGTGAATTTGGGTTTGAGAGAAGTTGGGTTGGAAAATTAGAGGAAGAGTAAAGAGGGTGAATTTGGGTAGGAGGTGGTGTGTTTGCATCTTTCTTTTGAAATTTGAGGCCAAAATGTAATTCTTTTAACTTTTCCATTTCAAATGTGATGGCAGGGGCAAAATTGATACGATTTCAAAAACATTGGTGGTAAAATTGAAATTATTCGAAGTTTGGAGGTATAATTGAAAATCGAGGCAAAGTATAGGAGCAATAATGAAATTCTCTCAAGTTTAAATGTATAGAAAGATTTCACTGAATGTGACACAAAGGAGAGATAAACGGTATGTGAGTCTCACCATTTGTCTCTCATATGTGAAATCTTTCTATACCCTTTGTGTCTTCTTTGTGTCCCATTATGTGAAATCTTTGTGTGCTTAGTACAAATGTTTTTAAAACTGACCAGCAGGATACTAATATCCTTTTTTCCCAAAATAAAAAAGTTGAAAGCTAAACATCCCTAATATGCAAATGTCTTGTTCTGAAATTAATTTTCATTTTTTCCCATCATTATTAATGAGATGTTGTTAGTAATGCACTGTATTGATAATGCATCCATTTTATGACTATTTACTTTGATATTAAGCTATAATTCATCTCCTTGGCACTCAATAACACAATTTTCATCTTCCTTGTTATAATTATGAATATGGCTTCTCTCCAGTCCTTCATCGGACTGAAGAGGTACTATTAGGCCTAGTGGGCCCACCTTTAGGTCTCATTTCGATAATCTGAACTGTTCACATCTTAAGATTCATTGAGTACATCATCCTTGTAAAAAATTAAGTTGATCGGATAATGGAAATCATGTGTTCAGATTAGTTTTGTATGAAAAAAGGGATGGTGAGAAAATAAACGATTCATACAAAATTGATTCGAACACGTGGTTTTTGTTATCCGATTCACTTGATTTTATGCAGGGATGATATACTCAATGAATCCTAAAATGTGAACAATTTGGATAATTGAAGTGGGGCCCAAAAATGGGCACACTAGGCCCAACAGTACCTCTCTAGTCTAATAAAGGGCTGGAGAGAAGCCAGATTCTATAGTTATCCATGGCTTTTGTTAACATGTGCGTTAATATGTTAAGAAAACATTAAATGAGTACATTTATATCAACTTGTGTAGAAAAATAACACAACTTTAAAAGTTGTCTGAATTATTTTTTTTTTATATTTATAATGAGATCAAAATACCCTTTTTGCTTTGCACCCTTCTCCTCCTTTATTTTTTTATTGAGTTTTTTTTAAAAATTTTTTTAATGTTTTTCTTAAAAAAAATTAAAATTTAGTTTGATGATTTTTTTTTTTAAATCAAACACTTATTTTCATATGATTTTTTCTTAACATAAATAATATTTAAAAATTCAAATATATATTTATGTTTAGTTTTGTCAAACTAATTTATAATTTTTTAAAATAAATTCTAAATACAATCTCTAAAAATTCAATCAAATAAAATATTTTGCAACTAAAGTTTTCCAATAGTACCTTCATAAATGTTGATCGGGTTCTCACCATATTAAAACCATTTAAAAAAAATATATATATAGGATAGTCTTTATTTTTTTAATCACACTATGTAGTAGTAGTTAAAGAATTTTTGTCTTACAAAAACAAGGGTACTTATGTCCATACATGAATAAAAAATTTAACTCTTCCTTTACATTCCCCATACTAGTGGATGAAGTTGAAATTCATTTATTGCTTAACAAGATCCATTATTCACTTGAAGGGTTTTGTTATGCATTAAATCCACTCAACAACCTCTACTACCATAGAAAATATAAAACTTTATAAATACATTTTGCTTGTAGATCACACTACCTTTTTTTTTCAATTTCATATATTTTGACGTTCTATACTTTTCAAAATAGAGTTTTTTTAAAAATATTTTTTCTTTTGGCGACCAAACTTTTTGGTCGTGGAATGTGACAATTAGCGACTAATATGTTTGGTTGTGGAATGTGACAATTGGCGACTAACATGTTTGGTTGAGAAAATATCACTTTTTGCGATCAAAGTGTTTTAGCTACTAAATAGATTAGTCGCAGTAATGATATATTTAGCGACTAAAAATTTAGTAGACAAATCCAACTTTTTCGCGACTAACAAAAGTTTTAGTCGCTAATTACTTTTGCCGACCCTCAATTGGCGACCAAAGTGGTGACCAAAAAAATTAGTTGCGGATAACTTTTGCCGAAAATAGACTTTTGCCGATTAAATTTTTAGTCGGCAAAAGTGCGATTTCCTATAGTGAATGTCCTTATTTTTAAGTAACATTTGGTAGTTTTTTTTTTTATAAATATTATTTATTTTCAATCATAAATAAATTATATGGTAAAAAAATGAATTTAAAAATTATAACAAATATAAAAACAAATTTATAAGATCAATCAACAAAGGCATATGAATTTATTTAAAAATAAATGTTACAACATTGTCATTCAATATCACCATTGTATATTAAGGTTCTAAGGATTCAAAATAAAGAATATTTATAAAAAAACAAATCTACAAAATGTCATTTAAAAATAAAAGAAATTTACCTTTATGATAAGAAAATATTATAAAAAAAAAAAAAACTCTATTTTGAAAAGTATGTAATGTTAAAATATATGAAATTGAAAAAAAAGGTAGTTTAGTCTACAAGCAAAATGTGTTTATAGTATTTTATATTTTCTATGATAATGGAAGTTGTTGAGTAGATTTAATGCATCTTAACAAGTGCTTGTTAACAAAATCATTCATTTAAGAGTAATGCTATGACCCAAATAATCTATCAAATTTTTTACCAAATCTTTCACACGGGTATGGGACCCACACACATATGAGTTTGTGTGGGTCCCACACCCGTGTGAGAGATTTGATAGATTATTTGGAGTTCATAACATTTTCCTTCATTTAAACACTTAGTAGGCATAAAGTCATTGGCATTAGTTTGTTAAAGACTTAATTAATCATGGGATATGAAAAGAATGAAAATAATTGGTTGCTTACCAATCAAATGAGGTAGAGGTCATGTATATATAATATATTCATGATACAATTTAGGAAACATTATACACAAGGTAAGATTCCTATAATCAAAATAATTCCTATTCTAATTCCTATATTCAAACATAATATTTTGATTTCTATATTCAACACTTACTCTCAAGCTAGCGTGAAAATATTCAACAAACGCAACTTGTCAATTGAAGACTGGAGCAAAGTTGGTCCCATAGATTTTGTAAACATATCTGTCAACTGTTGAGAAGAAGGGACAAATGATGGAGGCACAATGCAGTCCGAACCTTTTCTCGAATGAAATGTATGTCAACCTTGATATACTTGGTATGTTCATGAAGTACAGAATCAGAGGATAACATAATGGCAAGTTTGTTATTAGAAAATAAAGAGGAATGAACAGTCTCCTCAAAACCCAACTCTGCCAGAATAGAGCGAATTCAAAGAATCTGACATGTCCCATATGCCATAGCCTGATAATCAACCTCTATAGAAGACCTAGAAACCACTACTTACTTCTTATTTTTTCATGAGATAAGATGATCACCATAGAAAGTACAGAAGCCAGAAGTGGAACGCTGATCAGTGCTAGATCCTACATAGTCTGCATCGGTGAAACAGAAGAGCCCAAATTAGAGACTAACGGTAAAGAACAATCTCAAGCCAGGAGAAGGTTTTAAACACCTCAAAATATGAACTGCGTGAAGGTGCTCTTTACAAGATGCATGCATGAACTGCCTCACAACACTAACTATAAATGTCAATTCAAGTCTAGTGTTGGTCAAATAAGTGAGGCGTCTAACAAGACGCTGATACATGCCTGGGTCATTTAACAACTCACCAGACTCTGATGTGAGTTTGACATTAGGATCCATAGCAGTGGAAGTAGGTTTACACCCTAACATATCAGTATCCTGAATCAAGTCAAGGGTGTACTTTCTTTGAGATAAGGAGATACCCTCCCTTGAGCGAGCCACCTTAATTCTCAGAAAATATTTGAGACATCCCAGATCCTCAATATCAAAAGTTTGGCCCAAGTCCTTTTTTACTTGACCAATGTCGACAAAGTCAACACCTGTGAGAATAATATCATCCATATAAACTAACAAGACTATATACTAACCTGCAGAATTCTGGCGAATTTAACAAGTGTGATCAGAGTGACACTGAACAAAGCCCATAGATATAATAACAAAACTAAAGCGACCAAACCATGCTCACGGAGATTGTTTCAGACCATACAAGGATTTGCGTAATCAACACACTTTCCCCAGATACTCCCCCTCAGCCCGAAAACTGGGTGGAGGAGCCATATAAATCGTCTCAATAAGATCTCTATGGAGAAATGCATTCTTGACATCAAGCTGATGAAAAGGCCAAGAATGAGACCTTGGCAGGAAATGTACAAAAGTAAGCTTGGCGATAGGGGCAAAAGTGGCATCAAAATCTTTGCCAGGAATCTATGTGAAACCTTTGGCCATCAAGCTGGCTTTGTAATGGTCAACTGAACCATCAGCGAGGTGCTTTATAGGGAACACCCATTTGCAACCAACTGTGCTTTCCCCAGGACGTAAAGGTATAAGATCCCAAGTGTGATTCTGTTCTAAGGCCACCATCTTAGTCTGCATAGCCGCTACCCATTTGGGATTCTAAAAAGCCTTAGATACAGAATGAGGAATAGACTCCGACTCAAGCTTTCCTAGAAAAGAACGACAAGAAGGGAAAACCCTGTCATAGGAAAGATATTGGGAAATAGGATAATAAGTACTATTCAAATAACTCAAACAGTTTGGAAGATGTTGATCCCGATGTGGGTTACAACGATGAGGCAGAGGAGAAGCTAAAGGAGAAGAGTTACCTAACCAGATATCGGAGAGACGACAAGAGGGGCTGAGTGCATAGGTGACGGGAGTATACTTGCAATGGAGGAGGAGGCGAAGATTGAAAAGAAGGAAGGGAGACAACCTCATTCTCATCCTCGTCTAGAATGATCACCGGGCGAACAATGGAAATAATAGAAGGAGAAGCTTGCAAAGAAGGGTTAGTATTGAAGAAAGGAAAATCCTCACAAAACGTAACATCTAAAGTGTGGTGAAAGTGACAAGACACAAGGTCATAACACCTATACCCTTTGGACATGGAAGAGTATCCTAAGAAGATACAACAAATAGATTTGTCATCTAACTTTGTGAGGGTAGGACTGATTTGAACAAAACAGGTACACCCAACGACACAAGGTAAGAGTGGAAATATAGTGGTGGTGGGCATAAGGGTATGAAACGGAGTGAGTCCATGCAACACAAGACTAGGGGTCCTATTAATGAGGTAAACAACAGTCACCCTCTTAGACCATAACATACAGTAGCCGGAGAAACGACATACCAATCACAAGCTTAACCAAACTCTGATACCAAAAAGAATGAAAAGAATTATTTGGCTTACCAATCAATGAGGTAGAGGCCATATATATATAATATACTCGTGATACAATTTAGGAAACAATATACATATGATAAGATTTCTATAATCAAAATAATTCATATTCTAATTCCTATTCTAATTTCCATATTCAAACATAATTTTTTGATTTCTATATTCAAAGCTATAGGTTAAGCTCTTGGTGTTCTTCGTCTTATCGGCGGGCGGCAACCTTGCCTTGGTTGCTCGCCGGACCTCAACCTATTTCGCCGCCATATTTTCCTTTCAATATTGCATCATGGTGATCTCTTCCTTTGTCCATTGGTTTATTCCTATCCCAAATATCTCAATTATATATTTTTTTACTCACAATCTTTTTTTCTTTTTTTTTTGTGCTTATACTTTACCATGTCTTTCCCTCTGCTTTAACCTGAAATAGGTTTCTATCTTCAAATCTATTTGAGTTTGAGGGGAGTATTATACCTATATCATGGTGAGTATGGTTATATACCATGTGAACCACCCAAGTCGATCCGTAGGCGCACTATCTCAGCCACCCCTTGGCGCACTAAAGTTATACACCATGTGAACCACCGAAGCCGATCCCTTGGCACACTATCTAAGCCGCCCCCTAGCGCACTTTCTCATAAGCCACCCATCACCACCGACTGCCTTTTTTCTTCTCTCCAGCCTCCGACAGCCCTTTCTAACTCCTTTTCTCCTTCCGATAGCCTCAACCCAGCCTACGGAACTCCTCTCCTTCTTTGTTTTCATTTTGGTAGGCCTTCTTTATCCCTGTCGAGGCTTTGGTTACTGCCAACCAAACTTGGTTCTGGTCTTATGTACTTCGGTTGCCTCTTTAGGTGGTTCGTGGCTGTTTTTTTTCTCCTTCTTGGGGTGATTGGACTGATGTATTAAGCCCCTTTGTCTACCTTTTTATTATTTGGGGCTACCGGGTTTATTCGGTAGCATCTATTTAGATAAGCCGTTGAGATTTTTCCGACTTCTTAATTCACCCTCCTAGACCACAACATACAATAGTCGGACAAACGACACACCAATCATAGGCTCAACCAAGTTCTAATACCAAATTGAAAAGCCCAGCCCATTGAGCAAGAAAGGTAGGTTTGGCTAAGTTGCTCTGGAGTCCCATTGAACTTGTGGAGTAACATTACATTCAGCAGCATTGGAAAGGTTTAGGGAGTAGGGATTGGTATGGATGATGCTACTAGTAGACTATCTTCTCTCTATTGTGGGAAAGTGAAGATAACCACAAGATGTATGGAGGCCATTAACCAAGTATGGAGGCTATTAACCAAGTCATCAACTTAAAGTGCAAAGGTATAACATACCCAGTTAGGGTATGTGAAGAGCAAATCATAGTTTCTAATGATATGAAGGAGCAGTGTGTAGAAGAAGGGGAAGTTTGTGACTACTAGGAAATTGGGAGAATCATCATTGAATTTGAGAAAATGGAGCTATTTTCAGGTCAGTTGTAGCTACCATTTCATTATCAATGACTAGTGGAACCAGCAGAGGAAGGAGAGTGCTGTCGAAGGTTAAAGCTTCACTTCAAATTGGCAACGCTCTTGGTCTTGATTGTGTAGGGAAAGAAGTGGAGGTGATTAGCAAATTGAATGAATTTGAAGCCAAGGACAAAAGAAAGTAAGGCAAATGGAAGGTGATGCTATCTAGACTAGCAATCCCGGGTGACTAAAGGTGTTCTAGTGTGATAATGAAGATACAATCATGGAATGTAAGGGGGTTAGGAAGACCAGAGAAAATAAGGAAGTTAAAGAAATGCATTGCTGATAGAAAAGTGGACATTATTCTTCTTCAAGAAACTAAGATCTCCTCCATCAATTTTGATTTGGTTAAATCTATGTGGCCTGGGGATCAAATTGAATTCATGGCCGTAGATGTGGTTGGTAGAGCTGGAGGATTGCTATGTATCTGGAAACCTGAGGTGTTTCAGTTTTAGGCTTGTTGCTGTATAGTTTTCATTGTGTTATTATTAATGTGTATGGTCCTAATGAGGTGGTGAAAAGAAAAGAGTTGTAAAATGTTTTAGTAAGACTGAAGTCCAATTTTCTGGGGTCATGGTGCTTGGGGGTGATTTTAATGAAATTAAGATTATATTAGAAAGAATTGGGTGTTCCAAAAGGGACAAAGGGATGAAAGACTTCAATGATATGATTGAACAAATTGAGCTGATAGACATGCCTATGCTTGGGAGAAAGTTTACTTGGTGTAATTCCCAAGATAGGGAGAAATGGAGTAGACTGGACATATTTTTTCTTAATCATTAGTGGGTGCAAAATTTTAATTTCAAATTATGGGGCCTTCCCAGACTATTTTCTGATCATAGTCCTATCATCTTAATGGACGATGATAGGGACTGGGGGCCTAGGCCTTTTAAGTTCCTTAATGCTTGGCTACTTTATCGTAATTTCTTACCTTTTGTGAAGCAATGTTGGTCTGGTTTTGTAGTGGAGGGTTGGGCTGGTTATAAGTGTCACATGAAACTTAAAGCCCTGAAGCAAGCTTTAAAACATTGGAACGTGGAGGTTTTTGGGAAGGTGGAAAATAATCTAAAGAGTGTTGGAAGAAGAAGCTCATGCTCTTGATCTGTTAGATGAGGTCAGACCTTTGCTTCATATAGAACTGATTAGAAGAAAGGAGGTGAGGGGTTAAGTTTTGAGGTTAAGTAAGATGTTGGAGTGGATCTAGCTGCAGAAATCTAGAGTGAATTGGGCACTTAAAGGGGATAAAAATACAAGGTATTTTCACATTATGGCTTGTGGCAGGAATAATAGGAACTCTATGTGCTCCATTGTTGTGAATGGCTCAATGGCTGAGGAGCTTAGGGTAATAAAAGTTGAGGTGAATGCTTACTTTCTACAGCATTTCTCTGAGTCTTGGAAAGACAAACCTAAAATATCTGGTCATTTCAAGAACATTGGTAGACCTCATGTTGTGGAACAATTGGAGGCAGAGTTTATTGAGGCTAAGATTAGTAATGTAATCAAGCACTACGAAGCTAATAAGGCACCTGGGCCTGATTTCACCATGGCTTTTTTCAAGAAATGTTGGAAATGTGTGAAATCTGATGTGCTACAATTTATGAGGGAATTTCATTAGAATGCAAGTTTAGTTGGTGGGATTAATAGCTCCTTTATTGCTTTAATCCCTAAAACAGATAGCCCCTCTTGTTTGGATGAGTATAGGCCAATTAGTCCGGTTGGTTCCTTGCATAAAATTCTAGCAAAGGTGTTATCAAATAGAATGAAATAGGTGATGCCCAAGATTATTAGTGAGGCTCAGTCAGCTTTTCTGGGTGGAAGGAATATTCTGGATGGGATTTTAATAGCTAATGAAATTGTTGATGGGTGGAAAGATCCAATAAGACAGGTTTGATTCTTAAATTGGATTATGAAAAGGCATATGGCTCAATTAATTGAGAATTTCTTTTTAACATGTAATCAAAGTTTGGTTTTGGATCTAGATGGTGCGTTGGATGAAAGCTTGTGTATCTTCTGCTAAGATCTCTATTTTGGTAAATGGGTCACCAACATCTGAATTTTGCCCACAAAGGGGCTTTAGACAAGGAGACCCATCAGCTTTTCTGGGTGGAAGGAATATTCTGGATGGGATTTTAATAGCTAATGAAATTGTTGATGGGTGGAAAGATCCAATAAGACAGGTTTGATTCTTAAATTGGATTATGAAAAGGCATATGGCTCAATTAATTGAGAATTTCTTTTTAACATGTAATCAAAGTTTGGTTTTGGATCTAGATGGTGCGTTGGATGAAAGCTTGTGTATCTTCTGCTAAGATCTCTATTTTGGTAAATGGGTCACCAACATCTGAATTTTGCCCACAAAGGGGCTTTAGACAAGGAGACCCATTGTCACCATTTTTTTTCAACATTGTAGTAGAGGGACTCAATATCTTGTTGAGCAGGGCTAAGGAGTTAAACTTAATTAATGGGACAGAGATGGGGTCAAATGACCTTAGAGTAACTTATTTGTAGCTTGTGGATGACACAATTTTGTTCTGTGAAGCCAAGAGGGAGGAAGTGTGCAATATTAAATGAATTTTAAGATGTTTTGAGATTGCTTTGGGGCTGGAAATAAATTATCACAAGAGTGTTATCGGTGGTGTTGGGGTTGATGATGGACTATTGCATGAGTTTGCCTCTATCTTAAATTGAATTCACAAGAAGCTACCTATTATGTATTTGGGACTGCCATTGGGGGTTAACCCAAGTAGAAGAAGTACTTGGAAACCTGTTCTTGTCAAATTCAAGCAAAAACTGGCTACCTGGAAGAGAATATTGCTTTCTTTTGCTGGAAGATTAAACTTAATCAAGTCTGTTATGTCTAACTTGCCTGTTTACTATTTGTCATTGTTCAAGATTCCTGTAGGAGTGGCTAAGGAGATTGAGAAAACGCAATCAGCTTTCCTGTGGGGTGGATTAGATCTTAGAAGAAAAGTGCATTTGGTTCGTTGGGATGTGATTGCAAAGAATAAGAATCTAGGTGGTTTGGGCTTGAGGAGGATTAGAACATTCAATGAATGCCTTTTGCTAAAATGGTGGTGGAGGTTTGGAGCTGAGAATAAAACCTTTTGGAAAGAAGTGATCTGCTTAAAATGTAATGTTGAGAATGGGAAGTGGTTTCCAAGATTGGAAGGTAGAGGATCTAAGCTCTGGACTGATATAATTAATGTGGTTCTGCTTAATCCTGACTTGCATAATTTTGATATTCATAGTGCTCAGATTGCTTTGGGGGATTGGAAAAGGGGACACTTTTGGCTGGACAAGTGGACTGGAAATGTCTGCTTTAAGGAAGAATTCCCGAGACTTTTCTTTTTATCTAATGATAAGCATGGGGTGGTAAGGGTGTTTTTTGAGAGAAGGGGTGCAGTTGATGATTGGAACCTAGAGTTCAAAAGAAATCTTTTGGCTTGTGAGGAGGAGGAAGTCCATCGTTTAGTCTGTTTGCTTCGGAGTAGACCAGCTCTTTGTATTGATAAACCAGATGAATTGAAATGGGCTGCAGATCCGTCTAGACTGTTTAGTGTAGCGTCAGTTTATAAATAGAGTGAATCACTTCTTGGTCCTGCTCTGGAAATGGCATGCTCTATTTGGAATAATTTTGCTCTTCCAAAAGTGCAATTTTTTGGGTGGTTGGCATGACTTGGTAAGGTTAAAACTTCTTGTTTCCTCCACAGAATTGGTATACTTGATGGAGAGTTAATCTTGACTTTGTTTTCTGTCATAATGAAGTGGAAACTGTAGAACATATTCTTCTTTTCTGTCCTTTTGTTTGGAGGCTGTGGTCAAACATTGTAAGATGGTGGGGTTTTCAGTGGGTCTTGCCAGGTTCTGTAGATGGGCTGCTACAGTGGTGGTATGGATGCAGAATGAAAAAATTGGAGAAGAAAATCTGGATGCTCCTCCCTTTGGTAACTCTTTGGTCTACATGGAGGCATAGAATTGAGTGTGTTTTCAATGGATCTCAACCAGACTTTGGAGCTTTATGTGAAATTGTGAAAAGTTAGTTGCTTTGTGGGTCAAGGCCTCGCCAAATACTTGTGGAGGTTTCTGTAAATGATTTGGTTTACAATCTGCAGCAGGTCAAGTTTTGTCTCAAAAAAGGTGGTTGAGTGTGTATCTATTTTGGCTGTTTTGTCTTAGGAATGACTCTATTTTAACTGTTTTGCATCAGGAATGGTGTGTATGATCTGTTATTTGTCTCTAGGAATGATCTGGTTTACAAAATAGATTGAGTTATGGCTGATCTTTTGCATCAGAAAGGGTGGCACATTGTCTTCTGCTGATGTTTCTTGGCTAGTGTGTCCTCCCTTTGTGTTCAACTGTTCTTCTCTGTGTGGTCTTTCTTGGTTGTTCCTCCCTTTTGGGGGTGCTTAGCATATGATAGGATGAGCTTTTTGGTGCCAGCCTAGTTGGGATGATCTAGCCCATTGTGATGCTTTGTGCACAATCTTCTCTTTATTGATGTTTTTTTTGATGTATTTGTGTGTATAACTTGCACCTTTCATCGTCATCAATAAAGTTTCCTTTTTGGCCGATCAAAAAAATAAAGAAAAGCCTAGCCCATATTTCTCCTTAAAACCTAAGTACTAAGGAGAGAGAAACTGAAGTTTTATAACCAGCACATATGGGGCAAACTCTAGACGATATGGGACACATTCCAACAATATGCATCTTTGTAGACTGTAAGAACCAAAATCTCTTCCTGATGGAAAATGGTTTGGGTGTCTCAAGACACTTATTAAGGTGTAATTAATGACCTAATTTATGTCAAAAAGTTAGTGAAACAACATTTTAACTTTTAATGATCATTAAACGAGTTAGATATGATAAGCTAAGAAGTATATATATATATATATATATATTTTTTGTTGACAAAATAAAATTTATTGATGTGCGAAAATACAAAGGATATAAAGAACATATGCTTAATATGATAAGCTAAGAAGCATATATACCTCTTTTTTATTGGCGAAATAAAATTTATTGATGTGCGAAAGTACAAGGGGTATAAAGAAGCACATATACTTGAGGTGTGTGTTTGTGTCGTGTCTGTGTCCATGTCCGATTCTCAGGTCTCGTTTGGGAACAAGTTATTTTAGTAACTTTTTGATTTTTTGGTTAAAATATGAGGTAAAAAAAATTAGTCCTTGTTTGGTTTGTATTTGAGAAACATGTTTTGAGATAAAAAGTACGAAAAATTGTTTGGTTTGGTTTTTTGTCAAAAGATGTTTTGAAAAATTATTTTGAGAGAGAGTTTTGAAAAAAGTGATTGATTTGATGTGTATGAGAGAGATATTTGTTTGAAAAATTTGTAAACCAAACAAGTTTTGGAAAATTTTTTTGAAAAAATTTGTTTGGTTTGATTACTTTTGAAAACTTATTTGTAGAGAATTTTTTCCAAAATTTTTTGAGAAACACAAACCAAACAAGAGTATCTTTGGGATGATTTTTTAGTTTTTTACGAAAAGATATACAAAAAGTAGGGAGAAAAGGGAATAGTTGACTTTTTTGTATAATTTGTTGGATTTTTTATTTTTTTAATCACTTTTTAATTTTTGGGCTAAAATGTGATGTTGCCAAACGAGGCGTCAATAGACACCTCCTAACATGTATCGAACATGCATTCAAATGTGTCATTATTTTTTAAACTTTTTTTTACTCAAACACGTTTCTAACACTTCAAACACTTGGAGATACACATGTCTATTGCTAAGACACACATAAAACACATTTTAAGTTTGAACAAAATAATTTAAAGGATATAATGATAATAAATAAAAAAACATTAAAGATTTATACTTATTAATGCCTATTCCTTTAAACTTTTGGAATTATTGTTATGATGTAATTTTTATTATCTTTAATGAAATAGTCATATATATGACATATAATAAATATATAAAATTAGATATCGTGTTTTGCACTTTTTGAAAATTGACGTATCTTCTTATTCGTGTCTTGTCGTATATCCACATACAGGCTTCTTAGATGATAAATTTCCCTAATCACTTGTATTTATTGTAGAAATAATAAATAAATAAAAATTATTATCAAATTTACCCTTTCTTAGATTTTTCTTATATATTTGTAATGATGATGAATACTTCAATTATGGATGAAAGGGTTTTGGGTTTTTTATGAATAAATCGTAAGGGCATGGGTTTTATTTTAACATAGTAGAAGAGTAATATTGAAAACTACAAGAATTTCTAACATTTTAATTAACAGTTATTAATTTTGTTTTGAAAAATTGATTGACATTATTAGACACATATATGTTGCATTAATTGTTGCTAAACAAGTGTTACCAGAACACTTGTTAGCATGACCAATTCTAATTTGGCGGACACATGACGGAATGGAGATTCACTTAGGAAATTAGCAATAGCAATCATTCCAAATACGTTGTACTTTATTGGGATTTTCCAATAGCCTATCAAGTGAGATCAATATGATTAAGTGACTTGGCTTTCAATGTATAATAAACTTGTTAAGTAAGTCAATTGAAAATCAAGGGTGATTAGAAGGAGCGATAAATATCTTTTAGTGTTGCTAAAAAAAGGAAATTGGCAATGTTTTTGATATAGGAAAGCCTTAGAAAACTTGGATTCAATTTAAGACTACCTACTATCAAAATTGTAATAATGGGTACTGGTTATAGACAAGTTTCCAAGGTTATATAAAAGATAGAAGAAAATTTCTAAGATTTGCAGATGAATAAATGTGAGATTTGGCTTGAATTGCAAACGGGCAAGTTTCAGAATTTTCATAATAGTAGTTGATGAAAAGTCTAGACAAAATCCAATTAGTGTTAAATGGTTCAATTGAAACCTAGGAGGATAAGGTTAGGTATGATTTATGTTTGATGTTAAGCTTTTAGGGTTGAAAAGTTGACTTCTTTATGTTGGGTGGTAAATTAATCTTTTACAAAAATGCATCATATTAAGTATATTTGCATAGGAATATGAAATGGCTATCTAGGGGTGTGACCTAGAATCTTCTATGCAGTCCTATATGTGAATTATGTATGTAGTTTATATTATTCATTAAGGATAGTTTAGTACTTTAGATTATTAGGGATTATTAGGGTTTCGTTTATATATTTTGTAATTCTTTTGATTAATCAATATACACAAGTTTTGTCATATGTTATCATGGTATCAGAGCAAGGTTACAAACAGTAGCATACCTCGCAGGTCATCATCGACCATCGCAGCTCTGTCTCTCATCGCACATCGCAGCTCTCTCTCCTTCTATCGCAAGGCCATCGCAGCTCTGTCTCTCTCTTCGCAAGGCCATCGCAGCTCTGTCTCTTTCTTCGCAAGGTCGTCATCGAAGCCCTAGGAAGCTTCCATCGCTGGTCCCTGGTTCATTCGGAGACCTAGGTTGGGTATCTCGCTGATCTTCTCTCTATTTCGACCTAGCTCCTGTAAACGGTGAACCTCCATCACTGCTCTCTGGTGTATAGGTTGCCGTGGTTATGAGAAGAGTGCATTGCTACTCTTGACAGGTCATTCATCTCTCTCTCTTCTCTGCTGCCTTTCACTCTGTTTTGAATGTACTGTAGTTTGGGTATACAATATGGCTGATGATAAATTGCAAGCTATTACTACTAAATTAGATGGTACCAATTATTCTTATTGGTCTCATGTGATGAAAAATTTTATAATGGGTAAAGGTATGTGGAATTATGTTATTGGTACGACTATTAGACCTGTGGAATCTCAAGAAACTGAGGCCGATGTTGCTAAATGGGATAAGGAAAATGCACAAATTCTTACTTGGTTTCATAATTCAGTTCAAACTACCATTGGTATGAATTTTTCCAAGTATTCTACTTCTAAACAAGTTTGGGACTATTTGAAGACTATGTACCTTGAGTCTAACTTTGCAAAGCAGTATGAACTTGAGATGTCTATTCGCAGTGCTAGTCAGAAAGATAAGTCCATTCAGGAGTTCTACAATGAGATGACTACTTATTGGGATCAGCTTGCTTTGATGGAACCGTCCGATTTGCAGTTACTTGACAGTTATATCAAGTATCGGGAGAAACAACATCTTGTTCAATTTCTCATGGCCCTTCGTGATCAATTTGAGCCACTTCGGGGAGCTATTCTTCATCGGTCTCCCTTGCCTTCTGTGGATGGTGCTGTCCGTGAGCTTATTGCGGAAGAAACTCGGTTTAAGGTGGCTCATGGTACTCCTGCTTCCCAGTCAGTTTTTGCCACTCCTCCGCTTTTGCCCACCCCATCTTCTCATTTATTTCAAGTTACTGGTAAGCCCAAGCCTCGGGTTTCCATGGATGAGTGCAGCTTCTGTCATCAAAAAGGCCATTGGAAACATGCATGTCCTAAACTTTTGCAGCCCAAGGGTCGTTCATCTGGTTCACCATTCGCTAAGCCGACATTTTCAGGATCTCGCTCATCTGCCGCCTTTTCTGCACCAGTTTCTGAGAATGATCCATCTTCCAATATGCAGTCTATGTTTGAGCAGTTCAAGTCTTTCATGGTGGCCAATCCAAATCTTTCGTCCCAAGCCTCCGCTATGACTACCACTCAGTTCGGTATGTCTGGTTCATCCTCTTCAGGTAATATCCTTACTTCGTGGATCTTTGATTCTGGTTGTTCACATCATATGACCCCTGTTGCATCTCTCCTCAGTAATTGTGTCTCTCCTTCTTCTTCTATCACTATTGCTACTGCTAATGGTTCTTCTATGCCTGTACACTCTGTTGGTTCTATTTCCTGCTCCCATTTGTCTCTTTCTCCTGTATTTTATGTGCCTCACCTCTCACTCAGTCTTATTTCTATTAGTCAATTATCTGATTCCGGTTTTGATGTTGTTTTCTCTTCTTCTCATTGTGTTGTACAGGACCGGGTATCCAAGAGGCAGATTGGGATCGGGCGTAGAGTTGGAGAACTATATATCTTGGAGAGCTTGCATGTTCCTCTAGAAGTGTCTTCTACTGCATTGTCTTCTTTTTGTTTAAACAATAAGTCATCTTTGTTTTATATTTGGCATTCTAGGTTAGGTCATCTGTCGAGTGATCGGTTGAGGATGTTAGTTAGGTCTGGACATTTAGGCAATTTTCCCATTAGTGATATTTCTGAGTGTCGTGGTTGTAAACTGGCTAAAATGTCTGCTCTTCCTTTTAATAAAAGTAGTTCTATTTCATCTTCTCCTTTTCAATTGGTCCATACTGATGTTTGGGGTCCTTCCCCTATAGTTACCAAAGGTGGTTCGCAATATTATGTAGCTTTTGTGGATGATTACAATCGGTTTACTTGGGTTTATTTGATGACTCGAAAATCTGATTTTTACAAAATATATTCTAATTTTCACTCCATGATTCGCACTCAATTTTCTACCACCATTAAAATTCTTCGGTCTGATTTGGGGGGTGAGTATTACTTGTCTGAGTTTGAGGAGTATTTAGCTACTCATGGAACTATTCATCAGTCTTCATGTTCTGACACTCCTGCACAAAATGGTCGAGCTGAGCGCAAACATCGCCATCTCCTTGATACAGCTCGCTCTTTGTTGCTCTCATCTTTTGTCCCTTCTGTTTTCTGGGGAGAAGCTGTGCTCACTGCTGCATATCTTCTCAATCGGATGCCTACTCCTCTTCTCTCAGGCTCATCTCCGTATGAGCGTCTTTTTGGTGTTACTCCCAATTATTCTCTTCTTCGTATTTTTGGTTCTGCATGCTTTGTGCTCCTTCCTAAACGGGCGCGCTCCAAGCTTAGTTCTCGTTGTGTCCTATGTGTCTTTTTAGGGTATGGCATTAATCAGAAAGGTTATCGGTGCTATGATCCTGCCACCAAAAAGCTATATGTGTCTAGGCATGTCACTTTTTTAGAAAAACTACCCTACTATACTATACCTTCCACCACTGTTCCTATTACTAAGGATGAATTGGTTCATGTTGACCCATTTCCTCCTAATGTTTCTCCTGATGAGTTTGTTTCTGACCTTGAGGTCTCTACTTTGCCTCTTACTAGCACTTCTAATACCTCTCCAGCTACCTCATCTCCAGCTCCCGCTTCTCCTGCTCCCACTTCTCCTACTCCTCTTATTGTTTATCAACGCCGCAAAGCACTTCCGAGCTCACCTGTCTCTAGCTCTACTGTCCCTCCAGCTGTTTCTTTGGATCCCGCTCCTTCTGCACATCGCTTCCCAAAGCGAGATCGTCATCCTCCGAACTGGTATGGTTTTGGTAATACATGTTTTTCCCTTTCCTATCAGTCTTTTCTTTCTTGTCTTCATACATATTTTGAGCCCAGGTCTTACAAGGAAGCTTGTCATGATCCCAATTGGATTGCTGCCATGAATGATGAGTTAACTGCTTTGGCTAACACTCAGACTTGGGATTTGGTTCCATTACCTGCTGACAAGAATGTTGTAGGCTGTAAATGGGTCTATAAGGTCAAAACCCTTTCTGATGGGTCTTTGGAACGGTACAAAGCTCGTCTAGTTGCCCAAGGCTTTTCTCAGGAGTATGGAATTGATTACGATGAGACTTTTGCCCCCGTTGCCAAGATGACTACTGTCCGTACTCTTATCTCTGTTGCTGCTGCCCATCATTGGCCCTTGTTTCAACTAGATGTCAAAAATGCTTTTCTGAATGGGCATCTTGCTGAAGAAGTGTATATGCGCCCTCCACCGGGTCTCTCTCACCCTCCTGGTGTTGTTTGTCGTCTTCGCCGTGCTCTATATGGTCTCAAGCAGTCTCCTCGTGCTTGGTATGAGCGATTTCACTCTGTTGCCCTTCAGCTTGGTTTTCGCCCTAGTCATCATGATTGCGCTCTCTTTGTTCGACGCACTTCTGTTGGGCTTATTCTCCTTCTCTTATATGTGGATGATATGATCATCACTGGCTCTGATTACAGTACTATTGAGGAGGTTAAGCATCAGTTGTTTCAGGAGTTCGAGATGAAGGATTTGGGATTTCTTCGGTATTTTCTTGGTATTGAGGTTGCTACTTCTCCTACTGGTTATCTTCTCTCTCAGACTAAATATGCCCGTGATATTCTTTCTCGTGCCAATCTCACTGATGAGAAAATTGTTGACACTCCTCTTGAGTTGCATGCTAAGTTTTCTGCTTCTGATGGCGTTCCTCTTGAGGATCCCACTTTGTATCGCGAGTTGGTTGGGTGCCTTGTTTATCTCACCATTACTCGTCCGGATATCTCCTATGCTGTGCACATTCTCAGTCAGTTTGTTTCTGCTCCTCGTTCCACACACTGGGCTGCCTTACTTCGTACTTTGCGCTACCTTCGTGGCACTTTGTTGCAATGTTTGCTGTTATCTGCCTCTTCGGACTTGACTCTCCGTGCCTATGCTGACGCTGATTGGGCAGGTGACATCTCTGATTGCAAATCCACTTCTGGTCTTTGTGTTTTCCTTGGCGATTCCCTTATATCCTGGAAGAGTAAGAAACAATCTGTTGTTGCTCGTTCCACTGCTGAGGCTGAGTATCGTGCCATGGCTTATGCTACTTCCGAGCTCGTTTGGCTTCGCTGGCTTCTTTCTGATATGGGTGTCTCTCTTTCTGATCCGACTCCGTTGTATTGTGATAATCAGAGTGCTGTCCAGATTGCCCATAATTCAGTCTTTCATGAGCGGACAAAGCATGTTGAAATAGATTGTCACTTTGTCAGACAGCATCTTCAGGCTGGCACTATTACTCTCCCTTTTGTTCCCTCATCTCTTCAGTTGGCCGATTTTTTTACGAAGACTCATACTGTTGCTCGTTTTCGTTTTCTTCTTGGCAAACTTTCGATGCTTTCTGCGCTCGCATCCTCAGTTTGAGGGGGGGTGTGAATTATGTATGTAGTTTATATTATTCATTAAGGATAGTTTAGTACTTTAGATTATTAGGGATTATTAGGGTTTCGTTTATATATTTTGTAATTCTTTTGATTAATCAATATACACAAGTTTTGTCATCTGTTATCACTATATAAGGGACATGGTAATGTGATTATTATAAGCTGAGAGAGGAAAGATTAGTAACATAGAAAATATTTTGATTGTGCTCCAAGCCTATATTGAAAGAGTCGTCTACTGCTCCTATAGTTGTACATCTCCATACAATTTTGTTTTTATCTTCTGGTGCCCCTAACAAATTTGGTATCAAAGCCAATCTACGAGTCAAGATTACTTTCTGAACACCCTCAATTTTTCGGAACCTACCACATGTCTTACTGAAACAGTTTTTTAAAACAAGTCAAAAAATTTATCCATGAACCAAAATCAAATTCTTGGAAGCTAGTAAGTGTTGTCCATTGATCGAAGAAGCAAAGCTTGGGGTAAAGAAACAAATCAGGAAACAAATCAGCTATCTCAGTGTCTTGTTTGGAACTTTTCATATCATAGTCAAACCACAGTGACTGTGTACGTAACCCTAGTTTTTTATGAATCCCATAAATCTTGTGTTCTTTTATATGTGATTTACAATTCTTGTTTATTGTTATTCTATGTTCATGTCTCACCAATCCTAATTAAGTATTTCGTAATTTTAACAATAAATTCCTCATCATCTTTCCTACTAGTTACCCCGGTAGGATTGCAAAATATCACTCAAACCGACAAAAGGTCTACACAAAATTTCTATACTTCGATTTTAAGGCTACATGATTCTCTTAATTCTGCTAAGGTTATGACTAAGGAACTAAGTACTATTTTACTAACTAGAATGTTCAAAACATAACAAAGGCTATATAAGACTAAAAACAATACTTGACATGTAATACAACTTATGAGCAACTACTATAGTCATGTAGTAAAGTTTAAAATTATCATAGTACTGTTAGCTATTGATAGGAATTCTCTCAAGGTTCAAATATTATTTTTATTGTATTGATTTACTTTGGCAATAGGTTTGCAACAATTTATACAGAGCATCATAAATAAGATACATGAACAAGAATCACAAACCTAAACAACCTTCAAAGAACTAGGTACATGAATAGAATCTAGATAATGTATCTAATATTATGTATCTAACATTAGAGACATGAATACAAAGAATGCATTATATCCAAAGTGTCCAATGCATGGCATTAATTTTAACACTCCCCCTTTTTTTTTTGATAAGCAAAAAGAACTTTATTGATGAGAAATCATACATTACATATGGGACAACATCAATAAAGAAAGGAAGTGCAAAAAGCATCAAAATACCCCCCTCAATCCCAACTAGGTTGGCACTAAGAAGGATACCCAATCATCTGCTAGCACCACCGAAAAGTTGGTGAGTAACCAACAGGAAAAGAGAGAAGGAACACCAACAACATATGATAAAAAACTTAAAACAAATTGTAACTGAAGAGCTGCAGCACCATGAACTAACGCCCTCAGATTGCCATACCAAAACCAACACCAAGACAAGGCTGCACTACTTGATTAAGAGGTAGCCATATCAGAACAGCACTCCCCCTTAATGCCATATTGTTGACACTCAAAACTTCTTCCTTGGTGCAGCTTTTGTAAAGATGTCTGCAACTTAATCTTCGGTCTTGCTTTGTTCTTTTGAATAGAGCCATCCGAGTTGAACTTTGTTTTGAAAATTCACTTTACACCAATTTTTTCTTTTTCTTCCAGTTTCCCCACTAACCCCCAAGTCTTGTTTTTCTCAATCACATGAATTTCATCTTCCATCACTTTCTTCCATGCTTCATCTTTAATGCCTCTTTCAAGTTCTTAAGTTCAATAATGCATAAATTGCATCTTGCATACACATCATTTAGATTCCTCATTCTTCTTGGAGTTGAGCTTTGAGATGAAGAACTTGAACTCAAAGTTGGAGAAGATTGTGAACTAGCAATGGGTGACAATCTTTGTAGAGATCCAAATGCTTCAACATCCTCAATTTGTTGACTTTTTGAATTTTCATTGGAAATAATGCCTTGATTTTGAATTTTCTTTTATTTCCAATCAAAAGATGCAATCTCACCAAAGAGAACATCTCTAGAAATAATCACCTTCTTCTTGTCCAAACTATAGAGTCTATAGCCTTTAGATTTTGAGCTATTACCCACAAAGATGTATTTTTTACTAGTTTACTCAAGCTTATGCCTCACTTCTTTTGGGGCATGAGCACAACAAATGCAACCAAACACTTTCAAGTGATTCACCGATGGCTTCATTCCACTCCAAACCTAAAACGGAGTTTTGTTTTCAAGAGCTTTTGTAGGACATCTATTCATCAAGTAAACTGCCATATACACGGCCTCTCCCCCAAAAGTTTTGGGTAGCTCCTTTTCATGTAGCATAGATTTGGACATCTCCACTATGGTTTTATTCTTCCTTTCCGCCACTCTATTTTGTTGTGGAGTGTACCCAACGGTAAGTTGCCTTTTCATGCCAGTATCCTCACAAAATTTCATAAACTTGTTTGAGTTTTATTTTCCCCCTCTATCACTTATCAAAACTTTCATTAAGTAACTACCTTGCCTTTCCACAAGACTTTGAAATTTTTTTAAGATAGAGAAAACTTCACTCTTTTGTCTCATAAAATACGCCCAAGTCGTTCCTAGTAAATGATAAAGTACTTGTTACCTCCATGAGTTGGTGTATCCATGGGCCCACACAACATCGGTATGAACAAGTCTAGGAAGCAGGGATACAGATACAAGATACGGGTACGATACGATATGGATACGGCGAAACTTAAAAAAGTATGATGTGTGTATGGTGATGATATGTTTGCAATTTTTTTTTAAAAATAATTTTTAGTGATGTAGTATGTATAAAATAAAACATAATGCAAGAGTACATTCATAAAATATTTACTACTAAATTCCTTAATATCAAAAAGAGAATTTTATTTTCATCAAAGAGCAATCAATTAATAACTAGGCATATTGACAAAGAATTAACAACAAACAATAATAGAGGATTCAATCAAATATTCAAGGAAGTTTAAAGAGCAACAATAAGCTAACAAAATTAAGCAATGATAACAATAGCACTAAGTCGTAGTATCTAAAATTTAAAAATAAAATAAAACAACAATACAGAGAAATTAAAAAATATAAACAATGTGATTTTTTTTAACACATGAGTGAGTAGCCCTTGTAGCAAAGCTAACAAGATAGAAATTGGTTATCACAAGGGAATAAATAATGACAATATAAACCCCATAGAATATGAAGAGACATATAAAGAGAGGGAGAAACAAGGAGAGAGCATTGACCTTTTTGAAAAATATAAATATAAAAATAAGAAAAAAATTGAAAAAAAAAAAGATATTCATTTGGCTTGTTAAAATATAAAATATAAAAAATAAGAAAAAAATTAATTTGGATACTTATTTGCATATCCCTTGCGTATCCCTCACGTATCTTGTTATATCTCTCAAGTATCCTTCGTGTATCTCTCTTGTATCCGAAAATTAAAAAATTAAAAAAATAAATCGGATACTTATTTGCCATATCCAATACGTATCCCGCTATATCGGACTTGTGTCCATATCTGATAAGTATTTCATACTCATACAACACCTTTTTTGCAGTATCTGTGCTTCATAGGAACAAGTTCTAATGGTTCTTTTGCTCTCCATGCTTTTTTCTTTGGAAATGACTCCCGGTGATGCTTTCCAAGAGCACAACCTTCACAAACTTGTTACACTTCAAAAATAGTCGGAAGCCCAAAAACGATGTTCTTTTGTTGAAAATTCTTCAAGCTTTGAAAATTAAAGTGCCCAAATCTTCTATGCTAAAGCCAGGAATTATTAGCCACATCCATCTTCAAGGCCACATTTTTGTTATATCGAAAATGAGAGGAAAATTTCTATTCTTCTCCATCTTGATTTTTGTAACAACTTGACTTCTTCTCCATTTTTCATAAATCTTGCAAGAGTCATCTTTAAAATGAGCAAAGTACCCATGCTCCATAAGTTATTTAACACTTATCAAATTTTGCTCCATATCTGGAACTAGGAAAACATCGGAGATGTGTTTTGTACCCATCTTGGTCTCTACGACAATAATACCATTTCCTTTTGTTTGGACTAAGGCGTCATTCCCCATTTTTACTTGAGAATTGAAGGAAGCATCCATCTTTACAAAAATGCTCTCATCTATGGTCATGTGATTACTACATCCACTATCAAGAAACCATGCATCATTCTTTTGTTTCGATGCCGAATGACAGGCAGAAAACATGTGCCCTTCACTTTCTTGCTCCTCAGAGATATTAGCTTGTTGATTGGTCTTGACTTGGCAATCCTTTTTGACATGCCCAAATTTGTTGCAATTGAAACATTGTGGCTTTCCTCGAAACCAACAATCTTTATCAACATGATTGCTTCGGTTACAAATTCCATACTTTTGTGAGTGGACTCTTCATTTTCCCTTCTTTGAGAATTATACCTTGCTCTTCCTCTTGTATTTCTTCCTATTCCTCTTCCTTGGAAATTAGAAGTACCAACATTGAGCTTGGTTTGAAAAACACTTTCAATTGAATTTTCAGATTGCTTACTCAACCTTTGCTCAAATGTTTTAATTGAACCCATCAATTCTTCAATACTCAAATCAGTAAGATCTTAGTTTCCTCAATGCCGGCAATAATAGGATTATATTTTTTCGACGAACTTATCAAAATTTTCTCAAGAACTCTTTGATTAGAAATATCATCCTTATTAATTTTCATTTGATTCACAAGTATCATTACTCTAGAAAAGTAATCTTTCAACAATTCCATATCTCTCATCTTTAAATTTTCAAAATCTCTTTGTAATTATTGAAGTTTGATGGTTCTTACCTTCAAGTTGCCTCTATACTCTTTTTGAAGAATATCCCATACCTCTTTTGCTTTTGTAGAGTTGATAATCCTTGAAAATATTGCTTTCGAAACTCCTTGTTGAATCAATAAGAGAGCCTTTGAATCCTTTTGTCTTTGTTCTTTCAGTTGTCCCTTTTGAGCATTTGTCAAAGCTCTTTCATCTTTGGGTTCATCAAATCCATTTTCAACTAGATCCCAAAAATCCATATAGATAAAAATAGTTCTCATTTTCACAGATCAAAAATCAAAGTTTTCACCATCAAAGGCAGGAATAGGTACATCTTGGTTGTTGGAATTCGCCATGGTAGTTGTCCTTTTTAGGGATTGTTTTCCCGGATCCGATCTTTACGCCTAGCTTGTTCTTGACCTAACTAAGCTCTGATACCACTTTTGTTAGCTTTTGATAGGAATTTTCTCAAGGAGGAATTATTAATTTTTATTGTGTTGATCTTGTATTGATATGCTTTGCCAATAGGCTTATAACTATTTATATAGAGGGTCATAAAAAAGATACAGGAACAAGAACCATGAACCTAAACAACCTTCAAAAAACTAGGTACATGAATATAATCTAGATAATGTATCCAATATTATATATCTAACATTAGAGACGTGAATACAAATAATGCAATGTATCCAAAGTATCCAATGTATGACATTAATTTTAACAAGTACAACTAAGTAATAAAAACTACTACTTAATATGCCCAACACCATCATACCTTATGAAATACACAAAAAATAAGATATTAAGGTCAAATTAACCATAAACATGATTATATAAAGCTATTGGCATACTCTGTATAAAGTTCTAGATTTGTTTTTTTTTTTGTTGGCTTGATTTAAAGAAAATTAGTTTAATTGTTGCTAAACAGGACTAAGATAATGGAGAATCATCAACTTCTATTATCTGTCATTATTTATAGTTACTAACTTTAGTGTCACCTTATTTTGTAATGTGCTTCAAAAACTTTGGTAAGTTCTTTTAATGATCCATGAAAGTCCAGTTTATGACTCTTCCTTTGTTAAAAGGCCAGCATCTAAAATTAGTTGTCAAATTCTTCACTGTATCATCTTTCCATTTCTGTTTTTGCAGATTGTCTTCAAATTTTTATGTAGAAAATATAATGGAGACTTTGTGTTATACCTTGAATGTGTACTATACACTTAAATTTACCGTAAGGGGTTTTTTAAGGAGGTGAGATTCCAAGTGCAACAGGCTTGGCCTGAAGTTTTTGTGATATTTATTGTTATTGTATTTTTCAGCTAGGGTTTAGTGTGAGATTGTGACAGCACTGTAGAGTGATAGAAGTGAGATTCAAATTTTTGTAATCTTTATTATGTATAGTGGATTTGATCTCCTCCCCTTTGTGGACTTAGACACATTGCCAAACCACATATCTTGTATTTAGTGTAATTATTTGTTTCTGTTTATTGTTTTTTAATTGGAACCGTTTATTTTTTGCATGACATTTTGAATAGCATGACAAATTTGATTGGAGAAACATTCTCAAATTCATAAAAACTGAGTAATTCAATTACTTGGTTATTGGCATTATGCTGTATTGGCCATTTCTTTAACGTCATATTCATCAAAAAAATATATATATTATTATTATTATTATTTTCATCTTTATTATCATCCTTATGGTTTTGACTCTTTTGAGTTAATTCTTTTTGTTATTTGATATTTGAGGTTAAAAAGGGACAATGGAGTGACTGCATTTGTGTTGTGTTCAATTTTGAAATTACTCAGCATGCAGGAGACAATACAGCGCTATCAGAGGCATACAAAAGATGTTCAAACTGACAACTCATTAGTGGAAGAAAACATGCAGGTTATACCCCCCTCTCTCTCTCTCTCTCTCTCTCTCTGATCATACTAACTTCCTCTTCACAATTGTCAAAATTTTAGATAATTAACTGGAATAATTTTATTTATTTATTCATCTATTTTTACTTCATGTAACTTCAGTACTTATATTAAGACACATATATATAGCTTAATTTTGTTGCTCCATGTTCATCAAATCACATGACAGATGTCATTCTATTAAGGCATTTTTGCTGCCCTCCCTGTGGAAAGCTGATTTTATGTTGGAAAAAATAATCAACATCTTCTAAAAGTTTTATGGTACATTTAGATGTTAGTAAAATGCATGAAAGTAGTTAATAAAATTGCATACGAATATGAATAGTTCTTTTAAGAGTGTGATTCTGAAATATATATATCTAGAATGTTATATGAAGCAAGAGTTATTCTTATTTCTCAAAGGAGCTCTGCTCGGTTTCTATAGCCATATATATATCCATAGATTCTTAAGTACGCTAACATATTTTTTATGTTACGCTTCCACTGTCCAACAATTTGTTTTGTAGCAAATAAATGTTTTCATGTGGTGTTTGTTCGTTTGTTCTTTCCTCCCTTTGGTAGAGCATTATTAATGAAGCAACTCTCTCTCTCCTTTTTGTCCACCCTCTAGTGGGAACCAATTAATCTTCTTTTTTTTCTTTTTATTGGAAGATGAAACCTTATGTTAACTATTAAAACCTTACTAACTCGATTTTCTGGCAATTATTGATTCGGACTAGCAGCATTTGAGGCATGAGGCAGCAGACATGGCAAAGCAGATAGAGCTTCTTGAAGTTGCAAAAAGGTTGGATGGAAGGCCTAGCTAGTTCGAATTTGTTTGGCACACTAAACATATGTCAACTTTTATTTTTATTTTTATTTTTTATTTTTTTTATAAATAAAATAAAATTGAAGCATTTCTAAACTCTGAAATTGGAAAATATGTATTAGGAAACTCTTGGGAGAGGATCTGGGGTCATGCACCATGGAAGAACTGCAGCAAATTGAACAACAGTTGGAGCGGAGCGTAAGCAGAGTCCGGGCTAAAAAGGTTGTTATTATTATGTAATACAAAATGTAATTAGTTCCTAAAATTTTGTAATTACTTGGAAGTCTAATTTCTTTGATTATTGTCTGTGCTTCAGATGGAGGTTTTCATGGAACAGATTGATCAACATAAGGAAAAGGTAAACTATTAAAATTTGTGATCTTAGGTTGAGTGTAGCACATTGTTTCACTAAAGTCATTTGTTACTACAACTGTTTCAAAATTTTGAAATACCCATGTCAGACACTTGATACCTTAGTATGAGTTAATTATGTGTTCAATGACATTTCTAGTCGGATAATGCACCCAACAAATATGCATAAATAGTCGAGTTACTTCCATCTTATGGATAACATGCTCTATATTAGTTTGTAAATACCATTTACCCTAAAAATATAAAATTATTATTTAAAAATTTGACTTTAGTTTGTAAATACCATTTTACTTAAATTATCTCGCTAATTGCTGATGTTGTATGTCTTTTGGCTTCAATTTAATTTAGGTGAAAGTCCAAACGGCTGAAAATGCAAAGCTATGTGAGAAGGTGATTCTCTCTATCCCCTTTTTTGGGCTTTATTTCTATTTTTACCTTTGTTATTATTTTTTAAAATATTTCTTAAGTTTTTTCTTTTCTTTTCTTTTTTTTTTTTTAAAAAAAATAAATAAATTTAATGCTAAATATTTTTTTTTTTGATCGGCAAACGAAGTCTTTATTGATGAATTAAACAAGAATTACATCAATAAAGATGATCTTCATTATTTTGTGATTACCCAAATTTTGATTGTTTGTTGTTTGTACTTTACATGCAACGCGATGTGATTTAATTATACGGTATGTTTATTTCTATATTGTAATATATCTTCTAGGATTATTATGTGAATTGGTTTGCTTTATAATTTGGGGTTTTACTATATTCCAAGGTCGTGATCATATGATATGGCAAAACCACTAACACATTTTTTAGAGTCGCATGTAAAAATAAGAAAATGTTTTTCGAAGCTTTTGACAAAACAAATTAAGTGTAAATTTTGCAACCACATCAGTCTTATAGACATGTATATATTTTTTCTAGTATGGCTTATTACCGCGACAAGAATCAAATGAAGAGAGAGAAGGTGTGCCATACACAGAAAGCAGTGAGATTTCAGACGTAGAGACTGATCTGTTTATTGGACCCCCAGAAGGGAGAATCAAGCGTTCTTCGCCTCAGAAGTGAACAGCGACTTGCAATTGTGCAACATATATATATATATCTACATATTTATGATCATAGTCATTTCCATATATTTTGTATGTCTAACTGTAAAATTGTTGCTGCCACTGAAGTATTTTGGCCTTGCTCAAGCAATAATGTGCTTTATATTGAGTGCAGCATTTTGCTCACTGCAACTTTAATCTATCTATCTATCTTTGTATCTATGTCATTGGATATGGTCCAAGAATAATACTGCAATATCATAACCTGATGTATATTTTGCAGCACTATGCTTTCTCAATAATCTTAGAATTTTTATTTTTATTTTTTTTGGTGGGGAGCATGTTAAAATATGTTGTAAATGGAATATATAGGTAAATTGCAACTAAAATTGATGGTTCATAGTTATATATATACACTGCATACGCTCTTGAGCTGCTACCTGATCTGTTCAGGTTTTCTAGGCACTGCATACGCTCTTGCTGCTGTGTAATTCTATCTGTTTGGTCATCTATTTCTGGGTAGTGCTGTGTATCTGTTTGGCCATTGCAGCTGGGTAGTGCTGTGTCTCTGGTTTGCTGTCTGGTTGCTGGGTAGTTCTGAATTGCAGCTGTGTATTTGCTGTCTGTTTGGTTCTCCTTCTTGCTGTCTGCTGTCTGCATAAACTGCTACCTAGTTTGTGTAATCTGTATACCAGCACCACCAGGTGTAATTGGCCATGTGTTTTTGGTTCTCCTTCTTTTCTCTGTTTCTTGTTGGCTCCTTGCCAACTGGAGCTCCTAGCTTGTGTTAGCTTCGAGCTCCTCTTTATTGTTGTATCCTTGTCTTTGTTGGTTTCATCAATAAAGATCTTCTATTTCGCCGTTCAAAAAATATATATATATATATACAAGACAGCCACTAATCATGGTTGATAGCATGGAAGAGACTTAATTGAGGTAGAATGTTTGAATTCTATTGTTTGTGTCTTCGTTTTCTGTGTTTCTATACATTTTTTTTGAATGTATATATGAGAACAGTCAATTTGCTTGAATTATATCAAATGTTAGGTTTGTATCCAATGTATAACGAGGACGAAATTATTAGGTAGATTTTATATATTTGCGTAGCGTTACGAAGTCATGAATTTACTAGGATCCGTTTGGTTAGAGTAAAAATTGTAGTGAGAAGTGAAAATGATAGAAAGTGATCTTGGAAAAAAAATTTATTTTGTTGCTTGCATTTGGTAAGATGAAATTTTGGTGAGAAAGTAGGAAGAAGATTGGAAAGAAGATGATAGATGATAACATACAACTACTTTCACATGAACAAAATTTTGTGTGTTTAAGTAAGAAATGAAAGGTAAGTTACATATGATTATATATAAAAAGTTAACTTTTTTGGTACTTACACTACTTTCACGTTAAACAAATGCATATTTAAAAAAAAAAAAAATTACAAAAAAAAGAACTGAAGGTTTAACCATTGCAACAAAATAAATTTTTAATTTTGTCAATTTAAATCTTATTCTTTCAATTTGTTTTCAATCAAAACCATCGGTATGTTTTTCTTTAAGTGAAATTGACGAAAAAGAGTATTTTAGTGATTAGACTCAACAAAAAAATATATTTTAGACATTTTGTGTACACTTACGTTGAATTTAATGACTAGAATAATTTTTTTCTATTTTACTTAAAGGAAATATGCAAATGTTTTTTTTATCAAAAACAATCGAAAGGTTAGAGTCTAATTTGACGAAATTAAAAACTCAAATTGATTTTGTTACAAAGTATGAATTTTTTTTTTTTTTGTAATTTCCCTTCTTTTTTTTCCTGCAATTTGCCACCTCTTTAATCATAACTAAAACTCACTTCTAGGAAATCCAGTATGTATATAATTGTTCTGAATTTTTCCAAATTCTGTCAGATCTGATACATTTTTACCGCACCAAGCGAGTTAAATGCCTTACAAATTGGAAAAGGATATTCTTTCTAAACATTCATACAAATGAGTTTTGTAATTAACAATCATCTTAATGGGTTTTTAGATTTAGAGAAATTTTCACAACCATAAAGATACCATAAAGAACTTAAACCCTTGGAAGAAAAATGTGGAGAAAATGGAAGAAAAAAAATAAAATGTCAAATTAGCTCAAGAGGCGAAAATGGACACCTTTGACAGTCTGTTTGGCTGCAAATCAAAACTTGAACACAATGGCAAAAAACATTCATCTTTGTCATGCTGTGGCATTATTTCAGAAATTTGAGAACCTTTTCTTTTGTCGGCAATGAAGGAATCGCTCCTTTCTCCATCACTGTGAGAGCACCACAGCCATTCGCAAAGACAAGAGCTTCCCTTAATTTCTCTTCCTCCTGCAGCAAAATATTATAACTTTGTTTAAGCATTACTCACAGTTTTTCACATAAAAATTATATTGCTTTTTTCACATCTATGTCACTTGGACTCTTCTAAATGCAGAGGTATAGGACGCTTAGCATTTTGGGTAAGGTCATAGGATTAGTTGGACAACAGGCAGTTCAAGTTTACTAGGCCTTGTTTGGGCTGGTCTTTAGGTGGTTTTTTGGCAGAAAAAACCAGCTTTAAAAGCCTAAAAGCCAACCTAATGCCTTTTTCATGTCCTTTTTTTCTGACATCATTATGATATAATCTGACTTTACTATTTTGCTCTCTACAAGTGTGAAAATGTCATTCATATGAAAAATGGAAAAGTGGAATCATAAAACATTGAATGACAGTCATTTTGCAGTGAAAAACTGAAAAATTATATAAGCCAAATGTTATCAAACAAAAAGGGCTTAAAAAGCCTTGAAAACTTCTACTTTTTTAAGATATGCCAAACAAATAGGATTTTTAAGCCCACGCTTTACACTTGGCTTTTTTAGAGGGCTAAAAAGACAGACCCGAGACCTAACTATAGGAAATAATAGAAGAATATCGATATGATTTTGGCGATATGATTTCTTTATTACATAAAAACACCATTTTTTACTCTTAGGAAATAATAGAAGAATATCGAGAAATGATAAAATTTAACTGTGTCCAAGTGTCCTTGCAGTTGGAAATTAGATGAATCATACACTCGAGTTGCACAACTACATCTAACACTCATATTCAAGTCAATGCAACATGGTTTGACATAAAGATATATATTTCCAAACACAGCTTATTTTCCCATGAAAAAGAAAATAGTAATTATATTGAAAAGGACTCTATTTAAAAAGAAAACAAGAGGAAAAAGAAATAATTACAAGCAAACAGAGATGAAATATATATACCTTGTACAAAGTAGGGTCTGAAGCCAAACTATTCAGTAATCCAGCAACAAAAGCATCACCTGCACCTGTTGTGTCAACTGCATCAACTTTGTGACTATCAACCCTACCCTTAGATTCCTGCACAGGATATTTGATTTGACTTAAAATAGAAGTTATGGGATTGTATCAAACCGGGACTGGAGCGAACCACATCATGGGGAATGTCCACATCTCGTCGCAAGGCTCATTTTTAGTTGTGTCATAGGATGGGCTTTGCGCAGGCAGTTTTATCTGATCAAAGGCCAGGGTGCAATGGTCCAAATAATTTCCAGGTGTGAAGAACCCTAGAAGTAACTGCAATGAGCAGAAATCTCACTAATGGGTCCTAAATGAAGAGCAAACACTCATATGTGAGAGCACAGGATCACCCAACGAATGGACGAGCTCCAAGAAGAGAGGAGCGAGGGAGGCCAGGAAGCATAATTTCAGAGAAAAGGCGGTCTGAATGTATAATTTTCTACTGTTTTCAGAAGAGTAGCGCTATACAAGCAGAAAAAATATACAGAATGATATGGCTGCATCAGAGCCTTTCACTTCAAAACAAAGAACCCACCAAAAAGATTATTAATTGCTAAAATGCAACCGCCACATCATTCTGGTAGCAGATTTTGTATGAATTTTCTGTAAGAATAACTTCTTTTTCAAAATCAATGTCTAACTTAGTTCAGATACTGTTCAAAAAAAAAAAAGAAAAAAAAAGCCCCTTAGTTCAGACCAAAATCGATAGACACACTATATGATCCAGTGAATTACCTATACCATGCTGACATCCCAAATGGAACCATCTCATTAAGTACCAAATATTTTGGACCAATTATAGAATATTCACATTTAAATCAGAAGTAACAAATCCAAATGATAACCTTAGTGTAGTATCTGCAGCCCCCTGCACCTTCGGTAACAATCAAAAGCTTAAGATTTGCGTGGTAAAGCTTCTCTATCGCTGCATCGTCATCATTTCCAGTCAAGAATGTGATTTCATCCTCACTTACCTGCAATTTGCACATAAGGTCTGTGATAAAAACAAGGAAAATGATTTACAAACAGAAAGTTTATGCAGAAAACACATCCAGAATGATGTGTCAATGTATTTTTTAAATTGTGAGGACAATTTTTGATTGGAAATGAAAGTATGACAAGAAGCCACATCCGTATGAAAATTCTGTAAAAATAGTTCTGTCTGTATATCATTACTTGTAAAACAAAGTTTAGTTACACATTAAAAACTTATCCACAATTTCACAGTTATATATCAATTTATTGCAAAATATACCTTAATAACATCGGCTTTGTTCCATATGCTCATTATGCCTTCCCGAGCTACATCTTCTGAGGGCCAGAGTGGCACTCTCAGATTTGGGTCATACGAGAGAATGCAACCCGACTGTTTGGCGATTTCCGTAGCAGCAAGAAGAGTTGACCTACAAGGTTCCTCAATCAAACCAATTGAGCCATAATGAAATATGCTTGCCTGCATATATAATAATGGCAAACAAAATTATCATCGATAGATTCTATACTTTTTTTATGACTAAAGAAAGAAGTTCAGTTAAGCAAGATACTTCAGAAAAATAAATAAATGAAAGAAGCAACTACTACCCATTTTCCTAAGAAGTAGAAAGAAAGCAGTTTGAACATCAAAACAAAATATTCCATTGGAACTAATAGAAAAACAACCACAAAGCTTTTTTTTTTTGTTTTTGTTTTTGTTTTTTTGTTCTTGGTAAGTACATGTAATCTATTGAAAATGCAAAGATGTTAGGTTTTTATTCTTGGCAATCTCGTTTGACAAAACTCCTTTTAGTTGTATTTATTTTCGCATTTTTTATTTCAATGAGACTATGAGTGTTTAGATGCGAATCCAACCCGAATTGTGCCTTGCAGAGAAGTTTGTGATGTTAATGCTTTCAAGATTGCCACTTTGCTGATTATGATGGAGGTCGAGCTGCTCGGTCAGCTCGCGGGGGTCGAGGGGGCAGTGCCCCTTGGCAGGTCTGGGGCAGCGCCTAGGCGGGGTCGAGGGGCAGCGCCCCCGAAGCAAAATGCAAAATTGCATTCAAAGTTGCATGTCTGCCCTTGCTCGCTCGAGCGAAGGAGTTCTCGGTCGAGCGAAAGCTGCGTCCGTATAAAAACCTGAAAGAGATGATTTTACGCTCGAGTGCAGGTTGTTTGGCTCGAGCGAAGCCACTAATGGAAAACAAGCGTTGTTGATTCCTCACTCGAGCGACAGAGTCTTCGCTCGAGCGAGCTTCGTGATTCAGATTTCTATAAGTACGGGTTTCTGTCAGATTTTAAGATTACTTCTCCAGATCTTCTTCTTGGGTTCTAGGGTTTATATTTGGGGATATTTTGCTAGTTTTCTTTTATGTTTTGATTGAGTATTCAACTCATGGTTTAAAGAGTATACATTAAAGGATTATTTGTTTGTTCTACACAAAAGAGAGAGCTGTTCTTCGATGGATTCTGAAGAATTCGAGCTTGAAGCTTTGGTGGATTCCGGAGTGGCTCATCGTCAAGACAATTCCGAGGTGAAGACGGGGTTGGAAGAGGCACATAGAGGTTGGTTCAATTCGGGCGTGGATTCGCTAGGTAATTGAGAGTATACCTGTGTAATTCCTTTATATCTTCTTAGTGGATTGTTTTGTGGCTGTTACCCGTGATTTTTTATCACAATTGTGTGAAGATTATTGTATTTTCTATTAGTTATTTAGGGTAGTTTAGTCTATTAGATTATTAGGGTTTATTTCATTTAGGTTATATATATTGTACTCAATGATTATTCAAAAATATATGAAATAGATGTTCTTTGTTATCATTCTAGCGACCAACAGTTCTCTCGCGAATGCCTCTGCCTGGCTTCGAGACCCGACTGCCCTGTCTCGCGCCTACCTCTTCTGTTCTACTTCATGAATTTCGTTCGTGGTTCTCTCATTAATTTCGGCTCCAAGTCTTCGATGTCGTTCGTCATTCTTTCGTCAATTGCAACTTCCTGACTCTGCTTTGATTTCTCTCTGGTCGTTTGTGGTTCTAGTCGCTGGGATTGGAACTCTCTCCTTCGCCCTTCCTCATCGTGATCTCTGGCTCACTATATCTCTCTGACTGGTACTACTCTCTCTCTCTTCTCTTCGCACTTCGTCATCGTGGTCTTTGGTTCAGTGTGTATCTGTGTCTGGTACTATTTGTTATTTGCACTGGGTTGTTTGATTATAGCAATATGGCTGATGATAAATTGCAAGCCATCACGACTAAGTTGGATGGCACAAATTATTCTTATTGGTCTCATGTAATGAAAAATTTTATCATGGGTAAAGGTATGTGGAACTATGTTATTGGTGTAACTACTCGACCATTAGAATCCAAAGAAACTGAGGCTGATGTTGCTAAATGGGATAAGGAAAATGCACAAATTCTTACTTGGTTTCATAATTCAGTTCAAACCACCACTGGTATGAATTTCTCTAAGTATTTTACTTCTAAACAAGTTTGGGACTATTTGAAAACTATGTACCTTGAGTCTAACTTTGCAAAATAGTATAAACTTGAGATGTCCATTCGCAGTGCTAGTCAGAAAGACAAGTCCATTCAGAAATTTTATAATGAGATGACTACTTATTGGGATCAGCTTGCTCTAATGGAACCATCAGATTTGCAGTTACTTGACAGTTATACCAAGTATCGGGAGAAGCAATGTCTTGTTCAGTTTCTTATGGCCCTTCGTGATCAGTTTGAGCCACTTCGGGGCGCTATTCTTCATCGGTCCCCCTTGCCTTCTGTTGATGGTGCTGTCCGTGAGCTTATTGCAGAAGAAACTCGCTTTAAGGTGGTTCATGGTACTCCTCATTCCCAATCAGTTTTTGCCACTCCTCCGCTCTTGCCAACCCCACCATCTTCTTTATTTCAAGTTACTAGTAAGCCCAAGCCTCGGGTTTCTATGGTTGAGTGCAGCTTCTGTCATCAGAAAGGTCATTGGAAACATGCTTCTCCTAAGCTGGTGTAGCCCAAAGGCCGTTCACCTGGTCCACCATCCTCTAAGCCGACATCTTCGGGATCTCGCTCATCTGCCGCCTTTTCTGCACTAGTTTTTGAGAATGGTCTATCTTCCAATATGCAGTCTATGTTTGAGCAGTTCAAGTCTTTCATGGTGGCCAATCCAACTCTTTCGTCCCAGGCTTCCGCTATGACTACCACTCAATTAGGTTTGTCTGGTTCATCATCCTCAGGTAATATCCACACTTCGTGGATCTTTGATTCTGGTTGTTCACATCATATGACCCCTGTTGCATCTCTCCTTAGTAATTGTGTCTCCCCTCCTTCTCCTATCACTATTGCTACTGCTAATGGTTCATCTATGCCTGTCTCCTCTATTGGTTCTATTTTCTCTTCCCATTTGTCTCTTTCTCCTGTATTTTATGTACATCATGTCTCACTTAGTCTTATTTCTATTAGCCAATTATCTGATTCCGGTTTTGATGTTGTTTTCTCTTCCTCTCATTGTGTTGTGCAGGATCGGGTCTCCAAGAGGCAGATTGGGATCGGGCGTAGAGTTGGAGAACTATATATCTTGGACAGCTTACATGTTCCTTTAGATGTGTCTTCTACTGCATTGTCTTCTTTTTGTTTAAACAATAAGTCCTCTTTATTTTATATTTGGCATTCTAGGTTAGGTCATTTGTCGAGTGCTCGTTTGAGGATGTTAGTTCAGTCTGGACATTTAGGCCATTTTCCCATTGCTGATATTTCAGAGTGTCGTGGTTGTAAACTGGCTAAAATGTCTACTCTTCCATTTAATAAAAGTAGTTCTATTTCATCTTCTCCTTTTCAATTAGTTCATACTGATGTTTGGGGTCCTTCCCCTATAGTTACTAAGGGAGGTTCGCAATATTATGTATCTTTTGTGGATGATTACAGTCGGTTTACATGGGTTTAGTTGATGACACGAAAATCTGATTTTTACAAAATATATTCCAATTTTCACTCCATGATTTGCACTCAATTTTCCACCACCATTAAAGTTCTTCGTTCTGATTTGGGGGGTGAGTATTACTTGTCTGAGTTTGAGGAGTTTTTAGCTACTCGTTTTACTATTCATCAGTCTTCTTGTTCAGACACTCCTGCCCAAAATGGTCATGCTGAGCGCAAACATCGCCATCTCCTTGATACAGCTCGTTTTTTGCTACTCTCATCCTTTGTCCCTTCTGTCTTTTGGGGAAAAGCTGTGCTCACTGCTGCATATCTTCTCAATCGGATGCCTACTCCTCTTCTCTCCGGCTCATCTCCGTATGAGCGTCTTCTTGGTGTTACTCCCAATTATTCTCTTCTTCGTGTTTTCGGTTCTACATGCTTTGTTCTCCTTCCTAAACGGGCGCGCTCTAAGCTTAGTCCTCGTTGTGTCCTATGTGTCTTTTTAGGGTATGGCATTAATCAGAAAGGTTATCGGTGCTATGATCCTGCCACCAAAAAGCTTTATGTGTCTAGGCATGTCACTTTTTTGGAAAAACTACCCTACTACACTATACCTTCCACCCCTGTTCCTATTACCAAGGAGGAATTGGTTCACATTGACCCATTTCCTTCTGATGTTTCTTCTGATGAGTTTGTTTCTGATCTTGAGATCTCTACCTTGCCTCCTCCTAGTACCTCTAATATCTCGGCAGCTCCTCCCTCTCCAGCTCCCGCTTCCCCTGCTCCTCTTCTTGTTTATCAGCGTCGCAAAGCACTTCCGAGTTCACCTATCTCTAGCTCTACTGTCCCTCCAGTTATTTCTTTGGATCCCGCTCCTCCTGCACGTCGTTTTTCCGCGCGTGATCGTCGTGCTCCGAACTGGTATGGTTTTGGTAATACATGTTTTTCCCTTTCATATCAGTCTTTTCTTTCTTGTCTTCATACTTATTTTGAGCCTAGGTCCTACAAGGAAGCTTGTCATGATCCCAATTGGATTGCTGCCATGAATGACGAGTTAACTGCTTTAGCTAACACTCAGACTTGGGATTTGGTTCCATTACCTACTGGCAAGAATATTGTAGGCTCTAAATGGGTCTATAGGGTCAAAACCCTTTCTCATGGTTCTTTGGAACGATACAAGGCTCGTTTGGTTGCCCAAGGCTTTTCTCAGGAGTATGGGATTGATTACGATGAGACTTTTGCCCCCGTTGCCAAGATGACTACTGTTCGCACTCTTATCTCTGTTGCTGCTGCCCATCACTGGCCTTTGTTTCAACTTGATGTCAAAAATGCCTTTCTGAATGGGCATCTTGCAGAGGAAGTATATATGCGCCCTCCACCGGGTCTCTTACACCCTCATGGTGTGGTTTGTCGTCTTCGCCGTGCTCTCTATGGTCTTAAGCAGTCTCCTCGTGCTTGGTATTGGTATGAGCGATTTCACTCGGTTGCACTTCAGCTTGGGTTTTGCCCTAGTCAACATGATTGTGCTCTATTTGTTTGGCGTACTTCTGTTGGCCTTGTTCTTCTTCTCTTATATGTGGATGATATGATCATCACAGGCTCTGATTGTAATACTATCGAGGAGGTTAAGTATCAGTTGTTTCAGGAGTTCGAAATGAAAGATTTGGGGTCTCTTCGATATTTTCTTGGTATTGAGGTTGCTACTTCTCCTACTGGGTATCTTCTTTCTCAGACTAAATATGCCCGTGACATTCTTTCTCGTGCCAATCTCACTAATGATAAGATTGTCGACACTCCTCTTGAGTTGCATGCTAAGTTTTCTGTTTCTGATGGCGTTCCTCTTGAGGATCCCACTTTGTATCGTGAGTTGGTTGGGTGCCTTGTTTATCTCACCGTTACTCGTCCGGATATCTCCTATGCTGTGCACATTCTCAGTCAGTTTGTTTCTGCTCCTCGCTCCACACACTGGGCTACCTTACTCCGTACTTTGCGCTACATTCAGGGCACTTTGTTGCAATGTCTGCTGTTATCTGCCTCTTCGGACTTGACTCTCCGTGCCTATGCTGACGCTGATTGGGCCGGTGACATCTCTAATTGCAAATCCACTTCTGGTTTTTGTGTTTTCCTTGGTGATTCTCTCATATCTTGGAAAAGTAAGAAACAGTCTGTTGTAGCTCGTTCCACTGCTGAGGCTGAATACGTGCCATGGCTCATGCTACTTCCGAGATAGTCTGGCTTCGCTGGCCTCTCTCTGATATGGGCATCTCTCTTTCTGATCTGACTCCATTGTATTGTGATAATCAGAGTGCTGTTCAGATTGCTCATAATTCAGTCTTCTATGAGCGGACCAAGCATGTTGAAATCGATTGTCACTTTGTCCGACAGCATCTTCAGGCTGGCACTATTTCTCTTCCTTTTGTTCTGTCCTCTCTTTAGTTGGCCGATTTTTTTACAAAGACTCATACTGTTGCTCGTTTTCGTTTTCTTCTTAGCAAACTTTCGATACTTTCTGCGCTCGCATCCTCAGTTTGAGGGGGGGGGGGGTGTGAAGATTATTGTATTTTCTATTAGTTATTTAGGGTAGTTTAGTCTATTAGATTATTAGGGTTTATTTCATTTAGGTTATATATATTGTACTCAATGATTATTCAAAAATATATGAAATAGATGTTCTTTGTTATCAAATTGGAGGTGCTCCAATTGTGGTTTTTCCACGTTAAAATCATTGTGTCGATTTGTCTTGATTGTTTGATTGCGATTGTTTTATTGCTTTAAATTGATACATAATCACAAATCAATATCTAGCGGATTTCTAGATTTTTCAAAAGAGGGGCATAGCTTTGTACAAAAAGATTACATACTCAAAGAAGCCCAACGCAAACATTGAGCTCTCCAATAAATCTATAAGGGCAAAAGAGGATTCACAAAAATTTCCTTTACACCAAAAAATGAAAACTATGCAATGAACACAACTTAAGAGATAAAGCAACTATAAATTATTATCATGAATAGTTGAACATTGGTACTTTTATTAGCTGTTGAACTTTGTTATTTTTATTACACTTCGATGCTTTTACCTTCTTAATCAGGTCTTTATCAAGTTCTGTTTCAGAAAGAAGCATATCGGCACTTGGATGGCGGAAAAACATGAATTCACGCTCCCCATCAGCTCTCAGTGTGATGAAGGCCAGCGCAGTCCTTGCATTAGCGTCAAAACGTATGGCAGAACTGTCAACATTGTTTTCTTTCGGAATATTAGCAAGCATATGACCAAACTCATCTTCACCCACCTGTGGCGCAGACGGTTGAGGACTAATTAGTTTTTTTTTTTTTTTTTTTTTTTTTTTCCAACATAAAGAAATTATAAAATAATAAATATATAAAACATAAACTGTTTCCATGAAGGGCTGAGGAGGGACATATCGTCTATGAACAAGATGAAGAAACGAGGGATACAAAATATACACAAAAATGAAAAAGGATTGATATGTTTGCAAACTATGATCCTAAGCTAGAAAGCACAGATACGGATACGAGGTACGGATACGATACGATACAGATACGGTGATACAACAAAACCTAAAGGAGTTGGATATAGGTGCGGTTAGGATACGTTTAAATAAATTATTACCAGTGAGTTACACATAAGCTCAAGAATGTTAAGAAACCATAGTAACTTTATGATGCAAAATACTCATTTTTAAGAATTAGGTATTAATTTAAGGCAGTAACTAGTTTAGTTTTTAAATTTTCAATAGGTCTTGCAAATATTTCATTTCAATATCAAGTCTAATATGTTGATATTATAATATCAAAACAATCCACAACTTGACCCTATGCTTTTTCCTTTTGCACTAGTCAAAAATATTCTATGCAAGTTTATTTGCTTATTTATTTATTGATCTTTAATTTTACTATTGTTTATTATCTTATTAATCCTTATTTCTATGTAGTTATAGGGGGCATGCATGATACAATGAAGATATGTCAATTTGATGAATTCTATTACTTTAGCTTACTATGTTATTTTTATAAAAAAAACTAAGCAAAGTATTGTAAAAATATTCTATTTATCCTCGCAATTATATTATATTATGATGTTATGTAAGAAATGATACAATTTTAATTTCGTAAAAGGAGTAATATGTGGCTTGGAGCATTTGATACTTTCAAATTAATTAAGAAGTATCAGATAATATGTGACTTGGAGCATCCGATATTTCAAAACTAAGTATCCGATACTTCAAAATTAATGAAAAATTAATTAAGAAATATCCGATACTTTTAATAAGTATTTGATACGTATCTGGAAGTATCCAAGGAGTATTGGTATTTGATACGGATACGATACGGATACGTCTTCCTATTTGAAGTATCCGTGCTTCATAGATCCTCAGTGACCCAAAACCCATTTAGATGAAAAAGAATCAGAGGCAATACTACAAAACAGAGCACAAACTGAGGAATATATCAGCAAAAACTGAGTGTGTTAAGGATTCACAATAAAATTATACTGGTACACTTCACAACATGAATGTGTCTTTGACATTGATCGGTATAGAATTTTTCTTTTACCTATTTTTTGTAATTCGAGCCTAATAAAATCTTTTTCAATATTTCTTTCCTGGATAATAGAAATATAATTGTAAGTCCTTACGTTGTCTAAATCAGAAAATATGTATTGTCGGGCAGTTGTTATGCAGGCAAAATCTATTCGTCAGAAACCATTGGCAATTGTAACTGCAGCCTCAATGCATAAACAAAATTGTATCTTTATTTCAATAGGATTTATTGAAGTTTTAATGGCCTCAAATAAAATTTTGATAGGAGGATTTTCTTTGAGACAATGATGTCAAACAAGTCTCTTAGCGTCATACAACTATGCACGTATGTGTGTGTATTAAGCGTAGAAACATGGATGTTTGAACCTTGCCAATAAAAGCAGAGGAGCCTCCTAATCTTGCTACACCCACAGCAACATTAGCAGGAGCCCCACCAGCAGCTTTCTTAAAAGAAGGTGCTTCTGCAAGTGAAACTCCGGCAACACTTGGCACAAAGTCAATTAACATTTCCCCAAAGCAAACCACAAGTGGCTTCTTCTTATCAACAGAAAGAGATTTTGCCAAACCTACAAGGGTTTAACTGTTTGAGATTACAAGCCAAATAATAGTACATTTAAGTAAAAGGAGGAGGAAAAATATAAGGGAACACCTAATATGGAATATTAAGGTCATATTTTTTTTTTTTTTGATCAGCAAAAGAGAACCTTTATTGATGCAAAAACCAAACAAAACCAGAGATTACATCAAAAAGGAGGGGAAGAGCAGCAAGCTAGCTCACCCCAGGAGTTTGGTGAGGAACCAAACCCAAGCAGAAGAGAAACACAGAAGAAAGCAACAAGAACAGAAAAGCACCAACAGACCAATAACAGACCAAAACATAAGCCAACATCAGAAATGCACTGCAGCCAAAACGACCCCCACAGCCACAACCTGCGCATAGCAACCAGCACCCAATACACCACAGCAACAACCCACAGAACAGCCCACTTAGCTGACAGCAGCAGTAGCAAACCAAACACCATGCTGCCTTAGGACAGTGCCATGAGGTAATACATCACTTCGCAGCCCCCAACAGAGCAGCATTCCATATCTGATTCATCACTCCTGATGACTAGCAGATGAACAACTGAACAGAGGCACACTTAAGACCACTATCCACTGCACTCCAGCATATGAGTAGCATAACAGATGAAAGCACACTGAGGACTGCCCAGCACTCTAACCTATGAACATCCTCCAAAACCACTGTCCTCTGCACTCTAGCAGATTAGCAACCAGATTAGCAGCTAGACAGACAGCAACATATATCAGACAGCAACATATGAACCTGGTGAATGCATCAAGGCATCAACATACAACAGATAGCAACATTCATCCTCAATACCACTGTCCAGTGAATGCATCAAGACAGCCTATACCTAGCTCCCCTGCCTTAAACAATAATGAACCTGGTGCAAATTAAAAACTACATCATTAATGGAGAACTCTACTATTAAGGTCATATGTGTTCAAAAACAATCAAGACGTAGCAGTCTGCCCTATTCTACCAGCTCAATGCACATTCAAGATAATATGAAGAGAGCACATTGGCACATCTGATATGACCTAGAATTGGAGCTTTCTGGTGCAATGTGGAAAAATCTTATAAAATGATGCTTAGACAGAAAAGAACATTGGTCTTTTTTGGTAATCTTTTTTTTCCCTTCCTTTTTTTGGCATGAAAGTCTTTCTTTCGTTTTTACTTTTATCTCTTTTTTTTCTTTTCTTTTTTTCTTTTTTTTAATCTCTTTCCTTTATGATGAGAGCAAAACATTCTTCACAGCCCATTTCATCCTAATTTTTATTTTTATTTTTTGTATTAGACGAAGGCACAATTATACATCCTAAAGAGAAAGGATCAAACACAACTCCCCCACTTCAAAAAATTCAATAATAATCCAACTCAAAGGCTTGAATTACAAATGATCTAAAAGGATTTATCCAATAATCTTTGAAAGACAATAATCTTATATATACACACAATGATAGATACACCATCAGAGAATCTCAGAAGGACAAAATTACAAGTAACTACAAGAATATTCAGTAATGACCCAAAACAAAGGATAGAAATAGAAATTATGGAAACAGAAAATGATCAGATAATTCTATCAAGAACTCATCTCTTCTCTTTTAGAAATGAAATGAAAGGAAAGGAAGTCATATAGTAAAAAACATACAAATTACAATGGTATTGGTATTCCAACCAACGCATAGATTAATTAAACAAACAAAACTCCATTAATCTCAAAGCAATATAAGAACAACAATACACTGCCACCAAAGTTGAGCAGAAACCCATCTCATAACCAGTGGCCCAAATGCTGACAAATGATTGCATTCTCATAATTTAAGAATAACAGTGGATAAGATAATCAGATCATTCAAATAATCAAGCAATCGCTTCTAACCCAAAAAATAATATGGAAATGTTGCATTATATCAACCCATAATCAAACCCAATTCAACATAAACTCTACAAGACAACAAATTTAGCAATGACCCAAATAAGAACTCCAAATTACCAGTGTTGTGAAGCATATTCTAATCCAACAGCTAACCTCAACAATCACAAATTTTTGGCACAAAAATTCAAATTGGTAAATGAGGAATTCAACATAAAATTGGAAAACAAATTCAGACAAAAACTCAAACAACTCAAAACCCATGTCAATCATATCCTGCCAAGTCCCTAAATCAAAATTTATCAGTTACCCAGATGAAAACTCAATGAGTATTGCATACTAGGGACCAAGAATCAAAATGGGTATGTATGTTTCTCACGAGAGGAAGTGCTCTTGACGAGCTTCTCGGAGGAACTCTTAGAAAGCTTAAGATCCCTTGAGTTCTTTGATTTGTTGAAGCTTCTTCACATAGACCCATCAAGATTCACTGGAAAACAACAACTCAATTTGCTCTTGTCCTTGTCCAATCGATCCATGTTTGCAACTGAGGCAGATAATCAGAAAGTTATTACATTCAATATTAAATGTTCATATGTACATACCTGTTGGTCCTATAGTTTCTCCGATTCCTACTATTTGGGGTATGAGAGGGAGATTTATGAGCTGGAATGGGCCATGGTAAAGGCCGGGCAAATTGAGGGGCCGAACATGTTTGGGCCGTGATAGCTTGGGCTCGTCTAGATAAGGTTTTGCTCGGTTGAGGCCCAGGACCATGTTGAGACCGAGCTACTTGGGCTTTCTATGTAGAAAACCGAGCTACTTGAGTGGCTCGGCCGAGATGATTGCTTGCCATTCTGGATTCCACGGTTCACGCGTTTAGCGCGGCAGGAAGGCCTTCGGTTTGCTGGCTCAACCTATCTTGAACTCGGCATTGCCGGAATGCAACCGAGCTCGGTCGTTCTGGAGCTCGGCGAGTGGAGCACTGGGGTACGCTACGCAGCGCGGTCGTGAAAGGCCGAGGTGGTTCCGCCGGTCTACCGAGCTCCGCTAATATAGCCTGACAACATGGTTAGGTGGCGATTGTTGAATTTGTGTTGACGGATGGGAAAGCAGTACCACGTGTCAAGAGACTAATGGAAGCAGATTTAGAGTGCAGAGAGTATATAAGCTTGACTGTGCCCCCCATGCTAGGGATGGATCATTTTTGGTAAGAAACACTTGAACACTCAACTCTCTCCTCTCTCTCTCTCGATCCCTGAGTGTGTGCTAACTTGACCGTCGGAGGGGTTTTCCGGCCACACACCGCCGGGTAGCTCACCGCCGTTGTGTTCGCAAGTCGATCGGACAGACAAGGAGCTTGGTAGAAAGGAGTACGGGCACGCCGGAACATCTGCTCCCCGTACAGGGTATTTGGAGGTTTTCCTATTACAGGTCTCTTAATTTCTCTCTATATATAGTTGTGATTGTAAATATATATATATATAACACTGCATGTGAATGAATGACTGTTTCTTGATTCTCTCCAAAGAAACCCACCACCTGCCATTCCTGTCCTGTTTTCTCTCTATTGGGGTGGAGGAGGAGGGTCCATTGCTGCTGAACAGGAGCTCCAGCAGCCTCAAGATTTTGCCAACATGGAAGGATCCAAAATACGGGCTCCTATGACGTGGCAAGATTTTTTGACATGATTTTAAAAACATATTATTAAAAACAAACCAAAAAAAAATGATAATAAATAAATAAAAAGATGATTTTTTTATTTGCTCCCAAACATGACTTCAGATTTGTCTTGGACAACAACATTATGCAATAATTACAAGGAATGTTTTTGTAAAAACAAATTTGCATGCATGTAAATTTAAAAAATAAACCTGACTTTTAGATTTGAATAGTAATATTCATATAAAAATCACATTTTTGTTTTTGGTAACAATGGGGTTGAAGCCAAAATGTTAGGACTACGGGACACCAGAAATCAATTCCACACAATAACACAAGAATATTTATATGGTTCGGCAATTGCCTACGTCCATGGGAGAGGTATCCACTATAGAATTATCTCGGAGGGAGATTCCAGAACTCACTCACATACACTTTATAGAACTCTCTCTCTTGGTGTTCTCTCACACACTATATTCCCCTCTCTCACCCTCTCCATTTATACACATAATGGTAGGTAAGGAGAGTCTTCCATGTGAGCTGGCTACCAGCCCTCTTCTTCTCCTTTCGGTGGCCGTCCACCTTTGCGGCTTGTCGGTTGGCAGCCGCATTCCTTGACATGCTGCAGCTGACTTCATATGGAGAAGAAAATCATCTCTTCACATGGGAGATAATTCTCTTATGAGCTGGAGCTAACAATTCTCCCCCTCCACGCCCATAAGGATAATTGACTTCTCACTTAAAGTCCATCCCGGTCAGATTCTTGCAAACTTCCAGTTTGTCTCTGGTGACACCTTTGGTGATCATGTCAGAAGGATTTTTGTCTGTGTGAATCTTCACTAGCTTCATCAGCTGCTTTTCCATCACTTCTCGTATCCAATGATATCGGACATCAATGTGTTTTGTACGTGAATGGTACATGGAATTCTTGCTCAAATCAATTGCACTTTGACTATCACAATGTACCTTGTATTCTTCTTGCTGTAGACCCAATTCTTGGAGAAACCGTTTTAACCACAACATTTCCTTTCCAGCATCTGCGGTAGCAATGTACTCTGCCTCTGTTGTAGATAAAGCAACACACTTTTGTAGTTTGGACTACCATGAAATAGCTCTCCCTGCAAAAGTGAATAGAAATCTTGATGTAGACTTTCTACCATCAAGATCACCTGCCATATCGGCATCGGTAAAACCCTCCAAAATTGGTTCAGCTCCCCCGAAACATAAACACATCTTTGAAGTTTCCTTTAAGTATCGAAGAATCCATTTGACCGCCTCCCAATGCTCATTTCCTAGATTGGCGAGGAATCTGCTCACAATGCCAACTGCGTGAGCTATATCTGGCCGGGTACACACCATTGCATACATCAAACTTCCTACTGCGGAAGAATAAGGGATTGTCTCCATTTCTTTCCTTGCAGGGCTGGTCATGGGACACGAACGCTTTGACACATTGAAATAGTTGGCCAGTGGTGTGCTGACTGGCTTGGCATCTTTCATGTTGAACCTTTCAATTACCCGTTCAACATATTTCTCCTGTGATAGCCGTATCTTCTTGGCTTTCTTGTCACGAACAATCTTCATGCCCAAAATTTGCTGTGCTGGGCCTAAATTCTTCATGTCAAAATACTGCGACAAGTCCTTTTTCAACTTGTTGATCATAGTAGTATCCTGTCCGATGATCAGCATATCATAGACATACAACAGTAGGATAATGAAGTTTCCATCCGAAAACCTTCAGAAATATACACACTGGTCTGCCACCGTTCTTGTGTACTCGTGATCCACCATAAATGAATCAAATTTCTTGTACCATTGTCTCGGCGCCTGTTTCAGGCCGTAGAGACTCTTCTTCAGTTTGCAGACTCGTTTCTGTTTTCCTTTAACCTCAAATCCTTCTGGTTGCTCCATGTAGATCTCTTCCTCCAAATCACCATGGAGAAAAGCAGTCTTGAAATCCATTTGTTCTACTTCCAGATTCAAGCGAGCTGCTAATCATAGACCTACTCGAATAGAAGTCATCTTCACAACTGGGGAGAAGATCTCATCAAAATCAATTCCTTTCTTCTGCCTAAAGCCTTTGACCACCAAACGAGCTTTATGCTGCAATAGTTTACCGTTTCCATCTTTGTTCAACTTATACACCCATTTGTTCTTCAAGGCTCTCCTGTCTCTTGGAAGTGGAACAAGCTCATAAGTGTGGTTCTTCTGCAAAGAACTCATCTCCTCCTTCATGGCTTGCATCCAACAGTCTTTCTTTGTATGACTCTTGGCTTCCGAAAAACTCTCGGGCTCCCCTTCATCAGTAATCAGAATATACTGAGGAGCGGGATATCTGGTTGATGGCACGGCAGCTCTTCCAGATTTCCGCAACTAAGGCCCAGTTGCCTCTGTTTGAGGGGGTTGCTCCCCCTGCTCAACACCCTCTTCATCCGGGTCTTTATCTCTTTCCTCCTGATCCTCAATTTTTGGCATAGGATCCTGCAACTCTGGCACTTCTTGTTGCACATCATCACATCTAGCATTTTGTGATGGCTTGGGAGATGGAAACAAGTCTGGAATGATGACATCTCTAGACTTTGCAGATTTCTCAAAATCTGCTACTGTCTGGTCTTCTTGGAACACAATATCTCTGCTCCTGAACATCTTCTTGTTCACTGGGTCCCACACCTTATACCCAAATGCTGCATCTGAATAGCCCACAAATATGCATGGAGTGGACTTGTCATCAAGCTTCTGTCTGTTTTCCTTGGAGATGTGTGCAAATGCCTTACACCCGAAGACTCTAAAGTGAGAATATGATACTTTTCTTCTGGACTAGACTTCCTCAGGTATCGCAAAATTCAACGGGACTGAAGGCAACCTGTTGATGAGGTAACAGGCTGTACAGGAGGCTTCAGCCCAGAATGACTTTGGCAACTTTGTCATTTTGAGCATACATCTGACTCTTTCCATAATAGTGCGGTTCATCCTTTCTGTCACACCATTGTGTTGTGGGGTGCCGGGAACTGTTGTCTCATACCGGATACCTCTGTTGGCACAGTATGCTACAAAAGCATTGGAAATGTACTCGCCTCCATTGTCTGTGCGAAGACACTTCAATTTCTTCCCGGTCTCTCTTTCCACCATTGCATGGAACTCCTGAAAGTGCTGAAATACCTCATCCTTTGTCTTCAAGAAATACACCCACAACTTCCTTGATGCATCATCAATGAAAGTCAGAAAATACTTGCGGCCGCCATGTGACTCCACGTCGATTGGGCCACAAACATCCAAGTATACCATATTGAGCACTTTTGTTTTCCTCTTGCTCGTTGAATTGAATGATACTCGATGTTGCTTGCCATAAAGGCAATGATCACACGGCTTCAAAGCACTCCCTTTGGATTAGGGTATTCTGGATTGCTTTGCCAATAGATGCAGTCCCTTCTCACTCATGTGAGCCGGTCTTCTGTGCCATAAGTCCGGTGACTCCTTGTCTTCTACTGCATTAAGACTTTCCAGACAGATCTTCGTTTGAGTCTTATACAATGTTGAAGACATCTCTCCTCTGGCGATTGTCAAAGCTCCTCTTGTCAGCTTCCAACGGCCATTTCTGAATGTACTTGTATAGTCCTGTCGGTCCAGGGCGCTTCCGGAGATAAGATTGAGGCGCAAATCTGGAACATGCCTCACATCTTTGAGAACCAGCTTGTTCCCAACATTAGTTTGAATACTAATGTCTCCAATACCCACAATCTTCGAATAGTTAGAATTCCCCATTCGAACAGTGCCAAAATCTCTAGTGTTGTACGAGCTGAAGAGTTCTCTATGGGAAGTGGCGTGATAGGATACAGCTGTGTCTATCACCCATTCTGTGTAGCTGTAGTCAGCCACGTGAACGCAATCTTCCTCTTCACCAACTGCAAGAAATATTTCATCAGTTGTTGTGGTTGTTGTGTCCTCATCTCCTTTTGACTTACTACTTTGGCCTTTATCTTTCCGGCTTGGGCAGTTTCTCTTTATGTGACCCTCCTGGCCACAGTGATAGCAAGTGAAGCTGGAGTTACCTCGACCTTTGTTGTCTCTGGATTTACTCCTGTTGTTCCAGCTGCCTCTACTCTTGCTTCTTCCTCTACCTCTTTCTTTACCTCTGTCTCTGCCTCTATCTTCTGTGACAAGAGCATGGGACTGATTATGGGACTGATTACCTCCCATGTCTTTCCTTCTTGTTTCTTCATTGTACATGGCGTTTGTGACCATACTCATGGTCAGTTTCCCTTCTGGTGCAGAGGTGCTGAGAGAAACCACCAGTGTCTCCCAGCTGTCCGGTAAAGAACTGAGCAGTAATACGGCTTGCATTTTATCGTCCAAGCGCATCTTGACAGTTGCAAGCTGATTCACCAGATTTTTGAATTCACTGGTGTGCTCGGCGGCGATAGACACACCATTCTTCAACTTTAGATTTACTAGCCTTCTCATCACCAAGGATTTGTTTCGGGCGGTCTTTGACTGGTACATGTCGTTTAACATTGTCCAAAGAGCATAGGCATATATCTCTTCGGCAACATGATGGAACACACTATGGTCTATCCATTGTCTGATACAAGCGATAGTCTTGCAGTTCATCTTTATCCAATTATCATCTTTCACTCCTTCAAGTTTAACCCCCTTTATAAAAATGGGGTCAAACAAGTCTTTTAAAAACAGGATGTCTTCCATCCGTGACTTCCAAATTGCATAATTGGAAGGAGTTAACTTGAACATAGATTCTGAAGTTGATGTTGATTCCTCCATCATATTCTGTCTTTCTACAAAAAACTCCAAATGAAAAATCTGACCGTATGGATGTGTCCGGAATACTCCAAATAGTCGAAAACCACTATTGGATCATCAAAAACAGACTCAAAGTGGCTCTGATCAAGCCAAAACAGTTTGGACGGTTCAGATCTGCGAAATCTAGTGCGCCTGGGAAGCACCGGATGATTTCCCCGGTTCAACTGAGTCAACGGCTGGTCAACGTGGCTTGGAAGCGGCGTAACTCTGGTTAACAGCGCGAATCTGGCTTGGTGGCTCAGCTTCGGCTCGGCTTAGTCAGCTCGGTCAACGGCGTGGTCAACGGAGCTGACGTGTCAGACACGTGGGCACACGTGGCGCTGACGTGACGACGCGTAGCGATGACGTGGCTGCCACGCGGTCGTCTTCTTCCTTAAGCCGCGAGTGGGGCGTGTGCGTGCGAGTGGAGCAGCGCTCCGTCTACTATTCGGCGCGTGGAGGCGCGTGGAGCGCGTGTGGCTCACGCGCTTTTTTAGGTGGCAAGTGAGGGCACGTGTGAGGTCTTTTGGAGCTCTGCTTTGCAGTTCTGGACTCCTCTTGTTGAGACCTTGCTCCTGGTATGCTCAAAACTGTATTTCGAGCAACTTGATTTCTGGACAGTTTCGAAAAACACTCTGTTTTTGTTCCGAAATGCAACCGATTCGGCTCTGATACCACTTGTTAGGACTACGGGACACCAGAAATCAATGCCACACAATAACACAAGAATATTTACGTGGTTCAGCAATTGCCTACGTCCACGGGAGAGGTATCTACTATAGAATTATCCCGGAGGGAGATTACAAAATTCACTCACATACACTCTATAGAACTCTCTCTCTTGGTGTTCTCCCACACACTATATTTCCCTCTCTCACCCTCTCCATTTATACACATAATGGTAGGTGAGGAGAGTCTTCCATGTGAGCTGGCTAACAGCCCGCTTCTTCTCCTTTCGGTGGCCGTCCACCTTTGCGGCTTGTCGGTTGGCAGCCGCATTCCTTGACATGCTGCAGCTGACTTCATATGGAGAAGAAAATCATCTCTTCGCATGGGAGATAATTCTCTTATGAGCTGGAGCTAACACAAAAACACAAAAAAACAAAAGCTACTGAACACGAAGGAAACTCCTCCCTCCTTGCTTATCAACTGCTAGGGCCATCACGATATCCAACGGCGCAGCCGAAATGAACTCATTGCCACTATCCACTTGGAGAACTTCTTTGGCTAGAAAATCAGCGCAGCTTTTAGCTTCCCTCCATATAGAAAGAAAGACACACTGCCAATCCTTGGACAACATGCCCCGAATCTCTTAGCTCATATTAAAATTAGGATCTACCACACTTGAGACTTTAACGTTTTGTTTGGCTGGAGATTTGAGAAGAAATTTGAAAAGATAGAGAAAAAATGTAAGTGAAATAATATATTTACATTTCATTTAATTTTACATACCTTTTTCTTTTCATTTTCCAAATCTTTCCCCGAATTCCTCAACCAAACACAGCGTAACGGTTTGGACTGCTTCAGCAAAGTCAGATTCAATAATAATCCAGTGATATCCTCTTGCCCAAGCCAATTGCAGCCCTCATCAAATATCCCATAGCTCCGCAATAACAACTGATGCTTGTTCCACATGGTGTTTAAATACCACAATCCAGTCACCCTGATCTGATTGGATTAGGCCCCTGTCCCCGCTCGACCACTCCATTGTGGCTGCTGCTGCCGCTTGTGTTGTGTGGCAGCTACTGCTGCTTTTGTAGCTATTGGGTTAGGTTGTGCATTTGGGTTTTAGTTTTGGCTTGTTCTTTCTTGATGATTGGCTCAGAGCAAGGTTGTTTTGTGTTTTGGTCTGAGATTGTTGCTGCTGTTTTTTTGCTATTTTGCTTTGAGCTTTGTTGTCTTATATTTTATGGCTGCTTTGTAGTTTACCTACGTTGGCTACTCACGAACTCTTGGCGTTTGTGCTATTAAATGATTGGGCGTACTTTTCGGTGTCAACTTAGCTAGAATTGCCTAATTTTGTTATGATGCCTGTGGTCGCCGTTTTTCTTTATTGATGTAACTTTTTTGTATCTTGTTCGGTTGATTTTCATCAATAAAGGTTCTCTTTTTGTTGATCAAAAAGATATGCAATTGGACAAAAGGGTTCCTTGAAACTGGTATCATGAAGTTGCTTGTTGCGCCAATACCACATTAGGAGATAGTAGCCGTAAATAATAGAGTCCACCCCTGTGCATTAGAGTCTACCCAGGGGAGATTCCCCGGGTTGGTATCAACCCACTTTATCAATGGCAAGGAGAAGAACCCGTCCACTGAGAGGGGGGAATGAGTTCATGCTGTAATTTCTTAATCCTTTTGCAATCTCTAAATGCATGAAGGATTTAGGACTTAGGATTTACAGACTGCAACTACTCTATTTGGTTTGGAGTTTTCAAAAATAAATTTCTGAATTTTCAATTTGTATTTTTGTATTTTTAGTATTTTTTAAATATTTTAATCAAATTTTTTTTTAAAAGCTTTTTTAGATCTAATTAATCTTAATATATTTAAAATGTATAAAATTTGTATAATTTTTTTAAAAAAAATTCATTGAATAGAACCAAATACGAGAGTTTGTAGTCTAGCATTACCCAAAATATGAGAGTTTGTATTATAGGATTACCCAAAGTGTTGATATATGTATACATGTTCCTGTTGGAAAATGGTTTTTGTATAACGTTATTTTTTTCTAACTTTGAGCATTAATTAAGGTGGGATCCAAGTGTTATTTTTAACGTTTCTAATTAGGTTCATGTTTAATGCCGCGTAGTGAAAAAACCGTGTATTTGGTTGCCCAAAACTATTTCCGGATGAATGAGAATTCAATGCGCGTTTTCGGGTTCGTGGAATGGTTTTAGGTGGGTTTCCTACACATTTGTGAAATGTGCTTGTCCCATATTGGAAAGGCTTAAGGTTTTAAATGGGTTTATATACCTTAGCTTGGGATACTTGGGATGAGCTCCAAGGGGTACCCAAGTGTGTGGAAGGGTGAGGTTATGGGTGAAGTGGTGGATCCAAAACTAAAACCACACGCGCGCCATCCGTCCTAGCCTGGGTGCTTGGTGTGAGGTTGGGTTGGGCTTGTCCTGTGAATTGTATTGTGAATTGTAGTGTATTTTATATTATCCATTAAGGGTAATTTAGTCTTCTAGGTTTTAGGGTTTATTCTATTAGATTATATATTTGTACTTAGCTTTGGTTTTGATTAATTCAATAAATAGAATTCCTCTTCTCAGTTATCATGGTATCAGAGCCAAGTTACAAACATTAGAATACCTGTCGCAGGTCATCATCGACCATTGCAGCTGTCTCTCTTTCATTGCAAGGCTATCGTAGCTCTTTCTCTCTCTTCGCAAGGTCGTTGCAAGGCTTCGTTGGAATTCTCTTCTTCGCACATCGAAGCAGTTCGTCTCACACTTGCTGGTTCTGGTTCAGTCGAAACCCTAGGAAGCCTTCATCGCTGGTCTCTGGTCCTTCGTCACTGGTCTGTGGTTCATTTGGAGACCTAGGTTGCGTATCTCACTGATTTTCTCTCTGTTTCGACCTATCTCTATCTTTGTCTGGTTCAGGTGAGGAGGAAGAGAACGACGAGGACCAAAATTACTACTCTTGAGATTGGCTTACAGCGTCAACAATGTGGCTTCTTATCCTGCTTTCTCAAACTAGTTGATAGGTCGTTCATCTCTCTCTCTCTCTCTCTTCTCTGCTGCTTTTCACCCTGTTTTGAATTCACTGCGTAGTTTGGATATAACATAGTTGATGATAAATTACAAGCTATCACTACTAAGTTGGATGGTACCAATTATTCTTATTAGTCTCATGTAATGAAGAATTTTATAATGGGTAAAGGCACGTGGAACTATGTTATTGGTGTAACTATTAGACCTATGGAATCCAAAGCAACTGAGGCTGATGTTGCTGAATGGGATAAGAAAAATGCATAAATTCTTACTTGGTTTCATAATTCAATTCAAACTACCATTGGTATAAATTTTTCCAAGTATTCTACTTCTAAACAAGTTTGGAACTATTTGAAACTATGTACCTTGAATCTAACTTTGCAAAACAGTATGAACTTGAGATGTCTATTCGCAGTGCTAGTCAGAAAGATAAGTTCATTCAGGAATTCTACAATGAGATGACAACTTATTGGGATCAGCTTGCTTTAATGGAACCATCAGATTTGCAGTTACTTGATAGTTATACCAAGTATCGGGAGAAGCAACGTCTTATTTAGTTTCTTATGGCCCTTCGTGGTCAATTTGAGCCACTTCAGGGAGCTATTCTTCATCGGTCCCCCTTGCCTTCTGTTGATGGTGCTATCCGTGAGCTTATTGCGGAAGAAACTCGGTTCTAGGTGGCCCATGGTGCTCCTGCCTCCCAGTCAGTTTTTTCCACTCCTCCATTCTTGCCTACCCCACCATCTCATTTATTTCAAGTTACTGGTAAGCCCAAGTCTTGGGTTTCCATGGATGAGTGCAGCTTCTGTCATCAGAAAGGTCATTGGAAACATGCTTGTCCTTAACTTTTGCAGCCCAAGGGTCGTTCGTCTGGTCCACCATCCTTTAAGCCAACATCTTCAGGATCTCGCTCATCTGCCGCCTTCTCTGCACCAGTTTCTGAGAATGATCCGTCTTTCAATATGTAGTCTATGTTTGAGTAGTTCAAGTCTTTCATGGTGGCCAATCCAAATCTTTCGTCCTAAGCCTCCGCTATGACTACCACTTAGTTAGGTTTGTCTAGTTCATCCTCTTCAAGTAATATTCACACTTCATGGATTTTTGATTCTGGTTGTTCACATCATATGACCCCTATTGCATCTTTCCTTAGTAATTGTGTCTCCCCTTCTTCTTCTATCACTATTGCTACTGCTAATGGTTCTTCTATGCCTATTCACTCTATTGGTTCTATTTCCTCTTCCCATTTGTCTCTTTCTCCTGTATTTTATGTGCCTCATCTCTCACTCAGTCTTATTTCTATTAGTCAATTATCTGATTCCGGTTTTGATATTGTTTTCTCTTCTTCTCATTGTGTTGTATAGGATTGGGTATCCAAGAGGCAGATTGGGATCGGGCGTAGAGTTGGAGAACTACATATCTTGGATAGCTTGCATGTTCCTCTAAAAGTGTCTTCTACTGCATTGTCTTCTTTTTGTTTAAACAATAAGTCTTCTTTATTTTATATTTGGCATTCTAGGTTAGGTCATTTGTCGAGTGACTGTTTGAGGATGTTAGTTCAGTCTGGACATTTAGGCAATTTTTCCATTGATGATATTTCTGAGTGTCGTGGTTGTAAAATGGCTAAAATGTCTGCTCTTCCTTTTAATAAAAGTAGTTCTATTTCTTCTTCTCCTTTTCAATTGGTTCATACTGATGTTTGGGGTCCTTCCTCTATAGTTACCAAGGGTGTTTCGCAATATTATGTGTCTTTTGTGGATGATTACAGTTGGTTTACCTGGATGTATTTGATGACCCGAAAATCTGATTTTTACAAAATATATTCTAATTTTCACTCTATGATTCACACTCAGTTTTTTACCATCATTAAAGTTCTTACTTGTCTGAGTTTGAGGATTTTTTAGCTACTCATGGCACTATTCATCAGTCTTCATGTTCTAACACTCCTGCCCAAAATGGTCGAGCTGAGCGCAAACATCGCCATCTCCTTGATAGAGCTTGCTCTTTGTTGCTCTCGTCTTTTGTCCCTTCTGTCTTTTGGGGAGAAGCTGTACTCACTGCGGCATATCTTCTCAATCGAATGACTACTCCTCTTCTCTACGGCTCATCTCCGTATGAGCGTCTTTTTAGTGTTACTCCCAATTATTCTTTTTTGCGTATTTTCGGTTCTGCATGTTTTGTGCTCCTTTCTAAACGGGCTCATTCTAAGCTTAGTTTTCGTTGTGTCCTATGTGTCTTCTTAGGGTATGACATTAATGAGAAAGGTTATCGATGCTATGATCCTGCCACCAAAAAGTTATACGTGTCTAGGCATGTCACATTTTTAGAAAAGCTACCTTACTACACTATACCTTCCACCCCTGTTCCTCTTACCAAGGATGAATTGGTTCATGTTGACCCATTTCCTCAAGATGTTTCTCCCAATAAGTTTGTTTTTGATCTTGAGGTCTCTACCTTCCCTCTTACTAGTACTTCTGATATCTCGCCAGCTCCCTCTCCAGCTACCGCTTCCCCTGCTCCTCTTCTTGTTTATTAGTGCCGCAAGGCACTTCCGAGCTCGCCTGTCTCTAGCTCTACTATCCCTTCAACTGTTTCTTTGGATCCCGCTCCTCCTGCACATCGCTTTCCAAAGCGAGACCGTCATCCTCCGAACTGGTATGGTTTTGGTAATACATGTTTTCCCCTTTCCTATCAGTCTTTTCTTTCTTATCTTCATACTTATTTTGAGCCCAGGTCCTACAAGGAAGCTTGTTATGATCCCAATTGGATTGCTACCATGAATGACGAGTTAACTGCTTTGGCTAACACTCAGACTTGGGATTTGGTTCCATTTCCTACTGGCAAGAATGTTGTAGGCTGTAAATGGGTGTATAAGGTCAAAACCTTTTCTGATGGTTCTTTGTAACGGTACAAAGCTCGTTTGGTTGCCCAAGGCTTTTCTCAGGAGTATGGTATTGATTACGATGAGACTTTTGCCCCTGTTGCCAAGATGACTACTGTTCGCACTCTTATTTCTGTTGTCATTGCCCATTAATGGCATTTGTTTCAACTTGATGTCAAAAATGCCTTTTTGAACGGGCATCTTGCTGAAGAAGTGTATATGCGTCCTCCACCGGGTCTTTCTCACCCTCCTGGTGTTGTTTGTCGTCATCGCTGTGCTCTATATGGTCTCAAACAGTCTCCTCGTGCATGGTATGAGCGATTTCACTCTGTTGCACTTCAACTTGGTTTGTGCCCTAGTCATCATGATTGTGCTTTATTTGTTCGGCGCACTTTTGTTGGCCTTGTTCTCCTTCTCTTGTATGTGGATGATATGATCATCACTGGCTCTGATTATAGTACTATTGAGGAGGTTAAGCATCAGTTGTTTCAGGAGTTCGAGATGAAGGATTTGGGGTCTCTTCGATATTTTCTTAGTATTGAGGTTGCTACTTCTCCTATTGGGTATCTTCTCTCTCAGACTAAATATGCCTGTGATATTCTTTCTCGTGCCAATCTCACTGATGACAAAATTGTTGACACTCCTATTGAGTTGAATGCTAAGTTTTCTGCTTCTGATGGCGTTCCTCTTGAGGATCCCACTTTGTATCGCGAGTTGGTTGGGTGCCTTGTTTATCTCACTGTTACTCATCCGGATATCTCCTATGTTGTGCACATTCTCAGTCAATTTGTTTCTACTCCTCGTTCCACACACTGGGCTGCCTTACTTCGTACTTTGCGCTACCTTCGTGGTACTTTGTTGTAATGTCTGCTATTATCTGCCTCTTCGGACTTGACTCTTCGTGCCTATACTGATGCTAATTGGGCAGGTGACATCTCTGATCGCAAATCCACTTTTGGTCTTTGTGTTTTTCTCAAAGATTCTCTCATTTCTTGGAAGAGTAAGAAACAGTCTATTGTTGCTCATTCCACCACTGAGGCTGAGTATCGTGCCATGGCTCATGCTACTTTCGAGACTGTTTGGCTTCGGTGGCTTCTTTCTGATATGGGTGTCTCTCTTTCTGATCCGACTCCATTGTATTGTGATAATCAAAGTGCTGTCCAGATTGCCTATAATTCAGTCTTCCATGAGCGGACTAAGCATGTAGAAATAGATTGTCACTTTGTCAGACAACATCTTCAGGCTGGCACTATTACTCTCTTTTTTGTTCTCTCCTCTCTTCAATTGGCCGAATTTTTTACGAAGACTCACACTGTTGCTCGTTTTCGTTTTCTTCTTGGCAAACTTTCGATGCTTTATGCGCTCGCATCCTCAATTTGAGGGTGTGTGTGAATTGTATTGTGAATTGTAGTGTATTTTATATTATCCATTAAGGGTAATTTAGTCTTCTAGGTTTTAGGGTTTATTCTATTAGATTATATATTTGTACTTAGCTTTGGTTTTAATTAATTCAATAAACAGAATTCCTCTTCTCAGTTATCACCGGCCCAATACTTATCTTTTTAGGCGAAAAACATTTGTAATTTATTTGTTTATTTTGGTTTCAAAATTCAAAATAAATTGGTCCAAAATTTTTTTTTCTCACCCAAACAAATCCTAACCCACCCGAACAGGTTTGAACCTGTTGAATCCTTCCCGGATAGATCTAGAACTGTCCAAACCAATTCATTTCATTCAATTTTTTCCTTAGAATTTCGTCCTCCTTCTTCTATTCTTCCCGTGCTCTTGCATTTGTTTCTGCATTTATTTTTTAGGAAGAAAAAGATAGAGTAACAACAGAGTTTTGGTTCGCTAGACTTAAATTTGTAGTGCTGCAAATTTAAGTGTTAGTCGTTGCATCATGGGAAGTAGACACCGATAAAAATCGAAGCATCAGAGCGAGAGGGAAATCTACTTTAAGGAGATTGTGTCCAACACAAGCCTCGACATTAATTTTTGTAAGCGTTTAATTCAGAAAAATAATTAATATAATTATTTTCTGAATTATTTTTATTTTATTGTTTCTTTAATTTATATATTTAATTTATACACACGCCTCTGTGGAGTTAACAATCTTAAAGTAGATTTCAATTTTTTATTTATTTCTGTGTTAGACAGACAAATATTTTATTTTGGGAAATTAAATAGTAGTCATATACTGTTTAATTTCTTAAATAGTAGTAATATACTGTTTAATGATTTCTTTGATAACATAGTAGTAATATACTGCTTATCATTGGAATTTTGTTACAAAATATTATTCTGTTTATTTTGTGTGTAAATTTTGTTTGTATAAATTTGTGATTAGTGTATTATTATTATTTCGTCAGAATTATGGCAACTGAAATTAGTAGTACTAAGATTGTTATTACATAAACCCCCACACCTGTTGTATCAGTGATGACTCTGGCAGTACCAATAAATCATGGGGAGAAGTCAGACAATTTAATGGAAATGATTTTAAAAGATGGCAACAAAAGATGATGTTTTATCTTACAATATTGAATTTGGCTCGCTTCACTCATGAAAAAGCTCTGGCACTAAACGAGGGAGAAATTGACCAGCAAGTGGTTGTCGCAGTTGATGCACGGAAACATGGTGATTTTATGTGTCGGAATTATATCCTCAATGGGTTGGACAATACACTGTACAATGTGCATAGTGTCAAAAGCACTGCTAAAGAACTGTGGGAATCTTTAGATCATAAGTATAAGACATAGGACACTAGTACAAAGAAATTTGTTGTCGGCCGTTTTCTGGATTTTAAAATGATGGATTCCAAGACGGTTATTAGCCAGGTTCAAGATCTCCAATTAATTCTCCATGACATACATGTGGAAGGGATGGTTCTTAGTGAATCTTTCTAGGGTTGCGACAATCATTGAAAAATTGCCACCTTCTTGGAAAAAATTCAAGAATTATCTAAAATATAAGCGCAAGGAGATGAAATTGGAGGAACTGATTATGCGACTTAGAATTGAGGAGGACAACCATGGTTCCGACAAGAAGTCAGGAAACCATGTCATGCAGGCTAAATCAAATGTTGTGGAACATGAACAAGGGTCAAAGTTCAATAACAAAAAGCAGAAGCATAATGGCAATAGTCCCAAACAAGGATCCACTAGTAAGATTAACAAAGGGATCAACAACGGGTTCAACAAGAGGTTCAAAGGCAAGTGTTTTGTGTGCGGCAAAGATGGACATCGTGCTAAGGATTGTCACGTTCGCAAGGATGGAGGAAGTTCGAGCAAAAAGCCAGCACAAGCCAACATAGCCGAGGATTTTTATATTTCCGATGGAGTGGCAGACATCAACCTTGCTGCAGTAGTCTCTGAAGCAAACTTGGTGGGCAATCCCAAGGAGTGGTGGGTGGCTACTGGAGCAACTCGCCATATATGTGCAGATAAGAATATGTTCACAACCTACAAAGTGGTGGAAAGTTAGGAACGACTTTTTATGGGAAACTCGTCTACATCAACTGTAGAAGGACAAGGAAAGATCGTGCTGAAAATGACCTCAGGAAAAGAACTCACTCTTAACAATGTACTCTATATGCCAGAGATTCGCAAGAATTTGATTTCTAGGTCATTATTGATCAAGAATGGGTTTAAATTAGTCTTTGAATCTGATAAAGTTGTACTCTCCAAGAGTGAAATGTATGTGGGGCAAGGTTACATGAGTGATGGGCTTTTTAAGCTCAATGTAATAACTGTTGTACCTAATTTGGCTTTTAATAATAAGAACACATTTTTTGTTTATATTACTGAGTCTTCTTTTTAATGGCATGGTAGATTAGGACATGTTAATTTTAATTCTTTGCGTAGACTTGTTGCTTTAGAATGTTTACCAAACTTAAAATTTGATCCTAATCATAAATGTGAGATTTGTGTTGAGTCAAAACTCACTAAGGCATCATTTAATAAAGTTGAAAGAAGTACTGAGCCTCTAAGTTTAATTCACACAGATATCTGTGATTTAAAATTTGTTCAAACTAGAGGAGGTAAGAAGTACTTTATTACTTTTATTGATGATTGCACTTGATATTTCTATGTTTACTTATTGAGAAGTAAAAATGAAGCCGTAGAAGCTTTTAGGCAATATAAACTTGAGGTTGAAAATCAATTTGGCAAAACTATAAAGATAGTGAGGAGTGATAGAGGTGGTGAGTATGATGCACCATTTGAAGAATTTTGTTCTGAACATGGTATCATTCACCAAACCACTATACCCTATTCTCCTCAGTCAAATGGAGTTGTTGAGAGAAAGAATCGAACTCTTAAAGAGATGATGAATGCCATGTTGATTAGTTCAGAGTTACCTCAGAACTTGTGGAGAATGCGATTTTGTCTGCTAACTTTATCCTTAACAAGGTACCCCACAAGAAACTCAATCAAACACCTTATGAATTATGAAAAGGTCGACGACTTACCTACTGCGGGGATGTGGTTTGGAAATACTCTTCTGATCCTGGGGGATGCTCGTGATCCTCAGCTAGCCACTTGAAAAAGAATGAACACTCCGGTCGGGGGTGCCGAAATTAGCACTCCGATGGATAAGTTAGTGTATACTCTCTTGATTACTTGTATCCTAAGTTAAGCACACTAGTTCTCACATACCTCTTTCTATTTGACGTTCTTCTATTTATATTTTTTCTTTCCTGGGCCTCGGGGTTGGGCCCACTTCCGATTTGCCGTATAACTATTTATTCGGCTCCTCTTGCTGCAAAATCACTTTCCACTCGGCCCCTCAATCAACCGGCTATTTGGCCGAATGCGTTGTATATATTTCAAATCTCCTGGTCCATCTATTCGGCCTATTTACGCCTCTCAACATTTTGGCCCCCACAATTGCCCCCCAAGCACTCCACTAACAACAGTTAACTGGAGTGTTTGGTTTCGAACTCAAAAAGTTAGAGCCAAAATTCGGCGGCTAACCTCATTTCAACGCAAATGTCAGAACACACGCCTCTCGATTACCATTTCAACTTCCCGCCCCTTCGTACACTTCTATTTATTGTGATTTAAAATCTTATCGTCTATTCAAACACATTTTTTGGATGCTAGTTTTTGGACTGCCTTCCGACTCGTCTCTGCAACTTTCATTCAGCTTTCACCGTCCTCTCCATCTTTTGTGAGTTCTCTTCCTCTGCTTTGAATCCCTTTTCCTGGTTTGCCTTTAGTTTAGTACGCTCCTATAGGCTGACCGAAATGGCAAAGCACCTGAAAGACCTTCTCTCTGCAAACCGAATCTCTGGCTTTTGATGCCATTTTTCTATTCCTGATGACGTCCGTCTGTCGCTTGTGACAGACGGCACCCTCGATATGGAGAGGGTTGATGAAAGCACAATCGTTTTCCCTCTCTTGTCAATTGCTGAAGGAGGAATCCGTTTCCCGCTTCACCTATTTCTTAGGGCTGTCCTCCGCCATTGGAGTCTAATCCCCTCCCAACCCAATGTCAACTTTTTTAGAATCGTAATGGGGATCATAGAGCTAAACTGTCACCTTAGGATTAACCTCGGCATACTTGCTATTCGGCATTGTTATGCCTTGGCCAAGTCTTCTGGTCGGCATGGACGTTATTTCCTTAGGGCCAAGGACACCGACTATCAATTAGTGACTATGCTTTCCAGTTCTAGGAAGCGAGTCGATGATGTTATGGTCGTTATCCAAGGTAACTGGGAATTCGGCGAAGGCGAGGATCGCCTTGATCCTATTCCCAGATGAAGGGGCGAACAAGGTGGCCGTATAGCTTCTTGTGTTAATTTTTCTTATGTTTATAAAACTTCATTTTTGAGTCCTCATGGTTTTGCTTGTGCAAGAAACGATTTGAAGAAAGTCTTGACTTCAACCGACGACGCCGTTCTTTCGAAAATCAAAGTCGCGCTCAAATATTTCGGTCACCCGAGTCTTCAAAAACAAGGGAGGGTGGCCCACGTTCTGCTTCGATACGAGCCGACTTATACGACCTTCTCGGTGGCAGAAAACATCCCAATTCCGAAGGGTGAAGAGTTTCTTACGGCTCTTATTTTGACCGACTTCAAAAACTTGCGGCAAGTTGGTTTGGAGGGATCCGATTCGGAGCGGGCGGAAGTAGCTGAGGTCGCCGACTCAGATCAATCCGAAGCCGAAGTAGATGAGGCTCTGAGGTTGGCCTTTGAGGAAGCCGGCCTCAATTCAGCTAACCCTCCGTCCACTTCGGGCCGAGGGGACCTTCCATTTGACGACATTTTTACCGGTTTTGAGGACCTTCCCGGCGCATACCCCGAAGACATGGCTGGGTTAAGCCTCACACAACTCGCCAAAAAGAAAAATGCGGAAAGAATGGCCGCGCTGCGAAGGGCAGAGGCCATTCGATCTGAAGTGCCACATGCCGTCGAAGTTCAGCCCTCCCTGCCTGTTGAGGAGGAAACAGCTCAAACCCGAAATGCCGAGGTTGAGGCGGTTGTGCAAATCAATGAAGAGGCTTAGCGGACGGAGAAGCGTCCTGCCGAGGTTGAGGCCGGCTCTGAAGAAAACCGTGTTGGCAAATGGCCACGTTTAGAGGAGTCGGATATGATTGTGCCTTTCATCATTCAACCGAAGATAAAAAACACACCGATCTCCTCTGACGCGTCGGCTATTAAAGACTCAGCCGTGGCGTTGAGCATGGCAGCGTCCGTCTTATTACCGGCTGACAAGGTGGCTTTTCGGGCAGAGCCGGATCTTCTAGAAATAGCATTAGCCGTTCAATCGGCTCTTCTGGTAAACACCTTGACCTTGCCTTTTCCTTTTGTGCAAATATTATTTTGGTTTTAATTTCCTGTTTTGCTTGCAGACGGTCGGGAGGATAGCCGAGGTAGGCCGTCGCCAGCATGACGCCGTCGAATGACTTGGCCGCTTACAATCGGAAGTTGAAGGCCAGAGGAGCAGGGTCGAGTTCGAAGCGGCGAGGGCAAAGATGGAAGCCGCGAGGGCCGAGGCTGAGATGGAGAGGGCCAAAAATGCAGAACAACTCAGATTGGCCGCCGAGGAGAGGACGAACGCGAGCGAAGCTGCGCTTAAGTTAGCCCAAGAGGCTATCGCTAAACTTGAGGCCGACTTGCAAGAATCGAAGGCAGCAAAGGAAGTAGCCGACTTTGAGGCTTCCAAGACGTATGAGGCCAGGCAGAGCGCTACCCTCACAAACTATGTAGAAGAAGTCCCCAAATTTGAGAATCGGGGATTCAAACACGGCTGGCTCAAAGCCCTTGCTGTTGCTAATGTGACATTGGCTATGCCGATTCCATTCGAGCAAGTGGATGTTGAGCCGCTGGAGTCTGACTCCAAGGATTGATTAGGGCGACCTTTTAGTTGTTTTTGTTTAAGGATTTTGAATGTATTGTCGCAATCTTTAGTTCAGTAATTTTCATGTGTAAGGTGACATGCGAGTTTGTAGCTTTTGTTTAGTAGTTTTCACATGTAAAATGGCTACAGTTTGTGCCCAATTTACTAATGAAAATTTTCTTTGTACTTTGCTATTGATGAATGGTATTGCTTTTTGCTATTTTGGATAAGACATTCATGTACACTTGCCGATTAGATAACTAGGCAATTTAACAATTTATCCTCGTTGAATAGCCGATCAGATTAATAAATCTGTCCTTGCCCCAGCCATTGCATGAACTCCAAAAAGCCGAATATTAGTAGTTCATGGAGTGGCTGTGGCACAGATCGATCGGCGTCAGGCTTAGATGTTTGGCCGATTAGATTAATAAATTTGCCCTTGCCCCAGCCATTGCATGAACTCCAAATAGCCGAATATTAGTAGTTCATGGAGTGGCTGTGGCACAGATCGATCGGCATCAGGCTTAGATGTTTAGCCGATTAGATTAATAAATTTGCCCTTGCCCCAGCCATCGCATGAACTCCAAACAGCCGAATATTAGTAGTTCATGGAGTGGCTGTGGCACAGATCGATCGGCCTCAGGCTTAGATGTTTGGCCGATTAGATTAATAAATCTGCCCTTGCCCCAACCGTTGCATGAACTCCAAAAAGCCGAATATTAGTAGTTCATGGAATGGCTGTGGCACAGATCGATCGCCGTCAAGCTTAGATGTTTGGCCGATTAGATTAATAAATCTGCCATTACCCCAGCCAATACATGAACTCTAAAAAGCCGAATATTAGTAGTTCATGGAGTGGATGCGGTGCACGTCGATCTGTATCGGGCTTTTGGATTTTAGCGTTAATGAAATCGCCTCGGGGGCGCTGCAAGCGTTAGAAATAAATGGGGTGGACTCTTTACGCCAGTGATTCCACATATTGTGTTCAGATTCAATTTAAACCAGTCTGCTGCGTAAGGTTTGACAAGTGCGAATGTCAAATAGACTGTTCTTCAACAACAGAGGAGAAGGGCAAACATTGGCTGAGCTTGACGCTGCAATGAATCACAGCAACGAGCCTACACGTACGGGAGGTAGGACGTCTAAGGAGCGGGAAAAACGTCAGCCCCCAAGTCGTCGAAGCAGATCACCCCGTAAGGAGAAACAGCAACGAGGAAGCTCCCTACGCCCGCGGCCGAGAAGTGAGGCCGACACGACGCCGCGACCATTGAGTTTTGCGGTTTTTGTGGGAAATAAACCGATGACGGAGGCAGACTCCATTGTCAACGACCCAGGTGTAGTAGTCGAGTTCGCTCGACAGATTTTTCCACCGGAAGTCCAGCAATCGATGGTTGGTCGACAAGATTTCGAAGTATTTCGAGAGGGCATCCACGGAGCGGTGAGAGGGCTGTACACGGCCTATGAAGTCGACATGCGTCTGCGCGCCGCGCGGCGGGAGATAGAAAAGAAGGACGAACGAATTCGAAATTTGGAGGCTCGCGCGGAGAAGGCCGAGCGTGAGCTTAGGGAGCTTAGGAAGGCTCAAACCACCGAGCTGCGTACGGCAGGTCAATCTAACCCGGTCGTAGAGGAGAGGGTGACCCAACGGCTGTTAAGTCATGCGATTGTCGATCGAGATACGGCGAGCATGTTTGCCGTAGAAAATGCAAGGACCATGGGTTATGAGAAAGGCTTCCACAACGGGCGGAAAGTCGAGATAGACAAGACCAAAGAGAAACTCGCGGAGGAGGTCTGCCGATGCGAGAACCGGGGCATTAAGCATGGATGGATTAAGGCTCTCCAAGCCTCAGAGGCACTCCAAGGAGCAGGAATTGAATCGGCGTCGCCATTATATCAACGTCAACATTTTCCTTTCGGCGCTTTTGAAATTGAGAAGAGCGATGACGAAGGCGATGCCGAATAGGATTACATATATATTGTAAACACTATGTTTCATTTTGAATGTATCTACTGGCTAATTTAATAAAACATTTCATTTTAAACGTCTATGTTTCATTTTGAATGTTTACATGTTTGATTATGCATCTCATTTCGAATGTTTGCATGTTGAAATTTGTTTATGTGGTTGCGCTGGCCTAACTTAATTAAGCATTTAATTTTCAATGTTTGTATGCTTTGATGCGTAAACGGTTTTTTCTGGCTCAGCTTAACGCAGCATTCTACTTTAACCTTCGTCACGAAGGGCGCTCCGAATCCGGAATCTTATTCGGCCTAAACGTGTTATGCACGGATGGGGCTCTGAATTTGGAGGGTTTTTGTCGACCAATCATGATATCCACGAAGGGACTCCAAATCCATAGTCTCATTCGGCCCATAGGCATCATGCAAAGATGGGGCTCCACGAAGGGCGCTCCGAATCTGGGCGCTTAATCGGCCCAAAGGTGCCATACACTGATGGGGCTCCGAATTCGGAGACTTGGCTTGGCCAATCGTGATATCCACGAAGGGCGCTCCGAATCTAGAGGCTTAATCGATCCAAAGGTGTCATGCACCGATGGGGCTTCGAATTCGGAGACTTGGCTTGGCCAATCGTGATATCCACGAAGGGCGCTCCGAATCTGGAGGCTTAATCGGCCCAAAGGTATCATGCACCGATGGGGCTCCGAATTCGGAGACTTGGCTAGGCTAATCGTGATATCCACGAAGGGCGCTCCGAATCCGGAGGCTTAATCCGCCCAAATGTGTCATGCACCGATAGGGCTCCGAATTCAGAGACTTGGCTTGGCCAATCGTGATATCCACGAAGGGCGCTCCGAATCCGGAGGCTTAATCGGCCCAAAGATGTCATGCACCTATGGGGCTCCGAATTTGGAGACTTGGCTTGGCCAATTATGATATCCACGAAGGGCGCTTCGAATCCAGTAGCTTAATTGGCCCAAAGGTGTCATGCACCGATGGGGCTCCGAATTCGGAGACTTGGCTTGGCCAATCGTGATATCCATGAAGGGAGCTCCGAATCCGGAGGCTTAATCGGCCCAAAGGTGTCATGCACCGATGGGGCTCCGAATTTGGAGACTTGGCTTGGCCAATCGTGATATCCACGAAGGGCGCTCTGAATCTAGAGGCTTAATCGGCTCAAAGATGTCATGCACCTATAGGGCTCCGAATTTGGAGACTTGGCTTGGCCAATCGTGATATTCATGAAAGGCGCTCCGAATCCGGAGGCTTAATCGGCCCAAAGATGTTATGCACCTATGGGGCTCCAAATTTGGAGACTTGGCTTGGCCAATCGTGATATCCACGAAGGGCACTCCGAATCCGGAGGTTTTTGAACTGAATTGCGCGATGAGGAAACGGGAAACTTTGCATTACAAACGTGAGATATGTACATGGTGAACCGTTCAAAACTAGTATCATTCCCCACAGGTCGGGTTTAACGATAAAATTTACGCAAGTGCGTTGAATTCCAAGGCCGCGGCAGACTCCTTCCAGACATGTCTTTGAGCTGATATGCCCCTACTCCCGCGATCGAATCGACCTGATAGAGGCCGTTCCAGTTAGGACCCAATTTTCCATCAGCCGATTTCCTGGAAGCTGGGAGTACTTTCTTCAGGACCAACTCTTCTGGTGTGTAGCGGCGCAGCTGAACGCGTTAATTATACGACTTAGCAAGCTGCTGCTGATACCACGCCATGGATACATGGGCACGGTCTCTTCGTTCTTCAATCAGAATCAAATCCAAGGCCAGCATCATGTCGTTTTGGCCCATATCAAAAACTTTCGATTTCAAGGTTGGGAGGCCGATCTTCAGGGGTATGATTGCCTGGGTTCCAAAGCATAGAGCAAACGGCGTTTTCCTAGTGGATCGCCTCGGCGTAGTTCAATGAGCCCACAACACACTCGGCAATTCTTCGACCCATTTGCCTTTAGCTTTCTCCAGCCTCTTCTTGATGCCGTCCAAGATGGATTTGTTAGAGGCTTCAGCTTAACCATTGCTTTGTGGATAAGCCGACGTGGAAAAGTAAGGCCGGATACCATACTTGCTGCACAACTCTTGGTAGACACCACAATCAAACTGGGTGCCGTTGTTTGAGATAAGTGCTCTTGGAATACCGAATCGTGTTATGATATTTCTCCAAACAAAACGCTTCACGTCGGTATCTCGAGTGTGTGTTAGTGCCTCCGCTTCTACCCATTTTGTAAAATAATCTGTCGCGACAATAAAAAATTGCTCGTTACTCGGGGCACGAGGCAGTGGTCCGACGATGTCAAGTCCCCATTGGGCGAACAGCCAAGGACTGGTTATAGAGCTTAGCTCTTCAGCAGGCAGGTGGGTCAAATGAGAGAACTTCTGGCACGGTTCACACTTTTTCACGTAACATTCGGCATCGGCTCTCATTGTCGGCCGGTAATACCCCTGTGTCACGGCTCGATGAGCCAAAGAGCGCCCGCCAGAATGGGCGCCACAACTGCCTTCATGTATTTCAGTCAAAAGCTCTTTGACTTTGTCCGGATGCACGCATTCCAAATATGGACCAAAAAGGGATTTTTTATAAAGCTTTCCTTGCGGATCCAAGTAGTATTGCAAGGCATTGTTTTGCAGCTTGTGCGCGTTTTTCTTGTCCTCTGAGAGCTGTTCAGAAGACAGGAATGCAGCAATGGGATCCATCCAACTTGGTTCAGATTCTATGACATTGACCTGGACTTCCTCCAAAGGGCCAATGCTCGGCTCCGGGATGAAACCTATTTCGATTGTCCGTTTAATCTTTGAGTTAATGGTAGAGGCTAGGCAAGCCATGGGTATGATTGCCTGGGTTCCAAAGTATAGAGCAAACGGCGTTTCCCTAGTGGATCGCCTCGGTGTAGTTCAATGAGCCCACAACACACTCGGCAATTCTTCGACCCATTTGCCTTTAGCTTTCTCCAGCCTCTTCTTGATGCCGTCCAAGATGGATTTGTTAGAGGCTTCAGCTTAACTATTGCTTTGTGGATAAGCCGACGTGGAAAAGTAAGGCCGGATACCATACTTGCTGCACAACTCTTGGTAGACACCACAATCAAACTGGGTGCCGTTGTTTGAGATAAGTGCTCTTGGAATGCCAAATCGTGTTATGATATTTCTCCAAACAAAACGCTTCACGTCGGTATCTCGGATGTGCGTTAGTGCCTCCGCTTCTACCCATTTTGTAAAATAATCTATCGCGACAATAAAAAATTGCTCGTTACTCGGGCACGAGGCAGTGGTCCGACGATGTCAAGTCCCCATTGGGCGAACGACCAAGGACTGGTTATGGAGCTTAGCTCTTCAGCAGGTAGGTGGGTCAAAGGAGAGAACTTCTGGCACTGTTCACACTTTTTCACGTAACATTCGGCATCGGCTCTCATTGTCGGCCAGTAATACCCCTGTGTCACGGCTCGATGAGCCAAAGAGCGCCCGCCAGAATGGGCGCCACAACTGCCTTCATGTATTTCAGTCAAAAGCTCTTTGACTTTATCCGGATGCACGCATTCCAAATATGGACCAGAAAGGGATTTTTTATAAAGCTTTCCTTGCGGATCCAAGTAGTATTGCAGGGCTTTGTTTCGCAACTTGTGCGCTTTTTTCTTGTCCTCTGGGAGCTGTTCGGAAGACAGGAATGCAGCAATGGGATCCATCCAACTCGGTTCAGATTCTATGACATTGACTTGGACTTCCTCCAAAGGGCCAATGCTCGGCTCCGGGATGAAACCTACTTCGATGGTCCGTTTAATCTCTGAGTTAATGGCAGAGGCTAGGCAAGCCAGGACATCTGCATGTGTGTTCTGATCACGTGTTATCTGATTCAATTCATTATGGTCAAATTTTGCCAGCAAGGAGTTAGTCGTTTTCATGTAAGCCGCCATACGGTCGTTTTTTGCAGCGTACTCCCCCATTAGCTGATTGATCACTAGTTTTGAATCACAAAATACAAGCAAACGCCGAGCACCCAGAAGATGTGCATTCCGCAAACCGGTTAGAAGGGCTTCGTATTCGGCTTCGTTATTTGATGCTTCGAAGCCGAGCTTGACAGCCTGCTCAATTATTGCGCCGTCGGGAGCCATGATTACTACTCCGGCTCCACTGCCCCGTTAATTGGATGATCCATCACAATACAACTGCCAAATGTCCCCAACATAAATTCTCCAGTTCGGCTTCGGTCGAATTTCATCAGACTTGAAGTCGGCAAGACCCCCAGTGAATTCGACAACAAAGTCGGCAAGCACCTGTCCCTTGATTGAGGTTCTAGGTAGAAACTGAATATCGTACTAGCCGAGTTCAAGAACCCACTTTGAAACACGTCCTGATACTTCTGCACTACGAAGTACTGATCGGAGGGGATAATCTGTTAGCACCCCGATGCTATGCCCCTGGAAGTAATGCATCAGTTTTTTTGCCGCCATGACTAGGGCTAGGATGAGTTTTTCCAGCGGAAGGTAGCGTGTTTCGACATCAACCATTGTCGTGCTCACATAATACACTGGCCGCTGCTCTCCCAGCTCTTCCTTTATCAGTACGGCACTGACGGCCCGGTCGAAAACTGCTAGATACAAAATGAGCGGGTCACCTGCCAAAGGTGTTGTCAAGAGTGGCACTGATCGGAGGTAGGTCTTAAGGCCGTTGAAAGCGGCTTCGCACTCGGCGGACCATTCAAAAGCCTTGCCCTGCCATAGTGTATGAAAGAATTGTCGGCAGCGATCTGTGGACTGATTGATGAACCTGTTGAGTGCGGCGGCCATCCCCATCAACTTTTGAACCTCTTTCACTGACCGAGGGGAGCCGAGCTCCGAGATTGCTGTGATTTGCCTCGGGTTGGCTTCGATTCCTCGGTGGTTGATAATGTAACCCAAGAATTTTCCAGAGCCGATCCCAAACGCACATTTGGAAGCGTTCAGCTTCATTTTGTATTTGCGTAAAATGTCGAATGTCTCTTCCAGATCGGCTAGATGAGTTTGCTCTTCTTTGGACTTGACCACCATGTCATCAATGTACACTTCCATAGTCTGGCTGAGTTGTTCCTTGAACATGGCAGTGACCAGTCTTTGGTAAATTGCCTCTGCATTCTTCAGCCTAAAAGGCATAACCTTATAGCAGTAGGTTCCTCTTGGGGTGAGGAATGCAGTTTTGTCTTGGTCCTCCAGATGCATGGCGATTTGATGGTAGCCTCTGTAAGCATCGAGGAAGCTCATACGCTGATGGCATGCCGCCGCATCTACAAGTTGGTCAATTCTTGGTAGGGGAAAACAATCCTTGGGGCGGGCTTTGTTTAGGTCCGTGAAATCAACGCACACTCGCCAAGTCCCATTTTTCTTCTTTACAACCACAGTATTAGAGAGCCATGTAGGGTAAGTCACTTCCCTGATTGCCCCGGCGTCAAGCAACTTGCCAACCTCCTCAACAACGGCGACAGTGTGCTCTGTGGCTGACCGCTGGCTTTTCTGAATGATCGGCTTGCATTTAGGGTCAACATTCAAACGGTGCTGCGAAACAGACGGATCTATACCCGGCATCTTGTATGGAGTCCAAGCAAATACATCAAGGTTGCCGAGAAGGAAGGAAATTAGCTGCTGTCTGTCAGCTTGATTCAGGGAGGCGCCAACCATGAAGAACCTGGCTGGGTTTCTGTCAATTTCAACTCGATCTAGGGCTTCCGTGGCCTTTTCACTTGGGAGCCGCCCCACATCATCGAGGCTTTCTCGATCCGGCACCTCAACAGAATTCAATTGCAACTCTTTTGGCGTCTTTCCAGCAAGGAGATAGCATGCTTGTGTCGATTTCTGGGAGCCACGGATTTGCTCAATGCCGCGTTCTGTCGGGAAGCGTAGCAGCTGATGATAGGTGCTTGGCACTGCCTGTATGGTGTTCAACCAAGTTCACCAATGAGATTATACGTCGACGGCAGCTTGACCACCAAGAATTCCACTTTCACTGGTCGGGAGCCCGCTCGAACGGGTAGTGTGATTTTCCCCAACGGGTATTCTAGATTGGCGTTGAAGCCGAATAGTGGATAAGGTGCCGGAGAGAGATCCGATTCAGAGAAGCCGAGTTTGGTGAATGTCTTGTAATACATAACTTCCGATGTGCTTCCCGGATCAATGAGTACGCGCTCAACGGTGAATCGATTTACGCGTAACTCGATTACCAAGGGATTGATGTGGGGAAGTGTCACTTCGGCCAAGTTTGAATCATCAAAAGCAATGCTCGCAGCTTCATGGGGCCGCTTAGCTGGAGTGAGTTGATTTTGAGGGTCGGGATTCGACTGAATCGTATGCACCGCGGATGGTATTGGCAGGCTGTATATCATGTGGATCACGCCGAGTGGAGGTGAATCCTGTCTTAAGACTATTTCTTTGGTTGAGTTGCCTTTTCGGACGTACTGTTGTAGCCGACCATCTTGTACCAATTCCTCAAGGTGATCCTTCAATGCATAACAACTCTCAGTATCATGGCCATGATCCTGGTGATACTTGCACCGCCTATCCCGTCTTTGCATGTCGGGAGTGTAGACACCCCATTTTTGACCGCCCTCAAGACTTGGGCATTACTGATGGTTTACTTGGTGGAGAAAGGTGTGTAGGGCAAAGGTTCAGTTTCTTCGGCAAGGAGAAAGACAAATCTCAACTTCACACCCCATTTTGGACCAAAGTTATTTTGGAGGGTTTTTAGACCTTAGAGCCCTCTCTTTCAAAACATTTTTGAAATAAAGTTTCTACAATGTTCCGAGGCTCACATTTTGTCAAATGATACGCTTTTCAATAAACCGAGTAAGGACAAAGTGGAAATGAATAAAAGAGAGATGAAATCTTTGAAAAATCTTTCAAAACACCTTGCTCAGGGGTTTGAAGTTGAAGAAAGAAGGGGAAGAGAGAAGAAACCAAGTTGGAGAAGAAAATAGGCAAGAATCGCTAAGAGAGGGACAAGCAGTTCTCGCTAAATCAAGCTTATCTGTCTATACAAATGAAGTTAAGCTATGAGGCCACCACCGTTGGAAAGAAGACTTTCGGGGCTTCATTTTTTATTCAAGAATCTCTTAAATCCGAGTCCGGATGGCGGAGATATGATTGGTTGAAGTTGAGCATCATCCCGGTTGGACCGAAACTGAGCAGCCTTCACCAAAACAAGCATAACTCTTTGCACAGCTGGAATTTTGATGTAAGGCTGGTGCCATTGGAAAGCTTACTTCCAGGGCTTCAATTTTGACACAAGATTAACCTGAAAAGGAGTTCATATGAAGAAGTTATGCCCGTTTGAAGTTGGACCTGCAGAGCAGATTTTTCCTGCCGACCGACCAAATAGATGGCCGACCGGCCAGAAAAGATGGCCGACCGGCCAAATAGATTACCGACCGGCTAGTTAAAGTAGCCGACCGACCAATTTTGCTAGCCGACGACCTTCCGGAGTATTCTACAGATTGAATGGATGCCAGCTGTGCCAGCTATTCTCCACTCAACCCACTGTCCGAGGGGCTCCCTTTTGGGGGGGAAATTTGAATTTGTTTTTCCCCCCCTTTCCTTAGCCTCTCTCCCTCTATATAACCAGCCCTCCACCACCATTTTGAAGGGTTAGAAAAACCAGCTGGAGCTATATGCATACAACCCTCCCTATCTCTCTCATCCAAGCCTCCAAACACCCTTGACCTTGCACCATTTACCCTACACCTCATAGCACAAGGCCTCCATCCTTCATTCCAGCACTTTGGGATTGTTTTGGAGAGGTTAAAGGCTCAGAAATTTGGTTCAAGAGCTGCTGGTTCATTGGTCTTCAAGGGTGAGTCTCTATTTCTTCTTTTCTTACCTTATTTTGCTTTGTATCTAAGCCATACTTGCTAGCATTTTTGGGCTCCGACCCAAACTGTAAATAGTCATATTTTGAGCCCCTTTTCATGTTTGATTAAGGGTATTTCTCTGTTTGAGGCCAGCTGCTATCACTTGCTTCTTTATCTCTCTTTTAGGCCTTATTTTTGCATAGTATTTTAGGCCTATTTGTGAGCTGTTTTGGATCTTTCCATAAACTGTAAAATATCTTTTTTTGAGCCCCTCTTCAACATTGTTGAAGGGCTCTCCTCTGTTTGAGAACAGCAGCTGCCATTTGCCTCTTTACCCCTCTTTTAGGCCTTTTCTTGCATGATAGTTTGGCCTTATCTGTGATTATTTTCGTGGCTTGATGTAAACTGTAAAGTGCCCTGTTTTGAGTCCCTCTTCAACTTTGTTGAAGGGCTCTTTGCCATTTGGGGCCAGCTTCTGTCCCTTTGTGTTTAATCTCTCTTTTAGGGCCATTTTTGCATGATAGATTAACCCTATTTGCATTCATTTTTGGGACTTGTTATAAACTGGAAATATGCATTTTTTGGGACTGTCTTGCATCTGTCTTCATGCTTCATGATCAAATAATGCATGCTTTGTATAGCTATAGGCCAATGCGTATGCCTAGTTTTGTGTTTCGGGGCCATTCCATGCATCGGGTGCCGTGTTTCCATGATTCGGGACTGTTTTGTATCACATTTCAGTGCTGGAATTACATGCTTGTATGCCATATTTCATGCCTTGCCATGCCTTGTTAGAGTTGCATACTATGCCTTAGGTTTGGTCCTCGGTTTGCGTGCATGCGTGCACGCATTTCGAGAGTCTCATTTTCATCTAATGGCTACTGATGTGAGTGTGGCTGAGGTCCATTCATGTTAGTGTAAGTCCATCCTGCATTGTGTATGCCATGTTTCAATGCGTTGTGCATGTTATGTTGTTAGCATTTTGTGTGCCATATAGTTGCATTGCATGTTTGTATGTTTGCTTGCATGCTTAAGTCACATGTGCATCGTTGTGCATTGCCTCGCCTCTTGATCAACCATGATTAAGGTTGGGTCCCTTGTATGTTTTGTGTGTATTGCATTTGACATTGAAATGCACACTTGACTCTTAGGCCATCACGCATCAAAATGCATGATTGATGGCCCGAGGGTCGAGGGTCGAGGGTCATGCTCCCTTGAGTCCCTTGCATGATAGGGAGTGTGCCTGCGCATACATTTGCTTGAAATTCCATGCCATACACTGTCTGTCCTTGTTGCTGTCAAAAACCAATTTCTGCAGGGAGTTTTTGCCGACCGGCACTGTAGAGTGCCGACCGGCCATGGATTGGTGGCCGATAATATGAAACCCCAGCCAATGGATAAGTTCCATGGCCGGTGTGTATTCCCTTCAGCCGATGGTGTCCTACAGGGTTCAAGGAACCTATCTCAGGATTTTGACAGTTTTCAGAGAAGCAGGGCAGTGTAAACAGAGGCAGTAGTAGTATGGTACGGGCTTTCGGGGCAAGATAAATCCGAGCATACATCATTCACGCATCCCGAGGTAGGAGCTGCGGCCATCTTCTCTTTGCATTTAATTTGTTAATTAGATTAGAAATTTTGTAATAATTAATTTAGGATTATTTATTCGGACTGTAATATTTATTCGGACCCTCCGAGCGAGGGCAATTGTGTAATAAGTGTGCGTGAGTGTGTGTATGTCTTCCAACCCTACGTCTTTCTTCCCTTTTATTTACCCGCTTATGATGGTAGATTAGAGCATATTTAAATTAGCATACCTTATGCTATGCATGCGTGCATTTATACATTTGTCTTGCATACACCGGGCTTGGCGCATCATTCTAACTGCATTTGTATTTCAATTCCAAATTGAATACATGTTAGTTGTAGCATTTCACATGTCATTGTAGATTAGCCGAGCCTATCTTAGTTGCATTTTGCATGTGTTGCATTAGCCATTTTAACATGAACTAGGATCATGCATATGATTACTAACTAGTTTTTGTTTTGGCTCGGAGTACTCGGTAAGCATTTATGCTTTAGCATACCGCATGCGTGTGAGTGTTGCCATAACAGCATGATTACCATGAGGCTAGCTGCTTATGTGATATAACTGCTTGAATGCCTGTGGATGGAGGATGAATTACCTAAATTGGAAAAATGCATTAAAACTATGAGTTTTAAGCCCACTAGATAGTGGCAAAATCATCTTTTCTAAAAGCCCACTCGAGGGTGGCAAAACCTGCATTTTAGCCTACTTGCGAGTAGTAAACCATCTTCAAAACAAGCATGAAATGTTTTGCTCCAATTTAGGCGATTTAGTTTATACTTGTTTGCTATGCGCACAACATAGTAAATCTAGGCTAATAACCGGAATAAAAACACATAACGTTTTCAAAAGCGGATATCACGGTTAGTAGAGGCCGATCTTCGAATCGAGCGAGAGGGGGTGCTCATAGCTGACCTTCTCCAATCGTACCCAAACTCCCGAGCCGAGGCAACTTTGGTGATGACGGACACGTGGCCTTTGACACCGAGTCAGGGTTTCCTAAATTCCCCCATGAAAAATATTTAGGTGGCGACTCTGTATCTGGCAAAGCAGTCCATGTTTGGCACTTCTTTTCTAAAAATATGTTTTCTCAAAACGATTTGTCGGATTTGGACTCTTTGGTTCAGATTAAGGACCGTGACACAAATCGAGTCCGAACTGCAGCACGAGGGCCTCACGCGGGCGCGTCTACAGGGAGGTCCCACCATTTTCGACGGCCATTTGAAGAACGACAGGTGTTGGATTTTGGACATGACCGCGCTGATCGGCTCTGACAACTCTGTGTATTTCTTGTCGGCACGCCTTATGCGCCTGTTATCGACTTGCAGTTGTTCATTTGCTCGGTGGGGGCATTGGTCGCTTGATCGGCGAGAATCCCGTCTCTTGTCTCGTTAGCCCGACGCCGTGGTTCAGGTCTCTAAGGTGGTACAGAATTTAACGGTTGAGCAATTTCAGAAGGAGCCGTCTTGTTGGCCACGTTTCTGGCTTTAACTCGCAAGGCGTCATCTTCCACTTTACAGTATTCCTTAACTTTCTTCATCAACGACTAGACTGTTTTGGGAGGCCGTCTGGTCAGAGAGCTGCGGAGGGCACTGTCGGGATGTAATCCCATTTTGAAGGTGGTAATGGCCATGGAGTCATTGCAAGCATCATCTACCAGATTAAAACACTCCCAATAGCACGCCGAATACGCACAAAGGGTTTTCCCCGGTTGAATCTGCATTGCCCAGAGGGAATCGGCTTGCTTTGGCTGGACCTCATTAGTGATAAACCTTGCCCTGAAGGATTTTTAGAGTCGGTGGAAGCTCTTGATCGAAGCCGGCTCCAGTTTATAATACCACCTGACAGCCAGTGGTCCCAAATTGCTAGGAAATATTCTGCACATGAGAGCCTCGTCGTCTGCATGCCGCGCCATGGCTTGCTTGTAATGGCGGATGTGATCGGTGGGTTCGGATTTACCGTTGTACAAGGTGAATGACGGTGCTTTGAATTTCTTGGGTAGTAATGCCCTTGCAAACCGTCGTACAAAGGGATCGTGCTGGTCTTCTTCGTCTGAATTGTTTCTTCTTCGCTTATGCCTTATATGTAGACTCTCTTCAGAGGAACTGGTAGTTTCGGGTCGTCCCTTCTTCTTAGGCTCCGGGGATAATGAGTCGGAGTCGCTATCAGTGTCTTGTTGGCGGGCTCGAGATCGTCGACCATCTGCCCTCAGAGGTCGTTCCGGATCTTGGCGTACAGCTTGTTTGGACTTCGCCACTTCCAAAGCCAAATCTTGACGGAGATGTTCGTTCTCAGCGATCATGTTCTCCAACCTCTGTTCGTTTTGCTTTGCTTGTTCCATGATCACTTGCATTGTCTCATCCGTTGAAGTAGAGGCTGAGGCGAAGTTCAAGGCGCGTCTTGCGGCGATAGTCTCCGGTCCAAGCATGTTTGTTGGAGTAAGGTTGTCTCTCTGTGTGGTCTCATCAGTGACTATCGGAGGGTCTTTCGTTACGCCCGCCATGGATGTATTTGAGTATTCCCACAGATGGCGCCAATTGTGGGGATGTGGTTTGGAAATACTCTTCTGATCTTAGGGGATGCTCGTGATCCTCAGCCAGCCACCTGAAAAGGAATGAACACTCCGGTCGGGGGTGCCGGAATTAGCACTCCGACGGATAAGTCAATGTATACTCTCTTAATTGCTTGTATCTTAAGTTAAACACACTAGTTCTCACATACCTCTTTCTATCTGACGTTCTTCTATTTATATCTTTTCTTTCTTGGGCCTTGGGGTTGGGCCCACTTCCGATTTGCTGTATAACTACTTATTCGGCTCCTCTTGCTGCAAAACTGCTTTCCACTCGGCCCCTCAATTAGCCGGCTATTTGGCCAAACAGGGCCGAATGTGCTATATATATTTCGAATCTCCTGGTCCATCTATTCGGCTTATTTACGCCTCTCAACATTTCGGCCCCCACACCTACCATTACCTCAAAGTGTGGAGGTGTTTGGCCAAGGTGGCAGTCCCTAGTCCCAAAATGACTAAGATAGGACCAAAAACTATTGATTGTGTGTTCATTGGTTATGCAAATAATAGTAGTGCATATAGATTTTTAGTTCATAGATCTGAAAATCCGGATATGCATGTAAACACTATTATTGAGTCAAGGAATGCGTCGTTTTTTGAACACATTTTTCCTAGTAAGGAAACTAAAGGGAAAAGTTCAAATTAAAAAACTTTTGATACTGCTATGGGTAGCAGTGAAGACCACAATGATAATGAAGTAGATGAATCTAGACGTAGCAAGAGGGCTAGGATCTCTAAATCATTTGGTCCAGATTTTCTGACATACCTGTTAGAAAATGACCCTCAAAACTTCAAGGAAGCAATGTCAAGTCCTGAAGCTCCATTGTGGAGAGAGACTATGAATAGTGAAATTGAATCAATACTGCAAAATCATACTTGGGAACTGGTGGATCTTCCACTAGGGTGTAAACCTCTTGGATATAAGTGGATATTTAAGAGAAAAATGAAAGCAGATGGTTCAATAGATAAATACAAGGCTAGGTTTGTTGTTAAGGGATACAGGCAGAAGGAAGGCCTTGATTATTTTGACACCTATTCACCAGTGACAAGAATAACATCCATTCACATGTTGATTGCGATTGTAGCTTTGTATAATCTGGAAATACATCAAATGGATGTTAAAACAGCTTTTTTGAATGGCAAATTAGATGAAGAAATCTATATGGAACAACCGGAAGGGTTTTAAGTTCCTAGCCAAGAGAAAAAGGTTTGTAAACTTGTCAAATCCCTTTATGGATTAAAATAAGCTCTGAAACAATGACATGAAAAATTTGATCACGCTATGCTTTCGGATGGTTTTAAGATAAACGAATGTGACAAATGCGTCTATGTTAAAAGTACAGACAAAGGTTATGTCATAGTTTGTCTTTACGTGGATGACATGCTCATTATTGGAAACAATAATAACATGATTAAATCCACAAAGAAAATGTCGAACAAAAAGTTTAACATGAAAGATCTAGGAGTAGCAGATGTAATTCTAGGAATAAAAATTACTAGAACATTTGAAGGATATGCTTTATCTCAATCTTACTATGTTGAGAAGATTCTGGAAAAATTTGGAAAGCATGATGACCGTCCTGCTAAAACACCTGTTGACATTAGTCTTCATTTGTCAAAAAATACAAGTATAGGCATATCACAATTAAAGTACTCTCGGATAATCGGAAGCTTGATGTACTTAATGAATTGCATAAGGCCAGATATAGCCTATGTTGTAAGCAAGTTGAGTAGGTACACAAGTAATCCAGGGCCCGATCATTGGAAAGCAATAATTAGGGTACTTAGGTATCTAAGACATACTCGGAATTATGGCTTACATTATACCAAGTATCCAGCAGTACTCGAGGGGTACAATGATGTAAATTAGATATCGGATACTAAAGACTCAAAATCCACTAGTGGATATGTCTTTACCCTGGGAGGTGCTGCAGTCTCTTGGAAATCTTCCAAGCAGACATGCATAGTAAGGTTGACAATGGAATTTGAATTTATCGCTTTAGATAAAATAGGAGAAGAAGTAGAATGGCTTCGTAATTTCTTAGAAGACATTTCAATGTGCCCTAAACCTGTGCCAGCTATATGCATTCACTGTGATAGTGAAGCAGCAATAGGACGGGCACAGAATCATATGTATAACGGTAAGTCTCAACACATTCGTCAAAGACATAATACCGTTAGGCGTTTGCTCTCACATGAAATAATTTCCATAGAATATGTAAAGTCAAAGGAGAATATTGTGGATCCATTGACTAAAGGGCTAGCCAGAGAGCAAGTGTACTATTTATCGAGAGGAATGAGATTAAAGCCTATTACTTAAAAGTCTCCATAATGGTAACCCAACCTAGTTGACTGGAGATCCCAAGATCTAGGTTCAAAGGGACAATCAAATTATGGATGACTACATGTATCACTAAAGAGGTTTACTCCTATCCATTTCTATGATAAGAAGAGTGATACCTACAGCGTTAGTAGGATAAACTTTGTTTTTAATGATTCTTATAGCTTGGACATCCAAGTGGGGTATAGCAGGATATTTTTAATAAGAAATCACCTATATGAGTGTAAACTGGGCTGGTTCTGTGAGAATTGAGAAGGCTAAATTCTTTAGAGCACTCATGAATTTTCAAGCGTTGTTTAGACAAAATAAACACAACCGTAAGAACCAAACTATGTCTACGGATACACTATGTGTAGTCTATTGTCTTGGCTTAAACAAACAACTGAACAGTTCAAGGCATTGCGTCCACTGGATAGCTAGTAAGTTCGATTGGCTTTCACTAGAGGAGGTTCAAAGCTAAAAGCTACCTATCTCGATGTGGTATATTTTCTTAATGTATTCTTTCTTTGTCTGCATCTTGTTGCATGTCTGTTCTCGTGAATTCCATTCATGTGGGGGATTGTTGGAAAATGGCTTTTGTATAACCTTATTTTTTGCTAACTTTGAGCATTAATTAAGGTGGGACCCAGCGTTATTTTTAACTTTTCTAATTGGGTTCATGTTTAGTGCCGCGCAGTGAATAAAACCGTGTATTTGGTTGCCCAAAACTATTTTCGGATGACTGAGAATTCAACGCGCGTTGTCGGGTTCGTGGAATGGTTTTAGGTGGGTTTCCTACACATTTGTGAAATGTGCTTGTCCCACATTGGAAAGGCTTAAGGTTTTGAACGGGTTTATATACCTTAACTTGGGATGGGCCTCAAGGGGTACCCAAGTTTATGGAAGGGTAAGGTTATGGTTGAAGTGGGTTAGACCCATTGGACCCAAAACTAAAAACACAGGCGCACCGTCGCCACCATCCGTCCGGTCGGGCAGGCTGCGCCTAGGCCTGGGGTGCGTGGTGTGAGGTTGGGTTGGTTCACTTTTCGGGTCAAAAACATTTGTAATTTATTTATTTATTTTTTATTTTGGTTTCAAAATTCAAAATAAATTGGTCTAAATTTTTTTTCTTTCCACCCAAACAGATCCTAACCCACCCGAACAGGTTTGAACCTATTAAATCCTTCCCGGACAGATCTGAAACTGTCCAAACAGTTCAAACAGATTTCCTTTCTGTTGATATATGTCCGAACAATTGCCAATCTATTGGCACCTATTCGAACAACCACTAATCTTACCTATATAAAGGCTGTTTCTAGTAATTCATTTCATTCAATTTTTCCCTTAGAATTTCGTCCTTCTTCTTCTGTTCTTCTTGTGCTCTTGCATATGTTTCTGCATTTATTTTTTAGGAAGAAAAAGAGAGAGTAATAGAGTTTTGGTTCACTAGACTTAAATTTGTAGTGCTGCAAATTTAAGTTTTAGTCGTTGCATCCTGGAAAGGAGACGCCGGTAAAACTCGAAGCACCGGAGTAAGGGCGAAATCTACTTTAAGGAGATTGTATCCAACACAAGCCTCGACATTAATTTCTATAAGCGTTTAATTCGGAAAATAATTTATATAATTATTTTCTAAATTATTTTTATTTTATTATTTATTTAATTTATACATTTAATTTACACACACCTCTGTGGGTTAGCAGTTCTCACTACCAAATTTTACATACTGAAAAAATATCACAAAGTTCGTTTGTTCCTCTTCATCATTTCCCTTTTTCACTATTATTTTATTACTATTATTTATTGTTTTGGACAACTACTGTTCATGACTTAATTTAAGCTTCCTAATGGTGGGGGTTGTGAAACTATTTCTATGTTAACACGAGAGGAAAAAACAATTTTAGTACCGTGACAATACAATTCCCAAATTCTCACAGACTAATTTGTATTTTTATATTGACTCATACCAAACGCCAAAGTATCAAAACCACGTAGGGGTCTTTGGCCATCTTTAAACATGAAGTGTTTTACAGCCATACCACAATGGATAAAATAGATTTTGTCCTAATTATTATTATTATTTTTATCAGCAAAAGTATATTGATGTAATATGGAGTACAAGGAGTACATACAGATACATCAAGAAAGAAAAAGTTCTAGCAACAATTGCATCATTGCTTAAATGTTATATCTCAACTAGTTTGACACATTACACTTAAGCCAATCATATGCTACACCAAAGCCTACACCAAGTCATAGGCTCTCATATGAAAACACAATGGAAATAAAAGCAAAACAAGTACATAGCCTTACATCAAGAAAGAAAAAGTTTTGGCGACACCAGCATCATTGCTTAAATGTCATATCCCAACTAGTTTGGCACATTACACTCAAGCCAATCATATGCTATGCCAAAGCCTACACCAAGTCATAGGTTCGCAGATGAAAACACAATGGAAATAAAAGCAAAACTATGGTCTCAAAACTTCAGCCTCCGCTAGAGTCCTTCATCAACCCACTCGACGTCCTGACCTTGAAATCATATTGCAGAATCCTTCAAGGTGGAATAGAAAGCCAGAAACAGAGTAGACCCTGATCTGTGCCTTGGATTTTGCCCTAAACGTGAATATATAAAATAAATAAAGGCTTTCCCACATCGAAGACAGAACCTCAGGGGGAAAAATTCATGTCTTAAACAAGTTGCTGTGTTCAGTGATGCATTTAACGATGCAGGATATTTTGAGACGGCTGACTTTTATCATAAATCAGTTAAGAAACTCCTTCAATTTCCTGCAACCGCCATACTTTATCATTCTGAGATGGGGGGTGGTGATTATTGTAGACTGTAGATAAAAATCTGAAGTTAGATTGGAACTTATGCTCTATTTGTTTCTTGCAGACTGTATAGATAAAAAATCATGCTCTAATTGTTCTTTGAAATGAGATAATGGAATTGAAATCTTAGAGTTTGTTCATCGGAATTACATTGGAACTTATGCTCTTTGTTTCTTGTAGTTTGTTCATTGGAATTACATTGGAACTTATGCTCTATTTGTTTCTTGCAGACTGTAGAGAGAAATCATTGGAATTATGCTCTATATGTTCATCGGAATGAGATGGAATGGAATGAGGAGTGAGATAGAATGGCATGGAAGATGATTCCATTTGTAATGTGTTTGTCTAACCAAACATAGGAATAAATATTTTGATGGACTGAAAAGAAATAAACAAATAAATAAAAGAAAAGAAAAAGAGAAGGTACATACTAGTTAGCGCCTTGGAAAGATGAAGGCTGGCCACTTGTATGATCCAAGTGTCTGGTACTTGCAGCAGACGTATCTGGCTGTGTATTTCCATATATATCAATGTCATCAGAGTGAAAGAATGGTTCAGAACTAAAGATATCGAAGGGTTCCCAGATCATGGAGTTAGCATATTGGAATGACGAAAGCTGGCCACTTGTATTATCCAGATTTCCAACACCAGTTGTACCCCCCAGGTGACATGATACTTGTAGAAGACATAGCTGGCTGTGTATTTACATATAGATCAATGTTATTAGTCTCAAAGTTACGGCCAGTAGCACACTCAATCACGGTCAAGTTTGAGCCACCCACAAGAGAGATGGCCAAGTTATCAACAGATTTTACTTCATTCCAGTGTTCCGATGCTGATACTACCAACTTGTGGGCATCCGCCTGATATGATATGAAAGTCAATCAGAAAGGAGTTAGTAATGACAACTAATAGACGGAAAGAAAATGAGTAAAAACTTTGAGGAATCAGAAGAGTGCCTTTTCAGTCCACGGTAATGAATGTCCGTTCCACAATTAGCCCCATCAATTGTCCCATAATATTAAACACCACGGTAGTTTCTTGTTGGAAGTTGGGAGTGTAGCTAAAGCATACACTTGTATCAGATTTAAATGTCATGGCATGGTTCACAACAGTGTCCCATGACTTAGGATACATTTTTGGACCAAGGATTTGCAATGATTCCAGAAACAAATATTACTGTCACTTCATTTGCCAAAGATAGGGTGAAACTCTTTATTCTTTAAGATGCAACAATGTCATTAACAGTGTTAACTAATACCCCATCACAATCTCATTGTTCCTCATGTAAGTCTCTGCCATTTGAAAAGTATTGATCTCATATCTGCTATAATATGCGTCACCACAGTTTTGCATCAAATCTTTTATACTGCCACATATATATTAACAGTATACTTTTTCATTGTATTTCTGGTTGTTAAATTTTTTAGTTACAAATTTAATAATATTGGTGTTGGTTTTACTGTTATCTCTTACAGATTTGTATACTTATTTGCTCTCTTGTCGTGTCACATGAGTGAAAGGTGTTCAACATGGTGTTCTCAGAAAACTAGAACTGAGATATAACCACAGTCATGTCAGTAGCCCTTTCAACTTCGGTTCTTGGCTCTCCAAGTCAAACAACACAATAGGCTAGACCTACTGTAGGATAACAAGTGGGATAAGTCTATCTTTGAACCTATTCCCTTATCAATAATGCTAGGGATACTTACATATTTACTAACAATCTTACTAACACACTCATAAGTTTTGATAAGATCAACCATCACTTGGTATGGTGACTCACATCAACTTATGAGTGTGTTAGTAAGATTGTTAGTATCCCTAGCATTTTTCTTCCCTTATTCAACAAATAAATAACAAACATGACTTTTCAATGTTAACATAACTATTAAACCATAGATAAAATTGAATAAATTAAGCTCGTACACAAAATGCATGAACAAGCTTATTGATAAATCAAGCAACATTATATGGAAGGAGGCATTTCGAACTCAAAATGTTACACAAATACAGAAGAGAAGTAGAAAAAGAAGAAGAAAAAAAGCGGGTAGAGCATGTTACCAGCAAGTGCTGCAAAAGGTAAAAATCAAGGAAAGAAATATCAGTCAGTTATTACCTCTTTTAGCCACGCAGAATTTATATGGAGTATATCCACAAAATCCTTCACGGTGCAAATGCATTCCTTACTCAAACGGTTATGGAAAGCACAATTTCTGAAAATCATTTATAATCTCCAGACTTGATCAGATGGATACAGAGGGTAGTGCTTCTGATACTCTGTAAACAAAAATCAGAAAGCTTGTCAATAAATCAAGCAATTCCTATTTAATATGCTTCGAAATCAATATGTTACACAAATACAGAAACACGTAGAGAATGCTCTACCAGCAAGTGCTGAGAAAGACAAAAATGACGGAAAGAACAGTTCGCTGTTACATCTTTTACCCTATGAGGGTTTATATTGAGTTCGAGTAAAGCCACAAAATGATTCACTGTGTTAATGTTTTCTTAATTCAAAGGCATATTGAAAGTACCGTTTCTGCCAATCTATTCTAATCTCCAGACTACATCAGATAGAGACCATGGGTGGTGCTTTGCAAACATAACCCAGATTTTTTTTCCTTCTTAATAGCAAAAAGATTTTCGGTCACCCTACTATGAATCCTAACCAAACTTTCATTAAATTCATAATTCATATTGATTTGATGCTTGGATGACCCCATAACCACTTCAACCCATAATAGGACATAACAAAATACTACTAACCAAAGACTGGTACATGTGTAACTAAATCTATCCTAGTGATAGACACTAATAGAGTCATTTAGATAAACTTTTCACATGATATTTTGAACAGAATACTACTGATAATCGCAAAAATAAATTAGGAGAATAATAACCGTCAATGTAGCACTCCAAAAAATTTCTCTTTCTTTCTCATGACTCGAGTAATGGAATAGTCGCTCGAGCGGTCTTGTGAAGCTTCTAGTACTTTGCAGGTCTGAGATTCTGGGAGATGTTGAAGTTTGGTCGAGCGTAGGATTTATCGCTCGAGCAGTCTGCCTTTGTTTAGTTTGAACTTCTGAGAGTTTGGAATCTGCGCTCGAGCGAAGATTTCATCGCTCGAGCAGTCTGTTTGGGATCAGCCAGTATTAAACTCACTTTTTGCTCATTTTCTCACTTTTCTCTCTCTCTCTCACTCCTCTATGTCCGAAAACCCTAGCCCTCAAACCCTTGATTTCATCTCTTTATACTAAGTATCAACCATAGATCTCACAAGAAGAGTGAAGGAGAAATGTAGATCCTGTTATTGACCGGTTCGATTACGATTTCGTCGGAGTTCGTGCTTGGGTCTTCGTTGTTTGCTCACATTTTGGAGGTAGGGGATTTTCTTAACTCTCTCTATAAATATATATATGATTTGGTATGATTTTGTGACATTTTGGGGTTTTGGGGTGATTATGAGTTAGAAAGCTTTAATGAAAGGTTGTTTATGTACAAATACGGGGTTTTCACTGAAGATTTTGATATGTGTTGAATGTTTTGGTATATTAATGAATAACATTTAATGATTTGTGGATTTAATGATGAAATGAGCAAAACCCCCCAATCTTTCTTGAAACCCTAGGTTTTGTGATGTTTTAAAAGAGGGATCGAACAAATTGGGACTTTACTTTGAAAATTTAATTGATTTTATATGTGGATTTGTGAGTTGGATAAATTTATGATCTATGATGATATTATTGGTGGTTTAAAGAAGTTGAATTGTGTAAACACTTGGAATGTTGGAAGGATGTAAACTAATATTTTGTTTGGGATTATTGTTGGTAAAGAATAGGATTTGGAATCTTGAAAATGAGAATATTTAATTAGTTTTTATTTGTTGAATTCTTATGTAATTAAAAGGAAATTTTGGACAAAGAGGAATGTTTGGAAACTCATGCATTGCAACGCATTTACGTGGTGTCGGATCAAGTATTGAATTATTTAATGGTGTGTGCGGGGTTTCGGAAATGCGTGTGTTGAGGTGCCCAATTGCCCTCCCGTGCTCAGAGGCCGGAAAATGTTGGGATGTTATTGGTATGTTGGTAAAGGTGCCCAATTGCCCCTCCGTACTTGGTGGGCGGTAAATGTGGAGGCTTTCAAAAAGTAAGAGGTGCCCACTTGCCTTACTGTGTTTGGTGGCCAATAAATGTGGGGAGTATTTGAGATATCTTACGTGGAGTTTATTAAAAAAATGAAAGTTCTTGCTTATGACAATGGTTAATGAGTTGAGTCAATATGGGTTACAAATTATGCATTTCACAATTTGGTTTCCAAATAAAGTTAAGTTGTATGCATGACATGACATTGCATGAGTATAATCATATTGAACATACACAAATGTTGTTAAGTATATTTCCTATTGGACGTAAAAGTTCACCCCCTTTTTATGGGCTGGACATCCTAAAATTCTAGGTGATAAAGGTGAACCATGATATCGTTGAAAAGTGAATGGAGTTTAACATGGAGCGCTGAAACTTCTTTGATGTTGTTTGTCGAGTTAGGATTTTATTTGTTGAAATCAAAGCCCTTAGTCTTGAAAGGTGTAAGCCTTTATGGAAATTTGGATGTATTTAATTTTTTTATATGTATTTCTGTGTATTGTAAATCATTATAAAGAACTTGAAGAGGAATCTATGAGAATGTGACGGATTTCAGTTTACAAAATTATTTACTTTATTTATTGTTCACATGAGTGGCCTGAAATTGGATTAGAATAACGGATTGGTAACAAATGATTTGGTATAAATATCGGAGCGTTACCGTCAACAATGAGTTTAAAAATTTTAAAAGAAATTGGAACAACAAAGAATGTCCAAACATAGAATTTCACAATATATAGGCACAGGGAAATTTAATACTAATAACAAATGACTAAAATAGAATCATTGAACTGGTATATTTGGAAATTATTGCATTAACATAAGAAATTAAGAAAACAGAATCTATGTCACGTGTTTCTCATGTATCTAGTGTTAAAATTAATCTCATATATTGAATGCATTGGTTACATTGCATATTTGTATTCATATATTTTATTCTAGATACAATGTCTACATTCTTCATGTACCTAGTTCTTTGAAAGGTTGTTTAGTTTCATGGATCTTGTTTATTGAACTTATTTATGACCTTCTATACAAAAAGAAGTAAGCCTATGAGCAAAGTAGATCAATACAATAAACAATGGTCATGTTTGGTTTAATTTTCAGAAATTTGTTTTTAGATTATTTAAAAAAATAAAAAATAAAAAATAAAAAATAAAAATTAGTTTCGTGAAAAAAATGAAAAAAATTAAAAGCATTTACTATTTTTATAGAGTTTTATCTTTTTTATACAGGTTTATCTTTTTTGAGGGGAGAAATAATTTTAAAAAATTCATAAAAATATTTTTCGTATTTATTTTTGCCAAACTAGTTTCTATTTTTTAATTAAAAAAAATTAAAAAATCGTTTCAGAAACACAAACCAAACATGGCCAATGTTTCCTCATTGAGGAACTTTCTATCAAAAAGCTAAAAAAGTGATATCAGAGCTTGGTTGGGTCAAGAATTAATAAGCTAGGCATAGAGATCAGACACAGGACAACAAGCCTCACAAAAGCCGATGACCATGGCAAATTCCAACAACCAAAATGTACCTGCTCCTACCTTTGATGGTGAAAACTTTGATTTTGGGTATGAGAACTATCTTTATCTATATGGATCTCGGGGATATTATTGAAAATGGATTTGATAAACCCAAAAATGAAGGAGCTTTGACAAATGCCCAATAGGGACAATTGAAAAAGCAAAGGAAGAAGGATTCAAAGGCTCTCTCATTGATTCAACAAGGAGTTTCAGAAGCAATTTTTTCAAAGATTATCAATTCTACAAAAGCAAATGAGGCACGGGATATTCTTCAAAAAGAATATAGAGGCAACTTGAAGGTAAGAACCATCAAACTTCAATCCTTGAGAAGAGATTTTGAACATTTTAAAAAAAGTTGAGAGATGAAATTGTTAAAATATTACTTTTCTAGAGTTATGGAACTTGTGAATCAAATGAAATTAGACATCTTGCTGGTTTGAGTAAGAATTGATGGGTTCAACTAAAACATTTGAAAAAAGATCGAGTATACAATCTGAAAAGTCAATTAAAAGTGCCTTTCAATCCAAGCTCAATGTTAGTACTTTTAGTTCCCAAGGAAGAGATCTAGAAAGAAATACAAAAGGAAAAGGAAAGTATAATTCTCAAAGAAGGGAGAATGAAGAGTCCACTCAACAAAAGTGTGGAATTTGCAACTGAAGTAGTCATGTTGATAAAGATTGTGGGTTTTGACAAAAACCACAATGTTTCAATTGCAATAAATTTGGTCATGTCAAAAAGGATTGTCAAGTCAAGAACAATCAATAAGATAATTCCCCTAGGGAGCAAGAAAGTGGAGGGCACATGTTCCATGCTTGTCATACAACATCAGATCAAAAGAAGCATGTATGATTTCTTGATAGTTACATAATCGGAGAAGCATTTTTGTGAAAATGGGTGTTTCCTCCAATTCTTAAGTAAAAATAGGGAATGGTGCCTTAGTCCAAACAAAGGGAAAGAATACTATTTCCATAGAGACCAAGATGGATACAAGATACATCTCCAATGTTTTCCTAGTTCTTGACTTAGAACAAATTTTGTTGAGTGTTGGATAGAAGAAACTTGTATATAATTGGCTTATCCTAGTGTAGGTGATACCATGTCTATATATAATGAATATATGATACACAAAATAGACATAAAAGAAAATAAATAATTACATACTCAAATCCCTAGATAACCGAAATTTATACAAATCACGGGGATCTCCTAAATATAATCTATTCTATATTCCAACACCCCAAACCCAGGTAGCCAACGGAAGACTGAAGAAGAGATGGTCCTACAGATTTGGTGAAGATGTTTGCAGTCTAATTAGAAGATGGAACAAAAGAGGGACAAACAATGTCTTCTCTAACCTTTTCCCAAGTGAAATGAATGTCACTTCAATATGCTTAGTACGCTCATGAAGCACAAAGACAGAAGCAAGTAATATGGTAGACTTGTTGTCACAAAACAACTTGGATGGAATATTTCCCTCAAAGCCGAACTTAGTAAGAATGGACCAAAGCCATAGTAACTCACATGTCCCATGAGCCATGGCTCTGTACTTAGCTTCAGTAGAAGATTGAGAAACAACAACTTGTTTCTTGCTTTTCCATGACAGAAGATGAGTACCATAGAAAGTACAGACCCTAGAAGTGGAGCATCTATCAGTCAATAACCTTGTGTAATATGCATCAATAAAGTAGGACAACCCTATTTGAATCCTAGCAATGAAGAATAAACCGAAACCACGTTAAGACTTGAGATATCTCAAGATGTGGTGAACAACATCCAGGTGCGCAATACGAGGCGCATGCATGAACTAACCAACCACACTCAAAGAAAATGCCAAATTTGGTCGTGTATTAATCAAATAGATAAAACGTTTTACCAATCACTGGTATCAAAATGGATCAGAAAGCAACTCACTAGATTTAGCCGAAAGTTTCATATTCGGATCCATAGGAGTAGAAGCATGCTTGCACCTTATCATACCAGTATCCAAAAGATTACGCTGGGACAATGATATCCCACTGCTAGAACGGGCTACTTCAATCCCCAAGAAATATTTGTGAGGACCCAAGTCCTTGATGTCAAAGGCTCGACTAACCTCCTATTTTACCTGAGCAATACCAAGAGTGTCATCCCCTGTAAAAATGATATCATCCATATGGACCAACAAAATGATGCACCGACCATTAGCCTGACGGCGAATGAATTATGTATGGTCAAAGTGACACTAAATAAAATCCATTGATAAGATAACAGAGTTGAACCAGTTGAACCATGCACAAAGAGACTGTTTCAAGCTATAGAGAGACTTACGCAGACGACATACCTTCCTAGCATACTCCTCCTCAGCCCAAAACTCAGGTGGAGGATCCATGTAGATCGTCTCAAGTAAGTCCCCATGTAAAAAGGCATTCTTGACATCAAATTGATGAAGGGGCCAAGAATAAGAGGTAGTCAAGGAAACAAGCAAATGAATAATGGTCAATTTAGCAACAAGTGCAAAAAATAGCCCCAAAATCCTTGCCAGGAACTTGTGTAAATTCCTTAGCAACAAGACGAGCCTTGTAGCGCTCCACTGTACCATCAACCAAGTACTTCACACTAAAAACCCACTTGCACCCAACAATCTTCTCACCAAAAGTAAAGAGACAAGTTCCCAACTGTGATTATGCTCCAAAGCACCTATTTCAGTTTGCATAGTCGTAACCCATTGGGGATTCTGGAGAGCCTCAGACATAGACCGAGGGATAACTGACTCAAGTTTTCCAAGAAAAGACTTATGAGAATCTGGAAGTCCATCATAACATAAAATTTGGGAAAAAGGATGATTAGTACTATTAAGCCAATCAAAACAATCAGGGGGATGACATTCACAGGTTGGATAATGGGAATAGGCCGGGGAGAGAGGATGAGAGGAAGTACTTAGGCTTGAAGGTGAAGAAGATGCTGGAGGAGGTGGAGCACGAGGGCGACAAGAGTACGTCTGTAATGGCGGAGGATCTGAAGGTGCATATGCAAGCTGAGGTGAGGGAGCAAACGAATCAAAGATAGGAATAGGATGAGCACTCAATGACACAGTAGGAGGCAGTGCACACGAGGCAGAATCCTTCAACAAGGGGTTAGAACCAAAAAACGACATATCTTCACAAAATGTGACATCCATAGAATGATAAAAGCGACAAGACAAGGGATCATAACACCTATAGCCTTTAGAGAGGGCCAAATAGCCCAAGAAAATACACTTAAGAGACTTGTTATCTAACTTGGTCGAAGTAGGACTATGATCCTTGTTGGAAATTGGGCCGGGTATTGGACCTGGATTTGGGCGCCCATGTTGCATGACCCATGGCCCATTCAAATTACCCATAAAATTTGAATTTGATTTCCTGATTATCCTATTTGTTAGGATAACTCTCTATCTATCTACATCCATAGGAGATATGGATAGATGGTTATATATTTGACTATATACATTTGAATTAATAAGAATATCAGATACATTATGTGTTTTTACCTATAACATTTTTTCCATACTTTCTCTAACTCTCTCCCATATGAAAAACGATCAAGCCTTTACACTGTGACTATTGTGAGTGATACTCATACTGTAGTATCACTCCATTGCTGTGAGTCCATAGTTCGTGGTTGTCAAGCACGTGATTTACTCACAAGGTTCTTCGTTTCGAATTCTATCACCTCAGGTATGGTTTGAATCCTTTTACCTGCTACGTTTGATATATCTTACATTGGTATCAGAGCCATAAATGGGTATTTTCGTGCTTGTTTTTTGTGCATTAAAATATGTATATAATTATATATATACACCCACATGATATATGCATGAAAAATTAATATTTTTCTGAACTTTCTCAGATCAACCTAAAATTTATATATGTTGTAGTATATTTCATGTAGAATATATTTGCCAAGTTTCATAAAAATCCAACGGTCAGATTTTGAGGAAAATAGAGATTCATATTTATTTTTTCGTAAATTTGACTGCATGCTGGTTTTACATGCTTTGTTTTTATGTTATGAAAATTATGTATTTGGAATCCTTGTTTCGATACCTTCGAAACAGTATATTACGAGCCTGATTTCGACTCACGGTTGATGAGAAAAAACAAACCCTAATTTGGGTTCATTTTGTATTTTTTGGTGGCTTACGGAAGAAGATGAAGTGCAAAGTTTCTGCACTTCCACTCTCATTTGAGAGAGAGAGTGATACACCCTATTATTTGGGTTTGTTAAATGTCATTTTTGATACCACCATTGTTTTTATTTTGCAAAATGGAGTCAGGAAGTACTAAAATTGGACCAGAAAGCACCCCGGAAGGCGGCACGTGTGCCTCACACACCAGTTGACGCTGTCAGCGGCGGCCACGTGCTGCCACGCGTCATCACATGCCAGACGCGCTTTCCACGCCCTTCCAAGCGCCACGCGGGCTCAGCCACGATGTCCATGCGCGCTCCGTCCGCGCTGTCGCGCGCAGAGCAGAGCCGAGCCGAGCCGCACCGTTTTCTGCGCCGGCTTGGCTGGTTTGGTAGCTGGGTGTAAGGCGCTGTTTGTTTGTTTTTTTTTTTTTAAATCTAGAATTGCTTCAAATGGTCATAAGTAATTCGTTATAGCTTTGTTTTAAGCGTGGTTGATACTGTTAGACTCAGAATTAAATTTTTTATCTTTTGTAAAATTTTAAAAATTTTAGGAAAATAAAAAATATTTTTTCTAAAATAATAATTCATTATTTCTGCTTTAAAATGCTTCTGGGGTTGCATGACTAAGTTCCTGGGGTTCAAATTTTTACAGTAGACTACTGTAATGGTTTACTATTTACTAGTATTTTTTTGCATTTTTTCAGATTCTAGAATATTTATTTCTGTTTTTATGTGTATTTATTAATTATTTAAAATTCAAGAACATTTCAGAAGTGATGTACTTTCTGTTATGACATAATCTGAATATTAAACACAGTGTATTTTTGTTTTTTGCCTAGAGTTTCTAATATGTTGTGATTAAAATAGCATGATTAATTTTTTTTTTTATATATTTAAATTCATTATTAAATGTAACATAGCATGAGTTGATTGTGAATCTACATTAAGATGCTATTGTATGGAATTAGAATATTTTATCGGGCTTTTGACATGCCATAGTCAGTGGGAAGTTGTTCGGTTGCGAGAAATCTTTGTAGATTTACTCCCGAAAACTAATATTTTGCGCATGAATTAAATTAAATTTTGGATAATTGTCACCTGTGGCGCAAGAGATGATTACGAGCAAAGCAGATTTTCGATCTTGTGACTTGTGTAATATTGCCACTATTTAATTTAGATTTTTGTGGCAAAATTATATTATGATAATCAAATTAATCCCAATATGAATATCTCTCTAAATTGACTTAGCTTATGGAAGTTAATTTGGTTGACCTAGACTTAGTAGAGATGTTCAAATGTGAACAATGCAATCATATTCCTTAGATGAGCAAAAAGTCTTAGAGACTTTAGGTCAGACCTTAATTGAGCCAAAGTAAGGAAACATGACTCAGAGTCACCGTGGTTTTGTTGCCTTGTTTGGCACAATAAAAACTGATGTGTGCGCTATGGTAAGCGGCATGCTACGTAGTTTTGATTGGCGAGTTTTAGAGTTGTGAAATTAGTAAGCCCTCAATAGATCTGTATATGATCTTGACTATTGAGCTGCGCGGATTGACTTTGTAATTTGACTTGTAATGATGTTGCATCATTGGATGAAGTAACATTCAAAAGTCACGTCATCCAAGAAATGCAAGCTTAAATGAGTTAGTTATTAAGTGTAAGACAAGTAACCAGTATGAGCAGTGTTTTGCTCTCTATCCAACTGTTGGGAGTGGATGGAGAAAAATTTCACGCACTATAATAATGTGCATTGAAGTATCACTTGAAGTTAAAAGATTAGTGCTTAGTAGCAGCAAAATCTATTAACACTAAGTGAAAAGATTAGCGCCAAGTGGCTGCAAAATCTATTAACACTAAGTGAAAAGATTAGCACCAAGTGGCTGCAAAATCTATTAACATTTCAAACTTGTCTAAGTATGGACACTTATAGTTTCTACACTTGAGTGTGAGACATGAGGAGATGCTTATTTGTATGATTCCTTAGCTAGGCTAATGTTTTTGAATAACGTTTACCACTAAGTGCAAAAGTTGTAACATAGTAATGAAAAAGGTCAAGGCCAACGAGATTGTTATAACTCTTAAGATTTTGACGCATTGCTTGTGAGAGCATTATGTTGAATTAAGCATTATGTTGAATTAGACTCTTTAGCCTAATTCGCGCTTAAGTTGCTTCAGGAGCTGTCATAGATTGATAGCTTATTCTCTCCTCCTTGTGGATAGTAGAATTAATTGCAACTAACTATGAAGCGAGAAATAGAGATGGCAAGAGGAGTATCGTCATGTTTCAACTAGATGTAGTAAAGTGTATAGAGAATAAAATTGACTTGAAGGTACAGGGGATTAGTACTTACTAGTTTAAATTTGTGACTTAGGCGTACTTGATATCTCCATGACATCCTTTTATGATCTAGTGAACATGAATTAGTCATGAGTCATTACCTAGTTGAGCCTAAACCTTTACACTTGTCTTTGAGAACTCACACATTAGGATGATTAGAATTAGTTTATGACATTGGTTATGAACCGGTGGCTTATTATACTTAAATCACATTAATGAGAAGATGACATGGATGGTTTGAGTAGGCCCTCTTGGGCCCACTTGCTTTTGACATCCTGCTCTCATGTGAATGTGTAACTTTGTTCGCAATGGTTGCGTACAAGTAAGTACGAAAGCTGCAGAAGGGCATCTATATTGGCGCATTTAGTCCACTATGTTTGTGACTGGATATGTGTAAGGGTATGATAGCTAGCCCCAATCTTGGCACATTTATAGATTATGATACACATCTTAGTCAAGACTATTTGATCTCCCATAAGTCAAGTTTTGAGATGATTTTTGACATTGCACATATGAGGTCGAGATCAATTACATAAGAGCTTTCGTGCTTTTAGTTTTGACCAAGGTGGAGAGTATCTATTTGAGTTGTTTTTAGAAAGCTCTGTAAAGAGAAATTGATGCTTAGAAAATTGATTATTCCTAGTACTCAGCAACACAATGGTGTAATAGAGATAATGAATTAAGTATTGTTTATGTTAGGTGGATGATGGCGCAAAATGTTTCCCAATTGGGAATTGCACTTTAGTTTGTTGCTTATATCCCTAACTAAGTGCCCTCCATATCAGATTTTACACTCCATTTAAGTAATGGGTTAGCAGAGAGTCATTTGTAGGTGATCTGTAACCATCAAGCAGCTTATTTTTATTTTACTTCTCATAAGGTTGCGAAGTTAAGACTTAAGAGTTCAATAGCGCATTATTGTATGCTGTCTTGTAAACACTTAGGGTCACGTGGCGCATTATTGTATGCTGTCATGTAAACCCTCCGGGTCATGTGCTATAGGTGTAACTAAGTCGCATAAAGTTTTCTTAGTAAAGGTGACGTAAATAGAGTTTTGGAATTCTATAAGATAGAGAATTCTAAGTATAGTGCTTTATGTAGCCTAGTTGAGAATGGAAAGAAATTTCCAATATCCTAGGGATAGTGGGAGCGATGTGTCTACTAGTGGATTACTCCATTAGAGAAGAATACTCTAAATTCTTAGTTGTGTGGTATCAAATGTGAAAATTTTCTACGTCATCACTAGGTGATTGAGAGGGAAACATTCACAATTGCTCCGCAAGATGATAAAGAGCCTAGGATAATGCCAAAGGCTCTAGTCCCCTGTTTTTAGAAAGTGGATCAATGTTGCGCATTTTAAGACAAAATTTTTGAGGATTAACCATTTTTAGGATTTGGTTGACTTTCTGCTATGAAGCGAAACTGTTCTAAAATTATGCGCGATTTGGATAGTCATTTTTTAGGCATAAGGCTCACTAGATACCGAAAATTCGCACCATTGAGGAAGGTGTAGACTATGAGAAGACTTCCTCCTGGAGAGTGAGATTACTTTGACTTGATTTGTGGACATTGTGACCCAATTTCTCGTTGGAGAATTGGATAAGTAGATCCGTAGGGATTTACCTTCTACTTTTATGGTGAAAAGTTAGGACCGCAAAAAGGTTGCTAGTTCCAATAAATCTTTTATAGCCTAAAACAGTTATCCAAATAGTGATTCTTAGATTTCGTCGAGCCATGATAGGCCAATGATGATCAATGATGACCACTAAGGCATGATCAATGGTCCAAAAGAAGTTTTTCCTCAGCCATTATGAGCTAGGAATTTATAAGCTTGTCGCCACCTAGGGTAGGCAGTCCTCTGTTTTAGATATGATGGACATGGGTGATGTAATTTATATGCTCGGATGTATGATCCTTAGGGATTGTTTTGGGAGAATTCCTAGTTTGTTTTTGATGACTTACATAAGGAATATCCTAGAATGATTATAGATGCAAAAATTTCAAACCCATTGACTTACCTATCGGTAAAAGCCAGAGCCTTTGCTATTGAGTGAATCTTCGAATTGTCTTTGGGAGAAACAGATGACCCATATTCCTTGATCTTTTTTTTTTTTTTTGTGGGAGCCTGAAGTGCGCTATGTGGGTGTATTCGGCATGATGAGTGTTATCTTCGGTAAGTGGTCAACTGAGTAGTTTAGACATTAACCGTGCTCATTAGACTGTGGATAGAATGCTTTACTAGTAGTATATAAATTTGTCCCTTGAAAGATTCAATGTGCTAGTTGGGCGCATCTTGAATGAACGCAAATTGGTCACCAAAATATCTTTAGAGAGGTAATTGCGCAAGAGGTAGTGATTTTGAACCACTTCATATGAGGTGCACATGGTGGATTCTGTTGTATATGCTTATTGCAAGAGGTGCTGATAAGGCTTATGTTTGGAATCTAGAATTGTGCAAGCTGTGGTCATGTTTTTTAAATCGATCACTTATTTGTTGTGAGATGATGGGATGTTGACATTATTATGGTTTGTATCATAATGATTAGCAGATGATGATGTCAACAGGCAAGATTGGCTCACTCACACGAGCAATCGCCCTTGGCACTTGGGAGCGAGCAAGGATAAGACTAGTGATTTATTTTTATTTAAAGCCAAGAGAGGCTTAAATTATCCATTATGTATGTCGCCTTGGTTACAACCAAGATAAGGTCGTGTTAAGGACCAAACATGGATGTTAGTACCCACTTTCCATGTTGTGCCTGTTATGATTAGCCAGATGTGAGATCTCATTTGGCACCTAGAAGGCGAGCAAATAGAGAATTCGGGTTAGGCACTAGAAAGCGACTAGACTAAGATCTGTACGGTGTATCGAGTATGATGTCACTCTTTGGAAGAGTTACTCCATCGTAGCATGTATTCATACTACATGTGCTTGGTGATCGAGTAATGACGTGAGAGAATGGATCCCTGTTTCCTCACCGTGTGAGTCTTACGAGTCATTTTTTATATGACTTTTACGTATGTACCCTTTTTTGACCTTTGACTATGTCATAAGGTAAGGGGTTGATGTTCTGCTAGTTTGGTATGCTGTCTGCGGTCATGTATGATTCGACCTTAAGGGACATCACTGGAAAAGCGGTCAATCCTAAACTAAATGGCATGAGGGCAAAGTAGCATTACACAACTGTTGTATATTCACTGCCGACAACTCACATCGCTCGGTATGAGAGGCGGATTTGAGTGTGAATATATCGCAAGAATTGAGAAGGTCAAACATGCTCTTTTGAGGGATTAGAGATGTTTTTTGGACCGGTGTAATTAGATGGGTCTGGGGTATATGAGACATTATTTTTATTTTCGGGTTGATGTCTCTATGCTAGCTCATTTTTGAGTTTCTAGTATAGAGCTCCCACATGCAAGTGTTTCTCAGCGGTCGCACGGTTCATTGGCTAGTATGGGAATGTTTAATATTTGGGGAGATTGAGATAGAGATGTGGCAGTGTCATGCCAACTCATGTGCGAGTGGGAGATGTTGGAAATTGGGCCGGGTATTGGACCCAGATTTGGGCGCCCATGTGGCATGACCCATGACCCATTCAAATTACCCATGAAATTTGAATTTGATTTCCTAATTATCCTATTTGTTAGGATAACTCTCTATGTATCTACATCCATAGGAGATATGGATAGATGGTTATATATTTGATTATATACATCTGAATTAATAAGAATATCAGATACGTTATGTGTTTTTACCCATAACATTTTTCCCATACTCTCTCTAACTCTCTCCCATATGAAAAACGATCAAGCCTTTGCACTGTGACTAGTGTGGGTGATACTTATACTGTAGTATCACTCTATTGCTGGGAGTTCATAGTTTGTGGTTGTCAAGCACGTGATTTACTCACAAGATTCTTAGTTTCGGATTCTTTTACACAAGGTATGGTTTGAATCCTTTTACCCGCTGCGTTTGATATATCTTACAATCCTGAATAAAATAAGTACAACTAAACACGCGAGGCACTAAGGGAAATAACATTGTGGCTGGGTGAAGTAACTAAAAAGGAGCCAACTCGTGTAGAACTCAATTAGGTCTCTGATTAATTAGGTAAACAGCAGTAAGTACAACCATATGCCAGTACAATTCGGGAACATTCATCCCACAAAGAAGACATAGAACTAAAGACATAATATGACAATTCTTACGTTCTGCAATCCCATTTTGTTCAGGAGTGTAGGTACAAGTGAGTTGTTACAAAATTCCCTACTAATTAAGTTGGGAGCGGAATGCATCAAAGATGTACTTCCCCCTGTTACTAGAATGAATATTGAGCGTAAAAGTGTGAAAATGGGTTTTGACCATTTGAAGAAATTGAATAAAAAGATGAAGCACGTCAGATTTCATTTTAAGTAAATAAGCCCACGTACACCGAGAGTGATTATCTATGAAAGTCACATAATACCAATGCCCAGAAAAAGCCAAAACAAAAAGACCCCAGACATCAGAGTGGATAAGGTTAAACATACAGGAGGCACGATATATGCGAGGAATATGTAACGCCCCAACTTCCAAGCCGTTAATAAATCAACTCAGCCTCAAATTTAAACCTCTAACTAATTAATAACCTCAAAAAAATATATAAATTTATCTCCAAAATGATTACACAAATGTATCCAAAATATATCTTATACAAATCTCTAAAAACAATATATAGTGGTGAGCCCAAAAATCTAACTCTAATAATCTCTTTAGAACTATAAATCCAATCTCTACTAAATTGCTCTGCACCTGAAAAATAAGTTAACTCGGGAAGTATACAATACGACGGGACTAACAAAGCTCGGACAATGAATAAATTCACAGGGATCCAATAATTACATAAACGATTCAATTCGAGATACCAAGCAATTTACCAAATTGCACAAACAAGTCAACTCGACATATGATAATTTATCCAAGACCAAATACCCAGTCCTACTCAGTACATGACCAGTGACCGGCCTCACCCCCCTCACCCAAGCACAACCGCTTATCTAGGTTATTAGTACAAAGCATATTGGCAAAGTCCACTCAATCCATGTACGGAGCATTTCCATTTCATTTAGCCAGACAAATCAACATTTCCAACACAGAATAACTGCACAAAGTTCATCAAATGACTAGAGTAATCAAACGAATCAACAACGAATAATTCCACAGAATTTATCAGATTATCAAAATCATCAAGAGGAGTACAAATTAAAGTTGATTAAAATAACACTACTTGCAAAGAGATTTAAAGGAAGCATATTGTATACCACCCGAATTACCTCAAATCAATTTCCTCCGTCGCCAACACTCTAATCTCGATATTTCTCCATGGATCTACAAAAATAACTCTGATGTTTGATAAAATCTACAACTCTCATCTGCTATAGCACCAAGGTGAAACAGAATTTCCAAATTCAAAACCACTTACAGATTGAAATTAAAAGGACTTTTAGATTTTTGCCGAGCCCAGCCTCCATATGGTTCGTAGAGAATTTTATCTAGTTTTCATAACATTTTTCATAAATGGAATAGCTTTCCTGAATTTTTGTTATTTAAGAAACACTCCAGCACTGTCCAGATTCGTCGATCGTTAAAAATTGGATTTTCTAACAAACCGTTCACTCTTTTTCAATGAAACCAATTTTCCTTGAAATCTAACTCCTTGAGGAATATTTTGACATAAAATTGAGGTCTAGGAGATTTTTCTACATGTTTCTCGAATTTTTGAAAGTTGGCTATAAAATAGGTTTTTCATGCACAATACTCAAAATAAGAAGGTTGGTGAGAAAAGAGGCTAGCTAAGGGAAATTCTCACTTCTTTTGTGATGAAAACATGCTAAATAATATGTATTAAACTCAGAAATTTAAGGTGAAGGTGTGCCTTTGGAAATTTTGAGAGATTGATATGGAAAAAGGTAGTCTTATACAGATTAAGAGAAATATAAGAAGGGTAGAATCAAGGCTCAACTCCTTTCATTTTTAACACAAGAATGCCATCAAAACACATCTGAAATGAATTTTTAAAACTTCTAAGAGCATGTATTTGCAAGGAAAAAATAAGAGAGAGTTGTGTTGTGACTTACTTGATTGCCTGGTGAAGTATTTGCACAATTTCTTCTGTTTTCTTCTTCTACCACCAAAGCTCACTCTCTTGCCCTCTCTCCCTCTCAGCTGAATGATGTGTTTGTATAAGAGTTCTTGTGTGCAAAATGCTAAGGGAGAGGTTTCTTTTATACGAAAATTGGTGTAAAAGGTCCATTTTTCCCATTGGTTGGAAATGAATTGGATGTTTTGGATTTACTTGGAATCTAATGGAATAGTGGATGATTATAGGACTTAATGATACAATTAATCATGATCTAGTTAGGACTTGGTTAGGATTGAACATAGGGTGGCGGCATGGTTCCATGATTTGGGAGTACTTGAATACTTTTTCCATGAATTCATGGATTTTGTTTGAAAAAGTATACAATTTTTCTTTCCCTAGGGTGGCTGGCCATGTGCAAGGAATTTTGCGAGATTTTTGTTGATTTTATATATATGTATATATGAAGATATTTTGTGTGCAAAATTATTTATTTAAGAAAGATACAAGTATATATATATATATGTATGTATATGTGTGTAATGGTATTAGTTTGGGGTCAAAATGTGATTCAAGAAAAATGTGAGGGCTTGGGCTCAATTAAAATATCTATTTTAAGTGTAGAGTTAATAAATTAGTATTAGGAAAAATAGTTCGGTTTGTATTATCTTGCTTTGAATTTAAAAGTGAATAACCGAACGAAAACTGTGAAAACTAGAAGTTAAGGTTTAGAGAGATTAATCTAAAATTTGATAGTTAAATAATTAATATTAGAGTGTTAGAAATGATTTATAAACTTCCAGGGTCAATTAGGGTTTATACGGGTTCATCCATGATATGTTTTCGATTCTAGGGTTTAATTTTTGAATAATCAACAAACTAAGGGCTTTATTATAATAACTAAAAATTTAGGGACCTAATAGGATTTACCAAAGTTAGGGGTCTCACAGAATATAAGTAGTACGAGTATGTTTAGACAATTCACAAACAACACAATGAAATTGATGGTCTTTGCAAGCTTTATTAGTAATGGAAAAAGTAAACATAAATAGTAAACGTTTTCATGTCCTAAATGGGCATGCCACAAAGTTAAAGCTTGAAAAGAAAACATATATGAAGACGACTCAAGTAACACAGCTACTTACAGGCCAAAAGTGATAGGACAAAGTAGTATAGCCCATCACGCTCAAATCCCTTGCCAAAAATCTTCTTTGAAGTTAGGTCTTGCAACAAGCAATGAGTAGGTAAAAAAATGAGAGCACAATGAAGATTTTTGGCAAGGCGAATAACAGATAGAAGATTATAAGCAAAACGGGGCACATGTAAGATAGAAGTAAGTGTAATATTAGACGACAATGACACATCACCCTTATGTTGGACATATGAGATAGACCCATCAGCAAGACAAACAATCTAAGCAACAGTAAAGACAAGAAAATATAAAAAAGAGAACTCACCTGTCATATGACCATTGGCCCTACAATCCAGTACCCAAGTAGGTTCAGTGTGAACATGAATGGTTATAGGAGAACCTGTAGCAAGGGTGGCGGTGGAAGACAAAGGGGCACTCGGAGATCGGGTAGTGAATGATCCAAGATGCTCCAGAAGATAACCAATATGACACTGAAGCTGATAGAAGTCAACAAGGCTAGAGGGCCAAGTAACACTAAATGTATCGGCAATAGCAGTAGTACAAAAAGAGCCCAAAGATCCTGTCCTAGCAAAACGTTGTTTCAACTCAGGATGAAGCTTGAAGCATCGAGCTTGGGCATGACCGGCTGCACCACAATGGTGGCAAATAACCTTGCCGCTAACAGTATGAGAACTAGAATTTGTAGCTGTTTAGTGCTAGGTTATTTGAGTCTAAGGTTATTTTGGTACTTTTGTAATTATGTTTATTAATATAAATACTAGAGACTAAGAGGCTAACCCTAAGTTTTGGGTAAATCTTTTTCCAACAGCAATTTTGCCTCTTTATCTCTCTCTCTCTCTCTCTCGGTTCTCTGTCTTCTTCTTCTATCCCTTTGTAAAATTAACATGGCATCAGAGCTTAATCTTCCTCCTTGAAGATTGGGTTTTTTCCTTCCTCTTGTTTTTTTCGTTTTTACTGTACACAGTTGCGCGCGCGCGCGCACACACACAAAAAAACACTCCCATGAATGAAATTTGATGCGTTTTCTTCCTATGATTTTATTTTAATTTTTTTATCACTATTTAGTAATTTTTCAATTTTTGTTTATTTTTTGGAAAAACCGAATGTTTTTCTGGAAACCCTTGCTCCAACAGTTTTAGGGCTGATTTCTCATCTTTGGGAGCTGATTGAGTAGCAGAGGTGTGGGCTGCTCCTGTTTTGATGGTTTTGTGAGGTTTCTGTAATTTTATCTGTGTTTCAGAGCCAACGGGACCGTTGATTGTGCTGTTTGCTTCGTTCGGATGTAGTTGCTGGGATACTTTACATTATTTCAGCACTATTTTAGACCCTAGAGGTAAGTTGTTGTTCCAATTGGGTTGTTTCAGAGTTGTTCGCTTCCTTGCTTTGGTTTTTTGTCATTCCTTTTCTATGGCCTAGGAGAGTGGATTGGCTGAAGGCGAGAGTGAGGCACCTAAGAGCGCTGAGGAGAGTGGGTTGAGTCATGTTGTGACTCTTGGTGATAGCCCCTCTCTTTAAATTAGTCATGTTAAGCTTGATGGTACCAATTACTTGATTTGGTCCCGTTCCTGTAGTCTTGCTATTGCTGCCCGTTGTTTGACTAGATATATTTCTGGTGACCTCAAGCAACCTGATAATGATGGTGATTTGCAAACTCGATGGGTTTCATAACATGCTTTGGTAATGACTTGGCTAATCAATTCCATGCAGCCTACTATTAGTCAAACTTTTCTTTTATTGGACACTGCTCACAAGATTTGGATAATTGCGGCATAGATGTATTCTCAAAAAGGTAATGATGCTCAGGCATGTGAGTTACGAAAGAAGATTCGGGGCTTAGATCAAAAGGATCGATCTCTTGCGGTATATAATGCTGAGTTGAGTAGCTTGTGGCAAGAACTCGATTATTACCAGAGCTTCCAGGCTATATGTTCTAAGGATGCCTCTTTGTTTCAGTAGACCGTAGAGAAGGAGTGTGTTTACGACTTTCTTGCTGGCCTTAATTTGGAATATGATCAGATTAGCGTTCAAGTGTTGGGTCGCTCGCCGTTTCCCACCTTGCACGAGGCTTATGCTCTTGTTCAACAAGAGGAGAGTTGCTGTAGTGCTATGGTGCACACCTCTCTTCCAGATCACTCTGCTTTGGTTGTTGCTCTTTCTCCGCAAGATATCCAGCTTACTTAGCCTCCGCTTGGTAGTAAGGGTACATCGATTGATCAGGATCGGGATTGATTGAAGTGTGATTATTGTGGGAAGGACACACGTGATAGGAAGCACTGTTAGAAATTGAATGGTCGTCCTACTCGAGGCCGTGGTCATAGTGGTGGGGTTCGTCCTCAGGCACACGTGTATGAGATTACTCTAGCACCTCTGGTGACACTAGTACCCTTTCCCAGGATGAGCTCCACACTCTTAGGCAATTGATGGCTCAGCTTGATTCTTCACCTACCATAACTCTATCTTCCTTTGCTTCTTCCAACTTTGCTCACATAGGTATTTTAACTTGTGCATTCAGTACATCATCTCCTCGGATTATTGATTCCAGTGCTACTGATCACACAACAGGTGCCTCTAATTTTTTTTATTCTTATTCTCCTTGTTCTGGGTGAGATAAGGTTAGAGTGGTTGATGGCACTTTATCCTTTGTATCTGGCAAGGGTTCAATTCATTGTTCCTTGTTATTTTCTCTTTCATGTGTGCTTTATGTTCCTAATTTTTCCACCAACTTACTTTTTGTTAGTAGTCTTACTACTTCTCTAAATTGCTCGGTGATTTTTTTTCCTACTCATTGTTTCTTTTAAGAACTGGCTACGGGGAAAATGATTGGTAGTGGTAGAGCACAAGGTGGACCGTATTTTCTGAATGCTATTTTGTCCGCCTTACGGGTTCCTTTTGCCTCACCTTTGTCATCTTAGGCCCTCTGGTGCACTACCGCCTCCTCTCTTCATCTCCTCCATCAGTGGCATCGTTGCTTGGGTCATCCCTCCTCTAGTATTTTAGAGAAGCTTTTTCCTTCTTTAGTTTGTGATTGTCGTTGGAATAATTTTGGTTGTGATGCTTGTGAACTTGCAAAACATAAAAACTCAGAAAAATACAAGGAAGGAAAATATTTTTAATCTATATGAGAATGAGACCATGATTCTCCCTTATAAAGAGAGCAATTACAACATAAAAGGAAACTAATTAAAGCTAATATTTGACAGCTTCTACTTTCCTATTTTTCCTGATTTTATAAAGCTTTTACTATCTATATTTACATAGAAAAACAGATCCTAGAATATTGAATGAATCAAGGCCTTAATAACTGAATTTCCAGCACTCCCTCTCGAGCTGGTTTCAAGATATCTTCCATAGCCAGCTTGCTAGTCAACTTATCAAATTGCTTCTTGTGTAGTCCCTTTACTAGCACATCAGCTAATTGTTCACCTATTGGAAGGTGTGTCATACATATTATTCCAGCATTGATTTTCTCCTTCATGAAATGTTTATCCACTTCTATATGTTTTGTGCGATCATGCAGAACTGGATTATGAGCTATAGATATAGCTGCTTTGTTGTCACAATAACCTTCATAGGAGTCCGGTGAGAATGCTTCAATTCTTCAAGAATTCTTTTGATCCGCATTTCTTCACAATTCCATGGGCAACAGCTCTGAACTCTGCTTCTGCACTACTTCTAGCTACCACATTCTGTTTTTACTCTACCATGTAACTAGAATCCCACCTACAAAGGAGCAGTATCTGGATATTGATCTCCTATCTGTAACACTTCCTGCCTAGTCTGCATCTGTGTAGACTTCAACTTGAAGATGTCCATGTTTCTTGAACAGTAAGCCTCTCCCTGGAGTTCCTTTCAGATATCTTAAGATCTTATAAACGGCCTCAAAGTGCTCTACCCCTGGTGAGTGCATGAACTGACTTACCATGCTGATTGCAAAGGCGATATCAGGCCGCGTATGTGACAAGTAAATCAATTTCCCTACAAGTCTCTAATATTGTTCCCTATCTTTTACTTCTTCAGCCTTAGCAGCTTGTAACTTCAAGTTAGGCTTGATCGGAGTCTCCACCATCTTACAACCAAGCAAACTTGTTTCTCCAAGGAGATCAAGAACATATTTTCTCTGGTTAACGAATATACCTTCCTTAGATCTTGCAAATTCCATTCCGAGGAAATACTTGAGGGTTCCCAAATCCTTAATTTGAAATTCTTTTGTGAGTTTCTTCTTGAGGGCTGCTAATTCTGCTTCATCATCACCAGTTAAAATAATCTCATCAACATAAACAATCAAAATTGAAATTTTACTGTCTTTTGAATGTTTATAAAATATTGTGTGATCTACTTGACTCTGCAAGAAGCCACAACTGATAACTGCCTTTCCAAAGCGTTCAAACCACGCTCTTAGTGATTGTTTGAGTCCGTATAATGACTTGTTCAATCTGCATACTTTGTCGCTACCAAGTCTCTGCTCAAATCCCGGCGGTAGGCTCATGAACACCTCCTCTTCAAGATCCCTATTGAGAAATGCATTTTTAATGTCAAGTTGATGTAGAGGCCAATCTGAATTTACTACAAGAGATAACAGTACTCTGATGGAATTTATTTTAGCAACAGGAGCAAAAGTCTCCTGATAGTCGATCCCATAAGTCTGAGTGAAGCCTTTAGCCACCAGTCTCGCCTTGTATCTCTCAACGCTTCCATCTACTTTACATTTTATCGTAAACACCCATTTACACCCAACTGATTTCTTGCCTCTGGGTAGATCAACTATCTCCCAAGTACCACTTCTCCTTAAAGCATTCATCTCCTCCGTGACTGCTAATTTCCAATTCGGATCATCCAATACTTCCTGTATATTAACAAGTGTGAAATCCTAGATGTGAAAGCTCTATGGTTTTTAGACAGTTTTTGATAGGAGAGGTAATTTGCAATAGGATGTTTAATGCAATTTCAGACACCTTTCCTAATTGCTATAGGAACTTCAAGGTCAGAAATAGAAGGAATAGGATTACCTGAAGTTTCGGTGCCAGAACTCGAGTGGACATTCGGGTTATTATTCTTTCCTATCACGTTGATCAGTTTGTATTACTTCTCCCCCTGAACAAGAATCTTCTTTACTAGGCACCAAAGAACCTGGTTCTCCTAAGTGATCATTATCAGACATACACGGTTCTTGTATAGGATAAATGACATTAGGGAGTGGGATAGAAATATCCCAAAAATTGTCTTCTACTCCACTTGTCTCCCCCTGAAGAGAATTGTTGGTGAAGTAGGATTTTGTTTCCACAAATGACACATCCATACTCACATGGAATTTCTTTGTTTGAGGATCGAAACACTTATACCCCTTTTTGTTTAAGGAATAACCCAAAAAAACACATTTTATAGCATGTGGGTTAAGTTTTGAACGAAATTGACATGGAACCTGAACATAGGTAGTACATCTAAAAACTTTGGCGGGTAAATCAGAAAAAACCTCGTTTTAGGGAAAAAAAAATTTAGACAATCAAAAGGTGTTTTGTTTGTTAACACCTTAGTAGGCATCCTGTTTAACAAATAATAGGTTGTTAAAACTGCTTCACCCCATAAATACTTAGGAACATACATGTAAAACATTATAGCACGTGCTACTTCAAATAAATGTTTATTTTTTCGTTCTACAATGCCATTTTGTTGAGGGGTATCTCGACATGTAGATTGATGAAAAATCCCCTTTTTTTGCCAAAAACTCACTCAGGTGCTCATTGAAATATTCTGTTCCATTGTCAGAATGTAAAATACCAATTTTGGTTTGAAATTGGTTTTCAATCATATTGTAAAAATTTGTGAATAAATTTTTCACGTCAGATTTTTTATTCATCAAATAAATACAACATAAGCGTGTATGGTCATCAATAAATGTAACAAACCATCTTTTACCAGAAAGCGTAGTGATTTTAGAAGGGCTCCAAACATCACTATGAATTAAATAAAAAGGTTTGAAAGCCTAGTAATGTTATGGCAAATAAATAGAGCGATGAAATTTTGCAAAAATACAACTTTCACAATGAAAAGAAGAACACCCCTTTAAATAATTCTGGAAATAAGTATTTCAGATAAAGAAAACTAGGATGTCCTAGTCTATAGTGCCGTAGCATTATTTTTTCTCGAACAGAGATTGAACTAGTACTATTAAAGCTCTGAGCTTTTTTATTACTGAAAGGTACTTTATTAAAGTAGTAAAGACGTGCAATCATCCTAGCACACCCAATCATCATCCCCAAGTTTTGGTCCTAAAATTCACAATGGGATTCAAAAAAGGTAACACGACAATTAGAATCCTTAGATAGTTTACTGACAGACAAAAGGTTGCAGGCTAAGTTGGGGATGTGAAGAACAAAATTGAGATTAATTTTCTCAGTTAGTTTAATAAGTCTTTTTCCTGAAATAGGTAAAAAACTACCATCGGCTATTCTGATTTTTTCATGAATGGGAAAAACTAAACAAGGGAAGGTACTAAATAAATGGGAAAAACTAGTCATGTGATCGGAGGCTTCGGAATCTATGATCCATGGAGAGAAGTTTAGGCAAGAGAAGGCTTTAGAATTTCTACTTGTTTGTGCCAAAAAAACACTAGAAGTATCGGATGAAGAGTTTATCAGCTATAAGAGTTGATCAATCTGCTCTTTTTTGAAAGGACTTGAATCAGCTTCATTAGCAGTAGGAAAGCCACAATTCTTCTCTCTTTGTTTGCTGTTTTTCCAGTTGGCAGGTTTGCCATGGATCTTCCAACACGTTTCGCGTGTATGGCAGGGCTTGTTGCAAAAATCGCACCAGACCTGTGGCTTATCATCAGACCTGTGCTGGAAATTTGTAGCCTTGTAGGCCGCAACATCGCTAATTAAGGCTAAAATTTCAATTGACTCACCAGTACCTTTTTTCTTAAGCATGACGCTCTTTCGGCTCTCTTCCCTTTTGACTTTGGCAAATACTTCGCCAATGGATGAGAGAGGAGGTCTGCCAATAATTCTTCCTCGCACTTCATCGAACTCAATGTTAAGGCAAGCAAGAAACTTGTAAATATGGCTGTCTTCCATAGTTTTCTTGTGGTGGTTGCAGTCGTCAACTGATTTCCATTCGTATGTGTTGAAGATGTCAAGATCCTACCACAACCTTTTCAACGAATTGAAATATTTGGTGACGGAATCATCTCCTTGACAAATCTCTCCCAACTTCAAAGTCAATTCGAAAACTTGAGATTGATTTCCTAGGTCAGAATACATCTGACTAACATTATCCCACAACTCCTGTGTAGTATTATAGCACATGTAATTAGAGCTTATATCCTCCTCTATGGAATTGACCAACCATGTCATAGGAGTTTTCAGCGTCCCAAATGTTGAATAGCGGATCATTAACAGCAAGAGCCTTCTTGTCACCCATGATGCAGCTGATCTTTCCTTGCCCACGGATATACATTCGGACGGATAGTGACCAGTGGAGAAAGTTATCACCATTTAGGCGGATGGTGGTGATTTGGATAGAGTGAGAGTTAGACGTTTTCACCGGAATGGCAGCGGCAGGGGTTGAAGTAGTTTCGGATGTGACTTCCGACATGGCTACGACGATTTTAGGGCTGCTATGTTTTTGCTCTGATACCAACTCAGAAAATATGAGGAAGGAATATATTTTAATCTATATGAGAATGAGAAGATGATTCTCTCTTACAAAGAGAGCAATTACAACAGAAAAGGAAACTAATTAAAACCAATATTTGATAGCTTCTACTTTCTTATTTTTCCTGATTTTATACAGCTTTTACTATCCATATTTACATAGAAAAACAGATCCTAGAATATTGATTGAATCAAGGCCTTAATAACCGAATTTCCAGCACAAAACATAAACGTATTTGTTACCCTTCAATTAATAAAAGTACTTTTTCTTTTATGATTATTCATACCAACGTATGGGGCCCTTCCCCTGTGGTTTCTACTTCTGGGTATTGGTGATTTGTTACTTTCATTGATTGTTATTCCCGTGTGACTTGGATTTACTTACTTTGAACTAAGAGTGAAGTGTATTCTTGTTTTCAAATTTTTCATAAAATGGTGACTAATCTTTTTAATGCTCAAATCAAAATTCTTTAGAGTGATAATGAGACTAAGTATGTTGATGCAGCTTTTCGAACATACCTAGAGGAGCATGGCATCCTTTATCAGATTAGTTGTGTTGGCACTCCTCAGCAGAATTGAGTTGTTGAACACAAGAATGGCCATCTCTTTGAAGTTGCTCGCTCTCTCTTGTTTACCATGAATGTTCCTAGGTCATTTTGGGGTGATGCTATTCTTAGCGTTGCGTATCTTATCCATTGTATGCCGTCTAGTGTCCTCCAATTCCAAATTCCTCTTCAATTGCTTCCTGTGGCTTATCTTACCTCATCTCTTCCTCATCTGGTCTTTGGATATGTTTGTTTTGTTTATCTGCGACCTCGTACTCGTGGGAAGCTTTATCCTAAGGATGTGCGGTGTGTCTTTATTGCCTATTCTACTACTCAGAAGGGTTACAAATGCTATGATCCTCACACTCGTAAAGTATATGTCAGTATGGATGTCACCTTCTGTGAATCTGAGTCCTTTTTTACTTCTTCTCCACCGTCTCCTTAGGGAGAGAGTGTAACGGATGAGATTGCAGATGAGTCATATCAGCATGAGTTATCTTTTTTCCTTCCTAGTCAGAAGACTGTTATTTGTGGTGATGGGGAGCCTAATAGTTCTCTTGATATGGAGCTTGACATTGGTGGCCGTTTGGACAAAGCTGATCTTAAGACTTATTCACGGCATCAGAAAGAGCAGACTTCTCTTGTGCCACTAGGTCACTCATCATCCCTTGTGCCAGTTCTACATTCTGTTTGAATTGATTCTACAGGTAATGATTCTCAGTTCTATTTCTCCACCAGTTGTTGACAATCTTGTGGTTGATCATTTGAGTCTTCATATTGCTCTTAGAAATGGAGTTAGGTGTTATACTTAATACCCCATTTCTAAATTAGTGTCATATGATTCATTGTCTCCTACATATCATGCTTATGTTTCGTCTTTGTCTTCTGTGTATCCCACAAGGTTGGAAAGAAGCTATCAACGATCCTAAATGGAAAATAGCTATGGTAGAGGAGATGCAAGCTCTAAGCAAGAATAACATTTGGAAGTTGGTTCCTTTTCTTAGTAGAAAGAAACCAGTTGGGGTAAATGAGTGTTCACCATTAAGCAAAAAGCAGATGGGACGATTGAACGGTACAAAGAAAGACTAGTGACCAAGGGGTTTACTCAGACATATGGAATTGATTATCAAGAAACCTTGGTCCCATAGCGAAGATGAATTCTATTCGAGTTATTCTCTCATGTGCTGCTAATTTGGGATGGCCTTTACAATAGTTAGATGTGAAGAATACATTTCTTTATGATGATTTGGAGGAGGAGATATATATGGATGTACCACTAGGATTCTTATCTCAGTCTAAAATTGGGTAAGTTTGTAGGTTGAAAAAGGCTTTATATGGTTTGAAGCAGCCCCCTCAAGCTTGGTTTGACAGATTTCTGAAAGCTATGTTAAGATTCGGGTATAAGCAAAGCAATGCAGATCACACCATGTTAGTCAAACGCAATGCAAATAAGGTAACTGTACTTATTGTATATATGGATGACATAGTTGTGATAGAAATGATGAGGAGGAAGTGACATATCTCAAGATGCAGTTGGCCAAGGAATTTGAGATCAAAGAGCTTAGCCCGTTGAGATACTTTCCTGTGATTGAAGTTGCCAGGTCTAACAAAGGTATCTTCATTTCTTAAAAAAAGTATATTCTAGATCTTCTTGAAGAAATTGGCATGTTAGGCTACAGACTAGCATATTCGCCAATTGAGGTTAATCATCATCTTTACAGCGGTGTTGGTGATCTTATAGAGAATGAAAGGTACCAGAGACTTGTGGGAAGGCTTATATATCTATCCCACGCTCATCCAGATATTGCCTATGTAGTTAGGATAGTGAGTCAATTTATGCATCATTCTAGTGCAACTTATTTGGATGTAGGGTATCACATTTTGAGATATCTTGAATCTGCTCCTGGAAAATGGATTTTGTTTTCTAATCATGTTCATTTGAGGTTGGAGGCATTCTTGGATGCAGATTGGGTAGGTTCTATAGATGACAAACGATCTACCTCTAGTTACTGTGCTTTTGTTGGAGGAAATTTAGTCACCTGGCATAGTAAGAAGCAGGTGGTTATCCAGGTCTAGTGCAGAAGCAGAGGATAGAGCTATGGTGCAAGGTACATGTGAACTTATGTGGCTGCAGTCCGTGTTAGGTGATATAGGAATCGTTTTCCGTGAACCCATGACTCTGTATTGTGACAACAAAGCTGCCCTCAATATTGCTCATAATCCTGTTCAGCATGATAGAACTAAACATATTGAAATCTAAAGACATTTTATTAAGAAGAAATTGAATCAGGGTTTGATATGTATGCCTTTCGTGAAGTCTGGAAACCAATTGACTGATGTATTTACCAAAGATCTTAGTAGTAAGGTTTTTCATCCCATTTGTTGGAAGTTGGGCATGAAAGATATATTTGATCCAACTTGAACAGGAGTGTCAAGTGTTATGTTATTTGAGTCTAAGGTTATTTTGGTACTTTTGTAATTATGTTTATTAATATAAATAATAGAGACTAAGAGGCTAACCCTAAGTTTTGGGTAACTCTTTTTCTAGCAGCAATTCTGTCTGTCTGTCTGTCTCTCTCTCTCTCTCTCTCTTACGGTTCTTTGTTTTCTTCTTCTACTTCTTCCTCTATAAATTAATAGCAGCAAGAGCCATTTGATCTGAAGCTGAGGAGGAGTCAAGGACAGAGGAAGGAATTGGAGCTACAGGCTGAACCAGTTGACGACGACGTTCCTTACTATCAATAGTAGCAAAAGCCTCATACAGAGATGACATAGATGATGTATGACAGAGATGATGTGTTCAAAATCTGAATACGAAGAGATTCAAATTTAGGTTTTAAAACCATTAGAAACTAGTAGGTGTGCTGGCAACTATGAAGCACAAGTACTCCAAAAATGGTGCTATACAAGTACCGAGTACTTACCAGGTGTTGGTACGCATACCGGTATAGTTGCACATGTGTCGGGTATGCTGAATTCATGCAGGGTATGGCAGATACGTCATGGGTATGTCTTAGGTACGGTAGAGCAAAAAATTGAATTTTCAACAACATTAAGGGTACTGGAGCAAATGTTTTGTGGGCAATTAAGAAAAAGTTATAAATTTAGGGATTATTTTGTAATAATCAAAACATAAACAAATTAGGTTTATGTTATTCTCTTGTATGCAGCAACCAACAACAACTCTTGACTATGAAGACGAAGACGAAGGTTCTGGTTCGATTTTTCAGTTGTTCTTCTTCAATTTTTCACAGCAAGCAGAGGTAGGTATTCAATCTATGTTTCTTCCATTCTCCTTCTTTTTGATCTGTTTTATATATATTTTTTCGTTTCTTTTTTATGCCTTTATTCTCCTTCTTTCAACTTACTCTTTACCCATGAGTCATGGCTTTACTCTCTTTTGCATCCTGTTTTAGACAATCAAAAAAGAACAAAAAAATAGATATCATATTATTAGGGTTCATAAATTGCCAAGGGTGTATTTATTTCTCTTTGGTTTTGTAGTTCTTCTTTTAGTTTTGATATTGAAAAATTATATACTCAAATGAAGTATATAATCTGGTTTTTGTAATTTCTCTTTTTAATTATGATAGTAACATTTGATTTGTATGTTGGACGTTTAGTCATAAATTATAAAAAATAAAACAAAAAAATAACGTACCTTAGACGTACTCGTACCCTACTTTTTAAAGAATTTGCCATATTGGTGTACCCGTATCGTGCCTGTACCCACACCCGCACCCGTTCTTCCTAGTATGGTGAGCAAGGCGATTAGACACAATAGAGGCGGCAACAGCTAGAAAATCACTCAACGACTCATGTTGTGCTCACTTCTCCCAGTGAGACTGAAGATACCCAAAAAATTCAGCAACGGTAAAACCCAAAGCTTCTTGAAAAGCATGAGAAACATCCTGATGGAGCTAAAAAATACAAGCATCATTGTGGGCATGTGCATACTTTTGTGTAAGAGCACTCCACAACCGAGGAACGGTATCACAGTACATAAACATGTTGTAGATGTGTTCCTCCATAGAGTTGAACATCAAACCAAGTAAGGTGCAATTATCAATATCTCATTGAACCCGTTTAGGATCACCACTCGGAGGTTGAGTTTCAGTTTCCAGGAGCCATCCAGATTTGCCTCTACCCCCAAGATAGAGACATAGAGACAAACTCAATTGCAACCATTAAGTGACACACTGATAATTCAATGAACTGGAACATAAGATGCAAGAGAAACTTCGGAACGAGACACCATACTCTGTGTAAGTAACTGGGTTTGTTTAACAAATTCAGTCATTTTGGAAGACAAATGAGGAAAAAAACATGCACCCAATACCAATCAGCAGACAAAGAATATTGGGTGCATGTTTATTGGTCACCTATTCTTTGTCTGCTGATCAAACCGGTAGCCCAAATCAATAAGAACACACAAAGGTTGCTTATCACAGACAAAGGTTGCTTATCACAGACAAAGAATTGATTTGTCACGCACGAGATGCTACCGAACAAACCGGTAGCCCAAATCAATAAGAACACACAAAGGTTGCTTATCACATCAGCAACACACAACCCTAAAAGGGGTAAAAACCAGCCCAAACAACCCTAGAGGGTGCTGAACAACACAAGACCAGGAAAAGGCCTGGTCAGCTGCAGCAGAAGCCTTAACAGTGGCTGAAAAGTGCTGTCGAGAGAGAGAGAAGGGGTTTCAGGCTGTGTAGGGTGGCGGGAGGGAGTTGGGTAGGTGAGTCGGCTGCTAAGAAAGGGAAGAGAGGTTTGCAGTGGTGATGGGGTAGTGAAGGAGGATTCGGAAAAGAGAGAGGAGGCTAGGATTTCTTTGGCTCTGATACCAAGAAGAAACTTGTGGCTTACCCTAATGTGGATGAGACCATGTCTATATGAATATATGATACAAAAAATAGACAGAAAAGGAAATAAATAATTACATAATCAAATCCCTAAATAAACGTAATTTATACAAATCACGGGAGCATGGGTACCTTGTTCACTTTGAAGAAGACTCTTGGGGGAGAAGTCAAGTTGTAGCAAAAATTAAGATGGAGAAGAATAAAAGTTTTCCTCTCATTTTTCGATATAAAAAATGTGGCTTTGAAGATGGATGTGGTTGATAATTCATGTGCGCTTGAATTTTCAAAGCTTGAACAATCTACAACAAAAGAATATGGTTTTCGGGTTGTTGACCATTCATGATGTGCAACAACTTGGTGAAGGTTGTGCATTTGGAAAGCATCACCTGCAGTCATTTCCAAAGGAGAAAGCATGGAGAACTAAAGCACCACTGGAACGTGCTCACACCAATGTGTATAGGTCTATGGATAGATACATCAACTCATGGAGGTAACAAGTACTTTACCATTTTTGTTGACAATTTTACTAGAATGACTTGGGTGTATTTCATGAGACAAAAGATTAAAGTTTTCTCTCTTCAAAAAATTTGAAAATTTTGTTGAGAGGCAAAGTGGTTACTTAATGAAAGTTTTGAAAAGTGATGGAGGCGGAGAATACAACTCAATTGAGTTTATGAAATTTTGTGCGGATAGTTAGTATGGAAAGGCAACGTACCATTGGGTATACTCCACAACAAAATGGAGTGGTGAAGAAGAAAAATAGAACCATAAAAGAGATATCCAAATCTATGCTACATGAAAAGGGGCTACTCAAAACTTTTTGGGGTCAGGCCATGTATACAACAATTTACTTGATGAATGTCCTACAAAAGCTCTTGAGAATAAAAACTCATTTGAAGCTTGAAATGAAAGGAAGCCATCGGTGAATCACTCAAAAGTGTTTGGTTGCATTTGTTATGCTTGTGTTTCAAAAGAATTGAGGCACACGCTTGATGAAACTAGTAAAAAATGCATCTTTGTGGGTTATAGTTCAAAATCTAAAGGCTATAGGACCCTATAGTTTGGACAAGAAGAAATTGATTATTTGTAGAGATATTATCTTTGATGAGAAGATATCTTTTGATGGGGAAGAAAAGAAAGTTTAAAATCAAGGTATTGTTTTCAATAAGATACGAAAAGTCAACAAATTGAAGATGTTGAAGCTCTTGGATCTCCACACAGATTGTCGCTCATTGCTAGTTTACAATCTTCTCCAACTTCAAGTTCATGTTCTACGTCTCAAAGTTTAACCCCAAAAAGAATGAGGAATCTAAGTGATGTGTATGCAAGATGCAATTTATTTGAAAAAGCAATTAAAGATGAAGCATGGAAGAAAACCATGGAAGATGAAATTCATGTGATTGAGAAGAACATGACTTGGGAATTAGTGGAGAAACCGAAAGAAAACGAAATAATAGGTGTGAAATGGATTCTCAAAACAAATATTAACCTTGATGGCTCTATTTAAAAGAACAAAGCAAGACTTATGGAAAAAAAAGTATTCACAATAACCCAGAATTGATTTTCAATAAACTTTTGCTTTGGTGGCATGACTTGATACAATTAGAAATCTCATTGCTTTGGTGGCTCAAAAAGATTGGTTCTTGTGCTAACTTGATGTGAAATCAACATTTTTGAATGCGAAATTGGAAGAAGAGGTGTATGTTAATCAACCTCAAGGTTTTGTTGTCAAAGGTAAAGAAGATAAAGTGTGCAAATTGAAGAATATTTTGTACGGCCTAAGGCAAGCACCCTGGGCATAGTATAGATAAATGCTTACTTCAATGAAAAGGATTTTCAAATAAGCAAAAGTGAGCCAACCCTTGTGCATCAAGAGGCAAGGCATTGAAATCTACCAAAACAATGGTGGTGTTTTTATTTGCCAAATAAAATATGCCAAAACACTTATTGAGAATTTCAAAATGAAGAATTACAACTCAGTTGCTACTCCCTTGATTATGAATGAGAAGTTGTCAAAAAAAGATAGAAGCAAAGAAACTAAAGCATCTCTTTATATAAGTTTGGTTGGAAGTTTATTGTACTCGACAGCTACAAGACCAAACATCATGTATGCTACAAGTTTATTATCTCGGTTCATGCACAATCCAAGCCAAACTCATTTTGGGGTTGCAAAAAGAGTTTTGAGATACATTCAAAGTACACTGAATTATGGATTTTTCTATGAGAAATTTGTTGATACAGAGTTACTAGGATTTTGTGATAGTGATTGGGCCAGATGTGTTGATGATATGCGAAGTACTTTTGGGTATGCATTTTCTCTTGGTTCTTGCATATTTTAATGGTCATCCAAGAAGCAATAAACTATGGCACAATCATCCACCGAGGCCAAATATATTTCGGCAACATTAGAAACTATACAAGCAATTTGGCTAAGGAGAATTTTGGACTATTTTGGTGAGAAGCGAGGTGAAATTACTCCAATTATGTGTGATAACAAGTCCGCTATGGCTATGATAAAGAATGCCGTCTATCATTCTCATACAAACCAATTGCCATCAAATATAATTTCATTAGAGAAGTTGGGAAAGATGATGAGATTCAAATAAAGTACTGTAAGACCGAAAATCAAGTTGTGGACATCTTCACCTAAGCTCTACCAAGGGACAAGTTTGAATTTCATTGAGAAATGTTGGTTCTCACACAACATGACATGGCATTAAGGGGAGTGTTAAAATTAATGACATACTTTGGATACATTGCATTCTTTGTATTCATGTATTTAATTCTAGATACATTATCCACATCCTTAATGTATTTAATTCCTTGAAATGTTGTTTAGGTTTATGAATCTTATTCATTGAACTTATTTATGACCTTCTAAATAAAAGGATGTAAGCCTATAAACAAAGTAAATCAACACAATAAACAATGCTCCCTCCGTCCCAAAATATTAGTCCCTTATTCAATTTTTCATTGTCCAAAGATATTAGTCTCTTTTCAAAAATCAATGATTAAAATAATATAAATTTCCTATTTTGCCCTTCTTTTAAATCCATTAACAATACAAAAGTACAATTATGACAATTGATATTCCCAAAAAAATGTACTATGAAAGGGTAATTTTGGAAAACTAATATTTTTAAAGTGTAATAATTGTACTACCAAAAAAAATTAGATTCCCTAAAAGAGACTATTATTTTGGGACGAAGGGAGTAATATTTTTGTAAGAAAAATTCCATCAAAAAGCTAACATTTAGTGCTCTAACCGATCCAGGAAACAATGCAACAACTCAAACATTACTCTATATTTCATGACATTAACCAAGAAAATATGGAAGACTTTGAAGACATCATTTGACCTTCAAATACAAATACATTGTCCGTTGTCATATCCATCTCTTGTATCAGTATCAATGCTTCTTAGCTACAAAAGCATAGATTACTCGACCAAACTCAATACTAAAAATATCTAAAGATTAATGGGAAAAGGAAAGTGACAAAAAAATAACTCTTAATTCAATAAATGACACCACTTTTACCGACACAATAAGGAGACAAACAACTTAGTACAACTTTGGTCCGGCTTGAGTCATAATGAGTAAATGTTGAGACGTAATAATAAAAAGGTGTTGCACATTTTAAAGTGTATGAACAAAAAAATATTTTATAAGTGGTGGAGAATGCAAGTCATTAATACCGAAATCCATACCAAAACATGTATTGACTTCATGGATCCTGTCACTCTCCGTCAATCAAAAAATATGTTCTGTTCACACACATTAAAAATGAGTAAACAAATTTATTTTCAATAGAGAAAAAGAGATTACTACAATGGTGCGCGTCAAATCACTTGAACCAGTGTGAGACACTATGAATTACTTGCTCATGGTATTAGACCATAAATCCTGGATCAGTTAGCCACATATCTACTTATAAAAACCATGTGGTCGATACATATACTGCGTTTAGCTTCTCTTAATTTGACCATCTCAACTTGAGAGAATGTCTGGACTTAACAGGTCTATTTTGGAACCCATTTTAGAGATTTAAACCTGTAGGAAAAATAAGAAATAATACACAGCGAAAATAAACGGATTGGGACATACCTTTTACACTAAAACCAAATCCATGGATTATGTGGGTGAATCACTTGCCTCTATTGATGTCTTCGAATAATTCCCAGCAGTCGAGTAGAACTACTAGAGAACTACCCACACTACTCACAGTACAATGGCGGAATGGTTTATGGGAAGAGAGAACGTATAATTTTTTTGTTGTTAAATACAGAACCCAAGTTCTGTTTATATAGGAGACTTAGGAGACCTATAGGATAGATGTATTATCCCAGATAATGTCTATCCCATATCAATAATATCTAATTAATAATTATCATCCAATATATTGACACTTATCCATATCAAGATTATTTCATATCAAGATTATCTCATATCTTGAAATATAATCAATTATTTTATTTGGATCTCTTCTAATCGGGTCATGCCACCATAGGCGACCCAATTAGGTCCGGGTTCTAAACCCGACCCAATTTCCAACATTTCCCACTCGAACATGCGCTGGCATGACACCGCGTCTTTTGTATGTCAATCTACCTAATAAATGCAATCATACTAGCCAATGGACCATGGGACCACTGAGAACACTTGCATGTGGAAGCTCTACATTAGAAACTCAAAAAAGAGCCAGTATAGAGATATTAACCCGAAAATAAAAATAGCATCTCATATACCCCAGACTTATCTAATTACACCGGTCCAAAAATATCTCTAATCCCTTAAAAGAGTATGTTTGGCCCACTCAATTCTTGCAATATATTCACACTCAATCCGCCTTTCATACAAAGCGATGTGAGTTGCCGACAGTGAATATGCAACAGTGGTGTAATACTAGATGATCTTCCTATTGCCCTCATGCCATTTAGTTTAGGATTGACCGTTTTTCTAGTGTTGTCCCTTAAGGCCGAATCATACATGACTGCATGCAACATACCAAAGTAGCAGAACATCAACCCTTTACCTCATAACATAGTCAAAGGTCACAAAAGGGTACATAAGTGAAAGTCATATCAATAATGACACGTAAGACTCACACGATGAGGAAACAGGGATCCATTCTGTCACCTCATTACTCGATTGCCAAGCACATGTAGTATGAATATATGCTACTGTGGAGTAACTCTTCCAAAGAGTTACGTCATACTTGACACACCGTACAGATCTTTGTCTAGTAGCTTTTTAGCGCCTAACCCGAATTCTCTATTTGCTCACCTTCCAGGCACCAAATGAGATCTCGCATCTAGCTAATCATAATAGGCACAACATGGAAAAGGGGTACTAACATCCATGTTTGGTCTTTAACGCAACCTCATCTTGGTTGCAACCAAGGCAACATACATAGTGGATAATTTAAGCCTTTCTTGGCTCCAAATAAAATAAACCATTAGTCTCATCCTTGCTCACTCCCAAGCGCCAAGGGCGATTGCTCGTGTGAGTGAGCCAATCTTGCCTATTGATATCATCATCTGCTAATCATTATGACACAAACTATAATAGCATAAATATCCCATAATCTCACAAAAATAAGTGATTGATTGAAAAAACACAACCACAGTCTGCGCAATTCTAGATTCCAAACATAAGCCCTATTAGCATCTCTTGCTATAAGCATATACAACAGAATCCACCATGTGCATCTCACAGGAAGTGGTTCAAGATCATTACCTCTTGCACAATTACCTCTCTGAAGATATTTTGGTGACCAATTTGCGTTTAGTCAAGATGCACCCAACCTCTCGCATTGAATCTTACAAGGGACAAATTTATACACTACTAGTAAAGCTGTAATAACCCCATCGTGTAATACTTTATGTTTAATTAATGACGGAGATTCGAATTATGAAAATTATGGAGACTAATTCGTATACAATTCTATTGAAGATTTATTTGGAATTAGAAATTGAAAGCCTAATTGGCTCAAGAAAGGATAGTTATTAAGTTGAATTATTTTAATTTTGAGTATCGGACCATATTGAGGTTTAATTAAATATTCGATTCAGATTTGTAAAATTGAGATTTGATTAATTGGGTCTGAATTGGAGCTACTAATTACATTATGAGGAGTGAGAATTAAGATTATTGTGAATTCAATTTATTTATGAGGTATTCAATTTGGGTATGTAATTTATAGACGGGAGAGATTGAGTTTGACCTGAAATTGAGGGCCTTACTGAGGTGAGAAATCACAATTGATGATGGAAATAAGCTTAATTTGATATTTGGAGCCTTTTGGGAGTTTGATTAGAAATTCTGATTCAGACTGATAATTTAAATATAATTAATTAGGCTCTAATGGAAGTCAAATTAGGTTAATTAAATTATGTGGGAGTTGTGATTAGTCATGATTAGTGTAATTATGTGGTTGTTGTGGAATTGCATGTCTAAGGAGGTGAATTATAAGGATTTGAAGTTGTATTTGTCGGTTATAGGAAAATTTGTTGAAATTGTGACCTTTGGACTGAAAATTGAAAGTCTTAGAAGCGCGATAAACTAAAACCGACCACATAGTTATGATCAACATGATTTAGAGTGGATTAAATTGATTCAGCATGTAAAAATCTAATTCAGAATGGATTAAATTGATTTTCATTAAATATTATATTATATATATATATGTATATATGTATATGAGCCTTGCTTGGCTCAACAAAAAGAAGAGAGGGGAGAGAGATAATTTGAGAGGGAGAGAGAGAGAGAGAGAGAGCTCAACATCCATGGAATTTGAAGAAAAAATTGAAGAAGGACTTGAAGAGATTTAAGGGAAAAGTAAGGATTTGAACTAAGGTCAAGAAGAGGTCATCGCCCAATTGCTACAAGAAGCCCATCACTGTGAGTACTAGTATAGTAAAGATATGTTTTACATTATCTATTTTGATTTATGTATGACATGATTCTCTAAATATCGTATTTTGGCAAAATGCACAAGTTTTTCAAGAAATGTGAATTGTTTGTAATATGATATGGTGGGCCCAAGGCCATTCCGTTTATTCATTCTATTTATACTATGACATGATATGAATTGTTTGGTCTTTAAGACCTATTGATTTCTGGTATGGAACAAAGTGTTGTACGGAAGTAAGTGCTATAGTGGGAGTCACCTCTAGAATCCGTACGAATCACCTCTTGGGTCCATACATACATGAATTGGGCCCAGGAGAGGTGGAGACATGTCGATGTTCCATCTACTCCATGATAAGATACAGTGATACGATATGATACGTTTGGACCTAAGGTCGTTTAAATCAGTGAGATGATATGATATGTTTGGACCCGAGGTCGTTCAGAAAATGTGATATGAATACGAATGTTTTTACATCACTATATGACTCATGTTTACAAAATGTTATTTTATATGAATGAATGGATGTCCTATTTTGAAATGTAATTCTGACCCTTTGTATAAGTGGGCGTACCATGTACCATGTAAAATGTTTTGTAATGGTTTTAAATATGTATTCCATTTGAAAAAGCATGGATTTTGATATGATAAATGTTTGTTTTAAAATGATTTAAGATACGTTTCAGAATTGTGAAATATGTTTTCCTAATGTTAAGGACATCATTCATTAACCTCTTTACTTTATTATTACTCACTGGGCGTTAGCTCACGCTTTTACTTTATATATATATATATATATATGTAGGTGAGCCTTTGATGGATCAACATTAGAGTTTGTACCGAAGTCCGCCTCTCTGTCAAGTCACCTAGGAAGTGTCTCCATGTAGAGACGTAGTATAATTTCCCAAGCTTAGTTTCGTTTAAAGGCTACTATATAGTGTGTGAGATTGTATATGTAAATATGAGAAGTGTATTTTAACACTTAAATTAATTTAAGTCTCCGTGTATGCACAAGCTCAATGAACAGTTATTATTTTTGTTCTGCTTCCGCTAAAGGCCTCGTTATTACATAAGAAGTTCTGGAAATTTTGTCTCTGAGGCCTGAGTGCAGGCTAGTCATGACCTAAACTTTTAGGGGCGGGTTTTGGTTGTGACAAAAGCATTCTATCCATAGTCTAATGAGCAAGGTCAATGTCTAAACTACTCAGTTGACCATTTACAAAAGATAACACTTATCATACCGAATACGCCCACATAGCATACTTCAGACTCCCACAACAAAAGATCAAGGAATATAGGTCATCTGTTTCTCCCAGATACAATCTGATAATTCACTTAATAGCTGAGGCTCTAGCTTTTACCGAAAGGTAAATCAATGTGTTAGCAATCTTGCATCTAGAATTATTCTAGGATATTCCTTATGTAAGTCATCAAAGACAAACTGAGAATTCTCCCAAAACAATCTCTAAGGATCATACATCCGAGCATATAAAGTACATCACCCATGTCCATCATGTCTAAAATATAGAACTGCCAACCCTAGGTTGCGACAACCTTATAAATTCATGGCTCATAATGAGTAAGGAAAAACTTTTAGACCATTGATCATGCCTCAGTGGTCTTCATCAATCATCGTTGGCCCATCATGGCTCGATGAAACCTAAGAATCACTATTTGGATAAACTATTTTAGGCCGTAAAATATTTATTAGAACTAGAAATCTTTTTCACTCCTAACTTTTTGCTATTAAAGCAAAAGGTAAATCCTTACCGATCTACTTATCCAATTCTCCAACGAGAAGTTGGGTCACAATGTCCACAAAGTAAAGTTCCGAACTCATGTCAATCATAGCCCAAGTCGAAGTAACCTTACTCCCCAGAAGGAAGTCTTTTCATGGTCTACACCTTCCTCAATGGTGCGATTTTTCGGTATTTAGTGAGCCTTATGTCTCAAAAATGATTATCCAAATTGCACATAACTTTAGAATAGTTTCACGTCACAGCGGAAAGTCAACCAAATCCTAGAAATGGTTAATCCTCAAAGACTGTCTTAAATGTGCAATATTGATCTACTTTCTAAAAAGAAGGGGCTAGAGAGCCTTTATCCTAGACTCTTTATCATCTTGTGGAGCAATCATGAATGTTTTCCTCTCAATCAGCTAGTGATGACGTGGAAAATTTTCACATTCGCTACCACGCAACTAAGAATGTAGAGTATTTTTCTCTAATGGAGTAATCCACTAGTAGGCACGTTGCTCCCACTGTCCCTATGATATTGAAAATTTATTTCCATTCTCAACTAGGCTACATAAAACGCCATACTTAGAATTCTCTATCTTATAGAGTTCCAAAAATCTATTCACGTCATCTTTACTAAGAAAACTTTATGTGACTTAGTTACACTCCTACAAAACTGCTCATCTATAAGCACATGACCCGGAGGGTTTACATGACAGCAATGCGCCACATGACCCTAAGCGTTTACAAGACAATATACAATAATGTGCTATAGAACTCTAGGTCTTAACTTTGCAACCTTAAGAGAAGTAAAATAAAGATAACCTGCTTGATGGTTACAAATCGCCCACAAATGGCTCTCCGCTAACCCATTACTCAAATGGAGTGTAAAAGCTAATATGGAAGGAACTTAGTTAGGGACATATGCAACAAACTAAAGTGCAATTCCCAATTGGGAAACATATTACGCCTTCATCCACCTAACATAACGATACTTAATTCCTTATCTCTACTACACCATTGTGTTGCTGAGTACTAGGAATAATCAATTTTTTAAGAATCCCTTTCTCTTCACAGAGCTTTCTAAAAAATAACTCAAATAGATACTCACCACCTTGGTCAAAACTAAAAGCCTGAAAGCTCTTATCTAATTGATCTCGACCTCGTATGTCCAATGTCAAAAATCATCTCAAAACTTTTGACTTATGAGAGATCAAATAGTCTTGACTAAGATGTGTACCGTAATCTATAAATGTGTCGAGATTGGGGCTAGCTATCATATCCTTATACATATCCAGTCACAAATATCATAGTGGGCTAAATGCGCCAATACAGATGCCTTTCTGCGGCTTTCCTACTTACTTGTGCGCAACTATTGCAAACAAAGTTACACATTCACATGAGAGCAAGACACCACAAGCGAGTGGGCCCAAGAGGGCCCACTTAAACCATTCATGTCATCCTCTCAGCAATGTGATTAAGTATAAAAGTCGGTGTTCATGACCAATGTCATAAACTAATTCCAATCATTCTAATGTGTGAGTTCTCAAAGACAAGTGTAAAGGTTTAGGCCCAACTAGGTAATGACTCATGACTAATTAATGTTCACTAAATCATAAAAGGATGTTATGGAGATATCAAGTGCGCTTAAGTCACAAATTTAACTAGTAAGTACTAATTTGCACCTTCAAGTCAATTTTATTCTCCATACACTTTATTGTATCTAGTTGAAACATGACGATACTTCTCTTGCCATCTCTATTTCTTGCTTCATAGTTAGATGCAATTAATTCTACTATCCACAAGAAGAAACGAATAAGCTATCAATCTATGACAGCTACTAAAGCAACTTAAGCACGAATTAGGCCAAAGAGTCTAATTCAATGCAATGCTCTCTCAAGCAACGTGTCAAATTCTTAGAGTCACAACAACCTTGTCAGCCTTGACCTTTTCATTACTATGTTGCAACTTTTGCGCTTAGTGGTAAATTCCATTCAAAAGCATTAGCCTAGCTAAGGAATCATACAAAGAAGCACCTCCTCATGTCTCGCACTCAAGTGTGGAAACAGTAAGTTTCTAGACTTAGACAAGTTGACAGTGCTAATAGATTTTGCAGCCACTAGGCGCTAATCTTCTCACTTAGTGTTAATAGATTTTTGCAGCTTCTAAGCGCTAATCTTTTAAATTCAAGTAAAACTTCAACGCACACTATCATAGTGCGAGAAATTTTGCTCCATCCACTCCCATTAGTTGGGTAGAGAGCAAAACACTGCTCATACTGGCTACTTGTCATACACTTAATGACTAACTCATTTAAACTCGCATTTCTTGGATGACGTGACTTTGGATATTGCTTTATCTAATGACGCAACATTATTACAATTCAAATTTCAAAGTCAATCCGCACAGTGTAGTCAAGATCACATCTAGATCTATGGAGGGCTTATTAATTTCACAACTCCAAACTCGCTAATCAAAGCTACTTAGCATGCCACTAATCAAAGCACTCACATCAGTTTTATTGCGCCAAACAAGGCAACAAAACCACAGCAATATTGAATCATGTTTCCTTACTTTGGCTCAATTAAGGTTTGACCTAAAGTCTCCAAGACTTTTTACTTATCTAAAGAATAGGATTACATTGTTCACATTTGAACATCTCTACTAAGTCTAGGTCAACCAAATTAACTTCCATAAGCTAAGTCAATTAGAGGAAAAAATGGACATTGGGATTAATCTGATTAGCATATCATAATATAATTTTGCCGCAAAAATCTAAATTAAATAGTAACAATATTACACAAGTCGCAAGATCGAAAATCCGCTATACTCATAATCATATCTTGTGCAACAAGTGACAATTATCTACAATTTAATTCAATTTATGCGCAAAATATTACTTTTCGGGAGTAAATCTACAAAACTTTCTCTCAACTGAACAACTCCCACTAACTATGGCATGCCTAAAGTATGATAAAATATTTAACTTCATAAAAGAAAACATGCTAGATTAATTTAATCACGGAATTAAAATTCACAAATATAAATAAATCCTGCTATTTAAAATAATAACATACTACAAGTTCTAAACATTTAAAAGAACTTAACATGTTGTATACAATATTTAAATAATGCCATAATAGAATATTCACAAATATAAATAAATCATGCTATTTAAAATAACAGCATACTACAAGTTCTAAACATTTAAAAGAACTTAATATGTTGTATACAATATTTAAATAATTCCACAATAGATTTCGATAATTTTTGCAATTTTTTGGAATTTTCTAAAATTGTAAGTAATTAATAATTACATATGAAAAAGTGCAAAAATCATACCAGTAAATACAATTACATAGCAGTAGTCTACTGTAAAAATTCCAAGTCCAAAATCCAAGTCATGCTCCCCTAAGAGCAATTTACCAAACAAAACCAAACCAAGCCTTGAGTCCCATCAAATGGGGTCGGCTAAATGAATCCTTCTTCTCCACGCGGCCCTATTAAAGGTCCTTTCATTAGTCAAATTAAGTAGATTCATATCTCTATTTACGACTGAAAAATCTAGAAATCCCCTAGATATTGATTTGTGATTATGTATCAATTTTAAGCAGTATATAACAATCCCAATCAAACAATCAAGACAAATCAACACAACGATTTTAACGTGGAAAAACCACAATTGGAGCACCTCCAATTGTGATAAAAAACCACGGGCAACAGCCACAAAACAATCCACTAAGAAGATATAAAGGAATTATACAGGTATACTCTCAATTACCTAGCGAATCCACGCCCGAATTGAACCAACTCCTATGTGCCTCTTCCAACCCCGTCTTCACCTCAGAATTGTCTTAACGATGAGCCACTCCAGAATCCACCAAAGCTTCAGGCTCGAATTCTTCAGAATCCACCGAAGAACAACTCTCTCTTTTGTATAACAAACAAAAAACCCTTTGATGTATACTCTTTAAACCATGAGTTAAATACTCAATCAAAACATCAAAGAAAACTAGCAAAATATCCCCAGATATAAACCTTAACATTTAAAAAGAATATCTGGAGCAGTAATCCTAGTTTTGGACTGAAACAGATACTTATAGAAATCTAGGACTGCGAAGCTTGCACGAGCGAAGACTCTCTCGCTCGAGCAAGGAACCAAAAACACGTGTTTTCCATAAGTGGCTTCGCTCGAGCCACGCACCCTTTGCTCGAGCGTACATTCATCTCTTTCAGGTTTTTACACAAACGTAGTCTTCGCTCGAGCAAGAACTCCTTCGCTCGAGCGAGCAAGGGCGGACATGCAATTTTGAATGCAATTTTGCATTTTGCTTCGAGGGTGCTGCCCCTCAACCCCGCCGTAGCGCTGTCCCCTGGACCCCCGCGAGCTGACCGGGCAGCTCGATCCCCGTCATAATCAGCGAAGTGACAATCTTGAAAGCATTAACATCACAAACTTCTCTGCAAGGCACAATTCGGGTTGGATTCGCATCTAAAACTTATATCCTCACTGAAATACAAGAGCGAATAAAATTACAACTGAAAGGAGTTTTTATCAAACGGGATTGCCAAGAATAAAAACCTAACAACAACGTTAGCCAACGTTAATCTAAGCCTACCCCGTCCCATAACACTCCCTTCTACCGTTACAGCATCACATCTCTTCACTACTGTCTCTGTTGGTCTCCGTTGAATGTGACCAAACCATCTCAATCGATTCTCTCTCAACTTATCTTCTATCGGTGCTACTCCTACCCATTCCCGAATACACTCATTCCTAATTCTGTCTTGTCTAATCTTGCCACACATCCACCTTAGCATCCTCATCTCAGCCACACTCATCTTATCTACATGTTTCTTCGTTGCCCAACACTCCGTCCCATACAACATCGCTGGTCTAATAGCCATTCTATAGAACTTACCTTTTGGTCTAGTGGGTATTCGTTTATCGCACAGCACCCCAGACGCACTTCTCCACTTACACCATCCCATCTTAATCCTATGGGCCACATCCGCATCAATCTCCCCCACTGTTGTGATAATCGACCCTAAATAACGAAAATGTTCACTCTTAGGCAATTCTTGGTTCTCAATCTTCACTCCTCCTCCGCTTTCATTGTTACTGTTACTAAATTTACACTCCATATACTCTGTCTTAGTTTTGCTTATTCGGAATCCTTTCGATTCAAGAGATTTTCTCCAAATCTCTAACTTTGTGTTAACTCCTTCTCTAGTCTCATCCACTAGCACAATATCGTCAACAAAGAGCATACACCATGGCACGTCATCCTGAATATTTCTCGTCAACTCATCCACAACTAAAGCAAAAAGATAAGGGCTTAAGGTCGATCCTTGGTGTAACCCAACAGTGATAGGAAATTCATTTGTCTCTCCAACAGGCGATCTAATAGTGGTCACCACCCTTCATACATGTCCCTAATCACATCAATGTAACCTTTTGTCACCCCTTTCTTCTCTAACACCCATCATATTATATCTCGGGGCACTCTATCATATGCTTTTTCAAGGTCGATAAACACCATATGAATGTCTCTTTTCTTTTTTCTATACTTTTCTATTACTATCCTCAAAAGATAAATCGCTTCCATACCCAAATTGATTCTCTGACACCTCTGTTATATCTCGCAATCGACGTTCCATCACTCTCTCCCACACCCCCAAGAGCAATTTAATGTAAAAATATTGAATTATTCATTAATGGAAAATAAAATATTTTCCATAAAATTCTGAAACTTTAACATCTTGTAGAAATATTAATTACAAGTCCAACGGTATAAGCCATGCTTCAATCAGAATTATAACGAATAATATAAAAGCAATTAACATAGTTTTGAATTAAAAAACAAACAAACAAGGCCTTGACACAGTCCCACGCCTGCATCAGTGCGTGGTAGAGGCGGAGACGTCAACGTGCGTATCGGTGACGTCAGCGCACGGGTCAGCACCACCCTCTTCTTCCTCAATGACTTCAATGGCTTCAACCCTCATCCAAAATTAGGGTTTGAGTTTTCTCCTCAACCGTAAGTCAAAACCAGGCCCATAATATACCGTTTCGAAGGTTTCGAAATAAGGATTTCAAATATATAATTTTGACAACATAAAAATAAATTATGTAAATCCAACATACAGTCAAAGTTACAAAAATTAAATATGAATCTTCATTTTCCTCAAAATTCGACCGTCCAATTTTTGCAAAACTTTGCAAATATGATCTAAATAATATAGATTACAACATATATGAAATTCAGGATGATCAAAGATGATTCAAAATACATCAATTTTTTGCACAAATCATATCTATACATATATTCATACACAAATAATACGAAAACACCCAACAATGGAGTAGAACTACTAAAGAACTACCCACAGTATTCATAGTACAAAGGCAGAATGGAGTAGAATTACTAAAGAACTACCTACACTATTCACAGTACAAAAGGTGGAATGGTTTATGGGAAGAGAGAATGTATAATTTTTTTGTTGTTAATTACAGAACCCAAGTTTTGTTTATATAGGAGAGTTAGTAGAACCATATGATAGATGTATTATCCCAGATAATGTCTATCCCATATCAACAACATCTAATTAATAATTATCATCCAATATATTGACAATTATCCCTATCAAGATTATCTCATATCTTGAAATATAATTTATTATTTTATTTGGATCTCTTCTAATCGGGTCATGCAACTATGGGCAACCCAATTAGGTCCGAGTTCTAAATCTGACCCAATTTCCAACAGAATCATTCACTTTTTAGAATTCATTGAGTAGAATTTTCATGCAAAAAATTAAAATGATCAGACGTCGATAGTTATGTGCTTGAATCAAATTTGTATTATAAAAAATGGATGACTATTCTTTAAATAATATGCCTTCTATTTTTTTTAAACAAATATGATTCAAACATAAAACTACTGATATCCAATTATCTTAATTTTTTTACATGAATATTCTACTCAAAGAGCTCTAGTCCCAAAATGAGCCTATCATGCCTTAATACTTTCTCAAGTTAAGATGTCAATTTGAAAGAAAGTAAACTCATACTAAATTACACCCGAAATTTCCTAGAGTCTCACTTTTACTTGTTAAGTTAATATTAATGTCCACAGATATTTATGTTTCCAAATTATTAATATAAACTAGCATATGATGAGTGCAATTCTTTTCTTCTTATATAAATTATGAAAGATTTACCCATAAATTTTATATGGGGGAATGTTGATCTATTTAGTTCTAAGAGTTTTCTTATGAACCAATTAGTCCTTTTTGTTTTGAAAAATTATATTTATTTGATTTGGTGCCATTTGAGTTTAAGTAAATGCCTTTTTGTGATTCATTTTTTCAATTTTCTGATTCGTTTTTGGGATGAGAATGGGAATGTGAGGTGTGGAAGATTCTTTTTAGAGGGATTGGTGGCTGAAGTGTTGGTTGTTGAACGTGGAAATTTGCCTTTCTATTAGTGTGGTTTTCTGGTGTTACATTGGAGTGTTACATTAAAATGCTATGTTTGTAAAAAATACACTAAGGAATTTGTTAGAATATTACGTTATTACGTTTGAGAAAAGCACATTGAGGAGTTTTTTAGTGTGTTACATTGATTGGAGTGTTACGTTTGGGAAAAATACATTAAGGAGTTTTTTAGTGTGTCACATTGATTAGAGTGTTACGTTTGGAAAAAGTACACTAAGAAGTTTTTTAGTGTTACATTTGGAGTGTCATGTTTGGGAAAGGAACACTAAGGAATTTTTTAGTGTTACATTGATTAAAGTGTTACACTTGAAAAAAGCATACTAAGGAATTTTTTTGAAATGCTACATCGTTACGTTTGATAAAGTACACCAAGAAGTTTTGTAGTATTACATTGGAGTGTTACGTTTGAAAAAAGCACACTAAAGAGTTTTTTACTATTACATTGGATTTAGTGTTACATTGGAGTGTTACGTTTGGAAAAAATACACTAAGTAGTTTTTTTGAAATGTAATGTTGTTACGTTTGAGAAAAGTTTTAGTGTGTTACATTAGAGTATTACGCTTGGGAAAAGTATACTAAGGAGTTCTTTTTTTTTTTAGTAATTTTAACATTATGAGAAAACTCACATTTGTCCCTCAATAGATAACACACTCATGTTTATGCTTGACCCTTTATGTAATTCACACTAGAATGAGACCTTTGGGTCTATAAAGAAAAAGGAAGGACCAAACAGTTCATAAGATCAAATAAAAAAAAAGTTCATAAGATCAGTATTTGAGATTTATTGATGCTTCCCCCACAAATTATTGTCATTTCTTCTCCTTTACAAAAAAAATGCTACAGTAATATACTCTTATACTTTAGGGCACTCAGTCCAAAAGTGCAAATTATAATTTTGTTTGGCCAGAAATCCAAGCTCTAAAACACTTTGTCTAAAAGGATAAGTTCAAGTAAAACGACCAAAATACTCTCTCTCCCTCTCTCTCTCTATATATATATATGATACACAAACACATTCCATAAAAATAAAAAAACTCTCTTCTCCTCTCTTAGCTTTCCGACCTCGCTGCCCACCACCTCACTGTTGCTGTCATCCGTCGCCGACATGGCTCCGCCACTGCAGCGGAGATCTAGAAGACCATCCGTTGCCACAGTCATCTTCGATATCCTCCTCTGCCACCACTGCTCTGACACCTTTGGTTCGATCACAGACTACAGATCTGCTCCGCCGACCAGATCTGCATCTCCAATCTCCATCTCCACCAACCAGATTTGCTTCGTCATCTTCGATTTGCCATCTCCGTTGACCAGATTTGCTCCGCCGTCCAGATCTACTCTACCGAAGGATCTGAGGACATGTGTATATTTATCATTAGATCAAAAAAAGGTTGCTTCCTTTTTCCAGATCTCCTCTCCAATTTCTAGTTCTACCATTTTGATTTGATCAGTTTATATACATTATATATCCATATATATATACATACACATCACTAGCTAAACTCAGTTTATATACATTATATATCCATATATATATACATACACATCACTAGCTAAACGTCAATTGCGTGCTCATTCGATCGTCTCTCTCTTTTTACTTTGTCTTGGCTTGCATTTTAGTTGATGATTTTGCTTCGAACTTCGTTGTGTATTCAGGTTGATTATGAGTGCGCCGACAAACAATTTCGACATGGATCAAGGAGCCCTAGAGATCGGCATGGGTAAGGCCTAAAATGTATATCATATATACATTGATTTTAGTCTTAGGCTTTGTTTGAGAAGTATCGGTTGTGTGGGTTTGGAGCTATTTTAGCCACAAAAAGACAAAATAGGCTTTTTAGCCCAATAAAATAAAACATTACATCTAACCCATAATCATTATATTCTTTTTCTCACAAAAAGTCAAAAAAGCCAAAAGCCCTTCCCAAACGAGGTTTTTTAACCCCAAGCTAAAATAACCAATAAGCCAAAAAGCTAACCCACTTTTCAAACGAACCCTTAATGATGTTGTGTATGAAAAATTGAAATGTTCTTATTTTGGTGATGAAAATCAACTTAAGTGTTTGATGGATTGTGGAAAAACAGTTGACAAGGGTTTTAGAGTTGTATTTTTCTTGTCTAGTTGGTACATTTTAATCACTTGTGTTTGCTTATCATTGACACTTGTTGTTGTTTCAGATCTTCTACATAGGGACTACCAAAGCGACTTTGCTAGGGTTTTGCAACCGGTAGACAGTGTGTGACCACCACCGAGCGAAAGGAGGTCCACAACTTGCCAGATCTGATATATATATATATATAGGGTTGAATCCGAGGGTGCTTCTTGGAAACAAAGACAAAATGAGCTCAAGCTATGATCTCGTCAAGCAAATGTTGTATCTGTATATTAGATTTCGACACGGTTTTCTTTGGATTTGGATTTGGGTTGTCCGTGGTGATCTTTGGATTTGGGTGTGTGTGTGTTTTTCTAATCTTTTATCAGTACATCTATTTGTCTTCGTGCATGTGTATGGTTGTTTATCTATGTGACATATATGTGTTATTTTTGATCTGTCTGTCTTTGTGTGTGTTTGTCTTTGTTGTTGTTCTTTTGTTTGATTGCAATAGATGAAAAAAAGATTTTGACAGATAGGGAGAGAGACAGATAGTGTAGGTTTAACAGATAGGTACAAAATTTCAACAGATAAAAAAGAAGTTTGGAAAATTTTAAACAAATAGATTGACTTTTGTATTTTTTAAATAGGTAGAGAATAGAGAAAGAACTTAAAGATCGAATTCTGATAGAAAAAATTGAACAGATAGTAAAATTTAAACAAATATTTGAACATATAAAGGGAAAATTTGAATTGATAGTAAAAAAAATTCAACAAATAGTTAAAAAATTTGAACAAATAAATAAAAATTTGAACAAATAGTTAAAATTTTGAACAGATAGATGAAAATTTTGAATAGATAGTCAAAAAAAGACAGCAGATAAATTAAGAGATAAAATTGGAAACAAAATGTCTTTCAAAACAAATAAAAATACCTCTCACCAAATTATTTCACAACTTGTGGACTTTTCACCAACAAAAAATATCAACTAAACCTAACATCTTAGACATCTTCCCAATTGGATCTATAACTAATTTTCTCTATACCTATTTCTAAAATTTAATATTTAAAAGATATCTATTTAATCTGAACTACTCATAAACAAAACACATAATAGAATTATATGCGAAAAAAAATATTTTACGAATTAATCTTTCTTACTTTTATTAAAGTATTCAAAATTTAAAATTAAATATTAACAATATTTCTTATTTTTTTCACCTACCTTATTTATATTTTAATATTAATTTATATTGAGTTTCTTATTTAACATAAAGTTATTTATTACGAAAAATTATATTTGATTTAAACTTTATATACCTATATATATAATTATATGTAATACATAATTAATCCATCTATTTCTTTCTTAATTTAATCACAACATACTTGTATTTAATGTTTTAAAATAAATTTTGTATTATTTTTTAAATGAATAAAAAAAATTAAATAATTAGTTTCACTTTTAATTTTATATTACTAATTCTTCTTCCCATTTATCTATTATTTATGATATCAAAATGAGTGTTTATTTTATTATGTTATAATTTAATATCACAACAACTCATTTTATATACATATATATATATATATATCAAAGTTATTTATACGTTTTTAACACAATAGGACTATAATTATCAAATGTAGAACAATAAAATTAATATTATCAAAATAAATAATTAGGAAAGCTTTTAAATTTTTTTACTATGCTTTTTCATATAACATTGGAATATATATTGTACGGGGAGGAAATAATTCTCCTCGTATAATCCTGTTGACCAAGTCCACGCTCCTCCGCACGACGTCGCTTTATCACCTGAAAACACAAACGTGAGCTAGCCGGCGGGTGTTTGCCGGAAACCTCTCCGATGCCTAAGTCAGAAAAACTTGACAAATAGACAAAGCTCTAAGTTCTCAGAAAGATTGTGCTCAATTACCTCCTTCAAGGTGATGCTTGTGGGCTTTTATAAGTTTTCCGTGGCACAATCCTAGTAGGACTTGTACTTCTCCATGCAGAGTCCTCCTAGGATTCATTCTCCTAAGGATAATGCTTATCCTTTTACACCCTCCCCCACTGCTTAAACCAAGTGGGATGGTTTTGTCCATGGCCGAATTACTATTTGACCGAAGTAAAAATGGCTATGCCGAGCCACAAAGTAGGTCGTACTAACAGTAGTTCAGTTCTTCTTCATGCCACACCATATCTCGGTTCTCTCATACATGAACCGTGGTGTGTTTGGACTGGTCCACTGAGTAACAACATTACAACCGACCTATCCCGAATTCAATTATGACCGGACTATCTTTTTGAGACCGGACTAACTCAAGTTGTCAACCGAAGCAGCTTTACATTCCTTTAGCCGAAGTAACTTTATCTCTTCTGACCGAAGTAAGTCAATCATCTCCGCAGAGCCGGAATAAATCTATCGCTCTTGAACCGGAGTAACTTTAACAACTTGGGCCGGAGTATCTTTTATCTCCCCTGGGCCGGAATAACCTTGCGGCCTTTTTACCAAGTCCTTGGTGCTTTGGGCCACGAAGCCCACCACATAGCTCGGCCTAATTTTTATCAAAAATTACCCTCTCAATTGCCCCTTAATTCCATCTGCATAGCATGATTTGGGATTACCAGTCCATCAGCCGAACTGGCGCCGTCTTAAGATTTTCCAGCCGAGCTAAAAATACTTTAGCCTCTCCAGCCGTGCTAAAAACTCTCGAACTTTTAAGCCGAGCTAAAGTTTACTTCGGGCTCCGTTTTGTCCGGTAAAAAACGTCTCTTCAATCATAGCGTCTGTAACACTTCCCATTCCAGTGACACGTGGCAGGCTCTGATAAGCCGTGGCCAACTGTTACGCCGCCCTGCAGAAATTTTGTACAATTCCCGCCTCTTTTTGCCGCCTTTTTCTCTCCCTTCTTTCACAAAACAACCTTTCTACTTCTTGAATCACTTACTCTACTGTTTTCATCTTCTTTCTGTGCCTCTACTCCTTCCATACTCAAGCTTGTGTTCTTTACTCGCTGCCACCGTTTCCGACTCCAGTCTTCCTTCTCTCTTCTCTGGTAAGAAAATCTAACCATCTTGCTTTCTATGTTTTCGTACTTTACTTTCCATGCTTTGTATGTTTTTTGCAAACATTTTTCTCCATTTGTTGCTTTACTTTCGTACTTTTATGAAAAAACCAGTAGAACTCCATGTGTGTATGAACTGTTATGTAGAAAACCACTTTTAGATCCAAAATCACATAGCAACCGAACTAGGATCCTGTTTGCCCCCAAATAGATAGATATTTGTAGTCAATAACCGAACTCGCTTTAGCCGAAATAAGATCACCAAGTTTTGAATATAGCAAACTAGGAACCTCGGTGGTCAACCGAACAAAGCTTTTGGGGCCAAGTCGGCTCTCTGGGTTCCTAAACCGAACTCAGAAAGCCGCCCCCAGAGGCTTAACCGAAGTAACTCTATTCACACTGCAGCCGATTTAGGCCTTGGGGCTAAACCAGCTCTCTTAGTCTTTTAGACCGAACTCAGAAAGCTGTCCCTAGACGTTAAACCGGTCTACCGAGCAAACTGCTCAAACCGAGCTGCCAAACCTTTAGATGAACCGAGATAGAACCAGCTAATTTGAGGCCGAAGTAGGGCTCTTATACCTTGCTTTTAAATTGTAGCACGGTCCACTGATCAGTGCTTTAACCCCCTGTTTTTTACTTTGCAGACTTAGGTTACCCAGGCACTCCTGCGTGCGCTCAACTGAGCTTCTGGGCACGATTACCGCACCGAAATAACTTATTCGTTAAATTATACAACAAATGGGTAAGTATAGGTATTTAGTTGAGACCCCTGGTGGGATGGCCGAATTCAGGAAGGACTATGATATACCGGATGACGTTCATTTGACTTTAGCAAAAAAGGACGTTATTCCATGGGACAACGAAGGTTTCGTTCCTTTTACTCTTCAATCCATAATTGAGACCGGACTACGGTTTCCTGTACAACCGTTGATCTGTGAGTTCCTTAGACAAACTAGGTTATGCCCCACCCAACTGTCCACCAATACATACCGTATTATTATGGGAATAGCCGCACTAAACCACCAAACCGGTTTAAACCTTGGCCTTGCCGAAATATTCCATCAATATTCCATCGGCTCGAAAGATGCTGGATGGGTCTATTACCTTAGGATCCGCCGCCGCCGAGAGAAGATTGTTAAGCACACACCGGACAAAGACCTTAATGATGATGACTTCTTCTGGGTCTCTGGGAATTTTGAGGATTTTCAAGCCCAAATTCCTAGCCGACCTATAAATTGGAAAATGGGAGAGCCTGGTAATTTAACTTCGGTCTTGTTCCTTGTATGTTATCTCGGTTTTTTAATCTATTGACCGAACTAACACTTCTTCTTTTTTGCAGATTTCGCCCACCTCCATTCCCTGTATAGCTATCCCAACCTTGCGGTTTTGCGAGCCGCACTACGGATTAAAGAAAGAAGTTGGGCTAAGCTTCTGAACTTCGAGCCGACCTACCGGTACAGCGGTCGCCGAAAAGCAAGGGTAACCGATTTCCTTCTTGAGGAAGCACCAGAACCGGACCCAACTTTACCCGAAATAAGACTTGTTCCATTAACTGCTGAGGAAGAAATGGCAAAGAAGAGCAGAGTCAGGGCCCTTCTAACTGCATCAACCAGAGCCGAAGTACAGCCATCCGTCGAGGTGCAGCCTGCTGTTGTGGCCCTCCCTTCTCAGCAGCCTTCCTCATCTCGCCCTTCCAAACGCGCCCGAAATACATCGACCGAACGGCAACTAGTCGATGAGGTTGAATCCATCCCCCAGAGTCCTCGACCTTCCCCCCGACCGGAGCAAACCGACCGAGCTGAATCTCCGAAGTGGGCTCCGCCGCTGACCTTCAACGACCGAGACATCAAAGCTACTGACTCGGTCGTGGCTGAGAAAGACCACCAACTGGCCTTTAACCTGGCCAAAAGTGTGTGCCTCCCCAAGGACATGGAGCACCACTTAAAGCAACTGAACACCGAAATGAAATCAATTCGGTCTGCTTCCAAGTCCATGATCTTGGTAAGTAGCTCTGTCTGTTGTTTCTGCCCGTATTTTCCAACTTTTACTTCGGCTGAAAAGAAATTTTTGTTTTGCCAGGCCTTACAAAAGAACAATATTACATACAAGAAAGTTCAAGAACTAAGAAAAACTACAAGGCAAGCAATGGCAGAAGCCGAGGCAAAGGCGGCCGAACTAGCGGAGGCCGAAAGGAAACTGTCCGAGCTTCAAGCAGAGAACGGTCGACTTGCCGATGTGGTTAGTTCGGCTGAAGCAGAGAGGCAAAAAGCGGCCATTGTAATGAAAGACAAATATCTGCGTGAGCTGCTGAAGCTTGAGAAGAGAAAAGACGCCGAAATAAGCGAATTAAAAAAGAACATGGAGGCGGCCGAAAAGGAGGGGTACAAGCGAGGTTACAAGGAGGCAGAGGAGGCCTATGTAAAACAATGCGACGCCGCCAAGGAGCTTTTCTTCAAGTGTGGCTGGAGGGCGGCTGTGGAGAAGCTCGGTCATGATCAACAGACCGAGGTCTTCGACCCTCCAGCTTACTTTATACCGAAGTCCCTTGCGGCGTATGCAGACGCTCTGCAACAAGAGTTTCTGGAGGACTCAGACACTGATGACTCCTCTGCTCCTGAAGACATTCCGGTTGTTGGTGCCGACCCGTCACTTCGGTTGGAACCCATGGTAGAGGACCTTCCTGTCGAGCAGCCGAATGAAGACGTGGTTCCAACCGAAGGAATCATGGCAGCCGAGAGTGAGCTTCCTCTTGAGACCGGTCTTCGAGTTGATGATGCGGCTTTTGATGCTGAAATTGATGAACTTTTCTCTTAATTTTTTCTTCTCTTTGTAACCGAAGTATGCCCCTTTGTAATGACTTTTCTTTGAATGAAAATTTTACGCAACTCTTATTCCGGTTGTTTGTGTGTATGCTTGCATTTTGTAATGTCTTCTATTACTTCGATTGTTATTTCGGTTTAGGCTGGTTAAAATATGCTTACTAGCCAACCACTCCTTAGCCGATATAATCACTTCGGCTGAGGAGTACAAAGTGTTGGTTCATTCCAGCCAACCACTCTTCAGCCATACACTCACTTCGGCTGAAGAGTAACAAGAGTTGGTTTATTCCAGCCAACCACTCTTCAGCCATACACTTACTTCGGCTGAAGCGTAACAAGAGTTGGTTTATTTCAGCCAACCACTCTTCAGCCATACACTTACTTCGGCTGAAGAGTAACAAGAGTTGGTTTATTCCAGCCAACCACTCTTCAGCCATTCACTTACTTCGGCTGAAGAGTAACAAGAGTTGGTTTATTCCAGCCAACCACTCTTCAGCCATTCACTTACTTCGGCTGAAGAGTAACAAGAGTTGGTTTATTCCAGCCAACCACTCTTCAGCCATACACTTACTTCGGCTGAAGAGTAACAAGAGTTGGTTTATTCCAGCCAACCACTCTTCAGCCATTCACTTACTTCGGCTGAAGAGTAACAAGAGTTGGTTTATTCCAGCCAACCACTCTTCAGCCATACACTTACTTCGGCTGAAGAGTAACAAGAGTTGGTTTATTCCAGCCAACCACTCTTTAGCCATTCACTTACTTCGGCTGAAGAGTAACAAGTGTTGGTTTATTCCAGCCAACCACTCTTCAGCCTTACACTTACTTCGGCTGAAGAGTAACAAGAGTTGGTTTATTCCAGCCAACCACTCTTCAGCCATTCACTTACTTCGGCTGAAGAGTAACAAGAGTTGGTTTATTCCAGCCAACCACTCTTCAGCCATTCACTTACTTCGGCTGAAGAGTAACAAGAGTTGGTTTATTCCAGCCAACCACTCTTTAGCCATTCACTTACTTCGGCTAAAGAGTAACAAGTGTTGGTTTATTCCAGCCAACTATTGAAGTTAGTTTTTCCAGCTAACTTATAGTATTTGGTTATTCCGACCAAATGTCCTGCAGCCTGGATCCTTATCCTGGGCTTAGGAAGGGTGTTGGTTTAATCCAGCCAACCTCTAAGTTAGTTTTTCCAGCTAACTTAGAATAGAATGCTTGCAATATACTTAAACTTTTACAAAGAACAACTTGTGCTAAAAAGAATTTCTCATTTTATTGAAGGAAGAGAAAATTACATATGTTTGAAAAAAGAAAAGCTAAAAGTAAAATAACTTGAGATTGGCCGTATTCCATGGCCTAGGGATTGCCTTGCCATCCTTGTCTTCTAGGTGGTATGCCCATTTGCCTGCTAATCCAACCACCTTATAAGGACCTTCCCAATTTGGGCCTAACTTGCCGGCTCCTGGGATCAAGGTGTTTCCCATTACTTTGCGTAGTACCCAATCCCCAATCTTGAATTGTCTTGGATGCACCTTTTTGCTGTATTTTCTGATTAACTCTCGTTGGTATGAGGCGATGTGGACTAACGCTCTTTCTCTTCTTTCTTCTGCAAGGTTGAGTTCTAAGGCTATGGCTTCTCCATTTAAGTCTGGATCAAAATTTTCGCTTCGAATTGTGGGGAGGCCAACTTCTAGTGTGATTACTGCTTCCATTCCATAGGCTAAGGAGAATGGTGTTTCTCCAGTTGATCGCCGAGGAGTGGTGCGGTAAGCCCATAAGACGTGAGGAAGTTCATCCGCCCACTTGCCTTTTGCTTTCTCTAGCCTTTTCTTTAGTCCATCCAAGACGACTTTATTCGATGCTTCAGCTTGTCCATTTGCTTGAGGATATGCCGGTGTGGAATTGTAGAACTCTATCTTGTATTCTTCACAAAAGCTTCTGAAGATTCTGCCGTCGAACTGAGTACCGTTGTCTGAGATGAGTGCTTTTGGTATGCCAAACCGAGTGATGATATTCTGCCAAACAAACTTTTTCACATCTTTTTCTTTGATTGACGCCAATGCTTCTGCTTCCACCCACTTTGTGAAGTAGTCTGTTGCTGCGAGAAAGAATTTTCTGCCGCCGGGTGCTGTTGGAAGTGGTCCTACTATGTCCAAGCCCCACATTGCGAAAGGCCATGGGCTAGTTAAGGGTAGGAGTTCTCTTGCTGGTTGATGTATTTGGTGTGCGAATTTCTGGCATTTTTCACACTTCTTCACATATTTCTCTGAGTCTGCTTGCATATATGGCCACCAATATCCTTGCGAAATAGCCCTGTAAGCGAGCGACCTTCCCCCTTGATGACTTCCACACACCCCTTCGTGTATTTCAAACAGGAATGCTTCTACTTTGCTGGGATGAACGCACTTGAGGTAAGGCCCAGAGAACGACTTCTTGTATAATGCCAAAGATGGAGATAGCCAAAATCGCTGCGACTTTGCCCTTATTCTGTTGGCTTCTTTTTTCTCTTCTGGTAGGATGCCGTCTTTCAGGAACAGGATGATGGGATCCATCCAGGAAGGGCCTAATTCTGCGCAACATACTTCTTCTGCTTCGGGGTCTTCTATGCTTGGCCTTGGTAAGAAGTCGATGAGTAATGGATGAGGGATTGATGTATCTGCCATTGAGGCAAGGCCTGCTAGCTCGTCCGCTCGGCTGTTTTCCTCCCTGCCAATTTGTTCTATCCTTACCACATCAAACTTCTTGATCTCTGTTCTGACTAACTCTTGGTATTTGGCCATTCTGTCGTCCTTTGCTTCGTATTCGCCAGAAATTTGGTTTACCACCAGCAGAGAGTCACTGTACACCATTAGTTCGGTTGCTTTCATGAAGTGTGCCGACTTGAGTCCTGCGAGAAGCGCCTCATACTCCGCTTCGTTGTTGGATGCTGGGAAGCCAAGGTTGATTGCTTGCTCTATAACCAGGCCGTCTGGAGAGATGAGGACTATGCCAAGCCCTGCACCATGTCGGTTGGATGCTCCATCCACAAAGAGCTTCCACATCTCTCTAACGAATAGTTTCCAGCAAGTGGAAGGATCAGACGATGCCGTGGGGTCAAGGATGGTGTTTTCTTCAAAGTCCATGTTGGCTGTCTGCCCTTCGTCCTCTGTTTGAACTGCTGGTGAGCCTTTGTTTGTCTCTTCCTTGTTGTCCTTAGTATGGTCTGCCTTGGTGCTTGATTGACTACCTTCCACTAGGGGTTGCGCTATTCCGGCGTCAACTTCCGTCCCTAGTTCGGTTGTGTCAGTCAGGTCGACTGGGCAGATATGATGACTTCCAGGAGTAAACTCTGCGACAAAGTCTGCCAAAGATTGGGCTTTTATTGCGGTCTTGGGTTGGAACTTAATGTCGAATTGTCCCAACTCCACTGCCCACTTTAAGATTCGCCCACTAAAGTTCGCCCTTTCAAATAGAGCTTTTAGTGGAAAGGCCGTGAGGACGACTATGGTGTGGGCGTGAAAGTAGTGTGCCAATTTTCTGGATGTCATCATTAATGCTAGTGCTAGTTTCTCCAAGGGTAAGTACCTTGTTTCGGCTCCCAATAATGTCTTACTGACATAAAAGATGGGCAAGTGTTGTATTCCTTCTGCACGAACCAACACTGCGCTAACTGCGTGCTGAGAAACTGCCAGGTACAAAAAGAGTTCTTCACCAGGTACTGGAGTAACAAGTAGTGGTGGGGAAGACATGTACTCCTTCAAGCTTTCCAGAGCTCGGTCGCATTCTTCATCCCACTCAAACTTGGCCTTTAAAGCTTGGAAGAACGGTCGTAGTCTGTCCGACGACCTGCTTATGAACCGGTTGAGTGCAGCCGCCATACCAGTGAGATGCTGCACTTCTTTGACTGAGTTTGGTCTCTTCAACTCCTGGATTGCTTTGATCTGAGAGGGGTCTGCTTCTATACCTCGGTTGGTCACCAGGAAGCCCAAGAATTTGCCAGATCCAACTCCGAATGCGCATTTGGATGCATTGAGGCGCAACTTGTGTTTCTTCAGGATCTGGAACATCTCGTTTAGGTCTTTAAGATGGTCTTTCTCATCTTTGCTTTTGACCACCATGTCGTCGATGTAAGCCTCCATAGTTCTGCCTAACAATGGTTCAAACATCTTGGTGACCATCCTTTGGAATGTCGCCCCTGCGTTCTTTAGGCTAAAGGGCATGACCTTGTAGCAATATAACCCCCTTGGTGTCGTGAAGGACGTGACCTCCTGGTCTGGTTCATGCATGGCGATCTGGTGGTAGCCTCTGTATGCATCCAAAAAGCTAAGTCGGTTATGCCCTGCCGTTAGGTCCACCAGTTGATCTATCCTTGGTAGAGGAAAGCTATCTTTTGGGCACGCCTTGTTGACTGTTTTGTAGTCGACGCAGACACGCCATTTACCATTCTTTTTTGGCACTACGACTGTGTTGGAGATCCATCTTGGGTAGTGCACTTCCCTTATTGCTCCTGCCTCCAGCAGGTTGCCTACCTCTTCTGCCACTATTTCGGCGTGGTGGAGTGCCGATCTGCGTGTGCGTTGAATGACAGGTCTGGCGGATGGGTGGACATTGAGTTGGTGACTGATGAAGTTTGGGTCAATACCTGGCATGTCGTAGGGCGTCCAGGCAAACACTTCGATATTAGAGGTCAAGAATTCCAAGACCTCTGATCTCTCAGTGCTGGACAACGATGAGCCAAGCAAGAAGAACTTTTCCGGGTTCTTCTCATCTATTTTTACCTCCACCAAGTCCTCCACCGCTTTCTGATCAGCCTCTTTGCCGACGTCCGCGAATAGTTCATTACTCTCGGGTTCTTCCACCGAATGAACGTATCCTTTGGCAGTTCGGCTTCCATTTGCTGTGGCGAAGCACTGTTTTGACATGATCTGATCGCCATAGACTTCTTCAATTATACCGGCGTCATTGGGGAACCGCATTACCTGGTGGTATGATGACGCTACCGAGCGCATGGCATGCAGCCATGTTCTGCCTAGGATGATGTTGTAGGTGGAGGGGACCTTCAATACCCAGAACTCCACTTGTTTTGTTACACTTCCTGCTCTGACTGGAAGGATTATTTTGCCGACAGGCCACTCTGGCATGGAGTTGAATCCAATCAGGGGAGAAACTGCAGGTGCCAAGTCTTTGTCTTGCAGCTTTAGTTGTTTGAATGTGTCGTAATACATGATCTCACATGAATTACCCTGGTCAATCAGAATCCGCTTGACGTCAAAATCCTTGACTCGGAGAGTGACAACCAGGGCATCATTATGGGGGCAGTAAATTCGTTCTAAGTCCTTATCCGAAAAGGACATGACGTTTGTTGCCTCTGTCCTCCCCTTCTTGATGGCAGGTTGGGCACTTAATACTTCCCTAAAGTGCTCAGCCTTCTTGATTGAACCTCTGAGCTCGCATACGCGCTCAGGTTCAAAAACTCCATGAATTACATTGATAATGCCTTGAGGTGGTGCATCGATTGGCATTCTATTGGGGTGGTCATTATGATCTTGGGGGGCCGGTTGCGCTCCTCCTTCAATGTATTTGTCCAAGTGGCCTGCTGCCACCAATTCTTCCAAGTGCTGTCTCAGTGGCGTGCAATTCTCAGTTCGGTGCCCCTTTTCTTTGTGGAAGGTGCACCGTGATCTGTCGTCGTAATTCTTCTGAGCTTCCCCTAGCTTGGCTGGCCACTTGACAAATGGCTCGTCTTTTATTTCGCTTAGAATTCGATATATTGGTTTTTTGAACACCGTTGTTATGGCAGTGCGGATTCTCAACCATCTTTTGTCTGGGTCTTCTCCGTTATCTCGTCTGCCACGCCCGCTTTTATTCTGTCGATCTACTGTATTGACCTTTGCTGAGGTCTTCTTTTCTGGTACTATGATTGCACTAGTTTTCGCTTTTGCACGTGCGCCATCCTCTTCTACCCTGATGTGCTGATGCACTCTCTCCATCAGGGCCTCCATGGTGAGGGGTGGCGTCATGGTAATTGAATCCCTTAGTCGGTTCCCTACTGGTAGGCCTCTTTTATATTGCGCAATGGCTAGATTGGTGGGGCAGTCTCCAATCTGGTTGAATGTCTCCCAGTAGCGACTGTTGTAAGATCTGAGGGTCTCTTTTTCACCCATGTCGATGGAGAGTAACTGGTCTATCTCCACCGGTGTTTTAGTATTTGTCCGAAACCTTGTTACGAACGCTTCTGCCAATTGGGCCCAGGAGGCTATGCTGCCCTCTGGGAGCTTTTCGAACCAAGTCAAGCCTAGGTCGCCCAGACTTGACGGGAAGAGTATGCACATTAAGGCCTCGTTTCGCCTGTACACAGCCATGACTTGGCGAAAGTGGCTCAAGTGTGAATACGGGTCCGTCTTCCCTTCATATGTATTGAATTTCGGCTGAAGGAAACCTGATGGTAGGGGTGCGTTTTCGATCGCTGGGACAAACGGCGAAGTCTGTAGTCTTGCCAATGCCTTGTCTGCTGGTTCGTAGGCCGGTCGCGGTATTGGCATTCCAACCTCAACGCTTCCATGCGTCCGAGGAGCCAACCGTTCTAAGGCCGAAACTCGGTGTGGATCCCTTGCCCTGGCATCTTCCTTGCATCGTGCTTTTTCTTCGAGCACGGTTCGTAAGTCGGATGACCTGGGCAGCTCCGTTTGTCTAGATCTGGTTTGGTGTGAATGTGAAGGCCAATACGTGCTTCCTTCAGTGTATGATCTTTCGGATCTCGTCCTCTCAGACCTGGAGTGACGAGTCCTTGAAGATAAGGAGTGAGTGTCGCCTGTCCTGAGGCTTCTGCTCTCTCCTTGGGAGGGTGTAGTATTCCTACTACGATTCTCTAAGTGGCGAGGGGGCGTCTTGTGCTTGCGCCCCTCTCCTGTCGCCACATCTTTGGTCTTCATCTGGCGTTTTAATGCTTCCATGTCTGCCGCCATCTTCCGAATTAGTTCATCTTGTTCCTTTACGCGATCTTCCAGGGCTTGAGGATCAATCCTCCTCCTTTGCCTGTCAGGACTTTGAGAGTGACGAGGGCTGCTATTCCGCCTTCCCCTGCCACTCCTCCTGGAGTTATGCTGTTGGGGCTCCAAATCTGCCATAGGAGGGACAGAGGGTAATCCTTCACGCCTTGCGCCCCCGTCTGGAGTTAGTCCGTCGACGGCGGACTGCGGTAGTTCTTCAATGTGTGCCATTGATTTGAGAGAAAGGAGAAGCTTAGTCAAGAGGTTTTTGTTCTTGTCTGTTCTTCCCACAGACGGCGCCAATTGTACGGGGAGGAAATAATTCTCCTCGTATAATCCTGTTGACCAAGTCCACGCTCCTCCGCACGACGTCGCTTTATCACCTGAAAACACAAACGTGAGCTAGCCGGCGGGTGTTTGCCGGAAACCTCTCCGATGCCTAAGTCAGAAAAACTTGACAAATAGACAAAGCTCTAAGTTCTCAGAAAGATTGTGTTCAATTACCTCCTTCAAGGTGATGCTTGTGGGCTTTTATAAGTTTTCCGTGGCACAATCCTAGTAGGACTTGTACTTCTCAATGCAGAGTCCTCCTAGGATTCATTCTCCTAAGGATAATGCTTATCCTTTTACACCCTCCCCCACTGCTTAAACCAAGTGGGATGGTTTTCTCCATGGCCGAATTACTATTTGACCGAAGTAAAAATGGCTATGCCGAGCCACAAAGTAGGTCGTACTAACAGTAGTTCAGTTCTTCTTCATGCCACACCATATCTCGGTTCTCTCATACATGAACCGTGGTGTGTTTGGACTGGTCCACTGAGTAACAACATTACAACCGACCTATCCCGAATTCAATTATGACCGGACTATCTTTTTGAGACCGGACTAACTCAAGTTGTCAACCGAAGCAACTTTACATTCCTTTAGCCGAAGTAACTTTATCTCTTCTGACCGAAGTAAGTCAATCATCTCCGCAGAGCCGGAATAAATCTATCGCTCTTGAACCGGAGTAACTTTAACAACTTGGGCCGGAGTATCTTTTATCTCCCCTGGGCCGGAGTATCTTTTATCTCCCCTGGGCCGGAATAACCTTGCGGCCTTTTTACCAAGTCCTTGGTGCTTTGGGCCACGAAGCCCACCACATAGCTCGGCCTAATTTTTATCAAAAATTACCCTCTCAGGAAAGCTTTTAAATTTTTTTACTATGCTTTTTCATATAACATTGGAATATATATATATATATATAATTTTGTATCTTAATTCATATAACATTTGGCCTCTTTTTTATCAAAAATTTATTGATTGTTTGAATGAAAAAATGATAGTGTCATTTCTTTTACATTGGAATATATATTTTAGCTTTTGTATCTTTGAATTTTCACACAATTTGCAGTAGTTTTGGTCTCTTTAACCTTATTAAGAACGAGTCAATGTAATTATGTCAAAATTATATGACTTATTATATTTTCTCTAAATCTCAAGGGAGGTTACTATAGTTTACCCAATTTAATTTATACATGCTTCCCTCTATATAAATCATGGATGAAAATTTTCTAAACTTGACCGTTATCTTATGCTTATGGGAGTCACCACGAATCCTATTTTAATAATTTGAACAATTCATGTTATATGATTTTATATAGGAAAACGCTATGAATCTCAAATAATTTACTATATATTTTACCAAATCTTTTACATGGTGGGAGACCCACACAAACTCACATGTGTGTGGGTCCCATACTTAAGTGAGAGGTTTGATAAAATATTTGGTAAATTATTTGGGATCTCTAGCATTACTCTTTTATGTGTAAGTGTATTCATCTCAAAACAAATTGAGTTTTTTGGAGACAAATGTGATAAAATGTTAAGATTATTGGATAAACCTAATTTTTTTCATGAATTATATACACAGAAGATTCTACAAAATAAACAGTCTGAATCATCGAAATAGAACCTATGATTGGTCCTATAAGCCCTACCATAATGGTCAAGTTCGAATTTAAAGTTGAGAGAAGCCCATTCCACATATACTAAAGATCAACAATGCACATGTGAATATTTGATAATTTATTTAGAGTTTCTAACATTTTTGAATAAAGTTATAACATATAAAGAAAAGAGAGAGAAGTGACATGGATTTAAATAAAGTGTTTTATTTTTGAGTAACCAAGCCCACACCACGTAAAAGCTTTTTACATTTGTCTCTTATACTTTTTACAAAATAAGTATTATAAATTAACATATTTACCGTTATCAAATCAATTTAAATGCATGTGGATGATCTATCCATTATAATTCAAATTATTGAAGTGAGGGCTTGCAGTAAATCTAACAAGGCCAAATAACACGATCCAGTCCAGGACACAATCTGTATCCAAACGAGAAAGAAATACAAGTACTCACCTTTTAAACGTTTATCCTTGATAGTGAAAGGTTCCGTGATTGCTTCTCTAACTCTAATTCCATGAGAACCATCATCATCAACGATTCTTGCACCTAGCCTGAATTCAAACATAACCTAGAACACCAATCCCTCTTTCAAGATTCACACGAAAATCTCCAGCAAGAACAGCTATTTTTTTCCCTTAGTTTAACAATCTTACTATTGAATTCTTCTTTTGTCCAATTTTTTCCATTAAACTCGCTCTCAACAACTACTATTTGCACAATTGCTGAGGCTTCAGAGCCAGAGTTAACAACTTGTCCAGTAAGAGAATCAAACAAAGCTACTTCTATGGAGGTATCTATCTCTTCCCTTCCAGTCCATACAACATGAGGGAATGTCTTTGTGAAGTTTAGCTCTAATCTTCTTTCATTCTCTGGTTCCAATTCAAAGTGCCCATTGTTTACCTGGAAACATGGTAACAACATCAAGATGTGAGTACTGTCCGAAATTAATACAGATGGGGTAAACACAAAATAAACAATATAAAATATATATTTGTATATAAAAGAGATGATAATACTATTTTTTTCATCCATATAACTAATAAATTATGGATGAAAAAGGAAATAAGTGTCATATCAATTAAGGGAACTCAATAAATTATGCCAAAAACTATGAGACTTATTATATCTTTTTAAATATCAAGGGAGATCAGTGTAATTTACCATATTTTTAATAAAAGTCTATATTTTTAAATATTTTTTCAACGATTTTGCAGATTGAGTTCTTTAATTTTTGATTTGATTTGATTTTTTTTTACAAATATGCATTATTTGTTGACTCGATTAATTTAGTTCAATTGATAATATTGTTAGCATTTTTAAGGAAAATTATAATTAAATTGGTTGAAATAACACACTTAGTTGAGTAAATTACCCATAAAAATATTACACATAACACTTGTGTGCATATTTTCAATAAAAAATGCTAAGAATTGTAATTAATTAATGCTACGAATTGTAATTAATTAGACCAAAATGAGACAAAGTCATAAATTCATGATCAAAATCGAACCAATTAAAATTATATGAATTAAAATAATACAATAACCAAAATACAAGGATTGGCATTGTAATTTGCCAAAAAACAAAACAAAACAATTTAAGTCGATTCGATAATTGTAACTTGTTCAATTTATTAGGTTTGTCACAAACAATTATATGGTTTATTTTTTAAAAACATAATTGCCATCTACTTTTTTGGTGATAAATGACATAAATTGAATAAGTTACGATTATTAGATCGACTTAATTTTTTTGTGTGAATGCAATATATGAAATGTTCAACAAAATGAACCGTTTAGATCATCGAAACAGAACTCGTGGTGAGTCTCACGGCTCCAAACAACGCTCTCTAGTTTGCCTCTATTTTTTATACATGTCATATTTTTTATGATAAATATTATGTAATTTTTTAGTATAATTATGATAATTTATAATTCACAAATAAACTTAGCATTTTGATAATAATAAAAAAAACTATGTAACATTATTGTTACAAAAATTAACTTAATTTTTTTCACCACAAAGCATCGTTGGTACCTCTATCAAATAATTATATAACATTTATCATAAAAATAAATAACGCGTAACCAAAAAATGGTATAGAAGGTAAAGATGACAAAATTCACCACCCGATTGTATTTAATCAAACCCGATCATAATAAAAAAACATTTTCAAAGAGCATTAATAAAGTAGGATCAAGTATAAGGATAGGTAAATCAAAATTATCAAGATTATGATGAATTTAAAGTCGTATCATTAAAATAGTTAAATTTAAAATAAAAAATTCACACAAAATCCCAAAATTATGGACCATTTTCATCCCTGCATATGGTAAACTCCCAAAGTGATTACCCTTTTCTAATCACGAAAAGAACATGCTTCCAAAATGATTCCGCATGATAAATCATTCTAACCCACCATTTATAATGAAGGATCCGTTTGACAAGTTAGGTTAGCACTAAAATAATTAATCACATCATTATTTATCTTTTTTATAATATATTTTCATAAAATAATTAAAAAATTAATTAAAATATCTTATTCCCAAACATCCCCCAAAAGATATGGAAATTACAAGTACAGATGCACATCAAAACAAAATATGTGAAGGGACCAAATCAAAGCAGCAGAGTTGAGAATGACAAAGCTGTCCCAAAATTCAGGATATATATATATGAATAAACCCAAAATAAATGAACCAACTTTTTTTGTTTTTTTTTTAACTGACAATAAATGAACCAAAATTGAAAAATACATTAATGAGCTTTCCGAAATTCAACAGAGTACATGAAATCAACAGAATTCAGCAAAAAGAGGCAATTATATTATCGGACTTACAAGTCCTCTGTGAAAATAGTCTATGCGATTCACGATCCATTCTTCAACTTAGAGACAAAGAAGGATTGGGCTCTGCGATTCACGATCGCTGAAAAACATGATGTTTGACTGTAGGCACGCCTCCACACCCCCACACCCACACATCCTGCAATGTTTGCCATTTTACCGATTTTGACTCTGTCAGAGAGTGAGAGTGAGAGTGAGAGTGAGAGTCAGAGAGAGAAACTTTTTTTTTAAAATATTTTTTTAATCTAAATCTATTATTTAAATACGGCATTTATAATAGCTAAGCTCATCCTCTCTTTCCCGTTGGTATTGAGACATCTCAATAAGCCTGTGCCAATAATGTTTTGTTTGGTTTTGTTTATAAATTAGGAAATAGATTTAAAAAGAGAAAGTAAAACATAGATACAATTTAATTATATTTTATCTATTTTTTTCTCTTTTATTTTTAAATTTTTATCTAAATTCATAAGTAAACACAACGTAATAGGGTCACAAATTAACAGAGTCGTTCGTAAACAAGTTCGAGTTCGACTCGGTAGAAACTCGTTCAAAATTTTATTAATTCAAATTTTATTTAAAATTTTGATAGAAACTCGGTTCATTAAATTTTTATTTAAAATTTTAATAAATAAATTCAAACATACCAAAATTTTGTTCGTTAACTCGACTCGTATAAGATTTATTTAAATATGTATAAAAAAATAGGATAAATATGTCATGTATATATTTAAATAATAGTAATGATAGATATTGTTATTTTAGTAATCACTTTTCTTTTATATATTGTATATATAATTGTGTAATTAAAATTTTAATTATCATAAGAAAATATAAATTTATAATTTTTTTGACTTGTGAACATGCTTAAGTTCGAGTCAAGCCTAAACTAACTCGACTCGAACTCAGTCCATTAAATTTTTATTGAGCTCAAAATCAAACTCGTTAAAATATTAATAAATAAGTACAAACATACTAAAATTTGACTTGACTTAACTCGTTTACAAGCCTTAAAATAGCAAACAAAAATCCTATTTTCAATCCAAAAACAATTTGATGTTAGTGTAAATGATGAAAATAAAGACGCATTTCCAATCCAATATAAAATCGTAGAGATAAGGGCAAGCCAAAGTAATGACTAGAAAAATTTGAACTTCTAAAAATTGCATTAGAAGTCTCAATAATTTAGAATAATTATAATAAAGTTTTTACAGGAGTCATAATACTTTAATTTAGATCTTTGTGTTGGACAATCTTCACTGTATTTAAAAGATTTAATTCTATTGTGTACACAACAACAAATAGAATTTAAAGAAATAAAGAAAAGGAGAGAACTTGTTTGATTACAAAAATCAAACTCGAAATAAAAAATAAATAAATAAAAACAGATTTTATTTTGTTACAAAAACAAAATTAAAATCTGATTTAAATAAATAAAAACAACCCTGAAAATAAATCAAATAACTTACTTGATTTAATTTCTTCGAATTATTTTCTGATCAAGTCCAGTGTTTGACACTGTGTCCTTAACACAGATTCGTCCTCTCCACGGTGCTTTCAGAATTTGGACGTCTATCTCCCAGGATGAAATGATCTTACTACAAACAATAGCAGCACTACAAATTGTTTGCCTTACGAACACACTAAGTGTTTACACTCTTTCTTTTGGAAATAAAATGCAGCAAGATGAAGAATATAATTAGCAGAAGTGAAATACGAAATTTCTCAATGGAAAATATCAAATGAGGGTGGTCCTATTTATAGATGTGAAGGTGGCTCTTGGATTTGAATTGAACAGGTATGTGGCTCTTGGTTTTGAATTGAACAGGTATGATACCTGTTGGTTTTGAACTAATTCCAAACTAATTTATTTCTGTTTGAAAACGGGAAGGGCCCTGTTTGGATGAACAAAAAATCCAAACCAATTTAATTTGAATTCTGGATTTTATTTTAAAAAGATTAGAAGCCCAACCCAACCACACACTCGCGCCCAGGCCCAGGCCCAAGCCCGCCCGACCGGACGGACGGCGGCGGCGCGCGCGTGTGGTGATTTTTGGGTCCAATGGGTCTAGCCCATTTTGCCCATAACCTCTCCCTCTAAAACACTTAGGTACCCCTTGGGGCACACCCCAAGTATCTCACCCTAAGCCTTATAAACTCTTTCAAAACTTCCCACCAAATCAATGTGGGACAAGCCAATTTACAACCTTAAGAAATTTCCACCAAAACTCCATTTCCATGGAGCACACTTTGGCTTCAATTTCCCATTCACTCGGTAATGGTTTTGAGCAACCAAATATACCACGTGAATCACAACGCGGCATAGAACGCGTTACCACTTTGACCCGAGTAAATCGACACTCGGGGCCCACCTAAAAAATAGACCGAACATAGGAAAAAATTCTGGTTTTATCCAGAATTTTATAACCATTTCCAACAATCCCCCACATGAATGGAATTTGATGACAACGGAAATGCAACAATATACAGACTTTAACGAAAGAGTATAAGTCGAAAATATCTTGCATCAGGATAGGTAGTTTTCGGCTTTGAACGTTCCCTAGTGATAACCTATCAGACTTACTGGCTAACCAATGGACGTGATGCCTTGAATTGTTCAGCCGTTTGTGTAAGTCAAGACAATAGATTTCACACAAAATATCTTCTAACACATTGTGGTTCTCACTGTTGTGTTCATTTTGGCCTTGAACGCACCTGGTTTTCATAAGTGTTTCTAGAGAATTTAGCCTCTTCATTCTCATAGAACCGGCCCCAGTTCAACACTCATATAGGTGATTCTTATTGTGAGTATCTCCTTATACTCATCTTGATTTTATGCCTTAATCAAGATATAAGTAATCATTAAAAGCAAAGCTTATCCTTATACCCCTGCATACAACATATGTTGCAGATATCACTCTCACCATAGGAATGGGTAGGGAATTTTTAATCCCTTGGCGATTTCTGGTGAGCCATACATAACTTAGTTGTCCCTTTGAACTTAGTTCTTGGGATCTCCAGTCATATAAGTAGGGTTACCATTATGACGACTCTTATGTAATAGGCTTTTAATCCCATCCCCTTTGATGAACTATACACTAGCTCTTTTGTCAAACCTTTTGTTAACGGATCCGCAATATTCTCTTTAGATTTTATATAATCTATTGAGATTATTCCGTTTGACAACAATTGCCTTACGGTATTATGTCGACGACGAATATGTCGTGACTTACCGTTATACATGTGATTCTGTGCCCTGCCTATTGCAGATTGACTATCACAATGAATGCAAATAGCTGGCACAGGTTTTGGCCACATTGGAATGTCTTCTAAGAAGTGACGAAGCCATTCTGCTTCTTCACCTGCTTTGTCTAAAGCAATGAACTCGGATTCCATTGTGGACCGTGCGATGCAAGTTTGTTTCGTGGACTTCCAAGAAACAGTAGCGCCTCCTATAGTAAAGACATATCCACTAGTGGATTTTGAATCTTTAGTATCCGATATCCAATTGGCATCACAATAACCTTCGAGTATTGCTGGATATCGAGTAAAGTTCAAACCATGATCACGTGTAAATCTTAGATATCTAAGAACCCGAATGATCGCTTTCCAATGGTCTTCTCCAGGGTTACTAGTGTACCTACTCAATTTACTGATAGCATAAGCTATATCAGGACGAGTACAATTCATTAGGTACATTAGGCTTCCAATGATTTGGGAGTATTTTAACTGAGACACTGCATCACCTTTATTTTTCGATAAATAAAGACTGATGTCTACAGGTGTTCTAGCTAAATTCAAATCATCCTTGAAAAATTTATCAAGAATTTTCTCAATATAATGAGATTGAGATAATGCATATCCGTCAGATGTTTTAGTAATTTTCATTCCTAATATAACATCAGCGACCCCCATATCTTTCATATCAAATCTTTTGTTAAGCATTTGCCTAGTTGGTTTGATCATGTTTTGACTGCTTCCAATGATAAGCATGTCATCCACATAAAGACAAACTATGACATATCATTGGTCAGTGTTTTTAACATAGACGCATTTGTCACATTTGTTTATCTTAAACCCATTAGTAAGCATTGAATGATCAAATTTTTCATGCCATTGCTTAGGTGCTTGTTTTAATCCATAAAGGGATTTTACAAGTCGACAAACTTTCTTTTCTTGCCCTGATACTACAAACCCTTCGGGTTGTTCCATATAGATCTCTTCATTTAGATCACCGTTTAAGAAAGCTGTCTTAACATCCATTTGATGTATTTCTAAATTAAACAACGCTGCTATAGAAATAAGCATGCGAATGGATGTTATTCTTGTCACAGGGGAATATGTGTCAAAATAGTCCAGACCTTCCTTTTGTCTGTAACCTTTAACAACAAGTCTTGCTTTAAATTTATCAATTGAACCATCTGCTTTCATTTTTCTCTTGAATATCCATTTATATCCAAGAGGTTTAGAACCTGGTGGAAGATCCACCAATTTCCAAGTATGATTTTGCATAATGGATTCAATTTCATTATTAACAGCCTCTTTCCACAAAGGTGCTTCAGGACCTGTCATTGCTGCCTTAAAGCTTTGAGGTTCATTTTCTAACAAGTATGTCAGAAAATCTGGACCAAAGGATTTTGATGTTCTTCCTCTCTTACTTCGTCTAGGTTCATCATTAGTTAAATCCTGTTGGTCAAGACTATTACTAGTCTCTTGTGTTTGATTATCATTAGTCTCTTGACTTTGTGTACAATCATAAGTTCTTTTCTGTGAACTTAATTCCTGTCCTTTCTTGTAAGGAAAGACATGTTCAAAAAACACAGCATTCCTTGACTCTATAATAGTGTTCACATTTATATCAGGTATTTCTGATTTATAAGTCAGAAACCGATATGCACTACTATTCTGAGCATAACCAATAAACACACAGTCTATTGTTTTTGGTCCAATCTTAGTCTTTTTAGGAATAGGAACTTCAACTTTTGCCAAACACCCCCACACTTTTAAGTATTTGTAGGAAGGCGGTCGACCTTTCCACAATTCATAAGGAGTGCTGTTGGTTTTCTTGTGGGGTATTCTATTAAGAACAAAATTAGCAAACAATATTGCTTCCCCCCACAAGTTCTGTGGTAAGCCTGAACTTAGTAACATGGCATTCATCATTTCTTTTAGGGTTCTATTCTTCCTTTCAGCAATTCCATTTTGCTGTGGAGAATAAGGGGTTGTAGTTTGGTGAATAATGCCATGTTGTGCACAAAATTCATTTAATGGTGCATCATATTCACCACCCCTATCACTTCTAATATAAATCAATGAATTTTAAAACAAATTCAAGAAAAAACCAAAATAATTATGACTACTCCAGGCAGAATTAATGTTTTGACAAAATCATATCCCCATAAAAAATTTTGCCTAAGAATCAAACAATTCAAAACCCATTTGATTGTATACATTCTTGCAACTTAATAACAAATAAATATCACTGTCATAAAAATATTTGTGATAGAAGAAAATTAAATTATCTCAACTAATGCAAGAGATACACCCCCATATTAATAAAATGGTTCATGGTTTAACAAATTCTACTACGCAAGTAAAATAATTATTAATGACATCTCATGTCTAAATTTCTCTGGTGTTTAAACACCCATTCAAAATTGATTAGAAAATTAACCTGTTTATGTCCAAAGTCGATATAACAATTTATCATTCCAAATCACTTGAAATTATTGTTAAGAAATAACTTGAGTAGATATCATACATGCATATCAAACGCATCAACTAAAAATAATGAATTAACAAAATAAATTAATCATGCACGATCCCATCACTTGCATCATGAAATAAAAGGATTCTCAACTCATAAATAAAATCCAACGCATTTAAACTTTAAATTTCAAAATGACAAAACATACCTTCATTTAATAAGTTTGATTTGTACATAAATAAACAAATTAAATATGCATTAAAATGCTCTTGTGAATATATATATATATATATATATTTTCCGACTCAAGTGTAGAAACAATTCAAGACTATGAATCCACATTGTAATAAAAATAAAATTAGTTTGTAAAACTAATATTTTACTCTAGAAACAAATTCTTCCATGTATACTCACAATGAACTATGATAAAGTCAAAATAATTAACACATTTTCACAAAGGGTTCAAAAATAAGTGGTCTACCAAACGAAACCATAAGTTACTTACAAAATTAACAGATTGTGACCGAGTCACAAAGTTACATGATTGATTAACAAAATTAATTTTCTAGTTACTAAAACCAGAAAATAAATTACAATACAAAATAATTTTATTTTCCTTGTTACTAAAACTAGTAAAATAAAATACCGAAATAATATCTGATTACAAAAATCAGAAAACCAAACCACAAATTAATTTTCTAGTTACTTAAACCAGAAAATAAATTATAACACAAAATCATTTTATTTTTCTTGTTACTGAAACTAGAAAATAAAATATCACAAAACTATCTGATTACAAAAATCAGAACAAACACAAAATAATTTTATTTTCTTTGTTACTAAAACTAGAAAATAATATAATTTTATTTTCCTTATTACTAAAACTAGAAAAATAAAATACCAAGAATTTTCTGTAATACGAAATAATATTCTGAATTGTTAATGACACCAGTATCGTACTACTAGTTGTTGTCAAAGAAAAGAGACAGTATATTACTACTATCTATCAAATAGCATAAATCACTATTTATTTTTCCAACCAGAATATTAATTTGAAAACGCAGAAAATTAAATACAATGAAGATACCCAAAAAGGATTATGTCTTAAGATTGTTGGACAATCTTCACTGTATTTAAAAGATTTAATTCTATTGTGTACACAACAACAAATAGAATTTAAAGAAATAAAGAAAATGAGAGAACTTGTTTGATTACAAAAATCAAACTCAAAATAAAAAATAAATAAATAAAAACAGATTTTATTTTGTTACAAAAACAAAATTAAAATCTGATTTAAATAAATAAAAACAACCCTGAAAATAAATTAAATAACTTACTTGATTTAATTTCTTCGAATTATTTTTTGATCAAGTCCAGTGTTTGACACTGTGTCCTTAAGACAGATTCGTCCTCTCCACGGTGCTTTCAGAATTTGGACGTCTATCTCCCAGGATGAAATGATCTTACTGCAAACAATAGCAGCACTACAAATTGTTTGCCTTACGAATACACTAAGTGTTTACACTCTTTCTTTTGGAAATAAAATGCAGCAAGATGAAGAATATAATTAGCAGAAGTGAAATACGAAATTTCTCAATGGAAAACATCAAATGAGGGTGGTCCTATTTATAGATGTGAAGGTGACTCTTGGATTTGAATTGAACAAGTATGTGGCTCTTGGTTTTGAATTGAACAGGTATGATACCTGTTGGTTTTGAATTCAAACAGATAGCAAAACGGGAAGGGCCCTGTTTGGGTGTGCACTAATTCCAAACTAGTTTATTTCTGTTTGAAAACGGGAAGGGCCCTGTTTGGATGAACAAAAAATCCAAACCAATTTAATTTGAATTCTGGATTTTATTTTAATAAAAAATAAAATTAAATTCAAATATTTTTGGCCCAAAAAGATTAGAAGCCCAACCCAACCACACACCCACGCCCAGCTCGGACGGACGGCGGCGGCGCGCGCGTGTGGTGATTTTTGGGTCCAATGGGTCTAGCCCATTTTGCCCATAACCTCTCCCTCTAAAACACTTGGGTACCCCTTGGGGCACACCCCAAGTATCTCACCCTAAGCCTTATAAACTCTTTCAAAACTTCCCACCAAATCAATGTGGGACAAGCCAATTTACAACCTTAAGGAATTTCCACCAAAACTCCATTTCCATGGAGCACACTTTGGCTTCAATTTCCCATTCACTCGGTAATGGTTTTGAGCAACCAAATATACCACGTGAATCACAACGCGGCATAGAACGCGTTACCACTTTGACCCGAGTAAATCGACACTCGGGGCCCACCTAAAAAAATAGACCGAACTTAGGAAAAAATTCTGGTTTTATCCAGAATTTTATAACCATTTCCAACACTTTGTTGGTTAATTTTTTTTATTTGATCAATCATCACGATTTTCATACACTGATTACCAAACCAAGCCAAGATTTGAGAGATAGACTCCTCATCCCAATAGATGATGTTATAATGATCATTGGGACCATTCTGCTAAATTAGAATCATTTTCGTCGTTAAAGATTGTGGTGTAGCCACCACCTCGATTTGCTTGGACCAAGGCCCAATCTAACTTGAAATTTCAGAAACGAACTCTTCAAGCTCAGAATTAAATGGCACATGTGGAGACATATTTTTGAACTCATGTTGACTCATGTTGTCTGGCTCAATTTTATGATTGTTTAATGGTGATCATTGTAATGAATATGTTTGGGACTCTTTGATAAGGAGGGCTAGTTTGCACGATCGGTACTCTGTTTTGACAAAGTAAAGAGCATTCATTACCAAAATTGAAGAAATTTTCAATACCTAACTTTATTCTTGTAATCTCAAAGCATTAAAGCATGTATGACTAAGTCCTGAAAAGGAAAATTTCTGAAAGCTTGAAAAAATGTGGAAAATATCATGAACTAGGGGCATGACTGAGTCGAGTGTCGGGTCAAGTCTCTTGTCTGCTTCCTTCTATCTTCTTCTAGGGGTACGATTGAGTTGAGGGGTACGATTGAGTCGAGTGTTGAGTCGAGTCTTTTATCTTTTGTGTTACATTCTCTTCTTTTGTTTCTTCGTGTTGAGTCTTTGTTCTGTCATCTAGTGCACTTGTTGGAAAGCTCACAACTATCTGTATCGTCATCAACGCCTTGAGCCATATGATAATTGCTCCTAAGAAAGAAATCTGAATGAAGATGGAAAATGCCCAATGAACTGTCGTCAGACTACCAAGAAAAATTGTGGGTTGATATCATTGGCCTCAACTAGGGGCAATACCAAGATCACTTTTTCACATGACTAGGTGCATACATTGATCAATCCAAAATGAAGATAATAGAGAGTCATTACAGCTCGACCATGAGTCACATTTAGAAGAAGAAAAGTGAAGACATAAAAGGGATGGGAAAAAAAAATAAAGATAAAAGAATAGTGTGTGGGTGATTTTTTGACCACACTGCCCGCTTAGTAACCAGCTGAAGAGCACCGGCAGAATAGATGGCACCTGGCTGACCTGCAACAGAAAGAGAAGATTCCGGCGGTGGTTCGTCCACCCGAGGGCACTCCGACGATCAAGTCAGTATATCTGTCAAAGATAAATCAAGTGTTAAACTCACAAGCTTGAGTATCAAAAGCATACCTTAAACCCATGGGGGTGCCTCTCTTTTATAGCCAATACAATCTTAGTCCCAATAGGAGCCTGGCTTCTATGGACTCAGGATTACTGCTAATCTTGGACTCCCAGTAAGATTAGGATAAACTCTCTAAGAGTCTTATCTTTACCCAAACTGAAGTCTTCTCCCAATCTAGGACTCTTGTCCATATCTAGGTTGAGTTCCCTCTTTATTCTAGGACTCTTGTCTTTTATCAACTTATCTCGGATTCCGATATCTTCGGAGATAACCTCGGCCTTGCCGAGATCACCTCGGCGTCACGACCAGGACACGTGGCACCTCGGCTGACACGTCAGTGTCACCTTGCCACGTGTTGGTACTCAGAAAATAAATCCCCACAACTGCCCCCTAGGTTCTATTATCTCGGCTTTCTGAGGTGATGGAACCTGCACTGTTCGTTCATCTGTGCCCCTCTGTCCGAGATCAAACTTGCCGACCTCAATGTTCCCTGGACTTTACTATCCACTGGTGTCAAGAATCAAGTTTCATGCTTTCCAAGCTGCTTGAAATCACACCTCCTAGCCGAGGTTCTGGTTCCATTAATTCGTAAACTCCAAGAGCTTTTGCAACTGTTTCACTCACACTCTCTGGTGAGTTCTCGATTTCCAGTCATCTATTTGACTCCGGTGATTCTCATATTGGCGTTCATTTCTCTTGGTAAGTTCATAAACTCTTTACTTGCTATTAAGCTCGATCTTTCATAACTCTTCCGAATCTGTTTACTTGCCATCTGTTGCCTTCTATTTTCGTCTCTCTTCAAGTTTTGAATTGTTTGAATGTCTGGCATTGTTCTTGTCATATCTACTTTCTGTTACTAGCATCGTGTCTGGGTCATTACTTTCTTGTTCTTCACATACTTACTTAGTGCCTGTGCACTTGGCTTTATTCTTGAACTTTGTCGTCTTCTTGACTCTGATTGTTCTCTTTTTTCATTCAATCCTCTGGCTTTTTCTTGTTCTAGCTCTTTTGCTTAAATCCGTCATTGTTCCAAGCTTTCAAGTTCTACAATTGTTTTCGTTCCTCTCCTCCGGTGAAGCTTACGTCATTCTGTCATTTTCGCATTCGTCGTCAAACTTCGGCAATTCTCATTCCTTCTTCTATCTTTCTGGTAAGCCACTGTTCCTCCTGGTTTTATTTCTTGTTGCTTTCCAAGAAGCTCTGCTTCATTGTTAATCACCATTGCTGTTTTACCTGTTGTTTCCAAATTATCTTCTTGAATACACACTGTTCACACATCTGTTGATTTCTGCCACTGTTCTTGGTTTGACACACTTGTGTTATCTTTTTGTCTTGATTTTCTGATAGCTTCATTACCATTCTTGATTACGAATTACATTCTTGTTTCTGTTTTCTGTGTCTTTTTCCAGATTCTTGCTTTTAATCCTTGCCTTCAAACTCCAAGATGCTAATCGCCGAGAAGAGCCTTGATCAAACTCTTCGGGAGATCGATGCTGAGCTCGAGGCCGAGAAGGCTGCTGAGAAGTCTTCCCAACTGTCTTCTATATCCTGCCATTGATGCCGAGTAGCTTTGTTTCCTTCTTGAAATTGTTGCCGAGATAATGGTAGAGAAGCTCTCCCAGCTGACTGCCAATGCTGAACCACTGTCAACCGTTGTAGTAGATTAGTCTGGCGTTCTTATCCTAGTCCCTAGTTCTTAAGGTCTTCATCTTTGTACTTTTGTTTTCTTTGCATATGCAACCTTTTTTGCTTCTGAAAAATGTCTGTTGTTGGCCGATGTTAACATTCCTTGCTCCTTGATTATCATTCCTTCTTCCACTGTTTTTGATAGCCATGTCGGGTATTTGACTTCTTGAATGGCCCTGGTCTCTAGAAGTCAGTCTACTTCCTCCTCTACTGCTTCGACGTGCATCAACGTCGGTCCTCTTGCTCATTGGATTATAGGTTTGGCCGACCTGCCGACGTTCAGTTGGTGGCAAGTGACCTCGGGGTCAATGCCAGGCATTTCGTAAGGTGTCCAAGCAAATACCTCAATGTTTGCTCTCAAAAAAGCTTCCAATTCCCTTTCTTCTTCTTCAGCTAAGCCTGAGCCGAGAAGAAAGAAGCGTTCTTCATCCCCATCTTAGACGAGGATTTTCCTCAGTGCCTCTTCACTTTTCTCGACTGGCTCCTTGCCAACATCATCTAGGACCTCTATGTCCTCGTTTTCAATCTCTGCCTTCTCGGGTTCTCGAATGCTGCAGGTGGATTTCATTGCTGCCATGGAGCAATTCTCCGCCTGCAGTTGATCCCCTCTGACTTCTTCAATCCCATGTTCTGTTGGGAACCGCAGTAGTTGGTGCAATATTGAGGGAACTTCCCCTATTGCATGCAACCGTGGCCTTCCCAAGACGATATTGTATGGTGAGGGCGTGTCAATTACCATGAATTCTGTCTTGATCTTCTTCTAACTGCTCTCGCATGATTCTATACTTAGAATATTTTGCATATCTTATGTACTTTTCCTTCTTTGTGCAATCTTCTCGGGGTGACACACCTCAGTTATGCCACCTGATGTTTTACTTCGGCAAGTACTTGTCCTGTAAATTGCTTACAAATTTCAACAAAGATAAACATATACTAGTTTAATCTCAACTTCGTAAACTTTTCTTTAGTTATAACAAGTGCTAAACAATGATCTACTTGTAAATTGCTACAAATTTTCACAAGTGCTAAACAATATATATCGGCTTAACTTCAACTTGTAAATTGCTATAAATTTCAACAAGTGAAGGTAAATAATTATCTCGGCTTAACTTCAACTTGTAAATTGCTACAAATTTCAACAAGTGTTAAGCATTATTTCGGTTTAACTTTAACTTGTAAATTGCTACAAATTTCAACAAGTGAAGATAAACAGTTATCTCCGCTTAACTTCAACTTGTAAATTGCTACAAATTTCAACAAGCGTTAAGCATTACTTCGGTTTAACTTCAACTTATAAATTGCTACAAATTTCAACAAGTGAAGATAAACAATTATCTCGGCTTAACTTCAACTTGTAAATTGCTACAAATTTCAACAAGCGTTAAGCATTACTTCGGTTTAACTTCAACTTGTAAATTGCTACAAATTTCAACAAGTGAAGATAAACAATTATCTCGACTTAACTTCAACTTGTAAATTGCTACAAATTTCAACAAGTGAAGATAAACAATTATCTCGGCTTAACTTCAACTTGTAAATTGCTACAAATTTCAACAAGCGTTAAGCGTTACTTCGGTTTGACTTCAACTTGTAAATTGTTACAAATTTCAACAAGTGAAGATAAACAATTATCTCAGCTTAACTTCAACTTGTAAATTGCTACAAATTTCAACAAGCGTTAAGCATTACTTCGGTTTAACTTCAACTTGTAAATTGCTACAAATTTCAACAAGTGAAGATAAACAATTATCTCGGCTTAACTTCAACTTGTAAATTGCTACAAATTTCAACAAGCGTTAAGCATTACTTCGGTTTAACTTCAACTTGTAAATTGCTACAAATTTCAACAAGTGAAGATAAACAATTATCTCGGCTTAACTTCAACTTGTAAATTGGTACAAATTTCAACAAGCGTTAAACACATTCTTCTTCTCTCTGCCCCCCCAGTGTGAACTTAAAATCCACTTGGGTTCTCATCATACATGTAGCTTCGACCTTGTCGTCGAGGTTTAATTCAAGCCGAGGTTGTCGGCCTTGGTTTCTCTATTGATCTTACTTGGCTCCAACCTGAGTTTGATTTTTCTGCCTCACATCAGCGAGCCGTTTCTCTTTTCTTGTTCCGACGCCTTTGTTCCCGGCATGTCCTCCTCGGCCCTAGTATACTTCTTAATTCTGGCAAACTTTAGTCTGATCTTGTGTGTTTCCTTTTTATCTTCTGGGATCTGAGATTTGCTCATTGTGCTCTTCTATTCTCGGACTCAGGTCCCGAGATCTTATCTTCTGGAATCTTGGATCTACTTACTCAGGTTGAGCTCTTCTTTTCTCGGACCTACTCATCTAGGCTGAGATCATGTCTTCTGGGATCCAGGATTTGCTCACTCAGGTTGAGCTCTTTTATACTTGAATGTTATCTCCTTGGGAGCGCTCATGCCCCCCTGTCTTTGCATCCCTTCTGGAAGGGTCTTCGTTCCTCCGCAGGTATCTATCCTTCCATACCTGGAGGTCATCTTCGTTGTAGTATCTGCTTCGATCTGTTGTTTTTGGTGCGTTACCTTCCTGGTCGGCGTCTTTCACTCCGTAACTCTGGTCACGAGTTTCTGTGTTGCGGTCGTCCTTCAACGTCGAGATCGATAGGTCTCCCACTCCTAGCAAGAGCATTGTCTTTAATCTGGTCCTTTTGTCCGTCATTGACCATCTATTCTTCTTTCTTTCCCACAGACGGCGCCAAATTATGTGGGTGATTTTTTGACCACACTGCCCGCTTAGTAACCAGCTGAAGAGCACCGACAGAATAGATGGCACCTGGCTGACCTGCAACAGAAAGAGAAGATTCCGGCGGTGGTTCGTCCACCCGGGGGCACTCCGACGATCAAGTCAGTATATCTCTCAAAGATAAATCAAGTGTTAAACTCACAAGCTTGAGTATCAAAAGCATACCTTAGACCCATGGGGGTGCCTCTCTTTTATAGCCAATACAATCTTAGTCCCAATAGGAGCCTGGCTTCTATGGACTCAGGATTGCTGCTAATCTTGGACTCCCAGTAAGATTAGGATAAACTCTCTAAGAGTCTTATCTTTACCCAAACTAAAGTCTTCTCCCAATCTAGGACTCTTGTCCATATGTAGGTTGAGTTCCCTCTTTATTCGAGGACTCTTGTCTTTTATCAGCTTATCTCGGATTCCGATATCTTCGGAGATAACCTCGGCCTTGCCGAGATCACCTCGGCGTCACGACCAGGACACGTGGCACCTCGGCTGACACGTCGGTGTCACCTTGCCACGTGTTGGTACTCAGAAAATCAATCCCCACAAATAGAGAGACATAAGTTGTATGGAAAAATTGAGCAGGGATGTGTGATAAAAGAAAAGAGAGATAAAAGAATAGTGAGGTGTTAGATGAGAAGAAAAAGTGAGATTGAGTTATACACTTGAAAAGGGAAATATACTAGTGAAATATGAGGTCTCTCCTTCATAAACAATATTAAAGCTCGGTCTTGTGAGGTTCCTCCTTATCGCCCTCGATATACTTGGTCACCTCGGACAACATTGTTGCCACTTGACACTAGTTCCGCGTTATCAATGCTTGGTGTTTGATTAAAGCTTCTATATCGTAGTTCAGAGCTCCGGATTCCTGTAAACAAGTGTGTTAAGTCTTGTCTAGAGTTATGTTGTTCTTCTATTGTCAAGTTGTACTTCCTCTCTTGGTCAGTTACGGCTCAAAATCAGATTCATGTACTTTGAGACTTGCCGTATCGATGGATTTTTGACGAAATGGTGCTGATCATCTGTGGCGTTCGACAACATCAAATGTTTTTAACTAGGGCCATCTGATCCCAACATCTCCAATTTTTTAAAAGTTAGACAGATTGTTGATTGCTTGAGCAAAAAGATGAAATCTTAGCAAACTAAGGTCATTCCATAAAATTCGGTTACAGTATTATAAAACAAATCAAACTATTCAAACTGAATTTCTGTTCGACTCATTAAAAGCTCATTTGAAGGCTGATTTCTAATCGAGTTGAGTTCAAATAGCTTTAATAGAGAAATATTGTATTACAAATTTTCGTAGAATCATTTTCACTCACTTATTACCAGTTGTTTTAATTTATTTATGAAGTAAATTGTTGGCGATGTACTTAAGAGTATGAGAGTATGGAACAAACAAGGGACATAACGCTATCCAAAACTCGAGAAAATATCATTTTGCTCTTAAAAGCATCACTCAAAAATCAACTCAACTGCATTTTTTTTTTTAATAATATCAATTTTATATCTAAACTATTCAATTTTGCATCAATTTTACCCTATGGTCAATTGTTATCTACAATCAAACATAAGTCACTACAACATATAAGAGTTATAGAGATCAAAATTTGTGGTCTCCAAAAGTGAAAATTTTGTTGCAATAGACATTTAGGGACCAATTTCTGTCATTGTGAAGATAGTCGCTAAAAGGTTGTCCCGAAAAGTCAAAAATAAGACTTTTAGCAACAAAATTTTGAAAATGTCACTAATAAATACACTTTTAGGGACAAAATAATTTGGTCTCAAAATGGATTTTTTTTTAGACAAAAAAATTGGTTCCAAAAGGATAATAATTCATCATTAATGTCTAATTTTCATTGTTAAATTTATAATGACGATATTTTTTGTAATAAAAATATTTGGTCCCTAAAAAATAATTTCATCCCTAAATTTTGGTCTCTAAAACCTTAATTTTTTGTAGTGAGTTGTTGATGTGACATCAAAAATTCATTTGAAAATTTATTTACTCCCAAATTATCTCTAAAATATCATTTACACCTAGGGATGGCAATTTAAACCCGACCCGATTGAGACCCGATCCCCCGACCCCGATTGGAACGGTTTTTTCCCGAAAATTATCCCCATAGGGCCGGGGATGGTATTAAAAATCTGATCCCCAATGATTTTCGGGCCGGGGACGGGGATAGATTTCCCAACCCCAGCCCCGGCCTGGCCCGGCCCCGACTGATCCCCGTATAATTATTATAATATATATATATATATATATTATATGTTTAGGATTATTATACTATATATATTATATTATAGGTTTAGGCCTCTGGACTCAGACTCTCAGTTAGTCTGTCTGCCTCTCTCCCCCCCTCTCTCTCTCTCTAAAAGTCTCTCCTCTCTCTAGGGAGGCTCCCTCCGATGTCCTTCTTCTGATCTCCCTCATTCCCTCCGATCTTCATCATTGCCTCACGCCGATCTCCCTCCCTCCGATCTCCCTTCTTCCGACCTCACTGCCTCACCCCGATCTCCGTCACTGCCTTCCTCCGATCTGCGTCTGGGATGCCGAGAGTCGTCCTCAACGCCGATCATCCTCTCCGCGACGCCGATCCTCGTCCTCGTTGCCGATCGTCCTCTCCGAGACGTCGATCCTCTCCTTCGTCGTTCAACCAGATTTTTGTATGTGTATTTTACATGTGTTTAGACAGTATGTATATATACAAATTTTTTATTTTTATTACACAGGTATAAATATATAAACAGTATGGTGTTGTATATAGATTTGTACATGTATGGTGTTGAAACAGATTTTTTTATGTATGGTGTTGAAACAGATTTTTCTCTGTATATGTATTACACAGCATGTGTTGAAATAGTTTTTTTTTTTTTTTTTTTGAACGAAAATAGATTTGTACATTTATGGTGTTGTTGAAACAGATCTGTTTGGGCCAGGGAATTTTCGGGGTCGGGGAACCCCGATCCCCGTTAGGGGACGGGGATGAGACCAGTGATAGGTTCCCCGTCGGGGATCGGGCCGGGGATGGGAAGACTTTCTCAATCAAGGATCGGGGACGAGGAGGGCAATCCCTGGCCCCGCCCCGTTGCCATTCCTATTTACACCACCAAATAAAATGAAATTTGGGGGGTTTAATTTATATTTTAGATAGTAAAATAAAATTTTAAACAAAATTTCAGTGTCACGTCAACAACTTTCATTTGATTATAAAACGGCAAGTAACAGCTAAGGTTAAATTCATTCAAATTCAATAAAAATGATATTATTAAATGAATAGATGTTGAATTGATTTTTTAATAATAATTTATGGAGCAAAATTAGATTTACTCTTAGAACTCTGGTATTTGGCTCCCCAAGAAATGTTCCTTCGTCTTATTGCCAATGATGCAACAACTTGTCAACAGGTGAAAGAACCATGGGAACTCACCAAGCAAACTCATAAACTCTACCGTACCATAAAGAAAACAAAAACAAAGGAACAAGCATAATGCAAACCCATATAAGAAAACAACTTAGAGGAAAGGTCTATAAAGGTTGACAATGCAAAAGCTGATGAAAATGATGAATTGGAAAAAAGTAACAGCTTGCCAAGAGACTACAAGTCTGTAATTAAAGAAGGCTAACCTACCTGGTGTGATGATGCTAATGATGATAAAGAGGAAGTTCGACCATATGAGGCTGCATTATTATTTGGTCCGGTGATGGTGTATTGTCCCTATATGTGTTTCTCGTAGTTCTCTTAATTGTTCATTCTCGGGTGTTATATGGTAGAGTATGTTATATCTCGTGTTATATGATAGAGTATGTTATTTTTTCTTAGTCAAGAGTAAGGATTACGTCATGCAATTAAGCTTGGTCTTGTAGCAATTAAGGTATTTTTTGTCATGCAATTAACATATTTTTTTATGGTTTATGTTATATTTTCTTTGTATCAATTAACATATTTTTTTGTCATGCAATTGTCAATGTCAATGTGATGTGTCAATGTGATGTGAATGATAAGGGGTTTTTTGAACTTTTGAGCATTTCGTCGTAGTGATAAAGGGGTTTTTTTGGCAGACAATTTTTGTAATAACCCTCATTCTTGTCTTAGTCACGTTCATGTGCATTTGCATGATTTTGTCTTGTTAAGCTTGCATTTGTGGACTTTGACTTGTTTTGCCTAAGCAAAGGTCTCTGTCTTGTTTTGTGTTTATGTGATTTGCCTAAGTGTTGCTTGCATGCTTTGTTCCTTGCTTGGTGTGTTAAGCTTAAGCCTAGGTCATCTTAACCCTAGGCCATCTCAAGCCTGAGTCATCTGAAGCTTAGGTCATCTTAAGCCTAAGTCATCTCAAGCCTAGGTCATCTCAAACCTAGGTCATCTACCTTTGCTGTCTTAAGCCTAGGTCATACCTTTGAGCCTTTTACACCTAGGCCATTGCATGCCAACACCTAGGACCATCTTGGAACCACTTTGGTTGACCTCCACCTTCACCCTGGCATATTGGCCAAGATGTCATCATCTAGGCCGAGGTGTGTATCATCTAGGCCGAGATGTTATCATCTAGGCATCCTAGATCTCTAATCTTTGCACCAAGTGATCTTGTTCCTGGACTGGTATGACCTAGACCGAGGTATGGCACATCTAGGCTGAGGTGTGGCACAGCTAGGCCACGTGTTATCCTTCCTGGCCGAGATCAGTGAGACCTTACTTGCCGAAGCCTATGTCCTAACCCGAGATCATTGCCTTGTCAGAGTACCCATGCCACCTTACTTGTCATACACACTTTTTCATACTCTTGTCTTACACACTTTGTCATACTCTTGTCTTTTCATTCTGGCACCCTTTTTGAGGAGATCCAATCCGGAAGGGCCATGTGTCCCAGCAGAGGGTTAAGTCAAGTACTAGCTAAGAAATCCATATCATTTTGTCACATCTTTGCCTTTTCATTTTGGCACCCTTTTTGAGGAGATCTAATCTGGTAGGGCCACGTGTCCCAGCAAAGGGTTAAGTCAGGTACTAGCTGAGAAACCCATATCATTTTGTCACATCTTTGCCTTGTAGAGAGAGAAGCTTTAGAAAGAGGAAGAGAAGTTCTTAGAGTGAGAGGGCTAGATTTCCAAGCTTGATCTTCGCACCTTGAACCGTTAGATTCATGTTTTGAGGTTAGATTCTTGATCTACTCTTGTTGTTGTTTATATTGATCTAATCACATTGCATGATCTAGAATGATTCATGAGCCATGCATTGATTTAAAGTTTGATTTTAGAAAGAGAAAATGATGTTCTTGTGTTCTTCAAGAAAAGCCTTGTTTTGATCCGAAAGTTTGTAACAAGTTCCATGTTTTTGTGTTTGTTTTCATGAAATCTGCAAGTATGGGTACCCAGGTCCATGTTTTTGAACTCATCTCATGAAATCTCAGATTTTGAATAAAGAAGTTATGATTTTAGCATTCATGTTCTTCAAGGGGGAAACCCAGATTTCCAGACTTCATTTCCCTAAGTGTGGTCACCGAGACCACTCTTGCCTAGATCCCACACCTAGGCCAAGCATCGTATCTCACCTTGGCCTACCTTGCATGATCACTTACACCTTAGTCTATCTTGCATGCACACCTAGGCCAACCACCACACACCTAGGCTGACCATGGTACACCCTTGCCAGCACCTTGTAACATCTTGGCAAGCAGCCGCACACCTAGGCCCAGGAGACCACACCTCGGCCAAGAGGTGTAGGACCTCGTCCAAGACTTCCTGAGTTCACCCAGCTAGGCCATTTTAGCCTAGATCATTTTTGTGCACCCATTCCGAGACCTAGTTGATACCCAGCATGTTTTCCCTAGAAGAAAAACAGTGTTTTAACTCCTAGCACATGTTTTGCTTTACCTTGACTTGGTTTTGGAAAGAAATGTCGGGATCATTTGCACTCTTGTAAAGCTTATTTTGAGAATGCATTGCATAACCATCTTTGAGCATTCTTTCTTGTCTTGTTGAAATGCATTCAATGGACCTTGCCATGTATTTGTAAGTCTTAGATCCTTGCCTTAATCCCTACACCCGAAGAGCTATGTGAGTGGTATTTTTAATAAAGCTATGTTACAATATTTTGATAAAAGCTTTGATTTGTTTCATTTTGGAAAAGTATTTGTTCAAGTATGAATCATTATTCGCTAGTTTTTGTATCAAGTATTATGTTTGTTTTGATGACATTCTTGGAAAGTCCTTAGTGCTAGAGGACTATAATGCAACTAGTACCCTTGTTTGAGATATCTTCCTTGCCACCGACGGTCTTGTACGGGTGGGTTTGTCTAATCGATTTCGGGTTGGCCACCGACGATCGTGAACAGGTGTGCTTGGATTTCGAGACGATTGTTTCCTTGTTTTGCCACCGACAGTTTTCCAGGTGGGTTGTCTAACTGATTCTGGGTCGGCCATCAACGGTCGTGAATGGGTGTGCTTCGATCCCGGGATGGTTATTCCTTTGTTTTGTCCGGAATGTCATCCTTTGTATTATGTAGATGTTAGTAAACATCCCAGGAAGCTTTGAAAGGATTTGATTGATGAACTTGATTCATCCCATGTTTTGTTACAAGTTATGATATGCATGGTTTTGATAAAGATCTCGAATATCATTCATTCAAACCTTTATTACTAATATCATTCACTGAGTATCCAAGCTCACCCTCCCCTTTATATATATGTAGGTGACGAGCAAGAGGGCGGTGACGCCTAAGATGTTATTTGCAAGTTGTTTTTGGATTCATGTTTTGCTAGCATCTTGAAGATTATGCTTCTTAGCTTGTAATTCATCTCTTTTGTATATGTCGACTTGTGAAGCCTTTTGATCAAGATGTAACATGTACTTTATTTTATTTGTATCCAAGTTGTAAACCATGTTAAAATGTATGTCATTTCATTTAATCTATGCACAGCTCTTATGGACTAATTATATTTAAATTTATTGCTTCCACACATGTAAGCCCTATATGTATACTATGATTGTGTGAATCTTTGTAAGTTGGCCTTTGGTAATCTTGAATTATTGGCCATCACGGCACCATTCTACTAGGGGCGGAATGGGGTCGTGACAATTTTGCAAGAGCATTTCATCGTAGGGCCCCGTGGGTGCATATTTTATTTTTTGACCGACACTATAATTGATAGTGCAGGTTCAAACCTACGACATCGACCAAAGTGTTCCCAACGTTTAACCACTATGCTCAGCAGCCGTACCATTAGTAAAAGATATAAATTTATATTATTTACTACATTCTAATGTTTTTTGCAATTATCATTTTATTTAAAATTTATAAGATAATTATAATTATAATATCACAATTTGATTCCAATTAACTCAAGGACCATGATATATGCATCTTGTTACGTATTTTTATGATAAATGTCATGTATTTTTTGTAAGAGTTACAATAATTTATAGTTCAGAAATGAAATTACGCATTTTATGGTAGTGTTACTCAGTTGATCCAAATATTTATAACCACAAAGTATGTAATAATACAATAAAATATATAACATTACCACAAAAATATGTAACTTTATTTTTGAACTATAAATTGTTGTAACTGTTACACACAAAAAAATAAATAAATAAATTGTAACTATTGACATCATCAGATAGAACATTCCTAGCGATAATGGAATATTCTCGAAAATGAAGTCAGTATATAGAATATTCCTAATGATGATGAAATATTCTTTGATGATTTTTGGAAATTGCAAGAGGGCCTAGATTTTTTCAAAAATTACAATTTTGCCCCAGGTTTTGGGAAGTATTTTCAATGAGGACTTCGGAAGTTTTCCAAAAGTGTGAGTTTGACATCATCAGATACAATTTTGCAGCGAAGGTTAATCCTAGATAAATGGACTGTTTTAGACGCAACCATGAGGTCAGAATGGTGAAATTCTAAACGATTTTTGAAGTTTTCCAAAAGTGTGAGTTTGACATCTTCAATAATTTAAGGAAAGTTGCTGGATGTTATGAAACGCTACAGATTCACTGAAGAGGTTAGAATAAGGAGATTCTGACTAGATTGGACAACCAGACAGATTAGAAGATAGATCATTGGAGACTAGAAGAGATTAGGCTTGATCAAGTGGTAGATCAAGGGAAATCAGAATTGGTCAAGGGCGATCAAGAGGATTGCACATGATTATCTCAAGATTAACAATGTCTAGGAAAGTTCTGTCAAAAAGGTATACTATTTAAGGAAACTGGTTCTTAAGTGGGACCGATTGTGACTCTACCAGTCGTTCTTGGAAACTTTCCTGGTTACTGAGTCCAGGCGATTAGAAGATCTGGTTCAATTAAAAGAAGACCATTTCATCAGGAAACAAATGATTGGTAACCAGTACAGGCTCAGGGGAATGTGTGGTAGTTGGAGCTACTGTCAAACAGAATACAAGTAGTGCTAGTAGTACGTGAACGCGAAAGAACAACAGCTGTAGTAGTATACACATAAGGCGTAGGAGCACATGCCTACGAGAGCACAGATGGGTACGTAGGAGTGTCGTACAAGGTGCAGACAAATAACAGTGCAAGAGTACGTAACAAAGTCGTATAGAGGTGCAGTGTGTAGGATCTTTTGCTTGGAAGCAGCAACCAGTTAGTAGAATTTCATAGAAGAAAGCTCTAAATAGAGAAATTGTGACGGATAAGACGCGGCAGTGCGCACCCATGGATAGGCAGATCTCTTTCTTTGTCCTGAATGTGGTTTGTGGTAGTGAAGTCACGATAGGCACCCAGAGAGTTTGGGTGGAGTCACCTCAATAGGGAAATGGTTAGCATTCTATTGAAGGATGCAAGTACCTAATAATAGAGGTGCAAGCCATGCAGAATGATATGTAGCAGTTGAAGTCATTCTAAGCAAGAAGAGCAGTGACACTCCAGATGCTTAGTGGAATGGAGGCATATTTGTACAACGACGTTTTATCACCCATGTGGGTGATGGGGGTGATAAGTTTTGCTCACCGGGTTAAAGCCAATTGGAAGCCAACTGAAAACCCTTCAGAGTCAGTTGCAGATTTTGTTAATTCATTTGGAGACTCTTGGGTCCGTTATAGAACTTCACATTTTGTCGGGATTTCTCTAGGAGATAAAAAGGACCGGCATTGGCAGAGTGTACTATGGAGATTTGGCAAGTGTGATAAGTCCAAATTGTAGTTCTTTATTAGCATTGGCCTTAGTGGAGGCATTGGAGATCCTTCATGGATCATTGTTGGAAGATCCGCATCTGGTAAAGTCTTGGTGTCTGCATTTGTCGATTTAAAGGAGAAGTTGTCGCAATCTACTTCAGATCTTGGTGGAGCTTTGGCGTTCTTTTTTCAATGTCTATTGGAGACATTATTTTTAGCAATCTTTCACTAATTATTGGTGACTTTTTTAAAGTCATGGTTTGTTGAGATTCACTATCACAGTTGGGATCTATGACAGTGCTTGTTTGGATCCAAGGGTTTCTCTGGTTTGTGAGACTTGATCATTTCTTCTTTTTGTGGATTCTTTCTTTTTTGTAATTTGCCCTATATTCGAAGACATCAGCTATTGGCAGTTTGGGTGATAATTCATACTCGGGGTGTTTCCTTCTGTGGAAGTGGTGTGATCGTTGGTGTTCATTGAAGTTGGAAGAGATTATTGAGAAGAAACGTGAAGATGGTGTTTTTGAATCTTATGTTTTAGGATCCGTCCCTCAATCTACCATTGGATTTGGAGGAGATGGATCATGTATTGACTTAGTGGAGTCAGTAGGGACTGTTGGAGTTATATACCTATGGTACATGCACCTTTGGGTGGTTTTGGCAGCTGTGAAGATGGTGTATCATCTTATGTCTTGGAATTGCAGTTGGAGGAATTTGGAGTTTGCTCAACACTTCAGAATTTTTGGCTCTTGGTATTTTGTTAGTTCGCCTGAAGTTTGATCCGATACTTCTAAATTGGTTAGAGCCTAACTGCATCCACAGTCCAGTTGTATTTGGTTGAGAGCTTGCCTTGGTTCTTGAAGAATTTGTTCAACTCTCATGATTAGTTCGAGCTGGAAGAGAGCGGTTTTGTGTTCGATGATTGATCAGACAAGAAGTTTATGGTATCGCTTTTGAAGTTTCTTTAATGGAGAATTTGAAGCCTCTCTTGTTTAGTCTCCTCATCATTGGTTCAAACAGAGTTGCTTACCATGATTTGTTTGGGGTTGTCTAGGACAACTTGTTTGGTGCTTGTGAAAATTGAAACATGGCACCGTGGTGGAGCTTGAGTTGCAAAAAATCAAAGAGCTAGCTCAATTGGTTCTATATGTTTGTTCATTGGCTCAATGTTTTTTGAGCAATGGAGTTTGCTGTGTTTTTTGGAAGAGCGCTCATGTTTTGTACAGCAAATGGCATTTAGTTTTGACTAAATGGTTGGATGCCTAGGTTATGGTATCGATTTGATTCCGTAGCAATGAACACACCTCTTGATAAGATAGAGTAGTTGCAGATCTCTCAGGTGAGCTCGAGCACAGGAGGAGAGATGGAGCCATGATGAGCACTCAAGGAGTATGAGTGTGAGTATTATGGTAGGTGTTACATAGTTAGTGACTTGTACAGACTTGTTGAAGCTGCTTTGGCAAAGAGAGGAGGTACTATCAACCGTCAGTCTAGTAATACAAGTGAGAGATGCATAGGTAATGTGTATCACTGAACTGGAGATCATGGATTGCAAAAGGCTTGAACAATAAGCGTGTGGAAACGCTAGAAAGTTGTTAAGGAGTACAAAGGAAAAACACTGATAGTTCAGAGGAAGCTATGAGCAAAGAAAATTAGGAATGTTGACCAGGAAAACGAAGAGTTTGTTGTTGCTCCAGTGTTGACCGTGAAAGGTGATGCATGGTAGGATTGTGCCATTTCAAGAAAAGAAGCTACAGTGTCATAGAGCACTCAAGGCAGTGTAGGGCATCCCAGGCAAAGGGTGTTGGGCATCCAATTAGGAGGTGCCGAATGTCTTGGTTATACAAGTTCAAGTGTGGTAGGTGACATCTATGACAGGGAAGCATGGAAGAAATATGTGTGAGATAGAGCAAGGACTCTCTCCAGGAGAGAATCAAATAGTGGTGTGAGTTAAATTGAGGATGTTGGATTTCCTCCTTCTCTTGTATCTCTGTATTTCTTTGGTATTTATCTCTAGCTTCTACCATGGATACTCGAATGAAGGGGTGTTAGGTATTTTGTAAGGGGGTGCAAGTGTCTCAGTGTAGAGATGCAGACTATGCCAGTTATAGACGTGACAGGATGGGCAGTAGGTTTTGTTACGGATCACCTCACATGGACTGAGAAGGTGATTGTTGAGAGGTCACCCCATGTGCAAGGGGTGGTCCTCGTTCTTCTTTCTCCATTTCATTTGTCAATGAAAGCTGCGAAGAAGCTTCATGAAGGTCAACAATAGAGGAACTGACTCTAGCAAAAGATAGCGCACGTGGACGGCGCACACGGACCAGCTAAAAAAAGAAACGTCTGCCAGCATGATTTCACACTTCTCTTGGAGGTGTATAAATGAGAGAAGGGAGTGAGAGGTAATGTGTGAGAAAACCAAAAACTAGGAATGGAAATTTGAAACCAAACTGACGGAGACCCGACCCCTCGACCCTGAATAGAACGATTTTTCCTCCAAAAATACCCCCAACGAGCCAGGGATGGTATTCAAAAATGAATCCCCGATCATTTTTGGGCCGGGGACGGTGATATCTTCCCCAGCCCCGGACCTGCCCCGTCCCCGTTTACCCTGATATGATATTACCGTTGTACCCCTCCCTATATATATATATATATATGTTTTTCTCTATTCTTTTGACTCACTTTCACTTTAGGCTCTCTCTTTCTCTCTCTCTAAAACCCTCTCCTCCCTCCGATCTCATTGCCTTGTGCCGATCTCTATCACTACCTCATGCCAATCTCCCTCCCTCCCTCCGATCTCCATCACTGCCTCATGCCGATCTCCCTCTCTCCTCCCTCCCTCCAATCTCCATCACTGGCTCTCGTCTCTCTTCTCCGAAACCACCTCTCTCTCTCTCTCTCTCTCTCTCTCTTTTTCATCATTATCAATCATCATCATCCCTCCATCGTCAGAGTTTTGTTTTTTCTGTCGCCTCACTAACATTGGCGTGAGATCTTCGTCCATCTGAGCTCAGATATGTTATTGATGAAGATAAAGAAAATGATGATCTGTTGAATGTGTTAGATTTTTTATTTTTTACATTTGATAAATATATATGCTCAGATCTGTTGATGATGTTGTTGTTGTTGATGAATGTATATGCTCAGATCTGTTGTTGTTGAATATATATGTTGTTGTTGTTGTTTATATTTTGATCGGGGAATTTTCGAGGTTGGGGAAACTCGATCCTCGTTAGGGGGTAGGGGCAGTGGCAGTGATAGGCTCTCCATTGGGGATCAGGGCTAGGGACGGGGAAATTTCTACTATCAGGGATCAGGGACGAGGAGTGTGATCCCTAGTCCCATCCCCGCCCGTTGCCATTTCTAAGAGAAATAGAGAGACCCTCTATGGTAGAAAGGGAGCTCCCTCATATATAAGAGGGGGAGCTGGGTGTTGAGTTGAGTGAGAGAAAGTCTCCTCCTCTATTATAATCTTTCTTTATTCTTACCATTGATGTAGTGAAAATTGGTTTATCTCCCGTGGACGTAGGCATTGGGCCAAACTACGTTAAATTTGTTTGTGTTCTTTGTGTGTGGTTTGTTTTGGACATCCTGGGAGGGATTGCCGGATCCCAATATGTTTAACCACTATGCTCAATAGCTGCACCATTAGTAAAAGATATAAATTTATATTATTTACTGCATTCATAATATTATCTGCAATTATCATTTTATTTATAATTTATAAAATAATTATAATATCACAATTCGATTCCAATTAACTCAAGGACCATGTTATATGCTTCTTGTTGCGTATTTTTATGATAAATGTCATGCATTTTTTGTAGGAGTTACAACAATTTGTAATTTAGAAATGAAATTAAGCACTTTGTGGTAGTGTTACCCATTTGATCCAAATATTTTATAACCACAAAATACGTAATAACACAACAAAATATGTAACATTATTTGTAACTTTATTTTTGAATTACAAATTGTCGTAATTGTTACCAAAAAAATATGTAACTGTTGCTGATGAATTCAAACCAACCAATTCAAAGATGGCACAGGGCATAATATGAAGAGATAGGATCAACCAATCAAGAGAGAGCACATGGCAAACCAGAGAGGGACAAATTTTAGATTGTAAAAAGTGTCATGTGGCAGTTTGCAACTTCAGTTATATATCTTGAGTTAAAGAGCATGGCGTAAGGGTGTAACCGTTTCAAGGAGTTACAAGGAAACAACTAAAGCCTGGGAATTCAAATTCAGAGTTAAAAGAGGGAAATGCCTATGTAGTTATAATGGTCGAGATCATGGAGGTGAAGTTCAACAATTACTGCAAATTCAAAGGACACCTATAAATAGTCGAAATGAAAGACAAAGAAAATCCTCCAAACAAATTCAACACATTAATTTATTGTTTTTCTCTTTTCTTGCTCTGCATTTACTTTCCATATGAGTAGTTTTTAACTTAAAATTATAATTTTCTTTACCAGTTCTTACCTTTGAAGCTGCCAAATCAATCAAAGTAACAAAAATGTAATTGAATTATTCAAATAATCAATTACTTTGTTTCTGTTTGTCTCTTTCTCCCATTCTTAACTTGATTATTACTGTATTAATTGGTTTAAACTTAAGCACACGCAATAAAATCCTCTTTATTGAGGCAAAAAAAAAAATAACTTTTCACAGTCGCATGATCATTAAATTAACTTAATTAATATCTATAAGGATTATTAAATGAGTCGCTCGATTTGTACCTTGAAAGATTGATTGGATACCTCAACTTAATAAAATTATAAATAAATAAAAAAAGGAGTGATTCTACTTACACCACCAGTTTACCTCTTTATACCCTCTATCTCATTACACCACTAAAAAAAATGTGATTCTCATTACACCCATTATACTACCGAAACTAACCCTAAACTAAAAAATCTTCAAAATCCTTTTAGTTTTATCTCTTTGTACCGATAGCTTTTGGTAATATAATGCTAAAGAATTTGAATTACTCCAGTGCCGTAATTTTTTTTAGTCATTTGTTGTCGTTCGATTGGATGATTTTACTTCATATCTTTAACAAGAAATTAGTTAGACCCCATTTGTGAAGTACCTGTTCGGTGATAGATTGCTATACAAATTATATTACTACAGGGTCATGTTGCCAAACTAAAATAAATTTGTCTAACCACCTGTCAGTTTACGTGCATTGTAGATTGTTTTCATTATTGTTGCATTAAAGGCATTCTTTCATTTCAATGTAATCAATATCTCTTTTAGTTGCACCATACTCTTTGACATGTCAACTAATAAGAATGTTTCCTCTTCAGATAATTTACCAGCAAATGAGTGCCATTCAAGATGTTCAGCAACCTTATGATTGTACTTGCAATACTGCAATGAATAGAAACTTAATCCTTCCAAGCAAAAAAACAAAAAGTATAAATAAAAAAAAAATGAAACTAGAAGTGGGTAATGAGTAACCGAACAAATTAAAATCGTTTGGCCTTGGGTTACCAAAAATGTATCTTTTTTTATTTTTTGGACATATATTTTTTGTTCAGCAATGTGATTTCAGACTATTTTATTTTGTTCAATTTTGACACATCGAACAAAAGTCAAAAAACTCTCTCAAAAACAAAATGAAAACCTACCAAACCAATAAAAAAAAACTCACCGCTTCACTTTTTTTTTATGGTTCTTCACCACCGTTTGTTCATCCATTGTTTTCTTCTATGATCAAAACAATATGGGCTTGTTTGGTTTGTATCTCAAGATACAATTTTTGAGAAAAATTTTCAAAATTTTGTTTGGTTCAAATTTTTTACAAAAAAATTCCAAAATCACTTTCTCTTTCCTACACATCAATCAATCACTTTTTCTTTCTCCTCTCTCCTTCTCAATCATTTTTTTTCTCACACACATCTACTCAATTATAACAAAATATCAAATCATCCCAAACTCTCAAACTCTAAAACTATTTTCAAAATATAAAACCAATCAAACCAACAACCAAAAAAAAAAAATTGTAAACTCTCTCTCCCCAAATTTTTTTTTGAAAATTTATCTCAAAACACAAACCAAACACACCCTATGATTCTCACTTTTTGAAAAAGATATGTAGTAGAAAAGAAAAACTAAGAAGGGAAGAAGAACAATAGGGATCAAAGAGTAATGGGTGTAAGGAGATAATAAAATATATTTAATTTTAGCTTTTTATTCTTAAAAAGTAATTTCACACATGAGTAACATTAGGAAAAAAATAAAAAATAAAAAATCTCATATGAAGGGTGTAAAGAGATAAACTAGTGGTATAAGTAGAATTATTCGGAAAAAAATAGGGTACTTGGTCCAACAGTCCAAATTGAAATTTCTTTTGTCCAAAAGTCCAAGTGCAAAATTATTAGGTCTATAAGGACATACTTGTGTGCAAATGACTAAACTACCCTTGTATTTAAAACCACGACTCTTTCTATTTTGGGTAAATTATAATTTAACCCGCTGTGGTTTGCCTCAAAAACATGAAGCCCCTCTATAGTTTTATTTGTAATACTTAAACCCCCTATACTTCATACCAGAGTGCAATATTCGACAGAACTATTTGTTTAAACAGAGCGTGTGTTGCACGACTATGAATAGTGTGTGGAACAGTTTTTCCCACCCAAAAACAAATGACAAATAACCAAAACACCCTTATTACCATATATATACACAAATCAAGACCCAAACAACATAGAACCCTAAACTGAAATTTGCCCAGATTTTTCGAAAGTTGCTTAGATTTTCCAAAGTTGAAGATTTTGAAGATTATTGTTGGATGGCTTCTTCATTTTCTTCCGAAAGTGGACAGTCAAGGACAAATGCTCCAAGACTATGTTATTGTGGAGAGAGATCCCCTGTGAAGACTTCAATGACATATGGAAATATGGGTAGAAGGTTTTATGGTTGTGAAAGATATAGGGTAAGCTAAACTTTTTTTTTTTTTGGAAAAAAAGATTGAATTTTGTTTAAAAAGAAATTTATGGATTCATATTTTTTTGTTATAGGTTGATGTAACTTGTGGCTACTTTGAATGGGTTGATCCACCCATGTGCCAATGTGGGAGGGAGGTGTTGCCAAAGATGGTTGCAAAGATGAACCAGTTAGAGAAGGAACTAGAAAGAAGTTGTAGAAAAATGTTTTGCAAAGCTCTGTTTGGGACATGGGTTTTTTTCTTTATCATAACAATGTTCTAGGTGAAGCTAGCTAGAGGGAAGAAAAATGGGTTGCTATTGAGCCATAGAGTTTGAGAGATGAAAAATATAGTGAAGGTAGAAAATGAAGGTGTACAATGGTCTATGAAGCAATTGTATTGAAAGAATGTTTTGGGTCATGAAATGTAAGCATCTGATGGACCAAAAAATTCAATAAAATTGTTGATTACATCTTCCAAGAACATTAAAGAATAGAAACATGTTGGTTTTCCATTGTTCCCCTATTTGAAACATGTTTCATTTGCTTCATACAAAACAATTTTAACAAGTAAACCTGTGGATTAATAAAGGTACACAAAACAAACAATAGGTACACAAACAATAAGGTACACAATACTATTTGAACAAGTAAACCTATGGACAAACAACACAAACAATGTGTAAATATCAACTCATAATTGTATAATTCAACTCACATTATTTTAATACAAGCCATAATTCAACCCAATGGGCTTCTCAAAACATAGTAAACTAAGATACTATTGTTTACTAGCCAGTTGCAAATTCAAAAACAAGTTGGTACAACCCACTTAATGATTTAACAAGTTGAAAAGTACTCAAAACAGAACAAAAGTTGACTAAAAACACAAAAACAGATGCCTAGTCTATCATGTTTTCCCTTTGCCTTTGTCAATTTGCCTCTAAGTTGTAGCTTTTCCAGACCCACCTCCTCATCTACCTCTTGTTATGAAGCTACCTCCCAATGCAGACCTAGACATAACCCTGCCACCTCCAACTGGCCCACATATTCCTCTGCCATACCTAGTGGGCTGCTACGCACACAAGTATGCAACTACATTTTGTGGAATACTATAAAAGAAAATGAAGTTGCATAGAAGAGAGAGATAGAGTTTACCTGAGATGAAGATGTGTTGCCCATCCAAGTTGGGAAATGTGGAGAATTTTGGCCAACATCAATAATCTTGGGCTATAATAATTAAACAAGTATACAATCAAATGTTGTGAGTTATATAAAAAGCAACTGAACTTGCAAATGAAATTTAAGTATACCTGAGATGATGAGTTATCAAATTCTGGAGAACTGTATTGAACTCTAGTGGGCTGCAATGATAATGGTCCAAGTAAGCAATTATATGTTGCCAACTATGTCAAAAACCAAATGACACCCATATGAGAGAGAGCTTACCTGAGATGTTGATGTGTTGCCTCTCATACTTGGAAATTCTTCAAATGTCTGGCCAACTCTAGTGGGCTGTAATGATGTAACAAGTATACAAATCAACAATATGTGTTGGCAGAAATGATATAACAAGTATGCAAATGAAATTGCAAAGTGGACAAATCTTACTTGAGATGAGGATGTGTTGGCCCTCCTACTAAGGAGCTTCTTTCTGAGCTACAATGATTTATATCTGTATTAAGTCATTGTTGTAGAATGTATTCCAAAATGAAATGAAATTGGAGGTTCAGGTTACTTGAGATGTTGTTGTTGTTACTGTTGCTGTTGCTATTGCTGTTGCTGTTGTTATTGAAGTTGTTACTGTTGCTATTGCTGCTGAAGGTGGTAGCTGTTGGGTACTTCTTTTTTTGCTTAAAAAGCTTGAACTTGGGATGGACAAGACCCTTATAAGACCTCTAGTTGTGACCTTTCTGAAGGCAACTAGCAAAAACAATAGACCTATTCTGCCTTGAAACTCTGACAGGGTTTCTTGGCTCATCTATACCCTTTTTTCTCATTTTTGGTGGTCTTCCAAGCTGCTTTCTGTACAATTGAGGAGCCACTGCTGGCACTCCTGTTTCAACCCAATCATGCTAGCTTGGAACAGGGTGAATCATTGAGTTATAGGCTACAAGATAATGGTGCTTACTGTAATAAGAGTGCACATAGTCCTTTGGCTTCTCTCTTTGAACATATATGGAACTTATTGCATGTTTGCAAGGTATTCCAGTCATATCCCACATCCAACAACTACATTTCCTTTCCTCCAAATCAACAATATGTATGGTATCACCACAATCCACTTCAAATTTCCTATCACCACAATAGGTTGCAAAATAATTCCTAGCTTGTACCTTCAGTGCTTTTTATAATGGGCCTACATCCTCCAACAAATCATGTTCTAAGGGCTGCAAACCCAACATATAACCTTTCGAAACTGGGGGCAATTCTAAGTTGGGCCTAAACATGTCTTCATTGGGCCTATCCACCACTACTTGCATTACACTGTTAGGATTATACAGCCTTACTATTTCATAATAATCATACACCTTTGCATATTAGACCCTTTGATCCCCTTCAATAACTTCTCTTGCTTTCTTTTTAGCCATATACAATTGAGGCCTACTAACATCAACCATTAACTTCCTCCGAACTGTCTTCTATATAGGCCCAAGTTTGATGTTAGGGTCATCCCTTAACTTGTCCATATACTTGTGTACCAAGCAATTTGAGTTCACCAAGTGATTATTATATGACCTTCCACATGCACGCTTTGGCTAGAATGATGTTATCTAAAAAGTTCTCTCACCTTGCATGGGAGACGCATGCAATCTTCATCCATATCCATGCTTGCACACTACAGTAATCCTAAAGTTGTCATATAGTATGTACTTTATGTCATAACCATATTGGATATTTCACTCTTTCATTGCCTTTCTAAAAATTTGAGGGGTGGCCAACTTCATTCCAAGTTTGAGTTGTGGCTTCTTCATATCTACTTCCTCAATGAACTTAAGATATTATTTTCACATTCCTCATCTAATGAGTTATGTACACTATGTAAATCTTCATCCTCAGGATTATAATACCACTCTTCATCTACACCTTGATCACATGAAGGAGGTTGCCTCTTTCTTTTCTTTACAGTCCCCCTTGGTGAGAAAATATCATCATCTTCTGGCCGCTCTAAACCCTTATTCAATTAGCCAGGTTCATCATTTTCATAATCTTCATCTTTTGAACCACTATCATCATTCCCATCATCAATGAAATCAGGATCATCACTGTCTTCTTCATCTCAAGCTCTGTTATCCTTTTTCTCATCTCTGACATCATCATCTACTGCTCCTTTATCCCCATCTCCATTATGTGTTTCCTCATCGCCTACATCTTGTACTCCGGCTCCACAATCTATCTCTTCTTTACTTATATTTTCCATCTCATGCTAAGTCAGTGCCTGCTTAGCAGTAACTGGTACTCTTGGGGGTACCAAATGTTTCCCTTTTGGACTTATCACTTGTAATGGTTCCTGACCCTTCTCCACAAATAATTGAATCACATCTAAACCTTCATAATCACATATCATGGTACATACATCAACATCTTCTTCAGTTATTGTCAACCCATCATCCAAAGTTTTTCTAGGTTTCCTATACCACAAAATAGAAGTACTATAGACATCTATTTTCATCTCCCTCGTGATGGTATGAATATCAAAAAAAGACAATTTGTTAGGATCAACATCATATTTATATATTCCACTTTCCCTTGTTTATAACCAATATTAGAAGGCTTACTGCAGTACCCATTATAGTTGATCTCAAAAATCCTTTTTTTTTTTTTTTTACTTCACCGAAGAAAACAATAAAACTTCACAAGATTACATTACAAAACTCAAAGTCATTGGGACCACATAACAAAAATCATAATCCTTGGACCACACTATTTAATTAATATTTGATTATTAATTCAATTCTTCAATATTTAATTGAATCCCCTTGGGGCCACAACAAAATATACCCCACCTTCACCAAAATTCAAAAACATTACACCAATATAGGCATGGCATGCATGGAAAAATTACAAAATCTCTAACAGAAATAGAATACATGAATGGAATATATGAATACAACTATAAACATAATATATGAATAGAATACCCCATCTAAAAAGTCAACATCATAAAAAAAACCCCAAAGTTAACATCATAAAAAAATACCTGCTATTTATGAACCTCTATACCCCACCCCACCCCACCCCACCTCACCCTACTTTAACCAACATCCCAAAAAAATTAAGTAATAAAAGGCATGAATATAGAAAACTAAAGTATACAAAAAAAATATATGTGAATAAAAAAATACGCAAAGTTAACATCATGACAAAAAATACCTATTATTTATGAAGCTCTATACCCCACCATGCCTAACTTTAACCACAATCTCCAAAAATTAAAGCAATATGGGCATAACATGCATAAAACATTACAAATTTTGTAAATTGAATTCAACACACCCTTAGTTATTAATCAAAAATTAGGGAAAATCAACATCTAACGATCAAAATAAATTAGGGTAAACAACACATACCTAAACTAGTAATGGCATTCGCAATATGATAGTGAAATCGATGATGAAACCCTAGTTCAATCCAATCAACCACGATAAGAGAGAAGATAGATAGAGAAAGAGAGAGAAAAGATAAATTATGATTTCGTTTCAGATATTGCAACTTCTGTTACGTTCATCAGATATTGCACTCTGGTATGAAGTATAAGGGGTTTAAGTGTTACAAATGAAACTATAGGGGGCTCTGTGTTTTTGAGGCAAACCATAGGGGGTTAAATTATAATTTACCTTTCCATTTTACATCAAATCCATTTCTCTCTCTCTATTGGTTCTCTCTTCTCTCTTTCTCTCTCTCATCTCTCTCTATCCTCCAATCAGAACCCTAGCCACCACCATTTCCAATTGAAACCCTAGCCACCATCATCTCTCATAAGAGCTCTGACACCTCTCCGATGGGAACCCTAACCAATCATCTCTTTCTGCTCGTCATCTCTCTCTCTTTCTCTCTCTCACCGCTCCGCCTTTATCCTCCGTCAGCGATCTCCATCCTCTGCCGATCTCTCTCTTTCCCTCTCCTAAACACCACCGAGAGGTATGAATGCCTTGCATCCACAAATAGGTTTAGGTTGTTCCATGGTCATCAATGGAGGTTTGCAATACATAGAAGAAGTGCAGATCTGGACAAATAAGTTGAAGCAAATCTACGATCACCTCTACCACCATTACCTCCACCATCATCGTCGTCGTTTTCGAGGATAAGGTTAAAAAACCCAAACCCAACTCTCACCTTTCATTGATCTTGCCGTGAGGCAATTTGTGGGTCCTGCGTAATGAACATCAATGGTTGTAATGGCTTGGCTTGCCTCACCAAGATCGAATTTGGGCCGTTGGCAATCTCGATGCCGCCGTTGCCGAGATCTCTACCTCTACCTTCGTTCTTTAACAAAAAACAAGTTTCAAAAATCGCTGCCGTCGATGATTGTGCCACTAGAGATCTCCGGCGGTTCCTCTACCTCGATTAAAACCTAAAACAATGTCATTTTCATCCCAAAATCCAGATATATATATATATATATATATACGTATTTATCTTTATCTCTCTTGAGTATTGAATGACTAGGGATATGGGGAAAAAATGTTAATGTTAATGTGCTCTGCTATTGATGTTAGATATTGAAGAGAGTGATGATTGGGGATTGGAAAATGTGGGATTGACACCCTAAGGTTTTGAGGACAGAAAACCCTAGAAACCTTAAGTTCAAAAATGTTGTACAGATAAGATAGTAAAATTTATACAAATAGGAAATTAAAGCTTGTTGAAATTTAATAGATAGCACAAATTGGCCTAATTAATTTCAATAGATAGCAAAAATTTGCTTACCAAATTTCAACAGATAAATACAAATTTGAGCAAACAAATTCAAAAATAATGAACAGATAAAAAAAATTGAACAGATAGAACAAAAATAGGACAAGAATTTCAATAGATAGAATTTCATATAGATATATTTTCAACAAATAGAAAAAAAAATTCAACAGATAGAAATAAAAATTTAACAAATAGAAAAAAAAATTCAACAAATAGAAGGGTAAAATTGGAAACAAAATGTCCTTAAAAAACAAAACGTGGACTTCTCACTAATAAAAAAATATCCATTAGGCTTAATGCCTGAGATAATTGTTAAATTGAATTTTTCAACAATTTTCTCAAAAAATTATTATGTCCCTATTCAAAATGACTTAAAAATACTTCAAATTGACAACCAAAAAAAAAAAATAATACAAATCTTAGTGTTTTGATTACCCTATTTTATAATTAATCTCAATCTTTCATTCTCTATTCTCTTTTCACTTTTTGCACTTTAGATTTTCATACTCAATCCTATTTCTTTTCAATCTAACTTTCTGCCATTATATTTCATATGAAAGTCAACAATAGACAATGAAGAATAAATTTTCAAGCCGTTTATATATATATATATATATATAAAGCTTTTGGTTCATCTTTATCGTTTTTGGTCGATGAGTTTTTAAAATTTGTTTAGAAATTTAGTATGAAACAAATTATATTTATCCTAAACTTGTTTCTAAAAAAAATTTCATATATTTAGTACTGTATTTTCTAATTATGTGACATTATTCATTATTTAATATCCGAACAAATTATTTATGTTTGACAGTTTGTTTTCAAACATTTAATTATCTAATTTCTTCATATTCTAGTTCTGAACTAACCAAAAAAAGAAAAAAAAAATATTCAGTATTACATTTCTAAAAAAAATTACATATGTTCAAAAAAATTTACCCAATTTAATTTTATTCGGCAAAAAAAAAAAAAAAAAAAACCAAAATTGACATCCATTTTTGTCTTTTCCCTTATTTGCCATCTCGCCTTATCCATTGCCTCCTCGGCACCACTGCCTCAGCCACGCTCTTACTCGACACTATTGCTCCACCTCATGTGGTTCTCTCTCTCTCTCTCTCTCTCTCTCTTCTCTCTCTCTCCCTCCTTCCTTTGTTGATTTGTGTTGCTTTCTTCTTGCAACTGTATTTGTATATGATCATTTGGATTCCCAATCCTCTAAATCCAAGGCTGGTTGTAGATATGTGTTAGGGCAAATTTGATCCTGCAAGTCTCAAGTTTCTAATTGTTAGGTTTTTGAAAGTGGTTTAGGATTTCTTGCTCTTCCTTTGATTTTTTTTGTTATTATTATTATTAAAAGCACACAAGTCACTTCAATGAACTTTTTGTTATTATTATTATTTTTAAAAGCACACAACTCACTTCTATGAACTTTTGAGAAAATTTGTTTGGTTTGGAATTTTGAGATGACTTGTAATTTTTTTTTAATTGATGTATAAAATGTGAGAGGACAGAAGAAAGATAAGAGAGAAAAATTGATTAAGTAATAATAATAAAAACAAAAATAGAAAAGATGAGTTTTGAAAGTAATTTTGAATTGTGTTTTGAGAATATGATTGATTAATATGTTTCATCCAAATCATAATTTGAAAACAAAGTTGAGTTTTAAAATGTAAACCAAACGCTACCTATATTTTTCCAATGCTATTCATGTGCAAAAGTGGATGATGGTTATAACTAAATCAAACTAACCTAACCATGCTCACTCACAAATTTTCATGACTTTAGAGTAAATGGTTTAAGAGATGTGAATTTCCAAATTTTGATGATTTAACAATATATGCTAACTAGTAGTACCATAGACATTATCATATTCATAATTCTTATGCTTTAACCCATGACTCCCGTATCATAGATCCGAGTTCCAGAGATATGTTTAATTTTAGAAAATTGAGTTTTATATTTTTTGTATTTTTTTATTTTTAGAAAAAAAAATTAATTTTTAAGATTTTTTTATTTTTTAAATGCACTTAAACTTAGATTTACTTAAAAAGCATTATGCGAAAAAATCTTTAAAAAATTTATCAAATACAAAAATATAAAAATTCAATATATTTTTGCATTTTTATGTATTGATTGAATTTTTAAAATATTTTTCATAAATATTTTACTTTTTAGACGTATCTAAATTATGTGTATCTAAAAAGTAAAAAATTTACTTAAAATATTAAAAAAATTCACTAAAAATTAAAAAAATTAAAAAAACATAAAAAAATAAAAAAAATAATTTTCAAAAAATCAATCAAAACCAAACAAAGTGATTGACTTTAGTGTAAATGAAATTTTTACATAAAATTCTAATCACATCTATAGAAATTTATAGAATCACATTAAGAATAAAAGAAAATAGACGTGAAGGCTACTTTACAAATGCCTTCCTTTCTAATCTTTATTGAAAAATGAAAAACAAGGATTAATTATTATTATTATTATTTTTTTTTAATAACTGGTTGTCTAGGTTAACTTACACGCATCTCGATTAATCTTAAGAAATTAATTTCACCCTCCACTTACGGAGCCCCATTTAAAGTCGAAGTAAACATCTTATATGGACCAACCCAAAAAAATTATTGTAACTAATGAGTATTTTTTAATTATTTTATAATATTTAAGAATTAGAATAACACTACTAAAATTTCAACTTTTTGCAACAGCAAAATGCCGTCGCTATACTCCTAATGCCGTCACAAAAAACTTTTTGCGACGGCAAGAGGGGGATTGCAACTGGAGGCGGTGCAAAAGAGTTTTTGCGATGGCATTTTTGCCTTTTGCAACGGCACTTTGTAGTTGCTAATAATGTTTGAAATTTCTTGACTTTTTGCGATGACACTATTTTACCGTCGCTAAAAATGTTATTTGAGACGGCAAAAAATATCGTCGCTAATAGTCTTTTTTTTTTTGCAACAGCAGAACACTGTTTTTGCAACGGTGTGGTGCCGTCGCAAAAAAGTATTAAAAATATTAAAATTTTTATTTTTGCAACAGTGTACTGCCGTCGCAAAAAATAATAAAATTTCTATTTTTTGCAACAGTTTAGTGCCGTCGCAAAAAATAAAACCTATAACAAAATAAATAAAAATATTAAAATTTTTTATTTTTTGCGACGGTGTAATGCTGTCACAAAAAAGAAAAAAACATCCTACGATAAAATTATTTAAAATATTAAAATTTCTCCATAATAATTACATAATAATATAAAAAATCCTGTATAAAAATAACAATTTCTCCTTAATAAAATATTCTTCCATTCATAATTACACATCAACAAAATTATCCCACTACATAATGTTTCATAATACATATATAATGTTTAAATACATGATTTTGTTCATAATTCAAAATAACATAAACCAAAATTAAATGTTTTTCTCATCATTCTTCGTAGATAATAAAAACAAAAGTTAGCCACATTCTCCACAGCCATGCATTCCATAAAAAGCAAACTCCTATATGGGAAATATCTGAAAAATAAAAATAAAAATAATTAATGACAATATAATTATGTGTTAATGTAAAAAAAAAACATAAAAATTCAACTACTATAGCATCAAATACCACATTTTTTTTTAGTCATCAAATCCCACATGGATAATTAAACATCTCAATCAAATAGTTCTTAAAAACATAGTTCTTTCAGAAGGCTATATCACATTTTTTTAGATAACAACAGCGAAAAAAAGAGAAAATACCATGGAAACAGATATCTCTCCACCAAATATAAATTTGACAAGTATCTATCTTTGCTTTCAATGTGAAATATAAATTTGACTTTTCTAAGACAGAATGAGCAACAAAGGAAGAGAAAAATACAAACTACCTCTTTGAGGTGCCATTCCCAAATGTGATTGAAGGAGATGATATAATAAAGCAAATATATTGTCTTTATCAGACAAATAATAAGAATCATAATAATGAAAAGACACATGCAGATAGTTGGAGTAAATGGAACACCCAAGTGTGAATATCATTGATACCCCTAGTATCATAAAGTTCACGGGTATTAGTACATGGAGAATTTGAACAAAAGAAGGGTACTTTGCAACTACTTATAGTCCGAAAAATTTGAAGCTTTTTTATGGCATGTTTTGAGAGATAAGATTTAAAGATACAAAAAGGTTATCCATGCATGACTAAATCATGTAAATTAAGTCACAATCTGGGTTAAAATACACAACATAACATAACACAAGAACTCCACAATTAAGCAAATCAGAAACAACATGGCAGAGTAAATACAACTGCACAAAATTATCAATATATAAATATGCATTTACACAATTAAGCAAACCACATGCAACTACCAACTCAATAACTTCCATGGGGAAAGGGCAATTGGACTCACGAAGAAAAACCAATACTAGTATTTCAAAACAACTACTACAACAAAAATGTCATAGAAAGAACAGAAATGTCAATAACCCCATCTCGATCAACCATTATCCACAGTTACAAATATAATAACATGTGAATTAATATTAGACAAGGAACATATGAACAGACAAACATACTAAAGTAATACAAGATCATTGAATTCTTAACAACATTATTTTCTTTAAAAAATTCTGTAGAAGCAAGTCCGCCACAAAAAATTGAAGAAACGAACTATCGATCATGATTAATGACAGATTGCAGCTTTCAGTGAAACATGAACTATGATTATACTAAAATTATTCTCGAGAATCGTAAGATTTTGATAACAAAGATTGGGGTATAAATGAAAGAAGTTGGGGTACAAATGAAAGACCATCAAAATCTGTTTACGAGAATACAAGTTTAAAAGAACTTCTTGTCACATCATATTTCCTAGTTTATGGTTACTAATATGCTTATCAAAAAATATTTAAAAAAAAAAGAGTTCATGATTATTAATGTGTACCTGAAGATTTAGTTTCTGAAGGTTATGCATTGAGTCAAGTTCAAGACAACCCAGCGATGATAACCTATTATTTGACAGGTCCAAGTCTCCAATCTTTGCAGGGATGACAAACCAGAAGGTAGTTCCACCAATTTATTATTAGTGACTTTCAATGATATCAAGGCATTTAAATAAGTTATCTCAGTTGGCAAACTCCTCATCTTATTGAATGAAAGATCTAGATACTCTAATTTTTTAAGGCAGCCAATTTCTAGAGGAAGGTATCTGCAGGAAAAACAACAAACAGAACATCACAACTTTCTCCAAGACTCAAAACATTAACATATAGGAAAAAAGATTAGAAAATGATCAGAAATATAGGGGATTAGGAACACCAATAAGAAAGCTCGAGTTCTTTGGATAGAGAAAAAGTACATTAGTTCCAATATATAAGAACAAAAATTAAATTCAAAATTGCACTAATTATCATCATATTAAACTTACGAGTCATACAACAAAACTTTGACACAGAGTGATTGTGTAGAGATTAAAACATGTGACAGCAGTTTTTAAAATACTATAAAATTTTTTTTTTTTGGGGGGGGGGGGGGGGGGGGGGAAGGGATAACTAACAAAGATCTTCATATGGTGTTTACTGACTTAGAAAAGCATATGATTGTATTTCTAAAGAGATAATGTGAGTTTTGGGTTAGTGACAACAAAAGGAGTAAAATTTTAAGCTTGAATTGTGGACAAATATTTACAATATAAAGAGTTTAGGTTAAGTTGAATGAGAGGGAATACATGACAATGTAATGTTAGAAAAACTACAAATAGGGATGAAGAAGGTAAGTAAAATTTTATGGGCATGAGATACATAAGAGTGATTATTTTTTATAGCTTGGGTTAATTATTATTCATAAAAATGAAAAGATTGAGGAGGACGTGTCTCACAAAATTAGAGAAGGATGGATCAAATGGAGTAGTGCATTAGGAGCATTGTGTGCTCATAGGATTTCTAGTAAGATGAAGGGAAAAAATCATGACTTCTTTTTCGCAGATAAAAAATTGAAATTTATGCAGTCGTCATAAGAGTTGCTATGATGTATGGTATAGAATGCTAGGCAACCAAGAAAAAAACATGTTATGGAAATGAGTATAGCTATAATGAGAATGTTGAGATGGATATGGCAAGGTTATAAGAAAAGATAAAATATGAAATGAATTCAATAGGAAGAAGTTAAAAGTGACTCCAATTGAAGACAAGAAAAAGTCATATAAGATGGTACAGCCATGTGCACTACTACCAAATTAATCATAAAAAAAAAATTGCACTACTACTATAACTGTGTGACTAATTTTAGATAACAATAATCCTGCAGATTGAGTCAAGCCTTTCAACATTAATATGCAATACATTATTAGTGCAATTGGGTGCCAAGAAAAACCATCATAACTTTCAAGAAATTAGATATAAGTTTGTATCAAGTTATTGGAAGAATTTAGGAAATTTTCAAGAAACTGATTTCTAGTCTGCCAATGAGAAAGTAACTGGTCCTTTGTCTATATATGACATAGGATAGGTAAAGATTTAAAAAGAACAGTAACCTGATAGAGAAGTGACAAACAGAGAGCTTTGTCAAGCACTTGAGCCCAGCAATCTCACTCAACAAAGGAAATGCCGAAGGCCTTGGAGGCACCTTGCAAAGCTCAAGCTCCTTCAAAGCCATTAACTTGTGCAAAGGCAAACCCGTCAAACTCGGTGCAGTTATCTTCAACTGCAAGCATTCCAGCTCAACCAAGTTCCTAAACTCCACGGGAAAAATATTAACCTCATTCCCGAAGAACTTCAAAGTCTTCAACTTTCTCAAACCACCGAACCACCTAGGAATCAAATTGAACACATTCTTATACATATACAACCCCTCAACCGAACCCTCCGACTCGTTTGGTACCGCAAAATCCAAACTTTTTCCAGAAACATCAAGAACAGAGCCGCAATCAGCATCATCTCCACTCAATTTGGTCTCCAAAACTTGCGATTTTTCAGATTTCTCGGCTTCTTTCGAGGGATCCTCTTCTGTAACTACAGGTTCGTCCGAATCGGTGACCTGTATTTGCTTAAAACACTATAAACAATAGATAAATATTTTGAGAAATTTGAAAGGAATTTGGAGATTTGGGTTAGGGTTTAGAAGTAGAGAAGATTGAGTGGGAGATCAATGGAGAAAAGAGAGACGACAAGAGAAAGAGAAGAATCGCTGCAGCGATGATTAGGGATTAGGGATTTTTGGGCTTGAGATTGGGGATTTTTTGTTTGGAGGGGGGGGGGGGTCGAGCGGGAATGGAAAAGAAAAAGGCGGGAATAAAAAATAAAATATATATATATATATTTTTTGGTCAGAAATGAAATTTAAATAACAAAATAATGTCGTTTAACTTTTTTTCTTTTCTTTTTTTTGCGATGGGGGTAGCCGTCGTCAAAAAAAATTATTTTTTGTTAAAATATATATATTTTTATAGTTAATGAAATTTTTTAAAAAAAAATTTTTTTTTTTAGTTACTAAGATTGAAAATTTATTTGTTTCATTTTTATTTTAATGAAAAAAAATATTATTATTTTTTATTTGGTAGAAGTAGGGGTAATATTTTAATAAAAAATATTTTCCACTAAAATAAAAGTTAATTTTCTGTGGTCAATGAAAAATATTTTTCTGCCGCCCATTTTTTTTGGTTATTAAAAATCATGAACTAATTTTTTGTGGTAGAGGAGAGGGAGCGACAGTAGTGGTGAAGGTGGTGGTGGTGGTGGTGGCGAAGGAGATTAGTAGTAAAGTTGTGGTAGTGGTAGAGTAGATGGAGTGACAGGGCTGAAGAAGAGGTAATGGTAGTAGTAGTGGCAGTAGTGGTAGTGGTGGTAGTGGAGTGGTGGCAATGGTAGTAGTAATGGTAGTCGTAGAGGTGAAGTGGCAACAGTGGTAGTAATGGTGGTAGTGGAATAGCGTTTGCAGTAGTGGTGAAGGTGGTAAAGGAGATGGGTGGTGAGAGAGAGAGAGATGAGTGAGAGACAGATAGAGGGGAGAGAGAGAGACAGAGACAGAGTGATGAGCGAGAGAGAAACAAAGTGGTCGCTAAAAGTGCATTTTCTTGTAGTGGATAGATAAATCGAGAGGGAGCTCAGTAAATAGACAAGATGGAAGGGAGAGAGTGAGCAACGCGAACATAGTGAGGAGGAGAGAGAGAGAGAGAGAGAGAGAGAAAGAGACAAAAAGATAAAGAGATAGAGAGTGAGAGATAGAAAAAGAGACAGGGAGATAAGAGAGATGAACGAGAGAGATAAAGAGAGAGAGATAGAGAGAGAGACAAAAAGATAAAGAGATAGAGAATGAGAGACAGAAAAAGAGACAAAGCGAGAAGAGAGATGAACGAGAGACAGAGAGAGAGATAGAGAGAAGAGAGATGAGAGAGAAAGACATAGAAAGAAAAGAGATGAACGAGAGAGACAGAGAGAGAGATAGAGAGAAGAGAGATGAGCGAGAGAGATAGAGAGAGATGGAAGATGAGAGAGATAAAGAGAAGAGAGATGAACGAAAGAGACAGGGAGAGAAAAGAGATGAGAGAAGAGATAGATGAGTGAGAGACATAGAGAGATAGAGACAGATAGACAGATAGACAGAGAGAGAAGAGTGATGAGTGAGAGAGAGAAAGAGAAAGAGATGAGAGAGAGGAAGATGAAAAAATAAGTGAAAAGATATAGACAAAGAGAGAGAGAAAAAAAGAGCGAAAAGAGATAAACAAGAGAGAGACAGAGAGAGATGAGCGAGAGAGATAAAGAGAAGAGAGATGGATGAGAGACACAGAGAGAAAGAAAGAGAGAGACAGACAGACAGAGAAGAGTGATGAGTGAGAGAGAGAAAAAGAAGAGAGACAGAGAGAGAGACACAGAGAGAAAGAGAGAGATAGGCAGACAGAGAAGAATGGTGAGTGAGAGAGAGAGAGAAGAGAGACAGAGAGATAGGAAGATGAAAAAATTGGTGAAAAGAGAAATGTTCAAAAGAGTAAGATGACGTCTTTTTTTTTTTGTTTTTTTTTTGTGACAAAAAAAATATCGTTGCATTTATTTAAACCATTTTGTGACTATATATATATGAAACCGTCTCAAAGCTACAATATATATATATATATATATTTTTTTTACTTTTTTTTTTGTGTGCAACGGTACCTATTACGATCGCAAAAAACTCTTCTTTTTTCTTTTTTTGCGACTGCAGCTGGTACCGTCGCAAAAACTCTATTTTTTTGCGACAGCAATTTCTGCCATCGCAAATACTCTATTTTTTCGCGACAGCATTTTATGCCGTCGCAAATACTCTATTTTTTGCGACGGCAAGTTGTGTCGTCTCAAAAAATCACATTTTTTTTTGCGACGACAAGTTGTGCCGTCTCAAAAGGTCACATTTTTTGCGACGGCAAGCTGTGCTGTCTCAAAAAGTCACATATTTCGGCGACGGCAAGTTGTGCCGTCTCAAAAGGTCACATTTTTTGCGACGGCAAGCTGTGCCGTCTTAAAAAATCACATTTTTTGTCGACGACAAGTTGTGCCGTCTCAATAGGTCACATTTTTTACGACGACAAGCTATGCTGTCTCAAAAAATCACATTTTTTGGCGACGGCAAGCTGTGCCATCTCAAAAAGTCATTTTTTGGCGACGGCAATCTATGCCGTCGCAAAACGTTCCGTCTTTTAAGCCCACTTTTCTTGTAGTATAAGAAATATTTAAATATAATAATTCGATCAGGTTAAAATTAGGGTATCCATAGAAAGAAAATTGGCCTAAAGTAAAAAATACTTTGGGTAAGTACTTATAAACTCTAAACATTTGTCTTATTCTGCACCATTTTTCCTACAACAAATGTCTATCAAACGCATCAAATGTCAATATGTCTACAGGTAGCGGGTCTCCTCGGGTCCTTAATCCGGATGGGAAGACGTTCTTTGGGTATGTGGAATTTATTGCGGATCCTATTTTAATAATTTGAATTATTCATTTTATCAAATACTTCGTATATTTTTTTACATAAAAAATTAGGTCGATCCAATAATTATAATTTATTCAATTCATTGTCTATTTTTTTAATGACAAACGCAATAAATTAAATAAATTACAATAATTGTATCGACTTAATTTTTTTTGTGATTAATATATATGAAATATCCAACAAAATAAATACTTCAAATAATTAAAATAAGCCCATAATGGATCTACAAGCCCAAACATCTCCCTCAGGGAGTGTCTGTCTATGATATATGGGAAATTCTATTTACACCAAAAAAATCATTAAGTACTCCAAATTTCTAAGCACACCCTATTTAATTATTTGAAACTTTATTTTACTCTCATTATACCCTATTATTTTTCCCAAATTACCCTCAAGGTAAACCCAAATAATAATTAATAAACAAACTAAAAAAACTAAATTATTTTGAATCTTTTCAATATAGAAAATAATTCTCAAATACAAAAAAGAAAAAAAAACTTATAAGCACATAAAGCATTATAAATACAGAAAAAACCAAACTTTTACATAAGTATTATAAAACTTTTCAATACAGGAAAAAAAATTACATTATAAATTATCCACAAGAATGGTCGTGGAAAAGTAAAAACCAAACTTATAAGCACATAAACATCAGACACTAACAAGTAGTTCTCAAATAATGTACTATTTAAGTGACAAAATAAGAATAACTCCAATAATATGTTATTGTTAATTTAATTATTGGGCCCTTTAATTTTTGTCAAAAAACAATATAGAAAATAATTGATGGTGCTCTACAAAAATTGTGAAACCCTTTTATATGAATACTTACCTCCTTTTTGATGGGCTGCTTCAAAAAATTATTTTGATTATTACTCTCATCCATTATTTGATTTTGTTTAAACTTTCTTCTAGGGTTTAGGGTTTCAAAATAATAAAAAAACAAAGATGATGATAATGGTGAGTTTTGGTAGGGTGGATTGGAGTTTTGGAGGGAGGATGAAGAAGAAGAAGAAGAAGAAGAAGAAATAACTTTGATCTTTTGAGAAAAAAGATACAGAGATTTGAATAGGAATAACTAATTGCGGTGTACCATGAGAAAGAAAAAAATTATTTTGGGATTTAATATGTGTTGTCCTTATTAACAAATTCATATTAAGATATATTAGAAATTAAAGTTTATAAATTTAACTTAGACGTATTGAGACATATTTTGGGTTCGAACAATTTGATACAATTTGTATATGTCTTACTATTGTAGGAGCCGGTGGGTGGACAGCCTCTAGGTTGCAATATTTAGATTGCAATATGCATTCACAAAAAAAAAAAAAAAAAAAAAAAAAAAAGGTTGCAAAATGTCATTCCTCTTCTTGTAGGACCCTGTGGTGGACTGCGTTGCCCATGGTGGACCTACAAGCCCAACATGTATCAAATTGTATTATAAACAAGAAAGGCAATCCAGAGTAATACAAATTGTATCAAATTGTATTATAGATAGGTAAGACAAATTGTATCAAACTGTACGCATCATATAAGGAATGTTTGGAAATTGGCTAGTTTAGTAGGCTATTTTAGTTTTTGATTATTTTAGTATGTTAAAATAGTTGTACTTAGGAAAAGTGTCAGATTTTTTTTGTAATAGGATGTGATGTTTGTAAAGAAAAAAAAAAGTGAAATGATTATGGTTAGTAATATAGTTAATTTTCTAACATGTAACGCTTTAGTAATATAGTTATATTTGTTAGGAAAAAAACTGTAAAATTATGTATTGTTCTTCTATCAACTTATGTTCAATACATATATGCATACCTGTTATACAAACAAGCGTCCAAAATGAACACTTTTAATAACAAATCAAGACTTTGCAAAACACTTCAATCACAACAATAATTATACTTTTTTTCACTTTCACAGAAAAAATCACATTATTGATGGAAAGTAGATTTTGAAATTTATAACAATATGATATTGTCTCAAACTCTTACTCATCAAAACATTTTTATTACAATGAGTTATAATAGTAAATAAGAAGAAAAATAAGAAGATCGTGAAACAAAAACTATAGAAGATCTATTGCAACATACTCTTCAAGTAAAGTTAGACAAGTTAAAACAAGAATTGTCCTATCTATTATGAAATTCAAGAAAAACAATGTACCTAATGCACATATTTTAGTCAAATTACAAGGAAAAAAATTAAATGATACCCAAATATTATCGCAGCAACTTAATGATGTAGAAAATAAGTACATTAAATAAAAAGTTTCGATCAATTTTTGTCATATGTTGATTACTAACAGAGAACGTAATAACTTATGTAACTAGACAATTTCATGAAAATGACTTTGCAAACACTTATAAGTTTGGATCTATAAACATCATGAAAACAATTATGAAATTTCTAGATCGGTCGAAATATTAAGGTACAATATCATTCCATTTTCTTAAAAAAAATATTCTACATTTTCTACATAAATGAAAATATACTAATGACTATTGTTACATTTTATCATGCAAGATATTCGTGACATAAGAAACGAGACTCAACAACTCTTGATGTATAAAAATATATTACATATTGATATTAATGTGTTGTTACACCAATTATATGTAATAATGGGTTCAATGAACACTTCCTCAATTTGTGTGTGCGTGTGTACGATGGCCACTATAGTCTACATCTCAGTGGAAAATGTCATAAACCCCTAAAAACACTTCTTCAATATAATTCATAATAATATGATATGATAGGTATCAATTTTTAATTTGTTACACAATCATATAATGCCCAACTCCCCCACTACATCATTATATAGGTAATTTTGTGGGTCTAAATAGTAGATCTCTAGCATTTTTCATATGTTAATACGTCTCAGTCTCAGACCCAGTCCCAGTCCTGGTCTGGATCCCAATAATCTGAACTGGAAGAAACATGTATACATGTTGAGCAGTGCAATTCTAATCCTTTGGAAAACCCATTAGAAAATCCATTGGCTGCACACAAGAAGAAACTCCCATGCCACAACCATAACAGAGAAAATGAGCCAAATGATGTAAAGAAGACAACTGAGCCCATTTGGAATGAAGACAAAGATAAGGGAGACTAGAGAAATAACTCCCGAGACCATAATAACATGGCCGAAGATTTAAGAATAGTTTGAACAAAACTGAGCATGTCTGAACAGAGCTGCCAAGCCATAAATACATATTGCTACCACAAAAATTCCCATGCTGATAAGATGAGTTTGAAAGGGGGAGTCATCTCCATGTTGATGCATCAGTTGGATATGGCCATTTAGCAATGTAACAAAGGAGAAGTATACAACATGAAATTCTAGTGTGATGTATGAAGAGAGATTCCTCGCCCTTGCAACAATTAAAAATTAAAAAATAAAATAAAATAAAATGGATTAGATTTCAATGTTAAAAATTATAGTTCCTCAAATATAATTGAACTAAAGTGATTGAATATAATAGGGTGTCAACTACAATTCTACCAATATGTAACGCCCCCAAAATAAATAATAAATCCAACTCTTAAGCGGAAGAATAACAAAATTGAAATACTTTCATTCAACAGAGTTCATTTACAAGAGATAATACATGCAATATATATTCATAAATGCATATCCAGAATCTATAGCATGTAATACCAGTCAATAGTCAGCAAAATAAATGTCCTACGGGCTTACACCTTTCCAAGATATTGCTTGGTTACAATAAAAGAGAGTGCTATAAACTCTGTACATATAAAGCCTTTGGTTCGAATAAACATTATGTACAAACAACAAAATAGAGCATCCAGCTCCTAGGTCCTCCCAAGCTACATCCTTGGAGGAAGCATGTCACCGGTACCTGAAAATGGTTTCCCCAAGTAGGGTGAGCCAAAACCCAGTAGAAACAATCTAACACAGTATATGGGAATTAACGAGATATAAGTATGATGCACATTTTCATTGTCCAACAACAAAATCTTTATAACTATCTCTAGTACCATGGTATGCCAAACTTACATTTCATTCCACTCGTTTTAGTCCGATATATGTTATCAACTCAACAGAGGATACACCTTACAGGTTTCTAACAAATTAGAATCATCACATAACAGACTCACTTCTATTTGCCATTTTACGGAAATTTCGTCCGCAGGAATTGGCACCCATGTATACAAATGGGTTTCAGGACTTTCACCCTGGACACACAGGCCAATTTAGTTCAATGGAGTCTATCCCCTTTCTTCTCCCCAAAACATGGAGTACATCCCCTTTCTCCTCCCAAATATCATACATATACAATGTATATCATTCATAATCATATTCAATGATAATGATTAAAGTATTGGTTTCAATTTGCCTAATCCACATACAATGTCTACCACAATCATGACTATCATCTACCGATAGCCCAAAACAGTTATCTCTAAACAGATATACAATCTTTATAACAGATAATTCATCAAATTTCCATAGGTGAGTGATTAAACAAAATCCAACAACACCATTCATGTATACATCCTTCCAATTTCACATTCCCCATGCTAATTTCATGATTTGTACAAAATAATTATCCAAGACATTTTAAGGAAAACTCCTTATTTTCCAAATATCAACCCAAAGGTCAAAACCAACTATTTGACACACGATAACCTCATATCCAAACTCCATAATCATTTATACAACACTCACATAGAAACCCCTCTTTTCAAACTTGAACCCAAACCCTAGGTTAGCTCAAACATGCCCAAATCCCAGCATTTTCACACAACAACATATAATCAAGTTAAAACTCATATTAAGGTGTAGAGAGTCCCTACCTTAAAAGAGAAGATGAGCCAAGCAAGAGTGGAGCTTCAAAGATGGCCAAACCCAACTTTATTCGAGTCAAAGTGTAGATCTTGAGATACGCTATCTCTTTAACAAAGGCAAATGGGGGGAGAAATCACTAGAGCTAGGTGGAAATGTAGAGAGAGAGAGAGTATTTTAGAGAGAGAGTATTTTAGAGAGAGAGGGTCTCACTTTAGGGCTTTTGTGTAGCACTTGTACCATTTTTAAACTTTTGGGAAGTGTATTTGAATCATTTATTAGGTTTTGGGAATCTTTGGAGTTGTTGTACCTTGGTTTTGGATGAGTGAAAATTTATTTAAATTTGTTGGGATTGCTCGTTCACGCTTGTTCGCGTTGACAAGTTGTTTGGAAGCTTAAAAATCTTGTTCTAGGGTCGACACCGGTCTTGGTGGTGTCGACACCTTCTCTTTTTGTTGGCCACAAGGGTCGACACCAATCTGGGAAGGGTCGACCCTTGTTCTGAAATTGCTCACTGCATTTTGGTGTCGACACCAGTCTAGGAAGGGTCGACACCTTGCTTGTTGCACTCTTTGCTTTTCTGCCTGAAGGGTCAACACCTCTGTTGTAAGGGTCGACACCTGCGACTTTTTTTAGAATTTTCAATCCGGTTTGGGCCCTACTTTTTGGGGATTTTAACTTGATCTTTTGGGTTGACTTTGGGACTTTATTTTACTTTGACCTAGTACTATAAATAGGCTCCCACTTAACCTTTTTCCTTATTTCTTCTTCTCTTTTCTCCCTCTAAACCGTGAGACTCTCTCTCTCTTTCTCAAAAAGCACTTTTCACTTGACATACTCACTTGGAAGCATTTTCTTGCCTTGCTCCTTTGAGATTAAGTGTAGAGCTTATCACGAGCTTCGTTTTGATCCAAGTAGAAGTTGGTTTCGACAACTTTGGAGTTTCAACTTTTTTTGCTGATCTTCTCTTCCAAGCTTGAGGTAGGGACATTCTTGAGTTATATATACATGTTTTGCAAGGTTTAATGTTGGTTTTATGTTTTTCTTGGTTCCATTATGAAATTTTAGTTTTTGTTTCAAAATGATGAGATTTTTTTTTTTAAAATGAGGATCTAAACTTTAAATGTTCTAAGTGGTACTTGAAGCCTTTTCCTATGATATGAGAAAAATGATTTTGATGAGCTTTCACATGAAAATGGGAGGTGTTTTGGGTTTTGAGAAAGAACCCTAGAAATTTGGGGGTTTTTGAAAACGTGAGGAAAACTATGAAATTCTTCTTTTCTTGTGTTTAAATAAGTAAATGAGCGTAGATTTCACAATGTGATATAAAGAAATGATAATTTTCATGATATAAAAGAGTGGGGGACTTGTTTTTAAACTATTGTTGAATGTATGGAAATATTTAAGTGGTAGATGATAATTGTTGTGCATTATGAATTGTGAAAATTAATGTTTGAAAAACATTACATGTTGTATTGATGAGACTATATTGCTAAGAATTGTGAAAAGTGAAATTGTGGCTAAGTGTAGATAACATATGGTTATCTTGGGAAAGAGTAATGAAAAGAGGTAATGGAAAAAATGTGATTGTTGATGTTGTTGTAGAGACTTTGAAAATGAGAAATTATTTATGAAGTTATTATGTAATACATGAGCATGCATGACTGAGGAATGGGAAATTGGTATGTGCCATGGATTGTGGAAATTGCTATGAGTTGAAGGTATATATGTTATTTTGTGAAATAACATTGAAGAAAGAAAATGAGTGATGTATTTATCCAATATTGTGTCATGTTACTTGAATGGAGAAATGTTATGAGTTATGGAAAATCATTGCATTGCATATTCATTCAATTATCATTTTTGCATTGTAAATTCTGATTGAAGATATTTATTTAATGTGAAAGGGGTAAATACGATGGTAAGTCCAGTTAGGGGGTGTAGATGAATTTTGTGAAGTTGGCCTGAGTATCCATGGTGAAAGACCAGAAAACCGCGCGAATAGGTGTCGAGCCTTCCGGTTAATACCGGTAAAAATAACAGTTTGGTAGTACTCGCAGAGTCTACTTGTAGACACCAGCCTAGGGATTACCAGTGTCGTATTTACCACCCCTATTGATTAAAATGGGAAGTTGGAAATGTGTTGAGATTGCAAGTTTTTAAATTGAGAAATTGAAATCATCAAAGAGCACGAAATGATATTTCCTTAAAAGAGCATGGCATGGAATTGATACTTGCATTTTTTTTTTTTTGAGAATTGCATAACTGTATATACTTTGTGAGAATTCTCTACTGGGCTTTGTGCTCACCCCTATGGGATTTGGTGCAGGTAAAGATGTGGTGACCCGCCGAATTGAGGGCGTGGATATTTTGTGAAGAGTAAATAGCTCTATTATTTTTGTTGTGAATTTTGTAAAGCCAAGGGCTAATGTGTATGGGTCCGAGAGACCATTTTGTGTAACCGGGCTATTGCCTTGGAAGATGTAAGCCCTTAAGGGCATTTTATTGTTTTGAGATTTAGATGTTCTGCATGCTATGGATTCATGTATTTATTTACGTTGTGAATGTATGCCGCATGTGGAACTTTTGTACTAAACTCATTTATTAAATATATGATGATGGGAGGATTATTGTCATTGTTTTGGTGAATGTTCATTAGTATGGGTAGTTCATGTCGAATTATTTTGGGGCATTACATTTTGGAAGGAAAGATCTTAAAAAGTAATGTAAAAAGTCAATTTCGTGATCTGATATATACACAGTTCGCTCGAGCAAAGGAGTTGACGCTCGAGCGTCAGACACAATAAGTTGTTCTGCTCAAGCGCAAGAAGTCCCGCTCAAGCGCAGAATACACACCTTTAGTACTTTTGTAGACAACAGACAAACCGCTCGAGTGCAAGAAAAGTCGCTCGATCGCCCACCTGTTTGAGCGTAGGAAACGCCACTTGAGCATGGAAAACACCCCTCCAGTACTTTTGTAGACATGCAAAGTATTGACAGCTTGCAAACTCCGCTCGAGCGCAAGAAAGGCCGCTCGAGCGAAGGACCAAAGTTCTAGGCAACACAAGGTTTGAAAACCCAGCAACCAACCTATTTCGAACGCACTCAACACATCCAAATAATCAATTATAAGGAGGAATAAAGAAGGAAAGACAATGAACGACATACAAAAACCATAGATCCAAGTTCGGACTACCACAAGTGTCGGGTCAAAACCGGGATCGCTATACAATATCTGTGTGACTCTATGTGGTTTGTGTTGGGGATTTCAATGTAAAAAATTATTGTTCTTCAAATATAAGAAAACTAAGTGATTGAATATAGGGTTGTGGTTGCAGTGTGTGTACTATTGGTTTAAGTTGTATTTAGATCATACATTTGGATAGTGATTTAGAACCAAAAAAAAAAGGAAAAATATAAGAATATATGAATGAAATATTAGTTAAATTTTTCCTCAATTTTCTTTTTCTTTCCAATTGCCTATCTACATCTATGATGCAAACACCGTGTTTAGTATTTAAGTTTAAGAAAAATACTATGTCATCAACTTTTTTATCACCATTTTATTTTTATTTTTCTAATATATCATCATAAGGAACAAAAATTGACCACATGCTACAATTAGATTTTTGTATGTAATGACTAGAAAATTCAAACCTTTAAGTTCTTAAATAAAAATAAGCATATTTAGTCAATTTCAACCACATCTTTCATGTTTCGGGGATTGGAATTTTAGTATGTTTCTTGTCACCTTAGTTAGTAATATGCTTCATGATGTTTGTGTATGATATGAGTCCCAAAATATGTTGGCCTATGTGTTATCTAAACTTTGACATAAAATAGGTTAATAAAAATTGAAGGATATATCATTTGTTTTTCAAACTTTGATAGATTCTGAGCCATTGTCACCATTTTTGTCAAATCTGAAGTTTTACGTAATCATTTCCCTTAAAAGCAATGGGGTTGAAAACTGGACTCATAAATTAATTCTGAAAACTCTTACAAATTACTAATAACTAGTTAGAGAAAATGAATGTGAATTTCAGAGTCAGCACATCTTATTTGTTTTTCTATCAAAAAAATAACCAATGTGCATTGTTTGGTCCGCAACTCCACTTACCCAAACCATCAAGTACTATCTCATTTTAAATTAGAATTAACAACGTTCACTTCCATAAATTTTCATGATTTTAAAGTAAATGAAATGATTTAAGAGATATGAATTTCCAAATTTGATGGTTCTACAATAGGTGCTAACTAGTAACTAGCAGCACCATAGACATTAATTAAATCATATTCATGATTCTTATGCTCTAACCCATGACCCACATATCACATGTCCAAGGTGTGACATTGTCGATTTTAGTATAAATGAGATATTCACATAAAGTTATAATAATTTTTAAAATTTTATAGAATCACACACCGGGAATAAAGAAAAAGAAAATTTTTACTATACCTTCCTAATCTTTACTGAAAAAAATGTAACATTAGCTATTTGTCTTCTAATATTCAACGAATTAGAATAAAAGAACATTTAAGTATAATAATTTAGCCAGACTAAAATTATGATGAAAATTACCCTAAAGTACAAAATATTTTGTAATATTTACTTTATAAAATTTGGATTCTAAATCCACACAAATATCACCTTAACCTTGCATTCAATTTTTTCATCTTAAACCTTTGTTTCTAAATTGGACCCAATCTCAACTATCAATCCATCTTAGTGGCTGGAGGCGATTTAAAAATTCAAGAAGTATAATTTTCTCAATTTACTCTTCTTTTCTTTAGCAATAAGTCTGATTATAAAACAAATCAAACTATTCAAACTGAATTTATGTTTGACTCATTAAAAGCTCATTTGAAGGCTAATTTTTAATCAAGCTGAGTTCAAATAGCTTTAATAGAGAAATATTCTATCACAAATTTTGTGAAATCATCTTACTTCACTCACTTATTACCGGTTGTTTCAGTTTATTTTTTATTTATTTATGAAGTAAATTCTTAGCGATGTACTCAAGAGTATGAGAGTATGGAACAAACAAGGGACATGACGTTGTACAAAACTCGAGAAAATATCATTTTGCTCTTAAAATCATCAGTTAAAAATCAATTCAACTCCTATTTTTTTTAATAATATCAATTTTATATGTAAACTATTTAATTTTGCATCAATTTTACCCCACTGTCAATTGTTGTCTATGTAATCAAACATAAGTTGTTGATATGACACCCAAAATTCATTTGAAAATTTATTTACTCCCAAACTATCATCAAAGTATCAATTAGATCCTTAAATAAAATGAAGTTTGGGGGTCTAATTGATCTTTTAAAAAGTGAAATAAAATTTTAGAGCCACATCAACGACTTTCGTTTAATTATAAATGTCAAGTAACAACAACGATTAAATTGATCCAAATTCAAATAGTTAAAATGTAAAATTAATCTACTACTATTATAAAAGTGTGAAGAATTGTCATATTTTCTACTTTTTACGTATTTTGAAAATACCCTCCCAAACTTATTAAACATCAGCAAAACCACAAACAACCGCAGACATCTTTCAATATTCAAACACTTTCCAACATCAATCTACTATCTATCTACTATCTTCTACTATTATAAAAATGGGAAGAATTGTCATCTTTTCTACTTTTTACGTATTTCGAAAATACCCTTCCAAACTTATTAAACATCAACAAAACCACAAACGACCACAGACATCTTTTGATATTCAAACACTTTCCAACATCAACACCATAAACAACCAAACATCTTGAAACATCACAATCTACCATAAAACATCTTCAATTCAGAGAGCTTTTCTTCCAAAAGGTTCAACTTTTCTAAATATCTTTAAATTATGTATTGGTACTATTGGTACTTTGTCAAGTTATCAAGTTATCTGTTTCAAACTCATGACTTATGTCCAATTACATTATTTGTGTTATACTATTTGTATTATAATATGCATCATCATTCATAATAATATCATCAATATCCTCAACTGATTGAAAAGGGTCTCACACTACTCAAAGGTATTACCTAAACAGTACAAACCCACAATCAATTTGAACGGTGATTCTGTTAAAACCACTAATAGTGGGTTGAGTTCCCTCAATTGGTTGCTTTCTTTCTTTCTTTCTTTTTTTTTTTTTTTTTTTTTGAGCTGATTCATTATTCTGAATTATCATAACGTCTTAATTTTTTGTTGCCTACTCTGTTTCAGATTTCAAAACCAAACAGTCAATCGCATTGTCTCTCAATCAAATCTATTTGACAACACAGTTGTAACGCCCTCAAAATAACAACATTAAACCCATCAATAAAGATATGCATTGATATGTAAAAGTTCCACATTCTTCCATTTATCAGAGTTTCATTACAAAAAGTATTACATGTTAACAACAAAAGCAAATGCCCTATGGGCTTACAGCTTTCCAAGTTAACACTTGGTTACAACAAAAGAGTACTAACTCATTTACACATTAAGCCCTTGGCTTGAATTTACATGTAATACATCAAAAATAAAACGACAAAAGTATGTCCGCCTCTAGCCTCCCAAGCTATGTCCTTGGAGGTGGCATGCTACCTGTACCTGAAAATGATATTCCCATATAGGGTGAGTCACAGCCCAGTAGAAATACACTAAACCAACCATGAACAATGACTAAAAGATTAGCAATTGATAGATGGCCAATACTGATACATCCACATAAATCACATTTTATGTCATACGACTTATGAGTCCAAGTTACCTTTCATTTTTCCCTTTTCAACAGACAAGCATATTAGCTCTATCATCATCTCAACAGATATGTATAACAACAATATCCCACATTCACAGATAAGCATATAAGCTATATCCACACTTCACAAAGATAAGCATATGAGCTCTATCTTTACTTCTCTAGACAAGCATATGAGCTGTATCTACGGAGTTCATCCTCTATCTTCTCCCAACACTATCCGGTTTAGAGGTACATCCCCCATCTTCCCCTAAACCGCGGAGTACATCCCCCATCTCCTCCTCTACACATAACGTATACAAACACATTGGTTCTATATAAAATCACTCAATACATACAGTTAATGTATTCTATCAACCGTCAAATTCCATGGCACATTCCATTGATTAGTTTCCGTTTGCCTAATCATCATGCATTGTCTACAACAATCACGACTATCCTCCACCGATAGCCCAAAGCAGTTATCTCTAAACAGAAAATAAATGCACAATGGATATTCAATCAACATTTCATTCCGGTGAGTGACAAATAATTCAACTACACCCTTTAACCCCATACATTCCCATTCTCAACAATTCCATTTATAGCGACCCCGGCCTTCTCCCATTTGATTATTGTATCCGGACTTAGGTTCCGTAGATTCTGTCATTGTATAATGGTTGTTGTTGTCCCTTATTTTCTCATTTGGAATTATAGGATGTGTTAGGCAGGTTTGTTTCAGGTTGGTTGGGTTTAGAAATCAAGTGTTGCTGTCCAGTATTTTGGATCTTCGCTCGAGCGAGGAGTTTGTCGCTCGAGCGAGCTGTTGTTTTTGGTTCTTCGCTCGAGCCGGGGTTTGATAGCTCGAGCGAGAGTTTGTGTCTGGTTTGGACCTGTAGCTTTGCATTCTTGGCTCGAGCGAGCTTTTCTTCGCTCGAGCGAGTTAGTTTGTTCTTCGCTCGAGCAATAGTTCCTTCGCTCGAGCGTGTGTCTGGTTACAGACCTGAGGGTTTGAGTTCTTCGCTCGATCGAGCTTTCTTTCGCTCGAGCGAGCTTTCTTTCGCTCGAGCGAGCTTTTGGCTTGTTGGCTCGAGCAAGGCTTCCTTGGCTCGAGCGTAGTTTCTCTGTGTCTGGTCGCTCGAGCGACCAAGTCTTCGCTCGAGCGAGCCTGTCCAGTTTATATTCGCAACAGCGGGTTTTGATCAGTCTTTTTCATATTCTTTTTGATTCCAAACCCTAGGTCCGACTTCTCTCTCTCCCTATTCACCTTCTCTCTTAGATTTGATCCACTTAGGGTGTGTTTCTATCCTAGATCCTTCATTAAAAAGATAGAGTGGGTTGAGGGCTTTCATTTAATCTGAACTTTTGGCGATTTGGAGCACATTGGTATTTGGGCACTCATCTCTGTCTTCACCATTTGAGTTGTTGTCTTCGAGGTAGGGATTTCCTACTCCATTTTATAGGTTTTGTCCTAAGTTTTGGTATTTTGATATGTTGGGGATACTTTGGTAAATTTTGGGAAAAACCCTAGTTGTTTTATTGAATTAATTTGTATAAGTAATTCATGGAATTGGGGAATTCATTGATTAAATGGCGTAATTGGGTAATTGGTATCATTTGTCTATTGAATTGTTTACATAGTTATTTTCAGTTTAGAAATAGTTGTTTTGGGCTATCGGTGGAGGATAGTCGTGATTGTTGTAGACATTGCATGTGGATTAGGAATAACTGAAACTAATCACATTGGTTAAGTCATTAATTTTGACTATGGCATTGATACAGAAAATACGTGTATTGATTGAGCATTGCATTTGCATACATTGTTTTGTGTGGGGGAGGAGATAGGGGATGTACTCCACGGTTTAGGGGAAGATAGGGGATGGACCTCTAAACCGGATTTTGTTTGGGAGGAGATAGGGGATGGACTCCATTAGCATCACTTTTATGTGTGCTTATTTATATAAAAGTGTTTTATTGATACAGCACTAAAATGTGTATCAATCTGGAAGTATGAAGTGTTTGATTTGAGCTTGAGTCTCATTTGTTTGTTGATATCGGAAGGATGTGAATATGATATATGTGATTCACAGTTGTAAGTTTGGCCAGGTTCTGAGCCATGTTGATAAAATTGGAAAGTAAAACGTATCTTTGGCAATAGTGTCATGAGACTGTAAAATGAAGTAATTGATTATTTTGGTTAACCATCTGTTGAATGCTATTGCTTTATTCATTGCTTATATGTGGTTTAGTATATTTCTACTGGGCTGTGGCTCACCCTTTATGGGAACATCATTTTCAGGTTCAGGTGATAAACTACCTCCAAGGACTTAGCTTGGGAGGGTTTGGCTTCTGGATTGAAGAAGACTACCTTTAGTTAATTGTCTTTAATTATTAGTACATGTAAACATTCAAGCCTGGGGCTTTTTCTTGTATTGAGTTAGAACTCATATTTTTGTATCCAAGTGTTGGCTTGGAAAGATGTAAGCCTGTAGGGCATTTTATTCGATGTTACATGTAATGCTTTATTTAGTAATACTCTGATGAATGGATTAATATATTGTCTTCTTTAAATAATGCATGTCAATGATATATAATGGGTTAATTTTGAGGGCGTTACAACTTGGTATCAGAGCGTACCGGGTTTGAATACTTTGGGTACGTGGGAAGTGATTAGTATCACATTGGGTTCGTCTCGTTTGATAGAGACTTAGTGTAATGTTATATGTTTATGTGATAACATGTTTATGTGATTATGTGGGTATGGAATGTAGTTTCTAGGATGTTGACTGGACCCTTGAGTTTCTAGTAGTCTTGTTGGAAAGGCACTTGATCACTGCTGCTTCCAACCGGAACTATAGTAACGCATTGGGACTATCATTATCCGGGAATGAAATTCGTAGGTGCTTATGTGATTATGTGCTTACGTGGAATGAATTATTGTTGTCCATTGCATTAGGACGCGAGTGTTTAGCTTCGGCACATTTATTAATGTGCTAATGTCTTTGTTTCCTTTATTAGGATGTCAGGACGAGGACGAGGACGCAGTAGGCGTGGTAGGCCGGGTAGGCAGGAGGTGCCTGTGCCAGAGGAGATTCCGGCAGTTCAAGAGGGAATTGGCCAGGCCAATGTGGCCGAGCCAGTAGGCCAGCAGGCTATGGGCGCTTTAGCCCGAGAGATAGCAGGAGCATTTAGGGAGTCAGTAGGCATTCTCAGAGCTGAGAATCAAGCTCAGGTTGTTGCTGCTGATGCAGGACCTTCCTTTCTGAAGAGGGAGTTCTTCCGGTCTAATCCGGATGAATTTGTGGGTGATCCTAAAGAGCCGCTTAAGGTAGATGAATGGCTCGAACAGACAACGAAGACGTTTGAGATGCTTGGCATCGAAGACGAGGGGTTGAAAGTGACTTTGGCATCCTTCCAGTTGAAGGGGGATGCAGGTCAGTGGTGGAAATTTATTAAGGGGCGTATAGGAGGTACGTGGGAGGCTTTTGTTAATGCTTTCCAGGAGAAGTTCTTATCTCCAGTAGTCAGGGAGAAGCTGCGGGACCAGTTTTGTCAGCTTAAGCAGGCGAGTTCTTCAGTGGCCGAATTTGAGGCTGCATTCACTAGTTTGTCCAGGTTTGCACCTGAGTTGGTGGCGTCTGAGGAACGCCGTTGTATTGAGTTTGAGAAGAAGTTAAGGCGTGGCCTCAAGCTGAGAGTTGGGGGAACTATGATTCGGGATTATGGGCGTATGGTTGATGCTGCAGCCCACATGGAAATCATGATGCAGGAGGAGGAGGAAGGGCAGAAGGGCTCCAAGAGGAGTCAGGATGGTCAGAATGATGGTAGGAGACAGAAGGGTTTTAATCCCCAGCAGTCTCAGGGTAGCTTTTCTAGATCGACTTTTCCTGTACCGAGTGCTAGTTCGGGGAAGGGCAGTCAGGGAGACATTACCTGTTTCAAGTGTGGCCAGCTGGGCCACAAGTCTCTAGTTTGTCCTCAGAGGGGAGGAGTTCAAAGAGCAGCATCTTCTTCGGCTCGATCTCAGAGCCAGAGTCAGGGTAGAGGTCAGCCACTCTCGTGTTATCAGTGTGGTCAGCCAGGGCATATGAAGAGGTATTGCCCACAGTTGGGTGGCACACCTGGTGCATCTGGTTTGAGGCCGATTCAGGGTCAGCAGCCAGCTCAGTCGGGTCAGGCCTCGAGGGCCAATCAGGGGGCTTCATCGTCTCAGTCGGTGCAGTAATCTTATGCTCCTAGCGTTGAGCAAGTTGATCAGAGGTCGTCTGGGCGCGTGTATGCTGTTACCGCGCAGGATCTTGTGCCAGCACCATCAGTTGTGAGAGGTACCTTCTTGTTTTGCAACTCGGTTGCTAATGTTTTGATTGATACGGGTGCATCTCATTCCTTTGTGTCTGCTGCATTTGCATCTGTTTTGGAGTTGGAGTTAGCACAGCTAGCATCTCCTATTTGTGTAGTGTCACCTCTTGGGGGTGAATTGATTTTGAAACAAGGCGTTAGGGGTTGTGATATAGAGGTTGATTATCATAGAATCCCATTTTCCTTTGTAGTTATGCCTATGAGGGGTTTCGATGTTATTTTGGGTATGGACTGGTTATCGTCTTACCGGGCAGTTATTGATTGCTACCGCCAGAGGGTCACTTGTTGTACTGTGAGCAGAGAGTATTTTCATTTTCTGGGGGACCGGGTTGGTGATGTGCTGCCACCGGGGTATGTTCCACGAGGACGGAGTGAGCTTAGTGGTCTACTTGCTAACCTTTCGATTAGTGAGGATGAGGAAACACAGATTGTGTTGCCAAGGGTGGTTTGTGAGTACTCGGACGTCTTTCCCGAGGATCTTGTTGGTTTGCCACCGCATAGGGAGATTGAGTTCTCCATTGACCTAGTGCCCGGCACGGCGCCGATTTCGATGGCACCTTATCGTTTTGCCCCAGCTGAGTTAGTTGAGTTGAAAATCCAACTCCAGGAGTTACTAGACAAGGGTTTTATACGCCCTAGTGTTTCGCCGTGGGGAGCACCGGCCCTCTTTGTTAAAAAGAAAGGTGGTGCTTTGAGGCTTTGTATAGATTATCGAAAATTGAATCGGGCTACGGTTAAGAATAAGTACCCTATGCCTCGTATCGATGACCTATTTGACCAGTTGAAGGGTTCCCGTTGTTTCTCTAAGATAGACTTGAGATCGGGTTACCACCAGTTGAGGGTCAGGGAAGAGGATATTCCGAAGACGGCATTCCGTACGCGGTATGGCCATTATGAGTTTTTGGTGATGCCATTCGGGCTCACCAATGCACCGGCAGTCTTTATGGACTTGATGAACCGGATCTTCCGGGAATTCTTGGATCAGTTTGTAGTCGTTTTTGTGGACGACATCCTTATCTATTCGCCTTCTGAGGAGGAGCACGAGGCACACTTGAGGGTGGTGCTTGAGTTACTTAGAGCCCATAGGCTGTATGCCAAGTTTGGGAAGTGTGAGTTCTGGCTGAGGGAAGTCAAATTCTTAGGCCATGTGGTATCCGGTGAAGGAGTGTCTGTTGATACATCCAAGGTAGAGGCAGTGCAGGATTGGGCACAGCCTAAGAGTGTATTTGAGATCCGCAGTTTTCTGGGATTAGCTGGGTATTACCGTCGGTTTGTGAAAGATTTCTCCAGGTTAGCATCACCGTTGACTAGACTGACTCGGAAGGGAGTCAAATTTGTATGGAGTGAGACTTGTGAAAAGTCGTTTCAGGAGTTGAAAGTTAGACTGACTACCGCCCCAGTACTGATTATTCCAGAGAGAGGGTTGGGTTATGCAGTCTATTGTGACGCCTCACGAGAGGGTCTGGGTTGTGTATTAATGCAAGAAGGGAAAGTAGTTGCCTATGGTTCACATCAGTTGAAAATTCACGAGCAGAATTACCCTACGCATGATTTAGAGTTAGCAGCTGTGATATTTGCCTTGAAGATTTGGAGGCATTATCTTTATGGTGAGAGATTCGAGGTATTCTCGGATCATAAGAGTCTGAAATATTTGTTTACACAGAAAGACTTGAACTTGAGGCAGAGGAGGTGGATGGAATTTATAGAGGATTATGACTTTGAGTTGCATTATCATCCGGGAAAGGCCAATGTGGTGGCCGATGCCCTTAGCAGGAAACCTGTTGGTGACATAGCTAGTATAGCCATCCGAGAATGGAAGATGTTGAGTGCACTTAGGGAGTTTGATTTACTTTTGGGCGAGTCCGTTGAGGCTGCGGCCTTGTTTTCTATTGTTGCACAGCCTACACTTGTGACTCGAGTGTTAGAGGCTCAGAGAGGTGACCTTGAGGTAGAATCTCTCCGTGAGAAGATTTCCGGTGGGAAGGTTGAGAAGGGTTTGACGGTGTATTCCGACCTGAGTGTGAGATACCGAGACCGTCCGTTTGTGCCGGAGTCTTGCCGAGAGGAGGTACTCCGAGAGTTTCATCATTCACGCCTTGCAGTGCATCCGGGAGGCACTAAGATGTACCGGGATTTGGGTCGTCAGTTCTGGTGGCGGGGTATGAAGAGAGATGTGGCAGCTTTCGTATCTAAGTGCCTTACTTGCCAGCAAGTGAAGGCCGAGCATCAGAGGCCAGCGGGTTTGTTGCAACCCTTGCCTATTGCCGAGTGGAAGTGGGAGCATGTTACTATGGACTTCGTGGTGAGTCTTCCGAGGGCTCAGCGGGGTAGTGATGCTATTTGGGTGGTTGTAGACCGGTTGACTAAGTCGGCGCACTTTATTCCTATGCGCGTGAGAGATACGGTAGATCATCTTGCCGACTTGTATATTCGGGACATAGTGAGATTGCACGGGGTCCTAGTGACGATCGTCTCAGATAGAGATCCTCGTTTTACTGCCAGGTTGTGGCAGAGTTTGCAGAGTGCTTTAGGCACTAAGTTGACCTTTAGCACGGCTTATCATCCTCAGACTGACGGACAGTCCGAGCGTACTATTCAGATACTTGAGGATATGCTTCGGGGTTGCGTTCTAGACTTTAGTGGATCGTGGGAGAGGCACTTGTCGTTGGTAGAGTTTGCCTACAACAACAGTTTCCAGTCTAGTATCGGTATGGCACCTTTTGAGGCCTTGTATGGCCGACCGTGTAGATCTCCTGTTTGTTGGGCTGAGGTGGGTGATGCACCTCTGTTGGGTCTGGAGTTGGTGAGGGAAACGACGGAGAAAGTTGAGCTTATCCGTAAGAGGCTTGTTACAGCACAGAGTCGTCAGAAATCGTATGCCGACCGTAGGAGGAGACCTTTGGTATTTGAGGTGGGTGATCATGTCTTTCTGAAGATATCACCTAGACGGGGTTTGATGAGGTTTGGGAAGAGTGGGAAGTTGTCCCCTCAGTTCATTGGTCCGTTTGAGATCCTTGAGAGGATTGGCGAGGCTGCTTATCGTTTAGCTTTGCCGCCGCAGTTGTCCGGAGTACATGACGTGTTTCATGTGAGTATGCTTCGGAAGTATGAGCCAGATCCATCACATGTGTTGGATTGGACCGATTTAGTGGTTGATGAGGATATCTCGTATGAGGAGAGACCGGTTCGGGTCTTGGATAGGCGGGATCAAGTTTTGCGAGGCAAGACCATCCCTTTGGTAAAAGTTTTGTGGAAACATCATGGAGTGGAGGAAGCCACTTGGGAACGTGAATTGGAAGTCCGCGACAAATACCCGGACATGTTTATTAATTTGTAATCTTGTATTTAGATTTTGTAATATTGTAGAACTTAAGAGCTTTACATATGTCTTAAGTTGTGAAACATTGAGTTTGTATTGGTACATGGGTGTATCTTGAAACTTGCTTCATTATAGAAGTTTAGTGTAATATTGCATCTGTTGAGTACATTGTTGAATGGGTTGTATATATCATGCGATTGAATATGATATGGGAATTGTTAACATTGAAAGGAATAATGCATAATAATAATACAGGTTGAGATATATGTTGTGTTATATGTTTAATGTGAGATGCCTCTTGATAAAGAGATGAAATGACCAGTTTTGGGTCAAGATGTTTACTAATGAATTGTAAAAAAAAAAGAGAAATCTGTTTTCAAAAAACTTATGCTTAATTTCGGGGACGAAATTCTTTGAAGGGGGGAGGTTATAGCGACCCCGGCCTTCTCCCATTTGATTATTGTATCCGGACTTAGGTTCCGTAGATTCTGTCATTGTATAATGGTTGTTGTTGTCCCTTATTTTCTCATTTGGAATTATAGGATGTGTTGGGCAGGTTTGTTTCAGGTTGGTTGGGTTTAGAAATCAAGTGTTGCTGTCCAGTATTTTGGATCTTCGCTCGAGCGAGGAGTTTGTCGCTCGAGCGAGCTGTTGTTTTTGGTTCTTCGCTCGAGCCGGGGTTTGATAGCTCGAGCGAGAGTTTGTGTCTGGTTTGGACCTGTAGCTTTGCATTCTTGGCTCGAGCGAGCTTTTCTTCGCTCGAGCGAGTTAGTTTGTTCTTCGCTCGAGCAATAGTTCCTTCGCTCGAGCGTGTGTCTGGTTACAGACCTGAGGGTTTGAGTTCTTCGCTCGATCGAGCTTTCTTTCGCTCGAGCGAGCTTTTGGCTTGTTGGCTCGAGCAAGGCTTCCTTGGCTCGAGCGTAGTTTCTCTGTGTCTGGTCGCTCGAGCGACCAAGTCTTCGCTCGAGCGAGCCTGTCCAGTTTATATTCGCAACAGCGGGTTTTGATCAGTCTTTTTCATATTCTTTTTGATTCCAAACCCTAGGTCCGACTTCTCTCTCTCCCTATTCACCTTCTCTCTTAGATTTGATCCACTTAGGGTGTGTTTCTATCCTAGATCCTTCATTAAAAAGATAGAGTGGGTTGAGGGCTTTCATTTAATCTGAACTTTTGGCGATTTGGAGCACATTGGTATTTGGGCACTCATCTCTGTCTTCACCATTTGAGTTGTTGTCTTCGAGGTAGGAATTTCCTACTCCATTTTATAGGTTTTGTCCTAAGTTTTGGTATTTTGATATGTTGGGGATACTTTGGTAAATTTTGGGAAAAACCCTAGTTGTTTTATTGAATTAATTTGTATAAGTAATTCATGGAATTGGGGAATTCATTGATTAAATGGCGTAATTGGGTAATTGGTATCATTTGTCTATTGAATTGTTTACATAGTTATTTTCAGTTTAGAAATAACTGTTTTGGGCTATCGGTGGAGGATAGTCGTGATTGTTGTAGACATTGCATGTGGATTAGGAATAACTGAAACTAATCACATTGGTTAAGTCATTAATTTTGACTATGGCATTGATACAGAAAATACGTGTATTGATTGAGCATTGCATTTGCATACATTGTTTTGTGTGGGGGAGGAGATAGGGGATGTACTCCACGGTTTAGGGGAAGATAGGGGATGGACCTCTAAACCGGATTTTGTTTGGGAGGAGATAGGGGATGGACTCCATTAGCATCACTTTTATGTGTGCTTATTTATATAAAAGTGTTTTATTGATACAGCACTAAAATGTGTATCAATCTGGAAGTATGAAGTGTTTGATTTGAGCTTGAGTCTCATTTGTTTGTTGATATCGGAAGGATGTGAATATGATATATGTGATTCACAGTTGTAAGTTTGGCCAGGTTCTGAGCCATGTTGATAAAATTGGAAAGTAAAACGTATCTTTGGCAATAGTGTCATGAGACTGTAAAATGAAGTAATTGATTATTTTGGTTAACCATCTGTTGAATGCTATTGCTTTATTCATTGCTTATATGTGGTTTAGTATATTTCTACTGGGCTGTGGCTCACCCTTTATGGGAACATCATTTTCAGGTTCAGGTGATAAACTACCTCCAAGGACTTAGCTTGGGAGGGTTTGGCTTCTGGATTGAAGAAGACTACCTTTAGTTAATTGTCTTTAATTATTAGTACATGTAAACATTCAAGCCTGGGGCTTTTTCTTGTATTGAGTTAGAACTCATATTTTTGTATCCAAGTGTTGGCTTGGAAAGATGTAAGCCTGTAGGGCATTTTATTCGATGTTACATGTAATGCTTTATTTAGTAATACTCTGATGAATGGATTAATATATTGTCTTCTTTAAATAACGCATGTCAATGATATATAATGGGTTAATTTTGAGGGCGTTACACCATTTCATTTCCTCATTTCTCACAATTAATTATCCCAATTAATCAAACAATGTAATTAGGTCATTTTCCATAATTAACATTTCAACCCTTAGGTCCCATTTTCATCAATGATTCAACATTTATTCCATTTCTCTATGCCAAACATGCATCTAGGTTTATTATGAATAAAACCCCAACTTTTGTAAAATAACACAAAAGCCCCAAACTTTCACCAAATTACCAAACCAACCCCAACATCTCAAAATACTAAAATTTAAAGACAAAATCCATAGAGAGGAGTAGGATATCCCTACCTCGAAGTTTGAGCCAAAAAGGAGATGAAGACTCGAAGATCAACGTGCTCCAAATCCAAACTTTTTCAGATTAAGTCGAAGCTCTCAACGCCCTCTATCTTTTTAACAAAGGCCCTAGGCTAGATTCACACTCTAGGGAGATCAAATCTTAGAGAGAGTGTAGGTTTAGAGAGAGAGAGTCTCGGATCTAGGGTTTGAAAGAAAAGAAAGTGAAAAACTGATGTTCAAAAACGCTACTGTCCGCTGATATAAAACACGCTCGCTCGAGCGAAGCCTTTGTCGCTCGAGCGACCAGACACAGAAAACTCTCACTCGAGCCAAGAAGTTCTCGCTCGAGCCGAAAATTTAGAAGTGCGCTCGAGCGAAAGAGTGCTCGCTCGAGCTAACAACTCAAACCCTCAGGTCTGCAACCAGAAGCACGCTCGAGCGACAGACTTCTCGCTCGAGCGAAGAACAAACCAGACCGCTCGAGCGAAGAAAACTCGCTCGAGCCAAGAAATGCAGCTCTCAGGTCCAGAACTAGACGCAATCGCTCGCTCGAGCGAAGCCACTCTGGCTCGATCCACCAGACACGAACTCAACTCTCGCTCGAGCGACCAACTCCTCGCTCGAGCGAAGGTCCAAAAATCTAGGCAGCAGCACTAGGCTCCCAAACACAACTAACCTGTAACAAACCTGCCAACACATCCTATAACTCAATATACAAAGTAGTAACAGATGTAAACAAGACAATAATCACTTACTATCATCCACGGACACATGTTCGGATCACTATATAACAAGGGTAAAACCGGGATCGTACAAACAGATAAAAACATAACAGCCCACTTTAATTTATAGAAAAAAACGCCCATGTATCAGGTTATGCTTTATTCAAGTAGTAGCCTTTTTGTTTTTTTCCATTCTTCGTTCATATATGCATAAAGAAAAGCGAACGACTCTTGAGTATATTTTTATAGGTTCAGGTTTCTCCCCAGTTGGATTTTTCAATTGAGGCATGTTATTGGGTCTCTGTGGGCCCAATATAAACCTCACATCGATAATCATTACCATTCAATACGTAGGACTCATTGATTACTTTATCCCTGTAAAAAATCACGTTGATCAGATATCGATATCCACTTGATCAGATCACATTTGTATTAACAACTTATTTTTAAAATTATAATTACCGTTGACATAAATTAGATTTGATCAAATGGCTATCGATATCTTACCAACGTTATTTTTTGCAGGGATAAAGTACTCAATGAGAATTACACATTAAATAGTTCGGATTATCAATGTGTGGGTCTATAGAGCCCAACAATACACTCCAATCCGATTGGACTGGAAAGAAGTTCTTCCTTATTTTATACTCCTTTTGTGCACCAGTTATAAATTGATTAATTTTTTATTTTTTTTTTAGTAATTTAAAAGGTTGTGTCAAAAATTTTCACTCTCTATGTTTTGAAATTTTTAAAATTAATTTTTTGAGTTTTTAATTTTAGATCAACTTAATATATATACACTAAAAAAATATATAATTTGTGCAAAAAAAAAATTAAAAATCATGTAATATAACAAAATACTAAAATATATTAAATTTTTGTATTATTTTGTATTCAATAATTTTTTCACAATAGTTGGATTATGTAAAAGGAATGGAATAATAGGAATTTTTTTTAGATAGTAGGAACAATAGTGTTGGACTCCCAAAAATAAAACACATAGAAGTGTTGGATGAAATTTATTTTAAGGGCTGGTTTGGCAACTTACAAAAAAGCCAAAAAGTTACCAAAAAAGTTAAAAAGTTATCACTATTCACCAAAAAAAATATAAAAAAATTATTGTTATACAAATTGTGAGACAACTCAGTCTGACAGAAGGCATCTTTGCCTGACTTTTGTGAGGATAAATTACACAGGCGGAGGTAAGCTTAAGGACTGTGTTGTTCGGCCCGTGGGGCTATCACGGGTCCCGTTTTGATATTCTAAATCGTTCAATATGTAGAACTCGTTGAGTACTATATGCTTATAAAAAATCACGTTGATCGGATATCACTAACTATATGATCAAATCAGTTTTGTATAAAAAAATGGATGGTGTTATAGTTAACAGTTGAAAAAAAAACTAATCTGATCAGATAGCTATCGATATCCGATCAATGTGACTTTTTACAAGCATATAGTACTCGACGAGTTTTACACATTGAAACGATTTCGATTAGCAAAACGGGACTCGTGGTGGGCCCCCATGGGCCGAACAGCACTGTCCAATTTATGCCCGAAAAGAAGAGAATCAGCTCCTACCCTACACTCTGCCACGTTGCCTCTTACGCCTTCCGACCGTACGGCCAATTCCATCACTAAATTCTCCTATATACTTATTTATACAATTTTTTAATATACATTTTTTCATAAAAAGTCAAAAAGTTAACCCAAACATCCATATTTGTTTCCTCAACTTTTTAGTCCAGAAAGAAAAAAAGTGCACTTATTTAGGACACCCCAAACAATTAATCATACTTAAAATGAATTTTAACTACCCATGTCATTTTCTTTACATATTTTATATTCTATGTTTTTGCACTTAACATTATTAAAAAAAAATCGTAAATTTACCAAGTGTTTGAAAAATAAAATAAATAAATAAATAAAAACTAAAGATTAACTTCACTTCTAAAGAATTAGACATCCATAAATGATCACCAAACCTATTTGGAAATAGGCTACTTTAGTTGACTATATGATTTTTTACGAAAAGACGTGCAAAAAAATAGAAAAAGTGATGTGATGGGGTGTTTTGTTTTATTGACTATTTTTGCCTGAAATGGGCAGTCCATCGCAGACAAGCCCATATTTTAACTTATTTCTACCTTAGAGTGATTGTGCCAACAAAATCAACTACAATTACAGCATTGTAAACTAAGAACAAAATCACTACATAAAATAAAAGCCCACATTAATATATTAATACAAGATTATCTAATAAAACAATCTAAATAAAGATCCACGTTTCGTTTATAAATCAATTCATATGCCACGTGCAACGCACGTGCACTCCCAACTAGTATTATTAAAATAGTAGAAGTTGAATTGATTTTTTAATAATAATTTATGGAGCAAAATGAAATTTACAGTCAGAACTCTGGCATTTGGCTCTGTATGAAATGTTCATCCGTCTTATGCCAATGATGCAACAACTTGTGAAGAGGTGAAAGAAACATGTAAACTCAACAAGCAAACCCATAAATATACTATACCGTAAAGAAGAAAAGAAAAACAGAGGAAATGAAAAATAGATGAACAAGCACAATACAAACCCATAGAAGAAAACAGTAAAAGGAAAGATGTATAAAGGTTGCCATAAAGCATAATATTAGAAAAGAAAATGAGACGATGTAGAAGCAGATAAAAATGACGAATTGGAAAAAAGTTACGGCTTGCCAAGAGACTGTAAAGTCAGTAATTAAAGAAGGCCAACGTACCTGGTGTGATGCTGCTGATGATGAAGAAGAAGATCAACCATATAAGGGTGCACCATTATCTAGTCCGATGATGGTGTTTCCAGAGTATTGTTGGTTCTCGTGTTATATATAGTAGAGTTAGTCAATAGGGGCATCATGTAGTTAAAAGTTTATATATATATGGTAGAGTTAGTCAATAGGGGCATCACATAGTTAAAAGTTTCGTAGGGAATCGGTAGGGAAAAGGGAATGTGAGTATAATTTATGTTTCTCAGATGTGATCTAACTATAATTTATGGGGAAGTCTTTCCCCCAATTTTCCATGTGGCAAATATTTTGCATTATAATAGGTAGCATGTAAGTTTGAACCTGCGACGTCTGCTTGAGTTTTTGCAATGTTTAACCATCAAGCTCAACAACCACCAGATTAGTAAATGATATAAATTTATATTATTTATTGCATTGGTAATATTTTCTACAATTATTATTTTATTTATAATTTATAAAATAATTATAATATCACAATTCAATTCCAATTAACTAAAAGGCCATGTTATATGCATCTTATTACATATTTTTGTGACAAATGTCATGCATTTTTTGTAGCAATTACGACAATTTACAATTCAGAAATTAAATAACACATTTTGTGGTTGTTACCCATTTGATCCAAATATTTTAGAATAAACTACCAATAAATCATAATATTTGGATTTAATTCTCATCAAATCCTATTGAAAATAAGTTCTAGTAAAATCGTCTCTAAAAATAATTTTTTGTGACGATTTTTTACTTATGTCACTAAAAATTAACAATTAGTGACTTTTTTTGTCACCGTTTTCATAATCTGTCGCTAAAACTTACAATTAGTGACATTTTTTAACGCGGATTTTCCAAATTGTCGCTAAAAGTTGTAAATTAGTGATTTTTTTTGTGATGATTTTTTTAAACCGTTGCTAAAACTTATAATTAGTGACATTTTTTGTGATAAAATTTTCAAACTATTGCTAAAAAATTCATAATTAGTGACGTTTTTTTAATAGTGTTTAATGAAAAATGTCATTAATTATTATAAGACATATTGGATAATAAGTCCACTTATTAGGACTTATACGTAAGTTTCCCAATATTTTATATCCACAAAATCTGTAATAATGCAACAAAATATGTAACATTATCACAAAAATATGTAATTTTATTTTTAAACTACAAATTGTCATAACTGTTACCCAGAAAATATGTAACTGTTGCCGTTGAATTCAAACCAACTAATTCGAAAGTGGCACGTGGCATAATATAAAGAGATATGATCAGCTAATCAAGTGAGAGCACATGGTGAATCAAAAAGGGACAAATGTTGGATTGTAAGAGGTTTCATGTGGTAGTTCGCAACTTCAGTTATATATCATGAGTTAAAGAGAAAGGCTCAGGGGTATAACCGTTTCAAGCAATTACAAAAAACCAGCTAAAGCCTTGGAATTCAAATTCAGAGTTGAAGGAGGGAAAAGCTTATGAATGTAATTATAATGGTAGAGATTATGGAGGTGAGGTTCAACAATTACTGCAAATTCGAAGGACACCTATAAATAGTCGAAATGAAAGACAGAAAATCCTCCATTTACTTTCTATAGGAGTAGTTTTTAACTTAAAATTATAATTTTCTTTACCAGTTCTTACCTTTGAAGTTGCTAGAACGATCAAGCTAACATAAGTGTAATTGGATTATTTTTATGAATCAATTATTTTGCTTCTGTTGGTCTTTTCCTCCCATTCTTAACTTGATTATTGTCGCATTAAGTTCTCTTTATTCATTACATTGATTCAAACTTACACACAAGCAAGAATATCCTCTTTATTAAGGCAAAAAAACTTTCCCAATTGCCTAATCATTATTAAATTAACTTAATACATATATATATGTGTGTGTGTGTATGGATTATTTAATGGGTGGCTTGATTTGTACCTTAAAAGATTGGTTGAATACCTCAAATTAATAAAAAAAAATTATTACATTCCTATTTAAAATGACCAAAAAGTACTTGAAATTGACAAAAAGTACAAATCTTATGGGGTGTTTGATAACATCATTCAGCTCTCTTAAAACTGAATATATTAAATGATAATAAATTAAGCCCATTTGATAATCACAATTGATACCACTTAAAATTCTAAGTGTCTCTTAAAATGAAGGCTAAAACTTAAGAAAATTTTAAGTCTTGTGAAACTTACTTAATTCTGACTGAATTTATAAATATTATAAACTCACCACCACCACAACCAGCACCATCATGCCACTACTACCACCATTATGTCACCACCACCACCAATACTACCACAACTTTTATCACTATTGTCATTGTTGTCATAAGCACCACCATCATTTTACTACCATTACCATCACCACCACGCCGCCACCACATCAACGCCACCGTTACCACCATTACCACCACCATCACAATATAAAAATTAAAATATATAATTTGAAAACAATAAATTTTAAATTTGATCTTATACATATTAAAAATTTTATTTTTTAGCACTTAAATTTTTATGAAATAACTTTCAACTTAAAAAATTCAACATTAAGTTTTCAATGCTTAATTTTTAGTCTTCAGTTTTCAGATTTTAGTTTTATCAAACACCACCTTAGTGTTTTGAATACCTCATCTTATAATTGTAGCACTCTGAATTTTTTTTCTTTCTCATCGCTCGAGTGACGAATTGATCGCTCGAGTGGTTTTGCGAGTCATTCAGTACTTCTCAAGCAAAGGTTTCATCGCTTAAGCAATGTGGTGTCTCTAATGCTCGAGCGCAAGAGTGGTCGCTCGAGCGGTCTGTTCAGGATCAACACTTTAAAAAGTCATTTTTGGTTCACTTTTCTTCATTCTTTTTAGATTCTCTCTCTCTCTCTCTCTCTCTCTCTCTCTTTTCAGCCATTTTTGAGGTTCAAGCTCATAAAAGCTCGATTTTCATCTCTTTCTACTAATTTCCTACCCCATGTTCCTTATATAAAAATGAAGAGTACGATGAGGGCTTTCGATCCATCCGAGCATATCATGTTTTCATTGAAGTTGGATTTTTGGGTTTCTTCCTCTTCTAGCTTGAGGTAGAGATTTCTTTACTTCTATTCAATATCTCTTATAGATAGATGGGTGATATATTTGTATTGCATAAAAACCTCAAGTTGAGGAGATTTTCTTAAAGGCATAAAAAGGAAGTTAGGGTTTTCAAAATAAGGGAGTTAAATGTGAGATTAAAGTGGATTAATGAAGTTTTGAGTAGTTAAAACATGGTTTTGTGCTTTAAAGTATAAAGCCCTAATTTTTGTCTAACTCTAGTTATGGATTTTTTTTTTATTTTAAAAAATGATGAATTATTTCAATTGGCCTTAAATTCTTGAAATTAAGTTTATGTTTGGCTAATTAAATATAGAAATGATGATTATAATATGTTGTGAGAATGATTATTGTGAAATAGGTATACGTCATAGTAAATTGGTAATGGGAAATTGGACTAATAAATTAGGAAGGTGGATATGATCTTGAATGTGGTGTACAATTGAATAAAAGGTGTTAATGTTGAGAAGTAAAGAATATTGTGGGAAATAAACTGTAATTATTTCTAAAGATGAACTTTTACTCTTATTATGGAATGTGTTGTTGAGTTAATGTGTCACGCCCCTGATTTACAGAGTCCGGCGCATGTGAAAATACCCAAAGCTGATAAATAAAAAGACGACAATCAGATAGAAATAAATAATATCTCTCATGCAATGGATACAATAGTGTTACACAATACATGTGTTATTTCGATTTCATACACCCTACATTCACATCTACGTGGAATAGATGTTCTTTGACTAAAACTTACAACAAATGATATATATATATATATATATATATATATCAAATTGAAATGCCCAAAGGCTTACATCATTTACAAAGGGTGTGTAACAACCCCAACCCATGATTAATCGACAAACCATGATTAAGGATGCTTAATGAGTAATCAATATGAAATTCTGAATTAATTGCATGTGTGTTACATTATTTGAGTTTCTATTTGTCTATCGTAGAAAGATCTATTTGTGTTTTTATTTTGTTCTGCGAATTGAAGGCCTTATCAACATCTGAAGACAAAATTAACTTGATTTATGTGTTAGTTGGTATTTTTAGAATTTTATGGTAAGTTTGATTAAAATTGATTCGGAGGGATTAAATTAGAATAATTTATGTCCATTTGATTAACTTTAACTACTCACCATTAACTAAGCCTATATAAGGCTAATATGTGCTTCAACTCCTCTCTTTTCACACCTTTGAGCCTACTCAAGGAAATAAAACGTGAAAGAGAGTGAGAGACCTAAAGAAGAGAGTGAATTCAAGGAAAAATAAGAGATTTGTGATAGAGAGCTAGAAGGATTGAAGGATTGGCTTGTAGGAGTTCAAGAATTGGTGGTTAGAACTCAAGTAGAGGCCTTAGGTGAGTATTTGGCTCCCCATCTTTGTATCTAAGTCATTAATGAAGAGAACCTAAGGAGATTTTGTGAGCAAGTATAAGAATTGAGCTAGAAATGAAGAGACTTGAGTCATATCATGCATGCATGCACATTTTCTTACATTTTGAGTTGAATTGCCAAGAATTCTCACATGCATGCTTCAATTTTACCTTAGTTTTGAGAGTTTATCATGTTTTCCATCAATTTCCCTTGTTTGAGCATGTTTTGAAAGGTTTAAGTTTGTAGAAATTACACACATGTGCATATCATGAGTTTCAAGTTTAATTTTGTACAATTGGCAAGCTTTTGGGCCATGATTTCATGAAATGAAATGATCTTGAATTCACAATGTTGTTCAAGTTTAGACTTGTTTTCTCAAGTTTTGGGCCCCAAAAGGATGTGTTTTGTTTGGTTAAATTCGAGTTTTGAAGTTTGGAAGCAAATCTGGAAATTCCAGATTTTGCCTCTCCGTTTGAGCGACCATACACATTTTTGCACCTTCGCTCGAGTGACTAAAATCTAGCTCAAGCATAAAATACATGCCCCCAGAAGTTCATATGTTTTGCAGACTACTTGAGTGACAAGAGTTGCGCTCGAGCGAAGACCTCAGTCTCACGCTCGAGTGACCGTCGAGCGGGGAAATCAAGCAACTAGTACTTTTGCAGAGTTTACAGACTGCTCAAGCGAAGGAAGTTACGCTCTAGCAACCACTCACATTTTTGAACCTCCGCTCAAGCGAAGGAAGTTGCGCTCAAGCGAAGCCTCTATTTCCAACAACTTTAACTAAGTGTTTTCAAGGGCATTTTGGCATCCTCATTGCATACTAGGCATTCCTAAGCCATGATTAAGACAAAATAATGAGGATAAGGACTAAAAACACACTAAGAATGAAATAGAATAAGTTAACGAATTCCGAGTGTATGTTTCAATATGTGTGTATCTGTTATGTTTATGTAGGTCACGCGCCACAAGTTATCTGATTCATCTGCTCTGTCTGTTCTGCAAGTGAAGCCATCTGTGAGTAATAACTTAGTAAAGCTATGTTCAACTTTATTTATTTTCTATATGATGAAATAAGATTTATTTTCTGAAATACTATGTTTTGTATCAATGAATGATTGTCCATACGTTGAAAAGTATTTGTGGCATCCTTAGCACAAGGCCCTTGCCCGGGGGTAATAATACCGTGGTCTCATAGCCTTTGCCCAAGGGTAATAATATCGTGGTTTCATGGCCCTCACCCAAGGCTAACAATACCGTGGCTTAAGTATGTTATCTATTCCCGATACCGGAGGTTCCTTAATGGAACTGGCAAGCATAACCCTTTTATGCTCTGTATTTGATTATCAACGCTAATAGATGTACCATGTATAATTAAGCATGAACTCTGTTTTCTGTATACGATTTGAATGAGAATATGAATATGAATCTATTTCTGATATGGGACTCCATTCATTTACCGCTCTACTCTGTTACTATTCACTGGGCTTTCGCTCACTATTTATATTATGTATGTAGGTAAACTGGCGCGTGACCAGGCCTAAGTTGTTGCTTGGTGAGTTTTGGTCAACCATCCACTGTGCCTCCCGGGGAGGTTCCCTGTTGAGTAGTCAAGTTTTGTGAAACACGTCAGGATGTTTTGTTATTTTATTTTTGTTTATCTATACGCTGGGCTAAGTCCCTTATGATACTAATTGTGTGGTGGCACATAATGTATAGAAGTTTGACATTATGTATATGTATAGAAGTTTAAATTTTCTGTCCCATGTATGTCTACACAGCTCTATGGACATTGTATTTTGTATATTTGCTTTCGCAGCCCTTACATTCTATAATATTTAGATTAGAGGCCTTTGGTAATCCAAGGATTACTGGCTGGTTACGATGCTAAACCTATAGGGGCGGGTTTGGATCGTGACAAGGTGTAACCCTTACAAGAATGGTACGCGACCTAAAAAAATAAAACAAATGGCCTAAGGCCTACAAATCATGGAACCACCTTACTCAGCTCCGATCATAACCCCATTTCCAAAACAAGTTTAGTATATCACAATACCAACAAGCAAATACATTTCCAAACCAAATGCAAATACATCGCTAAACAGTTTTTCAAAACATCCTTTTCAAATCAACACAATAATAAATAAAATGGGTAAATCTCCAGGGCTAGTGTTCATAATAGTAACTGTACAAGTCACTATGCTATTTTTTCGGGATTATCTGGATGGAATCACACTTACCGAGCGGTTTTAGGTCTTTCACCATGGACACACAGGCCAACTTAATTATGCTCTAACACCCCCTTACAGCTTTACCACTTTATTTATCCTTTTCCAATAGCACAATAGATGTAATCCAAAATATTATTTTCAAAATGATACAAATGTTCTTAAAACATAATACGAGAATTTCCAAAACATTCTTTCCAAAACCTACAATTTTTGAGTACCAAAATCCATGACAGGCTTCATGATATTAATGATTTCAATTCGCCTAATCCACATGCAGATTTTAACTCACGGCAATGCTATCCTCCACCAATAGTCAAAACAGTTATCTCTAATGCAATAATTAAAAGATAACAATACAGATATATTCTCCAACAAATTCCAAAACCCGTGTATCTCCCAACAACCTAAGATTTTCCCAAAAGAGTAACAATACTCGTTGTTTTCAAAATCCCACATCCATTTCCTTTCCATCTCTTTCCAACCAAACCATTTACCAAAATCAACCCAACTCCCCAAAACAATATCTATTAGGGTTTTTCACAAATTGGGGCTTTTTCATTTTTAGAAATCCATATGTAATTTTGTATACCGAAAATAGCTGTAGTAGCAAAACCATAGCCAAACAACCCCCAATTTAACAAAACCCTCAAGCTCAAATCATGATTTCAAAATCAACCAAATAACCACAAAATCTATATAATGAAATACACCACAAATATACTATTGAACTCGTATCGAGTTAAGGAAATAGACCCTACCTCTTGAAACAAAGAAGAGACAAGCCAGAAAAATTATCGTGAACGAGAAGGCAATCCGCTCAGATTAAATGGAAGCCCTCGCTGAGCTCTACATTTTGGTATGGAACTAAGGGTAGCAAGTGGGTAAGAAAAGATAAAACCCAAGCTTGAAAAGCTTTAAGGGTCAAAAATGGCGATAGGAAGAGAGAAAAGATAAAAGAAAAGTGATATTTTCCATGCACTGACACCTTATGTAATAGGACCATTATGGGCATGACCACAGACATCGCGACCGCGACCTGTTAGAGCAATTGGTCGCGGGCGCAACCACCTATACTGCGGGCGCGATCGTGCTAACCGCGACCCCTCATCCAAGCCCATTGCGGGTAACACACCCACCTTCCAGCCAAAGGACCTGAAGCCATGTTTTGGTCATAGTCCACTCACGGATACGACCTCCAACCCAACACCTCACGGGCTCGATCGGCCAAACCCAGATTCCCTAGGTTGCTGCCCAATAGCCACCCCAAAGCACGCCAATGGTCAAGACCACCTAGAATAGTCCACGTCACTTAGGACAACCCCGTGTCCTAACCAAAAACAAAAATGGATCGGGTTAAACTGACCCAAGCCACTACATAATGTATAATGAAAATGACGAAGGAGTGTTGTTGGTTAAATTTATGAGTTTCAAAAATGAATGATATAATGAATTAATGGATTGTGATATTGGTAATAAGGGTCCATTTCTTTCCAACTCATGACCGGTAAAGCGTGGCGTTTGATAGAGGTTCTGTTTTCCTTCCAAAGTAGTGCCTAGAAAAACGTGTGGTTTGTTGAGATATATAGAGGTTTCGTATTCCTTCCAGCTTGTGACCGGTAAAGCGTGGTACTTGAAATAGTTCCAGCTTTCCTTCTGGAGTAGCCCCCAGTAAACTGTGTTGTTATGGCTTGGTAATGGGGTTGGTTGTTGGCAAGTGGACTTTTTGTAAAAGAATTGTAAGGCGACTTGTATATATAAATGTGATTATTGGTAATGGAGAATTGACTTGTGTGATTGGAATATGATTGTAATGAATTGAACTTTTATAGATTAATTGTGTATAATGTGTTGATAAGTGTGTATATTTTGGGATTGTGCGGATTATTGTGAGGATGGGTAGTTGTATAATTAATGTGTATCATCTATGTTCAATGGTAGTACATGATTAAAAGACCTAAGGTTTTTGTCTAAGATTCAAAGAGTTTTTTTTTTTAAAAGGAAAATTCTTCGGGTTTATTCAGATAAGGTAAAATAGATGAGAAGATAAGAAATGAGTTTTCTTTGAAAGTCTAGTGAGACTTTATAAAGAAAGTATCCACATATGTATACTCAACTTTGGGTAAAAAAAAAGCACATTATCTATTTATGTATCACTTATTAGCATTCATGATCACATGGATCTATTGATCTTATTGTTGGGAATCTTTGTAGATCCTTACTGGACATATTTGTTCATCCCACATTGTTGTACTATTTTCAAGAACGGAGTCCGAAACACTGGTTTGAAGATCGAGAAGTCAATTGTCCTTTAGGAGTATTATTTTGTAGAGGGCAAATGAAGATGTATAGTGTGGTGAAGTGGTGAAGTGTCAATGTATACTCCTGTGTAATTATTAATTTTGTAAATTTAAATGTACGCCACAGGGCATGTGTTTGTAATGTATTAGACATTCTATTATTGTAATCATTCTGGAGAGAACATTTTCTTATTATTCAATCGTAATTATTCTTGTTATTCCTATTTGCATCATTTAATTGGATTTAAATTAAAGGTTTTGGTAACGTATCTGGGTAATAAAATTTGGGGCGTGACAATAATTAATCTCAATCTTTCTTTCTCTATTCTCTTTTCACTTTCTGCACTTTACATTTTCATATTCAATCCTATTTCTTTTAAATCTAACTTTCTTGCATTCTATTTCATATTAAAGTCAACAATAAACAATGAAGATTAAATTTTCAAGCTTTTTTTATTTTTATTTTTATAGAAAATATAAGGCTGTGTTTGGTTATGTTTGCCAAACACGTTTCCACCCACTTTCATGAGTGTGGTGTTTGTTTTGAGTTTTTAAATTATAATTCCACACCCACTTTTGAAAACTCCTTTCCAAATGGAAAAATTTGGCTAACCCAGTCGTCCTCTCCGAACGTCCCCCCAGACGTCTGGCCAGTTGACCGGAGCAGTGTTCTTTTTTTTCTTTTTTTTTTGGCACCTGTTATTTTTATATTGTTAATAAAAAATATTTTCAAAATTTTTATATAAGCTTTGAATAGAATTTTAGGTTGTGTGTTTGGTTATAAGTTGTAATTTTTTGAATCAAATAACTTTTCTAATTTCAAAAACTCAAAACTCCCTCCAAAACTCAATTCAAAACTCTTTTCAAAACTCATAACCAAACAAATTTTCCACACTTAAATCATAATTTCAAAACTCACAAACTCAAAATACAACTCTATTCTCAAATCATATTTAGAAAACTCTACCAAATGCTACCTAAGTTTTTTTTGTTCACCTTTATCATATTTGGTCAATGGATTTTCAAAATTTATTCAGAAATTTAGTATGGAACAAATTATATTTATTCTGAAACTTATTTCTAAAAAAATTTCACACTACGTTGCTATGCTCATCGTGTGATTATGTGAATTAGTGTGTTGAAGTACACTTGATTGCATTCACTCTCTGCTTGATTATAATTCTCTCACATCATAGCATGTGTATGGTAACTGCTTTTATAGCTATTTGCATCGTAGTCAATCCAGTAATCTTATCATGGCACAAAACAAACTTCTTGTTAACTTTGTATGTCATGGAACATATCTTATTGTTAATATGTCAAAGAACATATCTAGTTATGTTGTAGTACATATCTGGAATCTCATGATGTAGCATATATTTGGAATCTCATGTCGTAGCACATATTTAGAAATTCAAGTTACAGCACATATTTGAAAATTCATGTCGTCGTACATATTTGATATTAAGTATTCTCCCGTCGTAGCACATATTTAATATAATAATTGATGTTTATCTCTTGTCGTAGTACATATTTGGTAATCTTCTGTTGTGGAACATGTTTAGCAATTGGTGCATATCTCATGTCGCAATGCATATTTGATAAGTGCTGAATCTCCTAAATCATTGCATGTCGTAGTATGTATTTTCTGAAGTATTGCATGTCTCTTGTCGTAGTACGTGTTTGGTAAAGTTTTGATCATTCTTAATGCATGGAACTGGCATGATTTGGCATTATAATTTGGTATATTCCTAACCACATTGCGGTGTGTATTATTGCTTTGAGTTTGTTTTCCTTATGTATTCGTAGAATAGATGCACGTGAAGAACTTGGAAAAGGATTGGACTAAAATCACTTCAGTACGGCAAGGTGAGTATGGCATGTATTGTCTCATCTTCTTTTTTGACTATTGCATGCTTGACGAATGTTTGAGTGCTTGTCGCACACACTCACTCACGCATAAATTGTTGCACAATCGCCTCTGAACTACACTAATATGATCCTTGCAAACAAGGATATGTAGGCAACCTGTGGTCCGATCACTTGCATGAATGAATGGCATTGCCTTAAGCCTTAGGGTTATGTCAACTAGGATGGTCTCAAATCTTTGGCTTTCGTTTCTCATCACTACATGATTATTTAAACTCTGTCAAAGATGAGCAACTGTAGACACCCGATTTTAACTGACCCTAAAAATTTGGGCGCTTGCAAGCCTCCCGATGATGTAATGGTACTTACTTCATCTTTAGAATATTTTAAAGGGTATTTGGAGTTGTTGTGTAAACCTGTTTTGACCAAAAATCATCTTTTTGCAAAAATGACCATTTTACCTCTGAGCCTATTTTTAGCTGAAAACCAACTTTTTAATCCCAAGAAAGAGAGAGAAGTTCGGTTGTGTTTCAATCAATCGTTTTTTCCAAAATTAGTGGCTGATTTCATCAAAAACATTGATCAGAATGTAATTCGGGCTTACTTGTGCCACAAGCAAGCCAAGGGCATGGGACCCCACACTTGTGCATGCATGTATGGCACGTGTACCAAGGGAATTGATGTGTGCGCACGAGACTGGTGTGTGCACAAATCGAAGCATCATAAAGCCAGGTATAGAACTCAATCTTGGTGCATTTTTTGAGGGAACGGCAGAGGGCAAAGCGATGAAACCCTAGAAGGGTTCCAAATCCTCCCCTCGGCTCTATAAATAGAGTCTCTCCACCTCTCTTTCAAGGAGGTAGGAAAAACTTAGAGTGATTTTTGAAGTTTGAGAGCCAAACACCACACCTCATCTCTTCTCCTCTCCTTAGCTCTAAAAATACCCTACCACACAATAACTCTAGACTTCTGAAGATCATCTTGAGGTTGAAGGACTCGAACAAACTCAGAACCTAAGCTTGAGGGAGGCTTGCAAGCGAGGAACTTGGCTTCCCTTGCTTTATTCTTCGCATTTTCTTCAGTTTACTCAAATTAGCAGGTAAACAGTCTTCATTCATTAATTTCAATACCTTTTTAGTCTTTATTTCAGTATTCAAAGCATGCTAGGTTGTTAGTTCATCATTCTATCATGTAGTTTCTTTACTTTATTAGCTTTTCTGCCTTTCTCTTGCATGTAGATAATAAGACTTGTTATGGTCACATTCTAAATTTTCTGTTCAATTCTCTATTTGACATATGTTATATTTATAAATCTGCTAAAGAGATTTGGGAACTTTTGAAAAGAAAATATTCAACAGAAGATGCAGGTATAAAGAAGTATGTGATGAGCAGATTCTTGAATTTCAAGATTATTGATGAGAAATCTGTCATAGAACAAGTTCACGAATACCAAAATATAATTCATGACATTCTAGTTGAGGGAATGAATCTAGATGATGCTTTTCAAGCTGTAGCATTGATCGAGAAGCTACCACCATCTTGGAAAGAGTATAGAAACTCCCTCAAGCACAAGAGAAGGGATCTTGTCATCGTCTATATTCACATTGAAGAATTCAACAGATTGAAGGACAAAAATGACTTGGCTCATGAGTTCACTTCAAAGGCTAATATGATAGAGGTGAAATCTGTTGCGAACACCACCACCATCAACATCAGTTTGGAAAGAACAACAACAAAAACCCAGGGAAAAAAACAACAACAGCAACATCAATTTCAAAAAAAATGTAGAAAGAAGTTTAAAAGTCCTAGAATTAAAAGCTAACCTCATTGAAAATGATATTATAACAGTTGTTGTTTTAGAAACAAATTTGGTTAGCAATGTGGTTGAGTGAGTGGTAGACACCGGGGCTACTTGTCACATTTGTGGCATCAAAGATTTGTTCGCTACCTATGAGGTTGTTGGTGATGGTGAGCATGTGTACATGGGAGATGCTCACACTGTTCATGTGGTTGGTAAAGGAAGAATTATGCTAAAGCTCACTTTCAGTAAAACCCTTGCCTTTAATGATACCCGTCATGTACCCGAAATGCACAGAAACTTGATTTTTGGATCTCTTCTTAACAAGGCATTGGTATTAATTTAGTTTTTGATTCTGATAAACTTGTGCTTAGTCATAATGGGGACTTTGTGGGAAATGGTTACTGTACTGGTGGTCTCTTAGTGTTATCTTTGAATTTGCTAATAAAGCTAGTACTTCTTTTGCTTATATTGTTGAGCATGTTAATTTGTGGCATGTTAGATTAGGGCATGTAAATTATGCTTCTGTTAAAAGGATAAGACAACATAGCTTAATTCCAGATTTTAAAAATTTCGATATTTCCAAGTGTGAAATTTGTGTAAAGGCTAAGTTTACCAAGAAACCTTTCAAGACTGTAAAAAGAAGTTCAGAAGTCCTAGAATACACAGTGACCTAGGAGACTTTAAAAATTATATGAGCAGAGAAAAAAGATATTACATAACCTTTATAGATGATTGTTCAAGATTCACTATAGCATATCTCTTAAGAAACAAAAATGAAGCAACTAAGTATTTTATAAAATATAAGGTTGAAGTAGAAACTCAGTTAGATATGAAAATTAAAAGAGTTAGATCTAATCAAGGAGGAGGATATGACATAACCAAACTTAAACTTATATGTGAACAAAATGGAATAATTCATGAAACAACTGCTTCTTATACTCTTGAACAAAATGGGATAATTGAGAGGAAAAATAGGACACTAAAATAGTTGATGAATGCAATGCTAATAAGCTCTGGTTTACATTGTAACATGTGGAGGGAGGCAATTCTTTCAGCTTGTCATATTTTAAATAGAGTTCCACACAAGAAAACAGATAAAACACCATACAAACTCTAGAAGAAACATTCACCAAATCTAAAGTATCTAAAAGTGTGGGGGTGTCTAGCTAAGGTTGGAGTTCTAAGCATTAAATGAAGTAAAATTGGCCCATAAACAATAGATTGTATTTTTATTGGATACACTCAGAAAAGTGCATTCTATAGATTTCTTGTAATAAAAAGTGAAAAAAATATGGAAGTTAAAAATATAATAGAGGAAAAAGACATAGAATTCTTTGAACATATTTTTCCTATGAAACAAACTTACACTGATAGGATTAGTGCCCCAATCCAACCTAGGCCTAGTTTAGAAGAAGCATCACAAGAAATAAGACGTTGTAAGAGGCCTAGAGTTGAAACTAGTTTTGGACCATATTTCATAACTGCCTTTATCACCAATGATCCTAAAACATATGAAGAAGCCATAACATCTGTAGATGCCACTTTTTGGAAAGATGCAATAAACAATGAATTCGAATCTATTATGGCTAACCACACTGGGAATTAGTAGATTTACCTAAAGGATGTAAACCCATAGGTTACAAGTGGGTGTTTAAGAAGAAACTAAAGATGGATGGATCAATCAATAAATTTAAGGCTAAATTAGTTGCCAAGGGTTATACACAAAATGAAGGAATAGATTATTTTGACACATATTCTCCTATTACTAAGATTTTTACTATTAGGTCATTAATTGCTATAGCATCGATACATAAATTGATTATTCATCAAATGGATGTAAAAACTACATTTTTAAATGAAGAATTAGAAGAAGAAATCTATATGGACCAATTGAAGGTTTTGTAATTCAAGGACAAGAATGGAAAGTATGTAGACTTGTTAAATCTCTATATGGCCTAAAACAAGCCCCCATACAATGGCATGAGAGATTTGATAAAACTTTGCTTTCAAATGGTTTTGTAGTAAATGAATATGATAGTTGTGTGTATAGTAAATTAATCGATTCTGCTTGTGTGATTATATGTTTATGTGTTGATGATATGTTGATCATGGGTACTAATTTGCATGCTGTAAATATGACCAAAGTCTTTTTATCATCAAACTTTGATATGAAAGACCTAGGAATCAAAGTGACCCGTGAACCAAATGGATTAGTATTGACATAGTCACATTATGTTGAAAAACTTATTAAAAAATTCAATCATTTTGATGTTGAGTCTGTTAAAATTCTTTATGATCCTAGTTTTCATCTAAAAAAGAACAAGGGATCTAGTGTTTCACAATTAGAATATGCTGAAATCATTGGTAGTCTAATGTATATAATGAATTGTACTCGGCCAGATATAGCATATGCTATAAGCAGACTTAGTAGATACACATATAATCCCAGTCGAGAACACTGGGTAGCATTGACTAGACTTTTAACGTATCTAAGAGGTACCATGAACATGGGTCTTCACTATGTAGGATACCCAACAATGCTAGAAGGATTTTGTTATGCCAATTGGGTGCAGATATTCTTCACTATGTGGGAACTCCCTTCAGCACTTGGTTGTATTGCATCGGTGCCGGAGCCAGCTCGACTGGGGGCTAATGTACGGGGAAATCCCACATCGGTCTGTGAGGGACTACTTTTCCACCTTATAAGCAAGCTGGCTCCTCTTACCTTGCAAAGGCCTTTTCCCCCAGTAGGGGAGGAACAAAACCGTGAGGGAGGTTTTGCCAAAGCGGACAATATGTGCAAGGCACGGGGAGTGGTTGCTTCATTTGGCGCCGTTTGTGGGAACTCCCTTCGACACTTGGTTGTATTGCGCCGGTGCCAGAGCCAGCTTGGCTGGGGGCTAATGTGCAGGGAAATCCCACATCGGTCTGTGAGGGACTACTTTTCCACCTTATAAGCAAGCTGGCTCCTCTTACCTTGCATAGGCCTTTTCCCCCAGCGGAGGAGGAACAAAACCGTGAGGCGGGTTTCGCCAAAGCGGACAATATGTGTAAGGCATGGGGAGTGGTTGCTTCATTTGGCGCCGTCTGTGGGAACTTCCTTCGACACTTGGTTGTATTGCGCCGGTGCCGGAGCCAGCTCGGCTGGGGGCTACTGTGCGGGGAAATCCCACATCAGTCTGTGAGCGACTACTTTTCCACCTTATAAACAGGCTGGCTCCTCTTACCTTGCATAGACCTTTCCCCCCAGTGGAAGAGAAACAAAACCGTGAGACGGGTTTCGCCAAAGTGGACAATATGTGCAAGGCACAGGGAGTGGTTGCTTCATTTGGTGTCGTCTGTGGGAACTCCCTTTGGCACTTGGTTGTATTGCGCCGGTGTCGGAGCCAGCTCGACTGGGGTATAGCGATCCCGGTTTTTCCTTCCTTATTTGTTGTATCCGGACTTAGGTTCCGTGAAGTTGGTTGTTGTATATGTCTTGTTGTCATCCTTTAATTCCATATATTTGGGTTTTAAATTATTTTGGGCATGTTTCGAACAGGTGGGTTGAGTTTTGGTCTCAAGTGTTGTTGCCCAGGTTTTTGGTGATCCGCTCGAGCGGGTCCCTTTGCGCTCGAGTGGAGTTTGCACACTTTCAGTATCTTGTGCATCTGCAAAACTACTGCAAATGTGTTTTTCACGCTCGAGCGGGTTTCATTACGCTTGAGCTGGTCGCGCTCGAGCAGGTCTCTTTGCGCTCGAGCGGGTGTTCAATGTCTGTAAAAGTTCTTAGAGGATGTAATCTACGCTCGAGCGGATTCCCTTTTTGCGCTCGAGCGGGTGGTGTTTTGTTTTGTGCCTTGGTGCTCGAGCGGGTCCTTTTGCGCTCGAGCGGGTCAAGTTTTTGTGTTTGACGCTCGAGCGTCCTATTCTCCACTCGAGCGGGTCATGCGTATATCAGATCTGGACTGTGATATTTTAAATCACTTTTTACACTCTCTCTCTCTCTTACTTTTCAAAATCTCCATTGAAGAGCTTCTCTCTCTAAAAACACAACTTCTCTTTAAGGCTTGATCTAGTTTGAGTGATCCCCCACCCTTGTCCCCTTGTAAAAAGTGTAGAGCTTGGTGTGGGCTAGCTATCAATCCGAAAATCTTGGGGTTTGGAGCATTTCGAATTTCTTCATCTTCTCCACTTGGTTTCATCTCTTGAGGTAGGGATAACTACTCATTTTTATGAGCTTTAACCTAAATGTTGAGCTTTTTGTATAAATGGTTTGATTTGGGAAGTTAGAGTTTGAGATGTGTTATATTAGAAAAAGGGGTTTTGTTCTTCGGGCCAATACATAAGTATGTTGGGTCTTAACATGAGATTAGTGTTGTATATGGTTGATATTTGGACCTTTGGGTCAATATTGAGAAATGGGTGAGGAAGCCCTAATTTGTTGTATAAATTAATTGGTATAATTAATTTGGAAAATTGTGGATATGTGAAATTGAGTTGGGAATAATGAAATTGGCTCATTATAAGATAGAATGGTGGAGTTTGAATTATTAATCACTCACCTATGAAAATTGTTGATAATTTATCTGTTGGATGAAATTATTATCTGTTTAGAAATAATTGCTTTGGGCTATCGGTGGAGGATAGTCTTGATTGTTGTAGACAATGCATGATGATTAGGCGAATTAAAACTAATCAATGGAATATGTCATTGAATATGATGGTTGGAATAATACATTAAATTTACGTATTGATTGATTATGTATATGATATGTGTTTATATACATTGTGTTGTGTGGGAGGAGATAGGGGATGTACTCCACGGTTTAGGAAGAGATAGGGGATGGACTCCTAAATCGGATATTATTTGGGAGGAGATAGGGGATGGACTCCATTGATACAGCAAATATGTGTATCTATTGAAGTGTTGATACAGCGAATATGTGTATCTATTGTGAAGTATGGAAATGTTTAAATGTGTTATTGATACAGCAAATATGTGTATCTATTGTGAATTATGGAAGTATTGTTGATGTGAACTGTGGTCTCATGGGAATTGTTTTTCCAGGTTCTGAGCCATGTCTATGAATTGAAAATCGGTTAAGTAAAGGAAAGAGGAATGAAACATGGGCATATTTGTCATGTAATTGAACTGGGTTATGAATTGATTTATGTGGGTTAAACATTTATCAAATGCTAATGTTTTAGTTTTTGCCCATATTATGTTTAGCATATCTCTACTGGGCGTTGGCTCACCCTATATGGGACATCATTTTCAGGTACAGGTGTTATGCCACCTCCAAGGACATAGCTTGGGAGGCTTGAGGCTGTTAGACTCTTTTTTTGTTGTTTTTGTTGTATTACATGTATATCAAGCCAAGGGCTTATTTTGTGTAGAGTTAGTACTCTCCTTTTTGTAACCAAGTGTTGACTTGGAAAGTTGTAAGCCTATAAGGGCATTTACTTTTGTTATCAACATGCAATACCTTTTGTAAGAATACTCTAATGATTGTAATATGAAATCTCTTCTCTTTATCGTGAATGTATGTTATGATGGGTTTATTTTTGAGGGCGTTACATGGGGGCTAATGTGTAGACACCCCATTTTTGACCGACCTTAAGACTCGAACGTCACCGATTGAGCGCTCGGTGATTGCGCATGTTATGCTCGTTTCGAGGTTTCGGAGTTCTTGGCTGAGGTCCTTACCCCCGGATCTCGGGACCCTTTTATGCTTTGCCTCGGTTTACGGACCAGGTCGTGCTTTTTCTTCCCAGAGGGAGGGAGAGGTCTTGTAGACCATCTCTTAGTGGCCATGGGCTACTTTTCGTGGTCGCAGGCCACTTTTCCCGTTTGGAGACCAGTTTCCGATTTTCGGAGCCGTTGGTCGTGCGCCTCGGTTCAGGACCGCTTAACTTTCTCTGTTTGGCACGGTTTTTGGCACACACCTTGTTTCCTCTTTCTAGAGGGACACTGTGGCCCGGGAGACCACCTTTTTGGTCGCACGCCATTTTCAATGCTTAATAGCCTGTTTTCGGGGCACCAAGCTGCACGTTTTGACCCCCGAACCCTCGTTTTGCATCCGTCTTGGTTCATTTTTGGCGTGGACCTTGTTTTCATTATTTGGAAGGTGGTACAAGGGTGGGAGACCACCTTTTCTCCTTGGAGATCACTTTTCTCCCGCCAGCCGGTTTTCTTGTCAAGAAGCTAGCCTCCTTGGTCTTTGAGCCATATTTACTGGTCTCCCACCATACCACTAGCTTGCATTCAATGTGGAGACCATCATATGGGCTGGACGACCACCTTTTTTTGGGTTGAACCTTTTGAACTGGTCGGCCGACCAGGGAAAGTGGTCGGCCGACCACCCGAACTGGTCGGCCTGCCTCCCCCAGTCTTGTCTCTGTGAGTGTGTGCCAATTGTGCCAGCTGGAAGGCACAGACTGTATCCTCCATGGAGGATCTTGAGCTTTGGTTTTTAGCTTCTTGAGGAAGCTTTGGCCTTGTATCTCTATAAGAGAGGCCCTCCTCTTCCTTATACCAGGTTGAGAAATTGGTTTAAGGCTCCAATACATATCTCTCTCTTTATCTCTATATTTTGGGTTCAAAAGGGTCTTGTTCTTGCACCTTTGCACACCACTTCATAGCCTAACCCTTCCACCATTGCTTGGAGCTTCTTGGAGGCCATTTTCAGAGGTTAAGGAGTTGGGTTTTGGGTCCAGAAGTTACTGTCTTGCTGAGTTTCAAGGGAAACACACTTTTTCCCTCTTTTAGGCTTTATTTTGATCCATCTCTTAGCCTTATTTGCATTCATATTTGAGCTTTGTTTTCAACTGAAAAAAGTCTTGTTTTGAGGTCCTTTTGATGTTTGTTTAAGGTCATTTTGTTGTTGGGGATCGTCTACCCCCTTGCATGCTTTATTTTGCCTTGTTTTGAGCCATGCCCTAAGGCCTTTGTGTTGACCTTTGCTTGGTCTTTTAATCACTGAAATCCAGTGGATTTTCAGTGGTTAACATGTGTTTTTGAGAGCCAAAATCAGAGAGGGGTGACCCTCTCCCTCCTTGTCTTGTTCACTAGCATTTTTGGCCTTACAAAGGAACCTTCATTTGCACACCTCCGAGCCTTGTTTCAGGCCCTTTTCAGTGACTTTTAGGGTCTGCCTAGGCTCTGTCCATAGTTGGTTTTGTCACCTTGGGTGTGTCTCTTGCATGTGTAGAATAACCCCTCTTATAGCCTATCAAAGGAGCATGTCATTCTTGCATCCATTGATCATGTTTCAGTGGGCTTTTGGGCTTTATTTGGCTTATCATGTCTCTAACTTTTGTTGGTTTAGTGGCCTCTTGAATGCTTCATACGCTTGTAGTGTAATCCATGTTCACTAGCTCACATTGCATGTTGTTTCGGCCCTTGATTCTAGCATATTTTGGCCATGTTCTAAATTGATTTTATTCATGATTTGGGCTGCCTTAGCTCTATTTTGAGGTCCCATGGTCGAATGATGCCTGCCATGCATGCTTGTAGTGTAATACCCTTGCCTAGCTTCGAGTTTTGAAGCCTTTTGCATGCTTAACTTGAGGTGTTTTCATGTTTTGGCATCATTGAACATGTTATTTCAAAGCTTATACTTGTGCCATATTCCCATGTTTTCCACTCTTTAAATGCGTTTGAGAGTTGTGCTTGTATGCCTCATTTTTTGGCTATTGCATGAGCTTCATTTTCGTGCATTGCAAGCCATCATTTTAGTCCATTTTGCCACTATTTTGGGTCTGCATAGGGACTTTTTGGGATTGGTTTGGTCATTTGGGCATCACTTTGCATACCTCTAGTATAATGCACTTCACTAGTTTCGGTAATTGTGCCATCCAACATGCATCGGGTGAGTTATTTGCATGATTCGGGACCATCTTGTATGTCATTTCAGAGCTAGATTATGTGTCATTGTATGCCATATTTCATCCCTGTCATGCTTTGGTAGAGTTGCACTTTGTTCCTTAGGTTTTGTCCCTTGCATTTGTGCATGTTTGCATGTACCTTGTTGCCTCATTTTCATCATATTGGCCATTGATTTGGGTGTGGCTGAGGCCCATCCATCTTAGTTTAAGTCCATCTTAAATTGTGTATGCCCTATAGTCCATGTTATCATATGATTGATCATTGCATTGCGTATGCCTCATTTATAACATTGCGTATGTTAGTGCATTGTGTATGCATGCCATATAATCCATGTGCATTGAGTATGTCATTGATTAGTTCATAGCATTGTGTATGCCATTTGCATGCTTGCATGTCATTCCATGCATCTTCGCATCACTTAGTTGCATTGCATTTAGATCGCATGCTAGAGTTGCATTTGTTCATACATTGTTTGTTGCATTGTGTTTGGAGTAGGGTTTAGTCCAAACACGGGGAACGAGGGACGTTTCGTACTCAAAGTGATGAAACGTGCCTCGATTCTTGGTCACCGACACTCTTGACCATCCATGATAGAGTTGTTGGTTTTAGTTGCTTATATGTGCATTCATGTCCCATTGAGTCGTGCAATTCAACTCCTCGGCCATCATGCATCGGGATGCCTGATTGATGGCACGAGGATCACGGACTACACTCCCTAGAGTTTATGCAATAACGGGGAGAGTGGTCGGGCACACATATGTTGAAAATACTTTGCCTTTTCTCTCTCTTGCCTTTGTTGCAGAAAAAGCAGAAATCAAGAGAATGAACTGGTCGGCCGACCAGGTTTTCTGGCAGGCCGACCACCTTTTCTGGTCTTCACCACCAAGGGTGGTCGGCAAGTGGTCTCCCTTGCCCATAGCTTGGTCGGCAGCCTTCCTACAGCTTCCTTGGGTGGAGTTTCATCTCCTTGGAGCTTTGTGCAAGTTTCTGAGTTCAATTGCAAACAAAGGCGAGCCGAGGCATCGCGATGGATTTCCCGACAAGGCGACTCAAGCATGCATGCATCCTTTATCATTCAGAACAGAGCTGAGACAGTCCATTTCATGTAGCTTGCATGCTAATTTATTTGTTTCCTTAGTTTAATTTGTTAATTAATTAATGTTGTGTAATATTTAGCTATAATTCGTTATTCATTTCGGTTGTGTAATAACTAGTTTAATTAGCTTAGATTAGCCAGTTGGTTCTGTATTATTTATTCGGACCCTCCGAGAGAGGGCAATGTTGTAATAAGTGTGTGTGTGTGTGATGTATGTCTTCCAACCCTACATCTTTCTCCCTTTTATTTACCAGCTTATGATGGTTAGTTTTAGGGCACATTTCAAGTAGCATCCGTATGCTCGTATGTTTGCATCCATTCATCTGTTTTGCATGCACCGAGCTCGACGCATCATGCTAACTGCATCGTATTTCAATTCCAAGTTGAATACATGTTACCTGTAGCATCTCATATGCCATCTTAGAATAGCCGAGCCTATCTTAGTTGCATTCTCGCATGTGTTGTATTAGGCATCTCAGCATAGTTAGGATTCATGCATGTTTTCTAATTAGCTTCTTTCTTTGGCTCGGAGTACTCGGTAAGTATTTATGCTTTAGCATCCTTGCATGTGTGTGAGTGATTGCCATGATAGTATGCTTACCATGAGGCTATGTGCTTATGTGATATAACTGCTTGAATGCCTGTGGGTGAAGGTTGGGTTGCTTGAGTTGGAATAATTCATCGAAACCCGTATTTTAGCCTACTTGCGAGTAGCAAACTTCAATCCATTTTCAAAACAAACGGATATGCGATACTTTATTCCAACTTAGGCAATCCAGTCTATACTTGTATGCTGTGCGCATCGCATAGTAATTCTAGGCTAATAAACTGGAATAAGAGCACATGTGTTTTCAAAAACTCGATATCATGTTTAGTAGTGGCCGATCTTTGATCGGGCGAGCGGGGGTACTCATTGCATGACCTTCCCCAATCGTACCCAAGTTCCCGAGCCGAGACAACTTTGGTGATGACGGACACGTGGCCTTAGGCACGAGTCAGGGTTTCCTAAATTCCCCCAAAACAAAATATTTAGGTGGCGACTCTGTATCTGGCAAAGCAGTCAATGTTTGGCACTTCTTTCTAAAAAATTAGTTTTTCAAAACAATCTGCCGAATTTGAACTCTTTGGTGATTTATCAATCTCGTATTGCACTTTTGCGAGATCAGATTAAGAACCGTGACGTTTGAGTCCGAACTGTAGTGAGCCCAATGAACAAAACAGGATTTCTCCCGAGACGTTCGGGGACGTCTACAATGTGCAGGGAAATCCCACATCGGTCTGTGAAGGACTACTTTTCCACCTTATAAGCAGGCTGGCTCCTCTTACCTTGCATAGGCCTTTTCCTCCAGTGGGAGAGGAACAAAACCGTGAGGCGGGTTTCGCCAAAGTGGACAATATGTGCAAGGCATGGGGAGTGGTTGCCTCACAAACCGATGTGGGATTTCCCCGCACATTAGCCCCCAGCTGAGCTGGCTCCGACACCGGCGCAATACAACCAAGTGCCGAAGGGAGTTCCCACAGACGGCGCCAAATGAAGCAACCACTCCCCGTGCCTTGCACATATTGTCTGCTTTGGCGAAACCCACCTCACGATTTTGTTCCTTCCCCACTGGGGGAAAAGGCCTATGCAAGGTAAGAGGAGCCAGCCTGTTTATAAGGTGGAAAAGTAGTCCTTCACAGACCGATGTGGGATTTCCCTGCACAGATAATGATGAAACAAATTCAACTAGTGGTTATATTTTTACCCTAGGGGGGGTGCTATATCATGGAAATCACCTAAACAAACTTGCAAAGCTTCTTCTACCATGGAATCTGAATTTGTTGCTCTAGAAATGGCAGGTAATGAAGCTTCTTCTTATGGATGCTCCTTTATGGGAAAAACTAGTTTCTTCCATTTCTTTACATTGCGATTCACAAGCAGCAATAGAGCAAGAGACATATATGATTCCTTAGCCATATATGTGTACAATGGGAAGAAGAGACATATATATCTAAGGCACAACATTGTTCGACAGCTTATAAGCAATGGCGTAATAGCCTTGGAGTTTGTGAGATTAGAGTAAAATCTAGCAAACCATCTAACAAAAAGAGTAACCAAGAAGGTAGTATATGATGCATTGAGGAGGATGGGACTTAAGCCCATTGAGTGAGTCACCTGTGATGGCAACCCAACCTGTGTGATTGGAGATCCCATGAATCAAGTTCAATGGGTAACAACAAGTCACAGAAAGATTCAATATAGCATTATCTTCTATGTCTCTCCCTAAGGTTAAGCTAGGAACTCTTAATGAACTCATAGCCTATAAAGGTAGTATGGAGCAGCACACACTTGATGGGTTCACCTATATAGGTGTAAAGGTTGGGTTGCCTTCTATGAGAGTGAGGGCTAACTCACTAGAGCACTCATGAAAATCCAGGCAAGGTGCATGGCCTTAAAAGCACCAATATGAGAACTCATCATCAATACTTGAGGTGCGTGTGGTATTGTTGAATCACCCCAAAGTTGAGGGTTCAAGACTTATGTCACCTTTCACTAGTGATTCACTTTCTATAAACACTAAGTGTCGATTCAAGTCCACAAGACATCGACATTAACGCACTTCAAGTCAAGCCTGAATTTATAATTTTTATTATCTCTTTCTATTCTTTTTGTTTTAATTTGAATCATGTCGAGGATTATTAGAGGTGCTTCAAATTTATAAATATATATACTCGCACATTGGTATATGAATTCAAAATAACATGTTTTTTGAAAATCTTTTCTTTATAATTTGAAGTCAACTATTCCCTTTCCTTCTTAGTTTAATCTTGATTTTGAAGTTGATTAGCCCTTAACATAATTTACATGATTGTTTAAAATTAGTTCTATCACTATACAAAAATATACTTATAATAAGTAATACAAAAATATAGTTATAATAAGTAATAAAATATTTTAGTATTTTCAATAACAAATTATATATATAATTTAAACGGTTTGATTCCTATTGGATTTGTAGCTATAAAACCACATACCGAGTACGATTTGCATATTTCCAAAATCATAATCAAAACGTGCATTAAGAAAATCAAATCAAATCATGCAATTTAATCTGAATTAGACCGGTTTACTTTTTTTAGTTTTTATCCTCGGCCCTAGTTTGGGGGAAAGGATTTATTTATTTATTCTTTTGATCTTTCACTTAAAGGGCAAATTTGGTATTTCAAAAAAATAGTAGATGGGGAAATTCTATTTCCACACACCTAATGAACTAAAGGCAAATGTTTTCTCAATACACACACCTATTAATTTAATTATGAACTAATTTTCTCAATCCACACCTTTAAAATTACAATTACATCCTTCACTCATAATCATGGTACACACACTTTACCCTCAAATGCACACACTTTAATTGACATTTCTAGTTCCACCCACTTTTGTGAAGACCAAACTGACTTCGTTCAAACAAAGGGAAAAAAAAATATGAACTTTCCTCACCTTCATTGAAGACCTTGAAGAGCTCCTTGAATCTCCACTAAAAACTATTGAAAACCTTTGTTCAAGGTAAGAATAATTTCCATTTTCTTATTATATTTATCATTTTGTTATTACATTTGCCATTTTTGGATATCTCTGCACTCTATTTGGCATAAAACCATTGATATTTCCATGGCTAGGCACGGTTTGGAGCTCTCGGCACTGGGTGTCCAAATTTGTTTCTGTAATTCGGAACTTAATCACCGAATAATCTGTATAATTTCGACCAATTAGATCCGAACAAAATACAAAATTTCGAAGTTTCGAAAAATATACACAAATTCAGAACTTGTATATCAAAATATAATTTGTATTTCGGAAGTTGATTTCTGAATAGGTTGATAAAATTCCACACTGCCTATCCTACTAGAAAACGAAAAAAAAAAAAAAAAAAACAAAATTACTACATGAAAACACTAATCTTTTCAGCACTGATTTTGCTATCGTCAGATATATTTTTGCTTGAGTTTGAACTTCCATAGGTTTGCAACTCTTTCATATCAAAATTAAGTAAAAATTGTGAAACTAATGATTAGGGTTTAATTGTTTTCATTCAAAATGTCTATATTGAAATATTTTTGTTCATAAAAGATGTGTATAGAAAATTTTTATATTTAATATTATGAGTGTTGCTAAATGTTTATTATAATAATTTTTATTTAAGATATAATTGTTATTAAATTAATTTTTTATTGTGTGCCTAAGTTTATCATGTGTGTGAAAATAGAATTACTCTGGTAGATGGCATGATCATTTTTTCTTAGGAATTTGAAACAAAAAACCAAAGCAGGAGGGGGTTTATGAAATTGTTATAAACTTCAGGGAGGTCAGAACTTGGACGTTGCTGTGTACCGTTCCCGACTAGGTTGTAAGAAGGGAGAGACAGACAGAGACGAGATAGAGAGAGAAAGATGGCAGGAGTAGGAGAAGCTCAAAGAAGACAGGGGAGGCCACTTCCTCCGGCGAGGCGAGGCCCACCTGGCCCTCCTCCTTCTTTATCTAAAGCCGCTCCTCGCTTTGAACCCGTTGATCGCGAGAAGGTCCCCCATCCCCTCCTCTCCTTCTCTCTCTATATGCATATATATATATATATATACTTGTATCTATGTATGGGTGTTCTACAGTTCAAAGCATTACTGTCTCTGTTGTTTCTGGTTTTTTTAGGGTTTTACTTATGTTTTTTTGATTCATTTCTTACCTTGTTGGATTTTCCCTTTGCTGTGTTTTTTTTCTTTCTTTTTAGGGAAAATTTCACTTTACAGCTACATATATGTATATATATATACACTGCACTTCATCTTCTTCACCAAAGCCAAACAATTCACCTTTCCTGTAACCAAGATGAAAAAAATTACAAACAAAAACAATTAAAGTGTACATTCCTCAATTAACAATAAACCAAACCAACCAAACCAAGCCTTAAGTCCCATCAAATGGGTCGGCTGTCATTCCTCAATTAACAATGAGCTAAACAAAACCAATCAAATACTGTACTAGTCTTGTTCATTTTGCAGAAACACAACATACAAAGCAAATTTAGAAATATGGAATCACAATCAAAGTAGACTATATAAGCCCACTGTGCTCCTACAATTTAAGAAAACTTCTCCCTCAAACATCCCCTTAAACAGAAAATAGTTAATTGATGTATATGCTAGCCTAGTCATATATATATTGCTATTATGGTAATATATATACTGTTATAATATATGTATATACACGCACACATAAATACACTTATAAATATCATTTCCAAATTGAGACCAATGTTCCTAAGACCCACAAGCAAACCCTGCTCCTCATCTACGGCACAGAGCCAATGCAATGTTGGAGTGGAATGAGTTGATATATATAGCTCTGCAATAAATTCAATGTCTGTGTTTATGACATCGTGCTCTAAGGAAAAAATCCACACGGATTACATAGGATGCATGTGGTTGGGCTGAACTACGGTGGGTTTGTGGCATGGTTGTGCAATCAGCGGAACGGGCTGGTGGGGAAGAGAAAAGAGATTTTAGAGAGATAAAAACAATAAGGAACTATGAAGCACGGATACCTCTCCAGAGGTCATGTACAAGTGTCTATTACGGACATGTGTCGGACACATATCTGACACACTGGGACACACTTGGGACACGTAGGGACACACTGAGGACACATTAAGGACATACTGAGGACTATTTTTTTTTTTTTTTTTTTTAAATTAAAATTTTCTTTTATACTAAAATAACATACTTAAGATTGATAAATTTGACAAAGTTAAATATTTGACATAAAATACATATTCAATATTTAAAAATGTGACATATAATAAATATATAAAATTATATATTTTGCACGTGTCCCCAACGTGTTGTGTCTTGTATTATTTGAAAATTTACTTGTCCATGTCATGTCACGTGTCTATGTTCATGCTTCTTAGATAAGGAAGAAGAGAGCATTTTATTAATTTTGAATAGACAAAAGTGGCTGTTTCACAAAACCCATTTGCAAAAAAAAGCGTGAAATACATGGACTGTTAAGTTGGATGAAAAGTATGACAGTGCACTTCAGTTCACAAATCACGTAGGGGTTATGTGGTGATTTCCAAACAATAAGGGGGCAATCCGCACACGGGTCAAACCATGAGGGAGTAAAGTGAAATTTGTCCTTTTTAAATTTACTAGTTATTGGACAAAAAGGATAAATTACCAATGTAAGAACTATTTATTGGACAATAAAAGATAAAATACCAATCCAGTTTATTGCAATGTTGTAGGAATTAAGATCCTTCTGTAGATTTTGACTCAAGCTCGTTGCCCAACCTTTCTTGGTTCAGCTTAGCGAGCGTTTTCTCAAGCTTTGTAAGCCTAGATTCAAGTCCCCGTCCCAGTATTTCAAATATATATAATCCCGGTGTTTTTTGTTCTATTCACATTTGCACCTACCACAACTGTGTCTAATCGTTCTACCATTGGTTCTCTGCTCACAAGCTTTTTCCTCGGGTTCATCAACTGCTCCATTTACTGAATATTTCCATTATCAAAAGTTGAAGACGATGGATTTTGCTTCAAATGCTTATTGTTGTCACCATTTTGTGCGTTCTTGACAAGTTGAGTTAGTGTAAGCCTATCTTCATGGTCTATATCGCTTGCTTTAGTCACAATGCAATTGAAAGAAAAGCATGTTGGTGCACGAGGATCCTTGTTAGTATTTTTCTAAGAAACACAGACACATGACACAACACAGACACATGAATATGTAAATTTTTAAAAAATGTAGGATACAATAGGTTGGGGACACGTGTAAAACATATAATTTTATATATGTATTATATGTCATATTTTTAAATATTTAGGCCTTGTTTGGTTTGTTTTTCAGAAAAATTTTTGAAAAAAATTCTCTACAAACAAATTTTCAAGAGTAATCAAACCAACAAATTTTTCCAAAAAAAATCTCAAAATTTTGTTTGGTTATCTACTTTCCAAAATCACTTTTTCTCTCATACATATCAAATCAATCACTTTTTTTAAAACTCTCTCCCCAAAACAATTTTCCAAAACATTTTTGAAAAAAGGCAAACCAAACAAGTTTTCGTACTTTTTATCTCAAAAATTACTCTACAAACACAAACCAAACACACCCTTAATATTTATTTTATATCAAATATTTAATATATCAACCTTAGGTATGCTATTATATTAAACCAATTTTTTTTTTTTTTTTTTTGTTGAAAAAAATGGTCCTCGGCGTGTCCTTTGTGTGTCCCCAGCGTGCCCTTTGCGTGTCCACAATGTGTCCATAGCATGTCCTAAGTGTCCCAACGTGTCCAAGCTATCTGGCAACTTCAAACCCTCATACTTAACAAATCCATCCCCATCAGCACATTTTAGCTCGAAGTTCCTCTTACATCCATCAGTGTAATCCATCATACTCCAATCTCCTGATGAATTGGTTGTGAACCCTTTTAAGCATTGACAAGTTGGTTCATCAATGTGACAAACTCCATAAGGTCCACATGACCTATACCCATCACAAGTGTCCTTATTAAGGGTAATCGTTGGAATACATTGGCTGGTATAGTTCTTCCATGTGAGAAACTCTCCCAATTGGGTCACCACTAACATAACTAGAACAGACTTGTCTAGGACATCAGATGTTAAGTAAACACCATCACCATTGGTATTGAACATGGTTTTGAACTAAGAAGCACAGACACTTTTAAGAAGGTAAAGTATCTGTGTCGTGTCCGTGTCGGACACTGACACTCTTTGGACACTCTTAGGACTCGTGTCCGACACTCTTCAAAATGTGTCTTATTTTCAATTTTTTTTTATTGACCCAGATACTCTTTGGACACTTGGAGGACACGCGTGTCAATCGATTAAACACGCGTGTCAATCGACTAAACACACGTTTCTATCGATTAGACACATGTGAAACTAATTATAAGTTTGAACAAACAACTTAAGATATAATAATAAAACAAAACCCATATAAATTTAGTGGAATTAGTGTCATTGTATTTTTTATTATCTTTGAATAATATATTTATATATATAACATATAATAAATATATAAAATTATATATTTTACGAGTGTCCCCCACGTGTCCTGTCCTGCATTTTTTTGAAAATTAACGTGTCGGCATGTCCGTGTCGTGTCCGTGTCCGTGTCCGTATCCGTGTCTTGTCACGTGTCCGTGTTTGTGTTCGTGTCCATACATCTTAAGTTTTGAAGATTTGGTTAGACTCTAAGGCATTGGTACCACTAAACCGTACCCCATCCCAAGGACCCCACCTATATTGCTTGGTCAAGTTAGTTTCTAAGACCAATTGGGGCAATTGAGACTTTTCCAAGCCCAATGTAAAGTCACGAAGTGATGGATCATGATTGTTCTTCCATGATGTTATCACCCAGTTTTGACTTATGTTATAGTCCCAACCAATCTTCATCCTAGGCAACAAAGTATCACATGGATAATCAAAGCTTTGCAATATATACCCACCATTAAACACATCACTATCATCTTTACGAATGAGATTACCTGAATCTAATAGTTGTAGTACTGCACTGGTTTACCAACCTTCTTATCAGGCATTGTGAGCAATACCAAGCTACGTGTTTGATCTTGAAGTGCAAGACTACCATTGAAGTATAACATAAGTGTAGCATCATAATTCTTTAGTGGTTTGGTTCTGTTGGCAACCCAGACCACTGTGAGTGGTGTTATGTCCTTGTACCATATACCCAAATACCTTTTCATTGTTTGGCTAGAAGGACTGAAGAAACCTAAAACAAATCTCTCGTTGGCAGAGACTAGTGTTTAGCCATCCTTGAGCCTCTAAAATGGAGTCAAACGTTTCTGGACTGTACCCAACGTGTGTTCGTGTCTGACACGTGTTTGACACATATATGTCACCTCCGGAGAGGGGTCCGTGCTTCATAGGTAGTTTTACTAATGTAATTAGGAGTGAAGCCAAGAGGAATACTTGATGTTTCCGCGGTGCATTTGGGAGGAAGGCCCGTAGGAATATATGACTTTTTCTAGGTACATTTGAGAGGAAAGCCAAAAAAAATACCTGATGTTTTTCTAGTGCTTTTGGGAAGAAAGGTAGGAGGTCTATCTGACATTTTCCTGATGTATTTGGGAGGAATATCTAACATTTTCCTGGTGGATTTGGGAGGAAAGCTGGGAGGAATATTTGACTTTTCCCGATGCATTTGGGAGGAATATCTGACGTTTTCTCAGTGCGTTTAGGAAGAAAGCCAAGAGGAATATCAGACATTTTCCTAGTGGATTTGGGAGGAAAGCTAGGAGGAATATTTGACTTTTTCCCAGTGTATTCGGTAGGAATATTTCCTGTGAAGCAAGGATATTTCAAATAGGGTGATGTATCCGTATCGGATATCGATACTCCTTGGATGCTCGGGGATACGTATCGGATACTTATTAAAAGTATCGGATACTCCAAGTCATGTTTACTTGTATTAGGAAATTAGAATTATAACATTTCTTGCATAGTAATATAATATAATATAATTGCAAGTATAAATATAAGAATATTTTTCTAATACTTTGTTAAATTTTTTGATAAGAAGAGTATAGTGAGTTAAATATTAGAATTTATCAAATTAATGTATCCTAATTATTTCATGCATGTCCCATATAACTACATAGAAAGTAAGAATTAATAAGAGAATATAACAATTGTAAAATTAAATATCAATAAATAAATAAGCAAGTAAACTTGAATACAATATTTTTCACTAGTGTCAAAGGAAAAAGCATAGGCACAAGTTGTGAATTATTCTATTATTGTAATATAAATATATTAAACTTGATATTGAAATGAAATATTTGCAAGACCTATTAAAAATTTAAAAAGTAAACAAGCTACTAGCTTAAATTAATACAAAATTCTTAAAAGTTAGTATTTTGCATTATAAAATTATATTGTGGTTTCTCAACGTTCTTTAGTTTATGTGTAACTCACTATTAATAATTTTAAAAAATATATTTTTAACAAACGTATCCTAGCCGTACCGGTATCTTATTTTTTTGGGTTTTGTCGTATCGCCGTATCCATATCGTGTCGTATCTGTATCTCATATCCGTATCTATGCTTCCTAGAATATTTCACATTTTCCTAGTGAATTTGGGAGGAAAGTTAGGAGGATCATAATCTTCCATCTTTCTAGAAGGGCTTTGCTGTCTCTTTTTTGAACCATTATACTTTTCGCTTTCTCTACACGTTTAACTTTTGATTCTTCCTACCAATACCAAAAGATGAGTGGATATAGCGATTCAAAAAATCGTGATGAAACATACAACTTTTCACTCGTAATAGGCCTTATGTAATTGTTCCAAGCAATTTTAGAAATCACATTCGCACGAGCAACAAAGCCCAAAAGATCTTGATCCATTCCAAATTGCATCGCTACGCGATGTGGAAAATACTACTCTATACTGTTGAATCCAACCACACCCTCAAACACCTAGCAAATGACTCAAAATCTTCATCCAAACCAGAACCAATTAGTACCCACTCTTCTTTCTTATCATGACACTTGAAGAACAAGTTATTCTTTATATCCATCACATACGGGCACCATTGAAAACACTCCCTATCTCATTCTATAGCCTTATCTTCACGTCCGGGATTCAGTTTCTTCACTTTGTCCCATCAAACAAATCTAGGCAAACCATCTCCAATTGAATTCAGGTTTGGCCTCAAATTTGAAAATCTCTACCAAACCCAAATCTGAATCAATTGAAAAGGAGCCCAAAGTGCCAATGTAGGTAGTTCATTAGTCTCCAAATTGTTTGAAGCAGTTACAATCAGTGTTATTGAATCATGATACGTATTGTGTATCCTATATCACTTTGTGTATCATGTATCGTAACGTGTATCGCAAGATGCATTAAGAGCATCGCCAATGGTTTGCTATTGGTGCTGCCAAAGCCATTTTGTAGCAAGTATGGGGCAAAAATGTTCTCCAATGGTGAGTTTTGATAGCTGCTGTCTTTGGCAAATGCCAAAACTTGTGTCAAATTTGGCACAAGCTTTGGCAGCTACCAAGTCACCAAAATCAACCGTTTCCTTCTTCTCTCCCTCCCTTTTTTCATCATCCTTCCCAGCAAAAACTTCCAAATAGAAACAAAATTAAAAAAAAAAAAATTGAGTTTTAGAAATTTCAAGCAATATGAACCAATCAATTTTAGGAATTTCAAGTAATCTGAAGCAAAAATAAAAATTGAATTTCAACAACTTTATACTACAAAATGCCTTCAATTTGAAGATTCCTTGGCTCATCTTCTTTAGGGATTTGGGTTGATCTTCTTCATCTTCTTTGGATGGTCTTCACTGTGGTGGAGAAGAGGGTTGGAGAAAGAAATTTGGGGATGTCGCATGAGCCAAGGAATGAGAGGGAAAGTAGTAGAGATAGGGCTCATGATCATCGCGACACGCGTGAGAAGCCGAGGAGAGAGAAAGAGAGCGAAGCAGAGATAGGGTGAGCTTGCATGAGAGAGAGGGAAGTAGAGATAGGGCTTTGAGAGAGGAGTCAGTGGAGAGAGGAGTCTTTTTAAATAGGGCTTTGAGACAGTGAAGAGAGGACTTTGAGATAGGGCTTTGAGAGAGGAGTCCTTTTAAATATAATTATTATTTTGTAATATAATTTAGTGGATGCAATTTTAATGTAGTTAATAATTTTTTTTTTTTTTTTTAAATTTTGTAGTTTGTTGTTTTTTTGGTGGGCTGAATTATATAAAAGAAAAATTTTAATTTTTTCAATTTTTTAATTTTTTAATTTTGTCTAGTTGAGGTACCATGTAAATATTTAATTTTTTTTAAAAAAAAACTTTAAAAAAGATCACAAAATACAAAAAATAAACAATAAAAAAATCACTCAAAAACCTATATCCAAACAACACCTACAAATTTGGAGGGAAAGTTAGTTGAAATTTGCTAAAATAGCATGTGACCATTGAAGCACCATTGCTATAATTTGACAAAATAGCATTATTCATTGCCAAATTATAGCAATGACAATAATATTTTAGCAAACACCATTAGAGATGCTCTTAACATATATAAATATAGATAAAAAAATAAGTATTTTCATATAATATATAAATATATTGCAAAAAATAAACTACTAAATCATATAACTAATGACCAAATTGGTGAATAAGGTATATATAAATTCAATCAAATTAGGTTTATGGGTAGTAATTTAATTTCTTGTAGCAAAAGGAGTATGGCAGTAAGTTTTTCTTGCGATTTTATTTGAATTTGGATCTCCTTTGTATAAGATTTTTTGATAATATAGTTCATGACTTTCAATGAGGGTTAGCTATGGGTGATTGATGGTGAGAAAAGTAGCTGATGGGGCCAAAGGTGAAGAAGAATGTAAAAATTAATTAATCATGCGATACGAGTTGAATCGCAATACGATATAGAAATGTATCTCACGATTCGAGTCACCAACAATACGAATCCGCAATACGTATCTTTTTCCTTACTATACGATATGTATGGTATGATACGTATTGCGTATCGTACGATTTTGACAACTCTGGTCACAATCCTCTGTTTTAACAAGTTCAAGTCTTTGTAAAGACTAGCAAGAACAGCCGGGGCGAGCGTGATTTTAAAAACTTAAGTTTGAAGAAAAGTAGTGGAAAATAAATGTTTGCCAACAGTATCAAATGGACGTGCTGGGAAGACAAACCTCGACAACCACATGGCAAGAAAAGCTTCGTGCTCGATTTCACTGCCTGTTTGTATGAATTTTTTGGTCCAACCAGGTTGTGAAGCTTTTTGTATGAAGTTCTTCTGAGTTCTAATCGAACTTTGAGCAATCTTTTTCTGATTTCCTCCAATTCTTTGGATTTAACAGGACTCAAAACAAAGTTACCCAAAACAGAAAACCCCCCTAAAACGATCATATCTTCAAGAGTGATTGTTGATTCCCCGAAAGGAAGCACAAAAGTATTCTGAATAAATACTCTGTCCTCAAATGCTGTGCAACATAAAATGACACTGGTTTGATTCCATGGATGTCCAAAGTGTACCAAACAAGAAAATCTGTTTCAGAACATTACGAGTCCTAGCTTACCAACCTGATAGTTTTAGAAGTACTAGTTGCGGTGCACGTGCGATGCACGTGGATTTTTTTCCCTCCCTAATGTTTCTAGTTATTCTTCAGTTTTTACTTAATCACCTTTTCTATATATATTTACCTTTAATATACAATTTTTTTTTAAATCTGAAAGTCATCTATTTCAGCCAAAATCAAACAAGATACTCCTTAATCTATGTATGATAACTATCTATCACCAACAATCATAGGTCAAACCTAAAATTTATGGATCAATTGTTTGATTTCATCTTTAAACAAATGAAATTTCTAATTCCTAATGTAGCAAAACTCCAAATGTTTGGTTCTTGAGAAAATGTAAAAATATAGCATCTCTTGCAAGATTTGACAACTACGAACAACACAATCCATATGTGTAACATTCAACTTGTTTATTAGTAATTCTCTTCGTTAGTACAGTAACATTCAACATTATAGTCTATGAAAATTATGAATCTAGAAATAAAAATGGAAAAGTAGACCTTGCATTCACAGCCTAGACTAAAAAAAAATGCATGTCATTACCTTCCCTTCAACATGAATGCCCATCAAATGTAGCTTTGCCCACATTCCAAAACCCAATCTCTTCTTTAGCTTCGCAGCAAGTATGACATTCATATAGTATGCAGTTTGAAAATTCATTCCCAAATCCAAAACCTACATTTAATGAATTTCAAAATGCTTTTGGCTAAGAAACAAATTATGACCAGAAATAAATCCACAATGACTAAAACAAGATTACATACCAAGTGGTCATCATCAACATCATCAGTGGTTTGATGGAGAATCCTCATTTCTGTGAACATAGGAGGCAATCATCCCATATACAGATGAACCACAACTTCTTTCTGTGCGTATACCAAAATAATTCTCAGTTTGACAATCAAAACTAATCAACGCATTAAAATGATTTTAAAACAGATTTTTCATAGATCAAATTCATCCAAAATGATGTGATAATGCCGTTTTTTAAATTATAATCCCTAACAGTGGGTGTTTTAGTTTGAAATTGAAAACACCACAAAAACCCAAATCATTTGTATGTGAGTTTTGAAAAAAAATCTGTTTGTATAGATAAGGGTACAAGGCACTTTAAACAAAAGAGATGCAACTCATACCACAGTCTATGGTGTGTACTTCTACAAGAACCAAGGAATGACTGGGAGGAGAATTTTCTATGGAACAATGGACTCCATACAAACAGGTCAAATCTTTTTAAACCGCTGCATAGTTTCCGAATCAGAGAGTACCTTTAGAAAAAGCAAAAAAGGAAATTAAACATTTATACATATTCATACTGGCAAGATGATGATGATTGATTGATGAAACATAAACATTTACCAAAAGATAAGATGAGGATTGATGAGGTTTCCTTAAGATGGTTTGGAATATGATATTTCATCTTGTTCTGTATTTTTTATTATGAATTTTACCACAATGAACACAATGGCTCTATTTGTAAAATATAATTTGACCAATGATGATACTCGACTTTGTAAAAAAATACCTGTAAAAGAAGCAGTTATTGTCCCTTCTTGTTTTCTCTTTGTGGTTTGTTTTCCTGTCTATTTTTTGCTTTAAACAGTGCAGCCATTTTTCTGCATTTAGTTGTTTCAAATGTGACCAGGCGTTGTCCTGACTTTTTAAATTAAAAACAGAGTCGCACCATTTTTCGGCGATCAGTTGTTTCAAATGCGACAAAGATCGTTCAATCGTTATGGTATGACCAACACGAATAGACGGCCTTCGTGATAAATTTCCTTGTTTCAAAGATCGTTCAATTGTTACAAATGTGACCAACACAAACAAACGGGCTTCGTGATAAATTTCCTTGTTTCAAAGATCGTTCAATCGTTACAAATGTGACCAACATGAACGGGCTTCGTGATAAACAATTTCCTTGTTTCAAACATCATTCAATTGTTACAAATGGGACCAACATGATCGGGCTTCGTGATAAATTTCCTTGTTTGAAAGATCGTTCAATCGTTGCAAATATCAACACCAACGAACGGCTTTCGTGATAAATATCTTATTTTTAGTTTGCAATGCTATCAGCGCAGCAACCAAAGAACCAACCTAAACCACTGAACATGTTTGTTTTTTTTGAAAACAAACAAACATCAACAACCTATAGGCTGTTCAGGTTTTTTTAGAGTAATGTTTGTGTTCAGTGCAAGCAGCATTTTGTATTTGTTTAGTGGCTACAACGGCAGCTTGTGCTTGTCCACTCTGAGCAACGGTTCGTAATGGTTCTGCCTCTACCCTGCTTTTTCATTTGAAGCAGCGTGGCAATAGATTTCAGTTACAAAGGAGGTTATTTTGGGAATGGAAGAAAAGTAGAAAACAATCAAGGGCGTTCAGATTTTTTTAGTAGCAGTAGATTACGAAATGTGGTTGTTGGATATTATTTCATGCAATATTTGGTTTGTACTTAATTGGTTATTCACAAAAATGAATATTGTCATTAACTATATTTTACTTGTTTTTGGCCATGAAATTGGATCTAAATGTGATTTTTATCGTGGTCTTTCACAAAGAACAACTCTATTGAGGTTGAGAAGAAAAGAGTGATGGGGTACATGCGTCTTGGTTTGAAAGCCAAAAACTACAGAAATTCTCATGTTGGTTCAGTAATTGACAACTTATACAGTCATGAAATTGCTATTTAACTATTCCATGAGATAATGCTAATCAAATATACAAATCCCACAAATTATTCTCACCAACAGATGTCGCAGTTGAGTTGCTTTTTTCTGTGATTCTAGTTTTAAACACCGAAGTTTATTGTTGCACGCCACATCTGCAAGTGGTTTGTGAAGGCACTAAATGAGAGTAGAATGCAAAAATGATGCTAACCTATACTTATCCCAATTTTCTTTTTGGTTAAACCACTATTTTTCTAGGGAGATTAGTTCACTATCCAATTAATTAATTTATTTCTTATTGGCCAAAATATAGCACGGCGACTGAGGATTTGATTTCTCTTTTAGTGTATAATTTTATGTTAGATAGGAGCCTTATGCATCATAAAAAGAAAAAAGGGACAAAAAAAAAAAAAAAAAAAAAAAAGAAGAAAGAAAGAAAAGAAAGAAAGTGTGAAACAATACATGGTGCTAATGGATAATTTATTGATTTGGAAGTTAGAAATACATAAGGGATAGAAGGATACTTGTCCTTGTGTACAGAGATAAACAAGATGAAAATTTACAGCTATACAAATGCAGATGCCTTAACGAATGGAAGAAGACAAACCCACCAAACAAGGTGATAATAAGATTTTCGAAATGGGTTCTGGGCTCTCATTTAGAATTAGAACTGTCAGGATGTGTTTTCAGACACCAATTTGTTATTGTGTTTTCTATCTAATAAAATATATTATATGAGCATGTTTCAGTAACCCCCACCCCTCTCACCCCATGACTGCACACACATGCATACAAAACAAGGAATGTGGTTTCTCCATCCTTGTTCATCCTAGCTATTGTATGTGACCTCAATACTTTTGACTTTCTTTTTTATGAGGATTAATTAAGATTGCTTTTCCGTTGAATTATTGTCTATTCATATTTCTATTTTATTTCATTGATTTGCAGATTTGTCCATTATTGCTTCGAGTTTTCACAAAGGTATGTGCTCGTTTTCAAATGTGTAATGTTCTTGCTTATGCATCTTAATGTTTTTTTTCAAAAAAAAAGATATATTAGAGAAGGCATCAAAAGGGATTTTGCCCGTATTCAATATCACAAAACACAAAAGCTAAAATGGCTATTCCACTCCTTAGTTTCCAAGAAAAGCTTGAAATCCAAAAATCAATCAAGATGGTTGGTGGGATTTGTAATCTGATGGATCTTGCATTTTGTTTCTGAAGCTTGAGTAATCAGCTTAGGGTATCATGAGATATCACCCCTTATTTATAAATGAAGATTTAGGGTTTACAAGGAAGACAATTACAAGATGATCCCTGAGGACATAATGATTACAGACCCTAGTGACTTTCGGCTAATATAATATGCTAAGTGACTTTCGGCTAATATGCTAACACTCCCCCTCAAGCTGGTGCGAAGATATCTCTCATGCCCAGCTTGCCTAATATGTCATGAGTAGAGAAATATTGTCCTAACCCAGAATCTATGTATTCCCCGCCATTATCAGAACGAAATATTTTGATAGTGGCCCCAAACTGAGTACAAATCATCTTATGAAAAGTGCGAAACACAGAGAAAACCTCACTCTTATCTTTCATGAGATACACCCAAGTAGCACGAGAAAAATCATCAATAAATGTAACAAACCAGCGATGACCTTTCACAAACAGAACACGAGAGGGACCCCAAACATCAGAATGTATTAATGAAAAATGAACTAAGCTTTTATTCAAACTGGGAGCAAAAGAAGCTCTATGTTGTTTTCCAAGTTGACAAGACTCACAAAGAAAGTCAGACACATGATGATTTGCGAAACTAGAAGGAAATAAATGCTTAAGTAAATGAAATGAGGGATGCCCAAGACGCCGATGCCACAGCCATACATCAGCGGGGATAGTAGAAGACGTGGTGGAAGAATAAGCAAGTTTGTCCGATTGATCTAGGAAGTAGAGACCATTTTCTGCACTACCACTGCCAATCGTCCTCCCCGTGACAAGGTCCTGAAAAAGACAATGATCAGGAAAAAACGTCACACAACAATTCAAATCCTGGGTAAGACGACTTAAGGATAACAGATTAACAGAAAACTTGGGAACATGGAGAACAGAAGATAGATGTATGGTAGGAGTGACTTGGACTAAACCTTTTCCAGAAATGGAAGAAACAGTTCCATCGGCAATCCTAACTTTGTCCTGACCTGAAGAGGGCTTATAGGCAGAGAAAAGATCAAAGGAGCCAGACATATGATCTGAGGCACCAGAATCAATAATCCAAGGCAAAGATGTATGACACAGGAAAGCACAAAGAGAAGATGCTAAGTTACCTGAGCGGGCAAAGGACGAGGAAGCGGTACTGAGAGCAGTAGAAGAACGGCGGTCCAACAATTGGTGCAAAGCATCCTCCAGCTCAGTATCAGAAGCTTGGGTAACAGAAGTAGAATTAGAATCAAGGGTATCAACGGCACTAGACTGATGAGCCCGGGAATAGGAACCACGTCCTCGAGATTGACCAGACCGACCTCCTCGAGAACCAGACCGATCACCTCGACCCCCAGATGGAGTCCCATGAAGCTTCCAACATGTCTCACGAGTATGCCGCGGCTTCTTGCAATAATCACAGAATACAGACTCCTTAGCAGCAGACGGAGGAGGCAGGCTGAGGCCATCTCGAGGAGTAGACAGTAATGCGGAACGGTCAGTAGAGACAGGGGACATCATAGCAGACCGACGACTCTCCTTATTTTGTACATAGGCAAATGCCTCCTGAAGTGAAGGAAGAGTGTCCATACTTAGAACTCGACCCCTAACTGGATCATACTCCATTTTTAGGCCGGCCAGAAATTTAAAGACCCGCTCCCGTGCGATGAACTTCTTGTACCCGACAGAATCAGTAGGGCAAACGGGCTTATAGTTTTCCAGGTGGTCAAGGCGTTTCCAGCCGTTGGTGAGGAAAGTGAAGTACTGAAGAACAGTCTGCTCCCCTTGAAGTGAGCTCTCAATAGAGCGACGCAACTCAAATGCCTGTGAAAAATTTTCTTTGCGGGAATAGGTAACAGCCACAGCCTCCCAAATGTCCTGGGCAGTCTCCATAGACAAGTAGCCCTCACCAAGTTCTGGAACTATCGAATGGATAAGCCAACTCATAATCAAGGAGTTGGTAATCTCCCATTGGTCATAACCTGAGTTAGTGGTGCTAGGTGCCTGTATCCTGCCATCAACATACCCCATCTTCCCTCTGCTTTTCAAAAACAAAGTCAAACTTTGAGACCATGCTAGGTAGTTCTGACCATTAAATAGAGAGGTGGTGATTTTCAAGCTAGGGTTGGGGTTCTCAGTCATGGTAGTAGGTAGAATGAGACTCTCACTCTTTGGTGTTTGAGAAGAAGGGGACACACTAGTGGAATCTGTCATGGATACAATACTACCAAACCCGCAACAAAAAACTAGTGGAAATCACAAACCCGGAAAGTGGTAGTGAGATAACAGGCACAATGACCACTATAAAGACATAACAAAATTAAGAAACGATTTTTTTTTTTATTTTATTTTTTTTATTTTTAATTTCTAACTTTTATTTTTATTTTTATTTTTTGTTTTTTTTTTTAATTTTTTAATTTTTTAATTTTTTTTTCTTCTTTTTATTTTTATTTTTATTTTTATTTTTATTTTTTAGGTTGAGTGATTTATGTATACAGGTATTTATATATAAATATATATATATCAGGCTACGTTTATATATATATATCAGGATATATATATATATATATATTTATAGATACCACAGGGAGATCATACCACCGTGAGGCAGAGGCTGAGGACGACGACGACGAGTGACGAAGACGCCAGAGGAAGAGGAGGGCGATGAAGATGAGCGACGAATAGCGGGAGGAGATCGCCGAGCTGAGGAGCTGACGGCTGAGTGACGATCGACAGAGGAAGACGAGGAGATCGACGAGGTGAGGAAGACGGCTGAGGAGATCGACTGTGGAAGACGGCTGAGTGATGATCCACCCAGGTAAGCTTCGAACCCTAGAGTGTCGTTGGTGAAAAGGTCTACCAACGAGGGTGAGCCGAAACCCTATAGGTTTAGCTCTGATACCATGAAGCTTGAGTAATCAGCTTAGGGTATCATGAGATATCACCCCTTATTTATAAATGAAGATTTAGGGTTTACAAGGAAGACAATTACAAGATGATCCCTGAGGACATAATGATTACAGACCCTAGTGACTTTCGGCTAATATGCTAACAGTTTCTTCTTGTCTCCCTGTTTTCTCGTCCTTTGTTTGATTGCGCAGATGATTCGGGCCATGATGTATAACCAAACATTATATCACCAGAATGGAAAAATTGATTGAAAAATCAATTAAGATGGTTGGTGGGATTTGTAATCTCATGGATCTTGTATGTTTTTTTTTCTTGCCCCCCCTGTTTGCTTGTCCTTTGTTTGATTTCCCCATGGTATTTGTTATTCCCACCATGGGATAAAATCCCCCCTCCATCCAGCCGCTAGAAATAATCATCCTTCTCTTATCCCTTGCTTAAGCTTGTCTTATTACAAGTGCTTCGATAGTATATATGATCTCATTCGTTATTCTAGGTTTTACTACTTTTATTTTTTGATCAGCTATTCTAGACATTACTACTTCCACCCATAATCCCTATGCATTAGTTATCCGCTTATTCCAATCCCTTCAACTAAGGCTTATTTTGGCAATTGGCTAAAATAGTCAAAAAGCCACTACAAAAAAAAAAAATTAACTCTTCTCTTTACTCTTCTGCACGTCTTTTTGTAAAAAAACCAAAAAACCAACTAAAATAGTTAATTCCCAAAGCAACCCTAAATGGGGCATTTAACCTTGTGGTGGGGGGAATCACTTAAGTTGTATTGGGTTGTCAAAATTGTACTCACTTATTTTGATATGTTTATGCTACTTTAGCTCTTTTGATGCTTCTACCTGTTTTGTAAATCACCAAATGGAAAGGATGCTACTTTTGGAAAAGCCTTAGGGTTGTACTTTGGACACTAGATTGATGTATATGAGGACTAACATGACAAGTTCTTTAAGCCTTGTGAATAGAATGGTTAATGGCATGGTGGTTTCTGATGGCTACAAGAATTTTCTACAATAAATTTTATCAAGGTAAACATTAAAAAAAAACTTTACACATGATACAAAAGAAACCATATTTATTAATATCTATCATGTGTTTCCAATAAATCTACTAATCTAAACTTTTCAAATCTCAAACAAAAGAGAATTTTAATGTAATGATATTATAATTTCAACAAAAAATATGTATATATATGAACTTTACAATTTTCCTCGACAAGTTTTCATATTTTGAAATCATTGTATAATAATTTCGTTATCAATACTATCATCCAATGCAAGTCTTTCCTGTGTTTGGTTTGGTGCAAGTATTTTGTGTGTGTCAGACTTGCACCCAAAAGGTTCTCATGTGTAGTGCAATTTTTTTAAGACGGTCTCACTGATATGCAAATGTTCCCTTCTTTTTTTTTTTCCTGCTGGTCTAGAGGACTTGTACTACGATATTTTTGTATATCAAAAAATGGGGGACTTGAACGAAGATGTCCTAACTGGGGAGTACTTTTTGGATATGTCAAAAGACTCAAAACCTTTATACCCATTCGTTTAAGTTAGCTTCAATTTATTGTAGTCTATTGCTGTTTTGGTTCTACTGTCTTTGAAATTTGATTGGAGATGTTAGGTTTGCACCTATTGGAATGCCAGACAGTAATTTAATTTCCACTTCCATTGCATCAGGCTTGTTGGAGTTGTCTTCTTTTTGATCTGGTGTTTCTTAGTTCTTTTGGTCTTCAACTGTTGTACAGTATGGTTTGTGCAAATTTTTATGTAAACTAGGAAGTGATGCATCAATTGAGGGTTTGCTTAATATGTTCATTTTTGTAACAGCTTCCTATCAATCATTGTCATGCCATCTACTCCATTTTAACTTCTGGAAATTTACTATAGGTCAATTTTTTACTTATTTTTTTTTTTGAAAAAGAAAGTTCTGTCATCTTGCCTCTACGTTTATGTTGGTCATTGGTTTTTCTTGCATTATTTTCAAAAACCTCTTTGTCAAAATTGTTCTTCTCATTGGTTTTGCTAGCATTCTCTCCAATCTTGTGTGCCTTGAATTTCCTACAGATTGGAGGTCATCATTCTGATGCAGGCTTTGCAGTGAGAGGCAAGGAGCCAAAAGATGAGGTCCAAATTTATACATGGAAGGATGCTACTCTCCGTGAGTTAACTGATCTGGTATGTTGAAATGATGTATTCCTCCTCCATTGCTCCTCTTTTTTTTTTCTTGCTTTCTGCGCTTGCATGTGCATAAGTTTGGGGATGTTGTCAGAAGAGGATTTCAATGTTATAAGTGTCTTTCTGCACAAAACAATGTCTTTCTAGTACTCAAACCAATTGTGCGTCTTTTCCAGGTTAAAGAGGTAGCTCCAGAGGCAAGAAGAAGAGATGCGGTGCTGTCCTTTGCATTCGTATATCCTGATAAACATGGGCGTTTTGTGGTTAAAGAGGTTTCTCTCTCTCTCTCTCTCTCTCTCTCTCTTTTCAGGAGGGTTGCGGGGTTCATGCAGCAATATGTGCATCCATGTCTGCACTATTTTGTTTATATAAAGATGGCTTTTGAGTTTTTTTGTTTTTGTTTTTGTTTTTGGTAGATTAGTTGTTCCATGTATTTCTAACAAAATAAATTGGTCCTTCAACACATTTCTATCCAAACAAATTGGTTGCTCCCCACATTTAAGTATGCATAAGATTTTTTGTCCTATACGCTGTTGCTCAGGTCAATTCCGTCACATTCAACCATAATTATTGGTAATAAATTTCTCAACCGTCTTCGCAAGAAATTCCTAAATTTGAGTTGACTAGATTACCTAGTGCCTTCTTCATTTAGTGCATGTAACCATGTTGTGTTGCGTATTTTTTTAGTTTAGTTTGAGAGGATGACTTGAAGTATTGATCACTATAAAAATTCTTTAGTTCGTGAGTTGTATGGAAAAATACTCATTGACATGGATGCACAAATATATATCTATATATGTAGTGTAATAAGTGGATTCGGATCACAACTATGTTTCTAAATGACTAGTTTGGTCTGTGCTGATTGAGGGATCATGTTAAATTTCACACTTCACCATTAGGCATTTATTATATTCTTGCATGCATTCACACTCCATCATTAGAAAATGCAAAAAGCAAACCTTAATGAAGTTCTGATTGTTGAATATTCTTTCTATGGTCTCGTGAAGGTGGGGAGAACCTACTCGTATCCTAATGGGAGACGACCTGACAGTGGCGGCAAGGCATTGGGTGAACTTAGCTTCCAGGTAAACCAACATCCTCTTGTCGCCTGCATAAATTTGAACCTCACAAATTTGATCCTGACTTGCAATTGATGTATTTGCAGATCGGAGATTACTTGGATGTGGCAATCCTGTAGCAAAACTCTGTTGTGTTCAGTGTTCTGTATTTACTGTAATGTTTTTAGATTCTCAAAGGTTGTCTTGCTCATGTTATCCAATTTTGATTGAACCGATGATGCCTTTTATGCCGGGATAATATTTGTCAAGCGATTCTACTATGTAACATTGCTTCCGATGTAGGGTTGTGTAATGATCTTAGTTGGGGAAAAAACTTAAAGCTTTGTGAGGCTGTTATCTCTTTTTTATTTTTAGAAATCTCTAAGCTATGTTTAGATCTTGGGTTTGTGAATGAAAACAAAAACGGCAAATTACATGCGTAGTCATTGTAATTTGTTTGTTGTGTCATTTTGGTTCTTATAATTTGAATTGATCATTAAGTAGATCAAAATTGTTAAGGTTAAAGTAAAGTATTAGAAGGTAAAATGTGATCAAATTGATATAAATGGAAAATTTTAGCGTATATTGTTGTATTTTGTTCAAATAAAATCTTGTGAATGGATAAAAGAGTAAAAATATAATTTTCACTAATAAGCTTTTATTTACATCTTACTTTTATTTCATTACACTAGCTTCTGACTTTACTCTCTACACTTTTTAATATTTCAAATCTATCCCTATTTGTAATCTCCCACCTTCTCTCTACCCTCAATAGCTTCCTATGTTTTCCAAATGTAGGGTTTTGGGGTGGTTTATAAGATTTCAAAGGTTTCAGAGTTGGCAACTAGAATTGCAAAAGATGATTGATAATTTAAATTTTCATAGATGACATGAGAGGAAGGGATTAAGAGAGGTTATGGGGGGTAATTATGGTGTCAAGGAAAGGGATGCGTAGCAATGAATGAGGGTGGCAAGATGGAGTGATGGATTGGAGTTGCAGAGATGGCTTCGAGTAAGTGGCAGTGGAAACGGCAAACGAGTAAAAAAAAATTATTTTGATTTTAAAATTTATAGGACTTTTATCCTTAATAGTAAATTGATTTAAAGATAAAATCGCAATAATTTCTTTTAAATAACAAATATAACGGGATAAATACGGTATGTAAATGGAGGCTTCCTTCTTGCAACTTAGGCCTTGTTAGCTTTTTGGGTAATTTAGTAACTTTTGGACTAAAATGGAGGGTTTCCAAACGAGGCCTTAATGTAGTTTCGCAAGTGTAAACTTGAAGATCAAAGGAGGGATACACGCATTTATTAAATATTTTGGAAAGATAATGTTTTGTTTCAGTTTTTAAAAATAGTTTTTTGAATTTTCAATTTGTATTTTCATATTTGTAATATTTTTTTCTAATTAATTTTTTAAAAAATTTAGATTTACTTAATCTTAATATACTTAAAAAGTAAAAAATTTATTGAATACAACAAAATACGAAAATGTATTGAATTTATATATATATATATATATTTGTCTATTTGGTGAATTTTTAATTTTTTGTTTACAAATATTATACTTTTTAAATGTATTTTTAAAAAATAAAAAAATTACTTAAAATATTAAAAAAAATACTAAAAATAAAAATTATAATCAATTTTTTAGAACCAAACATGGTAATATAATTATTTCATGAGTAGTAATACATGTATTTTTTTCTATTATCTACCAAGAGTATTATTAGATTCTCATTTTAAAATCAAAATATCATAACAATAATTTTTATTTTTAAAATTTCATTGTCACATCATTTTAATTTAATTTTTTTATTTCATAAACTTTGTGCTTGTTTTTATTTATTGATTTATTAATTTTCTTGTTTTGTCGGCGACAAAATGTCATTTGCAATCTGTTTGACAAAAACCACCGGGGGTGGTGGCCTAGTGGAGAAAGCAGCTCGTCTCCAAAGGCTTGACCCAGAGTCGAATCCTAGGGGAGTGTGGAAATGTTCTCTTTGAGACCCCCCCCTCTGTACTCTGGTTCAAACCCTCGGCGGTATGTGGCGTATAGTTGAGCTCCCCTGATACTCCGGTGGTGGGTCCCTCACATGGTGGGGGTTAATTCCTGACTGGCAACCGGTTACCCCGGGGGAGTGTAGAAGTGTTCTCTTTGAGACCCCCCTCTGTACTCCGGTTCGAACCCTCCCTCGACGGTCTGTAGCGTATAGTTGAGCTCCCCTGGTGCTCTGGTGGTGGGTCCCTCACATGGTGGGGGTTAATTTCTGACTGGCAACCGATTATCCCAGGATCAGGGGCCACGGGACCGTGATGACACCTCAAAACCTTTTTCTTCCGATAAAAAAAAAAATAATAAAATAAAATAAAATCTGTTCGACAAAGAAAAGCGTGGCAAATCACTAAAAGCCGAAATCAGAGAATGTAATCGGAGGGGGCATTTCCCAAACTAAGCCTCTTTTGCATCCTATTTCCCAAGCTAGGCCTAGTTTGGACAGATTTCCTAAACTAAGCTAAAGCGCTAGTACAAATCGCGCTTTCACTGTTTGGAGTCCAAAATTTGATGAATAGTAAAAGTGCTATTCGAAATTGCGATTTTAATTAAGAAAACGCTATTTAAAATTGCGCTTTTAACAAAAAAAAAAATTTCTAAAAAAACGTGGTTACAAATTTTTTTTTTTCCAAAAAACGCAATTCAAATCGCGCTTCTACTATTCAAATGCAAAATCGCGTTTCCAAATGGCGTTTTCAAATCACACCAAACCAACGCACACATTCTGACACACACACCCCCCACAGCACTCACGCACACTCTGACACACACCCCCCATCACACAATATAATTGAAAAATATAATTTTTATATATAATAATAATTAAATATATATAATAATTTATAATAGTAAATAATAATCAACTATATAATTTTTGTAAATATAAATTATTTTTATATAATTTTTATCTTTTGAGTGGTTAGAAATAATTTTTTACAAATTAAATTGAAATAACCCAACGTCTGTATAATAGCAAATTTTTAATATGAACCATACGTATGTAATTTTTATAATAAAAAATAATTTGTAATTTATAATAGTAAATTTTTACCTTTACATACATATGGTTTAAGAGTAAAAATTTTTAGGTTATCGATAGTTTGATTTATCATTTAAGTCATTTATCAAAATTTTTACCCTTAAATCATACATATCTAAGTCATTTATCAAAAGATTTTTAGGTTATGTATGGTTTGATTTTTAGAATTTTTTTTAAAAAATTAAAAATTAATTTGGTTAAGAAATAAAAAATAAAAAATAATTATCATTTAAGGGTAAAAAATAATTATCATTTTAATTTTTGGACAGATTATATACATACGGTTATTTCAATTTAATTTGTAAAAAATTATTTCTAACCACTCAAAAGATAAAAATTATATAAAAATAATTTATATTTACAAAAATTATATAGTTGATTATTATTTACTATTATAAATTATTATTATATATATTTAATTATTATTATATATAAAAATTATATTTTTCAATTATATTGTGTGATGGCGTATGTGTGTCAAAGTGTGCGTGAGTGCTGTGGGGGGGGTGTGTCAGAGTGTGTGGGTTGGTTTGGTGTGATTTGAAAACGCCATTTAGAAACGCGATTTTGCATTTGAACAGTAGAAGCGCGATTTGTAATCACGTTTTTTAAAAAAAAAAAAATTTGTAACCACGTTTTTTTTTTAAAAAAAATTTATGTTAAAGCGTGATTTCAAATAGCGTTTTCTTAATTAAAATCGTGATTTCGAATAACTTTTTCACTCTTCATCAAATTTTAGACTCTAAACAGTAAAAGTGCGATTTGTAATAATACTTTAACTTAATTTAAAAAATTTGTCCAAATTAGGCATAATTTGAAAAATAAGATGCAAAAAGACTTAGTTTGGGAAAAACCCCTAATCGGAGAGCAACCAACTTTTAAAACCGAAAAACGAGACTCCAAATCCGAAATTTCAGATCGCTGTTCGTCACTCTCTCTCTCTCTCTCTCTCTCTCTCTCTCTCTATCTCCTAGGGCACCCAATTCACACACATTGGCTCCTTTCCTCTGAGATTCTTCGTTCGTCACTGAAATCACACACTACATTTCTCTGCTTCGCAATTTCTCATGCTCGCTAATGGATTTCAACACATAATTTTTTGAAATTTTTCCTTCGATTTCCCTCGTAATTCCCTATCTCTTTCCTTGTATTTATCTGTATATAATAATGTAATTTCCTATACTAATCTATGTGGTTCTTTAATTTTCAGGGTTTTGAGAGACAGACAATGGCAATCAAGAGGGGATTATCAGGTGCGGGCATTCACAGGAACAGAGGCGGTGGATCTCGCTTCCCAATTGCCATTCTCGTCTTCTTTTCGCTGCTTGCGCCCTTGATTTTCTTTGTCGGACGAGGACTCTATACTTCGACTTCAATTGGTCGGTATACTATGTACCATATTCTCTTTCATTTCCTCAGATCTCACCCTGGGAATATTGTAATTTCGTTTAATCCCATTATTGGGACACCCAATTCTGTTAATTTGGTTGATTGAGTTTAGAGCATGAGCTTTTTATTTTTTTATTTTTTATGGTGAGTTGGTTTAACGCGTTTTTTTCTTTGCAGAATTTCTTAAGAATCAATCATGGGTTTGACAAAATTTTCTACCTTTTTAATAAGAGAATGAATTATTCTACTTACATCACTATTTAACCTCTTTATACCCTTCATCTCATTACACCACTAAAAATAATAAAATGTAATTCTCATTACACCCCCAATATATTACCAAAATTAATCCTAAATTAACTATTTCATCTCTTTACACCACTAATTTTGGTAACACGGTACTAAACAATTTATATTATTCCGGTGTTATATTGCCGGAAAAGATAGATTTCTCCAACATTTTGTTGCTATACATTTCCAGAGATACTTTCTTCCAAATAATGATTTTTTAATTTATGATGGGCCTGTTCGGTAATACAACACTAATTAATTTGAATTGCTCCAGTGTCATGTTACCGGACAATATTATTTTTCCCAGCGTTATGTTGCCGTCCAATTAGATGATAATAAAAAGTTAATTTGGGTCACTTGTGAAGTGCATGTTCAATGATTCATTATTATACAAATAGGATTACTCTAGTGTCATGTTGCCAAATTACAATAGAGTTGTCTAGGCCCCGTCGCTGTACATTAAAAGATTTACTTTTTTCTTGAAGCATCCATAAAAAAATTCATAAATCAAATAAGCATTCATAAAATCATACATAAAAAGCATCCATAAAATTATTCATAAAAACATCAAGTGTACGAATATCCATAAAGTATCCATAAAATCTATCATTGTTTGCATCCATTAATCAAACATGTTATCACAATTCGTCTTGGTAATTTGTATGTAATTTTTTTCCCTTTAATAGAAATAGACATCCACACTTTTTAGGACCTGTCAACCTCAATCATTCCCCCTTGATCTTCCTGTTGTCTCTATTGTAACCACTTCTTTTACAAGCAAGTGTAGGTCTTGGTTTTTTGCCATTGTCTCCTGCATCTGATATCTTTATAACAATGACAAATCCAGCCTTCTTTCCAACGTTAGAAGCCCATTTAATTAATATTTCACGACTACTAAAAATCTAAAGATAATAAATACATTTATACGTCAAATTATTAATAAAACTCAATACAAATTAAAAATAAGAAAAAATCGTATTCATAAAAAAAACTTAACAAACTTCATCTGTAATGAATTCATGACTAAAGTCTACTAATATTGCAGTATTTGCGTTGTTGCAATGAGTATAAGTATAATCTTTTCAGGCAAAAAAATAAAAAAATGAAACTGAAAATACATGGTAATGAGAAGCCAAACAAATTAAAAAAAAAAAATACTTTGGGGTTACTAGAAATATATCTTTTATTCGGTAGTTGGTTACCAGACTTATATATTTTGTTCAGAAATGTGATGTCGGACTATTTATTTTGTTTGATTTTGAACCACCGAACGAAAGTCGAACACCAGTCCAGAAAAACAAAACAAAATACTATGATTCTCACTTTTTGAAAAGAAATGTGTAAGAGAAAAGAAAAATCAAGAAAGAAAAAAGAGTAGGGATTGAAGATCAAGGGGTGTAAGAAGATAACAAAATATATTTAATTTTTGTGTTTTGTCTTTAAAGGTAATTTCACACCTGGAAAAAATTGGGAAGGAAAAAAAAAACTCATATAGAGAGTGCAAAGAGGTAAAGTAATGGTGTAAGTAGAATCACCCTAAGAGAATTTGGGTTTGAATAGTTGTCACCTTTTTTTTACCCTTTTCAAGCTACAGCCTAAGCCCTGCAAGTCATGCATCTAATTTGCCTTTGTGATGTTCCTTCTGCGACGAAAATTTTATTTTGATAAGTAATTTGGCTATGAAATTAAATCTGGTTCCATTCTGGCAACCTAAATTAAGTTGTCAAATTACAAATTTTGTGCCGTAGTATAGAGTGTCTTATAATTGAGGCATGCATGGAAAATTTTGCTATTTGATTTTGAGCTAAGAAATGGGATAGAATTGACAACTTAAGAGCTTCTAACATGAAGTCTGTGTGAGGCTTAGTAGAAGGGGAAATGTTGTGGTAGTTGTTTGCTACATTGGACGTATGCTAAAATTTAATTTTAAAAAATCCTTAGGTCTATAACTAATTTTTTTTAGTAGTGTTTTAGTTTTAATAAGGATTTATTTATTTATTATTTATTAATTTTTAAATTTGATTATTATCTATTTTATTGAATATTTCATGATGGAAATTTTTTAATACAATTTTCATTGGTCTTAGAGTCTTGTTTTGGAAGTTCTTTTACGTGTTTAACATCATGCTTATATCCTAAACAACAAATGGGTATTTGGTTATGTGTTTTTCCTTTTAGAGTGGGGAAATAAGCAAATATAAAGGTTCAAATTAGGATTTTGAAGGATTGACAAATATTGAGTTGACGAGATGCTTGAGTTTTGCTCTACGTTTGTGTAGGGCATGCTGGTGTGGGTGTTGTGGGTTTGAATCTTATTGTATAGTCTCCGTTCTTTTTTTTTTTTTTTTTGGTTCTTTTTTTTTTTTGTGTGATAAAGAGGCTTGGAACATTTGACTCATATTTGTTAGAATTCTTCTTGTCTTTCTCATTTTCCTTGCTCTTTATCTGTCCCATTTTCTCTTTCTATTTTATTGATTTAAAGAACCCTAGTAACGTGGTTTGTGTGAAAAGATGCACAAAATTAAAAATTAAAAAATTTGGTGAAAGTTAATGTTTGAATCTGTGCGGGTCTTCTGTTTTTGGCCATTGTGCTTGATGGTTAGGGTAGTGGGAGGAGAACGGTGTTGAAGATTTGGAATGGATAAAGAAAGCTTGTGGAGAAGGCATCAACATAAAAATGTTGATTGTGGAAAGGATTGCTTCTCTTGAAGATTATAGACTCAATGTTTTGAAAGCAACCATTTCTGGTTTGAGGTTTTGGGGGAATTTGCTTTGTTGTTCAGAAGGGTTGGACTCGGTTGAGGATCTCTTTTGGCATGATGTTGGCATAAGGACTTTCTTTTGAAGCTTGAGTTTCTCCGACTTCTTAGAATTACTAGCAATGATGGTTCTATCAATAAAGGTTTCTCAAGGCTACGCCTAAACCACTCAACAAACATTGGTTCTTATGACTTTTGGATAAGTTATGAGCCCAATTTTGAGATCTCCTAGTGATTTATTTCCAACTATTCCTCATTTCTATGACGCGTAAAGTCACATTTTGTATCCATTTCTTCATCTTATCTACTCAATGGCCTTTAGGTTCCATAATTTCTCTTCATAGTTTTAACTAAGAGGTTGATTCCTATATATTTTTGTTAAACAAAAACTGTGCTGTCAATTACAATATTTGCCATATGTGGTCTTATTACATCCTCAAGTTCGTTTAATCAATTCAGATTATATCAATTTCTATGGATGCAAAATTGGGCTTTGGTGGGTTTTAATCAAATTACTTACAGTGCACGAGATACCACATTAGGAGTGTTTGATCTTCAACATTTCTCCACATGTCAAAATTGCAATTTGGATCATATGACCCTAAATTGCCAAAATGATCCAAATCATTTTAGAATCGGTGTTATAGCAGGTTCGAAGGTAAGATCGTGTGGGATCATTGTAGGATTGTAGGTAGGATTTTGATTTTTCACCTTATTGTTAATATGTATCGTTCTTATTTGTAATTTTACATTATTTTTAATAGAAAGTAGAATCTTATGATCCATGATCCAATCCATGAGACCCCCTTTTTGATTCTACGTAGGATCCTGATTTTAACAACCACGCTCTATAGGAATCGAGTCTTAATAGTTTCTGCATGCACGTTATAGGAAGAACGGACCTAGGAGCTACCTTACTTCGATGTTCGCCATGTCACCTCGTCCTCGCATTCTGCTGAGTTATAGATGTTATACAAACTGCCATAAAACTCCCTACCTCACCAATCTCACAAGTATGTACTGGTCTCCAAAGTATTATCCCAAACCATTTTCAATTGATTCTATGCAACGTATTTTTAGGTCACATCTTTGGTTCTGATTCTCTCTGGCTTTGTTCTTGACGGAATGCAAGTTTTACTTTATATGGTGGGATCTATTTGGTCAATTGATCAATAATATTTGGTCCTTTACAGATTTGGGGTCTTTTGCAATTGTTACACGCTTTAACGTGAACTTGGTGTATATAGCCATAAGACGGCTTAACAAATTCCTTGTTCATCAGATTTTTTTTTTTTTTTTTTTTTAAATAAATGAAATCATATACTTATGTTTTAGGATGCTGATGATTGAACTTGTGCTATGGTCTTCTGTGAATTTCAATTTAACTATCAGTTAATCAAAGTCTGCAAAATCCATTCAAGTACCATTTTTTTTTTTTGTTGTCTCACTTCAATTTGTTTTCTCTCTTTGTTATTGAATATCAGTTAGTGTCAAACTAATTTTTTCTTCTTCTGCAGATCAAAGTGGTTCTTTAGCTGGTTCTAGTAAAGAGGTACCCATTTTGGTGCTTATATACTTTGGATTGCAATTCCAGGCTGTTTTGTTATTCACAGTGTGGGAAACATTGAATTTACAGGATGTAGATTGGAGAGAAAAGCTGGCTTTGCAACATGTTAAATCTCTGTTCTCAAAAGAGGCAAGTTTGATTTGATGATGTAGTTAGAGGTTTATCTTGTTATTGTGCTCCAACTTTCTCATTTTGGTTAATTAGTGGTAGTTTTTCATTTTTACATTTTCCCCATTACCTGGCACACTAATTATGCACATGTTTTAGGTGTTTGATGTCATTACAGCCAACACAAATGATTTGGGACCTCTGAGTCTTGATTTTTTCAGAAAAAACAATTTGTCTGCTTCTTGGAAAGTTGTTGGGCTAGAAACTTCGGCTGAGAATAATGCCACTTCTGTTGAGGTCAGGATACTATCAGGCTTTAGTTTGATTTTGGTGCTCCTGTTTTTTCCTCACATTTTATGATGCAAAAAACTGTCTAACATACAGCTTTTGACACTGTTTTATTTTGATTGTGCTTAAAGCCGAACCAAATAGCTGCAAACATCAAACAAGAAAACCCTACAGGAAAACGTGATGATTCTTCTGGTGGTAATATCTTTCACCTGGCCTTTAATCTTTGAACTGCTTAGCTTACATATTTATATGAATTAAATATATAAACCTTCTATTCTTGCAGATGATCACTCTCAATTTGTTGATACACCTGCAAAACTAGCACGAAGGGTAAATATCATTAATCCATACATTGTGTGTTTTCAATGGTTTTAGTTCTTTGCATAATTGAAAAACGTCTTCAACCTTCTGCTTATTATCTGCATATCTGTCTGTGCCTTTCTTTTAGCTGCATTACCTTTTTTGAGTTTGTATTTTTATCTGTTTGATCTTTTCTGCAGCAATTGAGAGAGAAAAGATGGGAAAAACGTGCAGCTGACTTAGTAAAACAAGATGATGAAGTAAATGTAAAACTTGAAAATGCAGCCATTGAACGTTCCAAATCAGTTGACTCAGCAGTTCTGGGAAAATACAGTATATGGAGGAAAGAAAATGAGAATGAGAATACTGATTCAACAGTACGCTTGATGCGAGATCAAATTATTATGGCAAGGGTATATGTCAGCATTGCAAATATGAAGAAGAGCCCTGGTTTGGCCCAAGAACTACAGAGTCGGATCAAAGACAGTCAGCGTGCTTTAGGGGAAGCAACTGCAGACACTGATCTACCTCGCAGGTAGTGCAAGTATATTATCATTGTGCATGTATTGTCTTTTCATTTCATCATATTCTACATATTTATCGTTCTGGTACTTTTCATTTTATTTTAACTAAGAAATATGTTATACAGTGCACCTGAGAAAATCAAATCTATGGGCCAAGTGCTCTCAAAAGCTAGAGAGCAACTGTATGATTGCAAACTGGTCACGGGAAAGCTGAGAGCAATGCTTCAATCGGCCGATGAGCAAGTTAGGAGCTTGAAAAAGCAGAGCACATTCCTGAGCCAGCTAGCGGCAAAGACTATTCCTAATGGAATACACTGCTTATCCATGCGCTTAACCATAGATTACTATCTCCTTCCACCAGAGAAAAGAAAGTTCCCTAGAAGTGAGAATTTGGAAAATCCAAAACTTTACCATTATGCTCTCTTCTCTGACAATGTTTTGGCTGCATCAGTTGTAGTCAACTCAACCATCATGAATGCTAAGGTAGTAGACTCTGTACCAATGTGTCATGTGGCTTTCATTGTTTGGTTATAAATAGCAGCGGTGACATCTCTTGAAAGAATAGGTTACATGTTAAATTATTTTGTATTAAGGAATTTGCTCTTTCAGCAGCATGACCTGTTAGCCTTGACATATTCCGGCATAGGTGGCTTGAAATATAGAGCTCTTTTTGATAATTTGATCTTGCACACAAATGAATGTTTCAATAGAGTTATCAAAAAATGCAATACCCAAGCGATTTAAGGTTTTGGAACACACATTCTGAATCATTGTACATTTTTACTCCTAACTCCACTATCCCCAGATTTTTAGTGATCCAAAGCATTCCCAAAACTGCACTCCAAAGGTTTTCTTAGAAGGAATAAAAAAATCAAGTATAATGAACTCAAATCTAGGAAGAATGGAATATTGGCAGGACAAAATTTATAAGAATGAATCATAATACTCATAATAATAGAGATTTTCTTTTACATGATTAATTTGTTAAAAAAGAACTATATTTTATTAGTTGTCTAATTGTTAAAAGAAAATTGCTATAGAATAATTTTTTTTAATGTTTTTTAAGAGCTTGCTCTAGAAGTACCTTAAATTCTAATAATGTAGTCCATACAAGTCTATACTTATCGTGCCTAAAATAAGTGGAATATCACGTTCCTATTCCCATTGCCGTTCCACTTATCCAAACGATCCATAATAACATATCAATGGAATGTAGTAGTGAAGGTCAGATGATTTGCACGGTTGACGCTTTCAAAGATAATGTTGGTGAAGGTTTTTAAAATCATTTTGTTCAAAATTGCTTCTGATCATTTATATGTTTGCCATTGACATTCTTCAAGTGGGTGTCCTTTTTGGTTGATCTTTCACCATTTAATATGATCCCTGTATCTTGATACAGTGACTGAGAAATCAGTTTTGGATCTAGGGCTCACGCAGGTTTACTTATTATATTTCTTTGCTATAGCCTAAATATGCCACTTGGCTGTGTTGCAGGAGCCACAGAAACATGTATTTCATCTTGTTACTGATAAGCTGAACTTTGGAGCTATGAATATGTGGTTTCTATTGAACCCTCCCAGAAAAGCCACCATTCATGTTGAAAATGTTGATGAATTTAAGTGGCTCAACTCATCCTACTGCCCAGTTCTGAGGCAGTTAGAGTCTGCTGCCATGAAGGAGTACTATTTCAAGGCAGATCATCCCACTGCTGGCTCTTCTAATCTCAAGTACAGGAACCCAAAATATCTTTCAATGCTCAACCACCTTAGGTTTTATCTCCCTCAGGTTTATCCCAAGTTGGATAAGATTCTGTTTCTTGATGATGATATTGTTGTCCAAAAGGACTTGACAGGATTGTGGTCAGTGAATCTCCATGGAAAAGTGAACGGTGCAGTGGAAACATGTGGTGAGAGCTTTCACCGTTTCGACAAGTATCTGAACTTTTCAAATCCTCATATTGCAAGAAACTTTGATCCCAATGCATGTGGTTGGGCATATGGGATGAACATTTTTGATCTCGAGGAGTGGAAAAAGAAAGATATCACTGGCATATATCATAAGTGGCAGAATATGGTTAGTAGCTCAAAAAACTTTGCATTTATTTTGAGGCTCTGATTTTCTTGTTTGATATAAAAATGGGATGACACTGGCAAGTTTACTTTATTGGAAATCAGTCGCGTTATGTTGTTAAAGGAAATAGTGGGCATTTTATATTAATTTATTTCTTTAAATTTTTACCTCTATGTACTGTTGTTTTTCATGTGGTGATTTGGTGTCCTTTAAACTAAACTTCTTATTGCCACCCTTCAAGTTTCAATTCAAAATGCTTCATTTTTCAACATTTCTGAATTCCTTTATTTATTTACTTTTTTGTTCCTGCTCTGGTGGTTGTTTTAGAATGAAGATAGGGTACTTTGGAAGCTTGGAACTTTGCCTCCGGGACTGATGACATTTTATCGGCTGACACACCCACTGGACAAGTCGTGGCATGTGCTTGGTCTCGGCTATAATCCAAGTGTTGATCGGTCAGAAATTGAGAATGCAGCTGTTATACACTACAACGGAAACATGAAACCATGGCTAGAATTGGCAATGACAAAATACCGGTCATACTGGACCAGGTATATCAAGTTTGATCATCCCTATGTACGCAGGTGCAACCTAAGTGAGTGAAGGGGACGGTGGATTACTAAGGTACATCCAAATGCTCTGTCTCTCACCTTTCCAACTGAATAGTGACTTCAGTTCAATTTAGTTTAGGACAAGGGAGGGGTTTTACCCGTTCTGTGCTGTTTTTCCCTTATATCCTTAATTGTTTATTCTTCTGTGTAATTCAAATTTGTTCATTTTTGTCAACCCCCTCCCTCTGAAATCAACTTGTTGACCTGTAACAGCTCCCTACTGAATTTGACTCTAGTAAACCTCGTATTTGAGAAGTCGAATGCGTATTTGTGTATTCTTTGAATGACGCCCTATGCATTTTGTACAAGTTCAATTTGAAACAGGCCTGGAGATCTTACCAAGTCAGTCATTGGATTAGCCTTTTGATAATGTTTGGTTGTTCAGATATCACTACTAGCTGATTGTATGACATTACTACTTCAGCACAAACTTTTAGCCTGAGTATATCCTAGCAATTGGCATATGCCATTGTTATCTATTTGTTGGCAATTCTTTTATCTGAGATAAGCTGTTTCGACTGAGTTTGTACTACATTTAATTGAATTGACTTGTGCCTGTTTGGTGAAGCTTATTGAGGATGCCTATAGATTTATATATATATTCAAATTTGTGCTAGAATGTTTGTTACAACTTTTGTTTATAGTTTGTAAGACCAAAATAACTTCCAAGTAACTGATTATCGATCAAGAAGTTGAGGGAGGGATATTCTTATTTTCTACTTTCTAATAATCAAATAAACTGCACCAAATAGGTCTATACCCAAATTACAATTAGTGACAAGCTGGCATGCACTTGTGACCGGTTGTTGCAGTTCCTTTTTCCATTAGCTGACCCATGGTTATTGAATCTGAATGACATGTTGCATGAAATACCCCATATATGATCTCTTGATTTTGGTAACCCTTCTTTGGTGCATATAAAGGACGGCTTGTTTCATTTCATCAAAATGTGCATGGCCATTGCTCAATCAGCCTGAATAGTCTTTTGATGAATAGTTGTTAAAGCAGCTGCTTAGTTCACTGATTGGATTCTCCCAATAGAAAATATACACAAGACATAAACATGCCATTTGAAGGCATGATTCCATACGCATTAGTTTGCTTCTTTATCGCCATAACTCTATATTAGAATGGTTTCACTGGACATGCCAATTTATGTTAGTAAAAATCAACAGATAAAACTACCACGTAAAAGGTGGTAATGTCATACAATCAGCACAAAGTTTGGATCAATCAACAAAGAAATATCAACAGATAAAACTTTATCTTTACAAAAAAATAACATATTAAACAATGTGGTTGAGTTCTATGTCTTGAAAATGTCAAGGACTTCTTTGGAGGAAATTGAGTGAGAGAAACAAATTGAAATTGAAAATTATAACATTGAAAATATTTACCGATTACAAGAATCAAAAACAAGAACCAAGTAATTGATTACAGAATTACTGAATTAGTGAGACTACTCCTAATGAGAATAACTACTCTTAAAGAAGAAATCTACTCTTAATTGAAGTAATCTAGGTAGAGTTGATTTGTTGTGTTGTTTTTTATGCATGTCTCCTCTTTGCCAATTTATAGGCAAAAACCCACAGCTTAAAAACTTTCCTTGGTAGCTTTTCTTCTCTTCATGCACATTGCCACGTAAAAGGTGGAAATTGCCTGAAGTGCTTGCTGGACGTGGTGCCACCTTTGATGGCTATAAAGTGGGCAACTAACTTGCAAGAGGCATATTGTTGTCATGTATCCTGCAAAATATAAATAATAATGATAATACTATTATTCTTGCCATAATCACTTAAAAAAGATGATTTATGGCTTGAATCGATAGACTATAAATGGCAGGTGACAATCAATTAAACTAGATTTGATCTCGATTACAATTTACCGAAAAGTAATTTATGGTGTCAAGTGGTTTAGGAAATGTTTATGTATAGTTGAGTGACGCCTTAACAAGCCTCAATTCTATTTATTTGTGGTTTCTTGCTTTTTCTTCTTTTCCACAGTGATACAAATGAGTTAATTATTACCCATTTTGGACAAGCAAAGGCAGAAGATTCTGTATTTGATCACCATGTCAAGCTTTAAATGGGAAAATCTGAAAATTCTTTGTTTTTTTCCCCTCATACAATTTGCGCGAACTGAAAGTAAAATAAATAGTTTAAGGGAGTGTTTGGAGGCTAAAAAATTCTGGGAAGCTTTGGATATCCCTACTCCTGTTCTAGCCTTATTCTCAGATAATCTAGCCATTTGGGCTAATTCCAATTGTTCTTCCTACTGCCATCACTCTTCTCTTGCTGGAAAAACAGGAATACTCGCATTTTCGACCCAACCACCCTTCTTTACTCAATCCCTCAAGGGCTGTAGCTCAGACCATGGAACGGCAATTTTATTCCAATCACTGTCCTAAAAAGAGTCAGCCAACACCCATAATTGTTAAGTGGACACCCCCAAAATGGGATGGATCCTTCAAGCTTAATACGGGTGGCGCATCTAACATTGTGTTTGGTTTAAAGATTTGTGAATGGATTTAAAAAGGAAAAGGAAAACGGTAGAGGAAATGTAAATAAAATATACTTACATTTCACTCAATTTTATGCATTTTTTTTTCTTTTTCTTTTTAAATCTTTTTACAAATTCTCCAACCAATTACAGCGTAATGAAAATTTGGGCCAAGCCTTGCCGGTGGACTGATTCGTGTTTTTACTAGAAACAGGTGTTTCCTTCAGCATCATGGCTGAATTCTGGGCCATCCGAGATGGGCTCAAGCTTGCGCTTGACAACAACGTAATGAACTTGGATGTGGAAACTGATGTAATATGCAGTGCTCTATAAGCAGCTCATATTTTGGACCCTCCAAGAAAATCACCACCTCGCAAATTTTATAAATAAATGGAACTTACTGGAATAATGTCAAATTTCATTTTATCCTTCAAAATTATAATTTAAAAATTAATTAGCCCCACAAATATAAAAAAAAAATTTAAATTTAAATATTTAATAAATAATTTTTATCTCAATAATAAAAAAAATTAAATTATAAATAATGTACTTTGAAAAAAATAATAAAAAATATAAAAATCGTCATTTAGAATTATCTCTTTAAGTCTCAAATTATCTTGAGTTGATCTTGGATAAACTAATTGAGTCAAAAATTTCTTGGCTACTTTGTGTGTGCGCGGGTGCAATTGTGACTAGTTTATTCACCAAATTAATTTCAATAATTGATCAAGTAATAGTAATTTCAAAACTAAGTAGGTAAAAAAAAATTAAAATTGAATTATTGTTTAAAGAATACTCGACAGGATTAATGCTCAAATTTTTTATTTAAAATTTAATTTATTCATTTTTGAGACGAAAAATGATTCACCTTGTTTGGTTTCAATTTTCTAAATTTAATTTTTAAAAAATTGAGTTTCTTTTTTTTTTTTGGTATTTTTTTGTTTTTAGTGATTTTGTAAAATATTTTGTATTTTTGGTATTTAGTAAATTTTTAAAAGATTTTTTTTCATAAATATTATACTTTTTAATTGTATTTATATTAAGTGTATCTAAAAACTAAAAATATTATTTAAAATATTAAAAAAAATTCAGTGAAAACAAAAAAATACGGGTAATAAAAAATTCAATTTTCAGAAAATTGAATTCAAAAAATTGGAACCAAACTAGGTGATTAATTAAATATGTAAATTTTTTTTTTAATATTTGGGAGACTAATTGATTTTTTAAGATATAGTTTAGGGGTAAAATAAAATTTCTAATGAAATTTGATGATACGTCAGCAAGTTCGATTTGATTGTAGACGGAAATAGACGGCGAAAGTAAATTAATCAAATTTTAAAAAGTTTAGAAATCAAATTAATATAATATGAAGTATGGATACCAAATTGATTTTTACGTAATAATTTAAAAGATAAAATGATATTTTCTCTAATATTTAATCATATTTACAAAGAAGCTGCGGATATTCTAGCAAATCAAAGAGTGCTTTTTGCTGAAGGATTTCATGTGTTTTCTTTTCCCCATCGTCCTTGTATTTCTATTCAACTGGCAGATGATGCCAAAGGGGTTGGCTATCCTAGAATGATATAGACTTTTATTATTTAGGGACAATTAAAAAAAAAAAAATCAGAGTACGAGCCTTTTAATAAAATAAATTTTTAATTTTATTAATTTAAATCTTGATTTTTTTTTAATTTAAATTATTTCTTTATTTTTATTATGCAAAAAAAAAAAGAGCATTTTAGTTAGAGGGCTATGCTCCTACCTTTTTCTTTTGGACCCTTGCCTCTCTTTTTTTTTTTCTTTTTTATTACAATTTTGCTCTGACATCAATTTATATTTTTGATCCTATCGCTATCCTTTCAACCCTAACCCTAATCCCAACCTCACCTCCACCTCTATCTCCACTCTACTCCGATTGGTAGCCTCCTAGAGCAACCATCCCAATGCCTTCCCCACCGACGACCAACCTCCCACCATCTCTCACCATTGTGACCCTTTTCACTTCTTTCTTTAATTTGGGCTCTTTCTCTCTTCTTCTTCTTTTCTTTTTCTTCTAAGTTCATAGATGTTCTGCCATCGCAACCACCACCCCACAGCCTCCTATAAATCCTTTCCTTACCTCTAAAATCCCTTTCCGTTCCCAGAACTGCAATTCTCTCGTCAGCCTTCTTCTCCTGCAAGGACCCACTTTCAGGTCTACTTCGTCACTGATCTAATTCTCAACTCTCCAAATCTGACGTCTCTCATTCACCAATCGTCACTTCCCACCTCCTCCATTTTCGTCTACCTCAAATCTCTCTCTCTCTCTCTCTTGTACATAGTGTTGGTTTTGAGGATGGAGAAGTTTGGGTTGCGGTGTTAGAAGGTGCTAGATTGTCAACATTAGGTAGTGGGTTGGGGACATCTGGGTTACGGTGTTAGGAGGTGTTGAATCGCTGACGGTAAGGGGCCTGAAGAATGCGGTGGTGTTGGACTGGTTCAAAGTAGCGTCAATGGTAGCAATCGTGGATGGTGGTACCGACGCAGCAACAAAAGTAGGCTAGCGGTAGTGGTTGCCGGAGTTGATGGGGATGGGATTATGGTTATGATTATGGTTAAGGTTTGGATTTGGGGTTAGGGGTACACTTGGTATTAAGATAGGAGTTCAAGAGAAAATGAAGGAGGTGCCCCTATTTACACACCACATTTTGTTTCAAGGCACACCATTAATTGATTATTTTTTTTATTACAATAATAACCTTATCTAAAATGACCAAAATGACCAAATACACACCTTAGTTGAATACACAACATTCATTAGTTAAATTACCATTTTGGACAGCATTCTAACTACACACCAACCCTAACCAGTGTTGCACTTTCGTCGATTGCTGCCAACTCCAGCCAAGGAAGAGGCAATGGTCGCGATAGGAGGTGATGATGCAATCCTTCTTGGTGATTGCCACTTCCATTCCGATCGCCACAGCTTCTTGGCCGTCATAGAGGTGGCAGAAACCGCGGATCAGCTTCGCTTTGTAGAGCGTAATCAGCAGCAATCTCCACCCAACGCATCATCGCCATGTCTCGAAAGAAGGTTATGAGCTCTTTGGGAGTGGTGGTGATGATGCGAGACGGTGTTCACAGTTGTGGCCGGTGAAGGGGACGCTGAGATTAGGGATTTGAGAGAAGAGGGGTTTCTATCGGGAGGATAGAATGACGGTGCCGATGGTGAATTTGGTGAGGAGTTTTTGGAGGATTTGACAGAGAATCGAATTTGGCAAATCGTTGATCCTATCTTCTTCTTCTTGTTCGAGATTGTTGGCATCGTTATGGCCTAGGGTTTGTTTTGCAATTTGGGGTTTATCGAGAGGTTTGTGGCGCTTTGGCATTAAATGATCCATTACAACTTCCATTTTTCATGATCACGGTGATGAAGATGATAATGATAAGATACGAAGCATGGAAAGAGTTGGAAAGATTAAGGTATTCTGGTTTTTTTTTTTTTTTTTAAGTTTGAGGTGTGTACTAAGTAGTGTGGGACTAAGGACAAAAATAGAATGTTGTGGTGTGTGTTAAGCAAAATTATGTTTTTTTAAATTATTAAAGGTGTGAAGTAAGTAATGAGGTGGCTTGAAACCAAATGTGGTGTGTAAATAGAGGCACCCGAGAGACTTCACATTGCTGGGTGGGAGTTCAAAGAAGTGGTGGGGCTAAAATAAAAAAGTTAAGGCAAATAGCAACTTTCTTTAGTTATTAAACTCAATTAGATATATATATATATATATAATGTCTAAAATATCATTTTTATTGAGTATAATGATTAAAATACTTATTTTTTCATCAATTTTACTTAACAAAAATAAAGTATGGTTTAGATTGAAAATAAATAAAAAATTTAGAATTTAAATTGATATAATTAAAAATTCAGATTTATTTTGTCGCAATGTCAAACTTTAGTTTTTTTTTTTTTTTCTGTTATTTACCTATATGCTCCAATTCTGACAAAAATAAATAAAATAAATACTATCCCACGCACAAAAGTATAAACCTTGGATGCCCCTAAATAAGAATGGTAACGGGCCGGGGCCGGGGCCGAGTCGGGATTACACTCCCTGTCCTTATTCCCCGAAGGTACAAAATTTTCCGTCCCTGCCCCGGTCCCTGGTGGGGAACCCACCCCCTCTCCCCCTCCCCGTCCTCGTCCCCACCCCAACCCTCGTCCCCGCCCCAACCCCCGCCTTCTAATAGGGATTGGGTTTCCCCGACCCTTCTTTTTTTCTTTTGAAAACTACTTTGAAGCTATATGGAGGATCTTTCTAGAGACCCTTGAGCTCTTTCAAGATTTGCTTCGAAGCCATGAACAAACCCCAGGTTCCAAAATCAGAGAGCTCCAGTCTCAAAGAATCAGACTGAAGACGAGAGGCATCGACGAGTTCCATCTCTGTCAAGAATTACAAAAGCAAGATCATCAAAAAAAAAAAAAAAAAACAACAACAGATCATCATCATCATGATGTAACCCTGTGTTTGGTTGCTAAGAAAATGTATGAAAGGGCAATAAAAAGTTTCAATGTACTCTGAACAATATCATGTAAAAAATATTAAATCATCATCACTTCATCAACAACAGATCTAACACAGATCTCATAGATCTGAGCTCAAATCGATGATATATATATATATATAACACAGAGAAAGAGAGAGGAATAGAGAAAGATGAAAAGATAGAGAAGAGAGAGAAGCTCCAAATATGAGACGGAAGAGGGCAGTGGAGGAGATCGGCAAAGAAGTCGGTAGAGAAGTGGCGCTGTGAAGAGGACGAGGGCCGCAAGGTCCATGGAGGCTCTCTTCACTTACTCTCTCTCTCTCTCTCTCTCTCTCTCTCCCTCTTCCTTATTTTTCTCACGCGAAGCTCTCTCTCATTGCCAAAAATGGCGATCAGAGCACTATCGCCACCGTCGAGACAGTGATCTATGGTAAGGGAGTGAAATCGGTGAGATATCAAAGAGAGAGTAGAGGGAAGAGAGAGAGAGAGAGAGAAAGAGTGAGAGAATGACAGAGGGCATATGATAGAGGGATATATATATGAATGGATAGAGGGGTATAATAGTAATTTTAGTTTGGGAAAAGGGGGAACGTATTACCGTCTCCGGCCTGAAAATTGTCAGGAATTCATTTTCGAATACCATCCCTGACCCGTCGAAGATATTTTTTGAAAAAAAACCATTTTAATCAGAGTCGGAAGATTGAATCCCCGTCAAACCAATTTCAAATTGCCAGCCCTACTCCTAAAGTGAAATAATAGTCACGTATATGACATGTCGAATTCAATGCCTTTTCCATATGCTTAAAGAAAAAGGTGGACAGTGACTGATTGTGATGAAATTTGAACCAAGAAACAAAAACAAAAAAAAATAAAACTTGTGTTAAATTTGTCACAAAATTGAATTATAGTTAAATTTTGATATGCCTTCTTATCTCTATGTAAACACAAATTTTGTAGCTGTAATTAAGACACGAAATAAATTCACAAATAAATAATTTTATTGATTATAATAAATGGGTACAATTCTCTGTGATTTGCTATATTATAAAAGAACAAATCCTTTGATTCGATCATCGAAATTAGCATAATTCAATGGCTGTAAAAGCTTGTTGTTGAACTAGACAAGTTGATGAATTTCATCAAGTCTTCGAATGGAGAAACTTAGAGAAGAAAGGCTTGATTGAGGGCTTGATCGAAGGCTTGAACGGCTTGATCTCGAACGAGTCTTGAAATGATCTCTTTGAAAAGAAAGACCAAATTTGTATTTATAACTTGAAAGGATTGGCACAAATTTTGAGTGCTTGATAATCCTTTCTTTTAAGTTTGAGGAACTTTAGAGAGAATTTTAAGAAGAGAATTTGGCAGAGTCTCGAGATTACTTAGGAGCTTGCAAGACCATTACCCAAAAAAATGTGTCTCCCTTTCCCCTTAATAAGAGCCTTTATTTATAGGCTAAAAAAGGGAGGGTTAGTTTTGGAAACTCTAAAATTGACTCTAATTCCCAAAAAACAAGCAATTTATCTATTATAGAAATGATTTACATTGAAATTTCAATTTCAATTTGAATTATTCCACCAACTTTTGACAAAATATTTTTATGGGCCCCACACTTTTGGGCCTATCGAGCTAACCGCCTAGATATTGGGCTAGTGAAGTAGACACTTCCACCACCAACCATTCGACCATAGGTGATTAGTTTGACTTATGTATGGAATGCGCCTATCGAGCTAATTTCTTTCTTATATTGCTACTTTGTGTTTTCTGATTAACAAGGAAAACCTTCTTTGAAAATTGCATTTTATTATTGCCTATAAAATAACAATATTTTAAGCATAATTGAGTAATATACACCATTACCCTTTCATGATAATTGGTTATTTTGACTTATGTGAGGGATGCGCCTATCGAGCTAGCCACCTGGATATTAGGATAGTGAAGTAGACACTTCCATCACCACCCATTCGACCATAGGTGATTAGTTTGACTTATGTGGGAAATGCACCTATCGAGCTAGCCGTTTGGATATTGGACTAGTGAAGTAGACACTTCCACCACCACCCATGCGATCATAGGTGATTAGTTTGACTTATGTAAGGAAATGTACCTATCGAGCTAGCCGCCTGGATATTGCATTAGTGAAGTAAACACTTCCACTATCACTCATTCGACCATAGGTGATTAGTTTGACTTATGTGGGAGAATGTGTCTGTAGAGCTAGCTGTTTGGATATTAGGCTAGTGAAGTATACACTTCCACCACCATCTATTCGCCCATAGGTGATTAGCTTGACTTATGTGGGGAAATGTGCCTATCAAGCTAGCCACTTGGATATTGGACTAGTGAAGCAAACACTTCCACTACCACCCATTCGACCATAGGTGATTAGTTTGACTTATGTGGGGGAATGCGCCTATCGAACTAGTCGCTTGGATATTAGGCTAGTGAAGTAGACACTTCCACTACCACCCATTCGACCATAGGTGACTAGTTTGACTTACGTCATGATCATATTTCATATATGTCTCACTACAATGCATGTATTTTTTTATTTTTTTTTCTATAATAATTATTTGGTTTTGTCACTCAGTGACGGTGTACTTCAAGACTTTCAAGAAGGGATATTTGACCATTCTTGAAGACTCTAGTGACGCTATTGAGGAGGGGACTACTCTTCCAATTCGCCCTCCTTTCCTTGGTGCTTGGGGCTTGAAGTTCGAGCCGCTTGATGGTTCTTTTCATTTGGCGCAATGGGCTCGTGAGACTTCATGTCAATTAGTTGAAGGTCTGTCACACTATAGGGTTTTATTATTAAAGTCATCTAACCATGAAGAAATTGAGAATCTTAGCTCATTTCCTACCCTTAGGGGTGCGGTTCGGGCTCAAAATGTGGCATGGGGCACTATTTTCAAGGTCGTAGCAGAGCCTTCTTTTTGTGAAGGATATTAGGAGTGGTTGGAGGATATATTGGGGTAACATTGTGAGGTACTACAACAGGTGGTTATTTATGATGCAATTTATGCCTCATTGTTCTCGTATGACCAACTACACAGTGTTATGCGGACCTTTTGTGAGCTTTGGTGTCCGTTCACTAATACCCTTCACACTTTCATAGGCGAAATATCTATCCCACTATGGGACTGTGTCAGCTTGGTGGACCTTTTATTAGGGGTGCAATATATGATAAAGTGGTGCCAAATGCCTAAGAGTTGGCTGGCAATATGAGGGACAAGAATTTCCTTCTTCTTGTCAGTTGCGGATATTTATTCCTTGTTTACCATCGGCTTTGTAAGGAGTCAAAGAAAAATGTGGTGAGGATTACTAGCTGGATAAAATTTTGGTTTAAAGGGGAAGTCAAGTACCATAAATCAACCAAGAGGACTTCAAGGAATAAAACTCAACGCCCTAAGGATACTAGCAACCCTTCTGGTATTATTAACACAACTCGGTCTCGAACTGTGCAAGGGGACCAAGTCTTCAGTGACTTGGGGATTGCTGGTGCAGCAAAGGGTGAAACTTTTCTGCCAGCTTTCCTTGTTTATTGGTTATGCAAATTTGTTCTACCCTGTGGGGATGATGACTTGATTAGACCTGGGGTGTTTAAGGTTGCTAGTATGATGGCTCGTGCATTCAGCCTTGCCATTCCTGTACTTGCTAGCATCTACAAAGGGCTGAATAAAATTATTTCTTCTTCTGATCTTAGAAAGTGCGACGCCATCTCCCCTATCCATTATGTTTATGCTTGGTTAGCAGAGTATTTCAACACACACTTTAGTATTGATTCTGCTCTGAAGCCTCGAATGACGAGATATGCTGGTGAAAGGATGGCCAAACATTTTGAGGAGTTAGAAGCCTATGACTTATTTAAATCATGCAAAGCTATGACCTTGCACTGTTTGGCGTATAGCGAGGGCAATCCCAAGGAATTGGTTGATGACAGTCATATTTCTAATTCAAATTTGGAGTACTTCATCAGTATCCGCTCGAACTATTTGACTTTGCGAAATTTGTCCACTATGGTCATTGAGCCATACAGTCTTCACAAGTTTAGCAGGCAATTTGGTTTTATTCGAGCCATCCTGGGTAAACTTAAGGTTGATCTTCGGGATGGTAGTTTACAGAACATTGTTCAGCATTGGGATTCTTGTGTTCGTGATGGTACTTATTCTGTATTGAGGTTACCAACGCATTTTGATTTCTCATCTCGTTCCACTACCATAGCTTATTTGGAGTGGTGGTCCTAGCTTTGTGGGCTATTTCACTAACAAAGAAAATTCTATCCTAAGGAGTAAACGCTCAGCTTCACCAAATCAATAGATGGTTAAAGCGAAGAAAAATGCAATTGCTAAGCAATATGGGACTTTTGGTGGAGTAGAAGACGAGGACCATAGTAACAGTGATCGTAATTAGTGCCACTTAAGGAGAAAATCTGGTACTGGTACCGTTGGAAGGAACACCACTTCTTTTAATGATGTGGAGTCATTTTTTATCGACGTTCCTAGCACTTCTCAACCAATGGCTTTTAATGTTGTACCGGTAATGATAAAATCTATATTTGTAATTTCAATTTATTGTGCCATTTTTTTTTATGACTCATCTTTAATTCGTTTTGACAGTTGCCAAATGATGACTTTGATTTGGCGTCTGGCAATGAGGACATAAGACTTCTTGATGAGTTCTCAGATAATGAAGAATCAGTTCATGGGCCATCAGCCTTTGATTTAATGATTGGTCGTAAGAGTTGTCTCTTAGTTGACCCAACTCCAATTGTCCAAACTTCTTCCTTACCTACTGTTCCTACACTAAGTCAAGTTGCACCTTCTATGGCTTCTACCATTGATACAAGAAGCATGATCCTTAATGCTCGCCGCTCAGCAGCTTCAATACTTGATAACCATATTAAAGGCTTATTAAGAAAAACTCCAATTTAAAAAGTTCCAGCATTGGGCCAAAAACTCCAAGAGCTTTATGATGAGCTCTCAAAGCTTCAAATAGACTATTCTCTGTTGCAAAGCCAAATTAAGAAGTACATACAAAATGCTACTACGTACATCTCTATGAAATCAGCATTTTCTCAATGGATGACTTCAGAGCTACAGGATCAACTTTTGGCAGATGTCAGTCAACGTGTTACTCATGCTCAGCTTTTGAGAATAAAGGAATTGAGCAGGTTCACTTGCAAAAATCTGATTTAAATAGCCTTGTAGTAAAGAAAGCAGAATTGTTAAAGGTGTTCAAACATTTAGATGAACAATCACAACAACTAGAGACTACAATTAGTGTTGCTGAAGCTAAAATAGTTCAAAGGTGAGCCATTGTTTCTACTTTAAGGGACGAACAAGCTACAATAAAAGCAGCTGAGGTGATAAGAAGTGAGGATATCGAAGTCGCCAACAAGTTTGAGCAGCTCTTGAAGGTTGAACAAGACAAAATCCAGAGTTTATCATGGTTGCCATGATTTATCTATTTTTTATTATTTTTTATTTCATTTTTATTTCAATGAAATGTATCTTGAAACCAAATACTTCATTATAAAACAATTGCTCTAGCAAACACTTTATTTATGAAATAAATATTATAATTCAAAGCAAAATACTCTTATTGTAAAGCACATTTGGTTTATTGATTTATTAGTTGTTCATAGTTTATACTCATGCAGGACAAGAGTGGTACAATTTTTATTTTTTTTTTAAATAAAACTTTATTTCATATGAGCCAAGAGCATCATGCAGTTTATGCTCATGCGATTAGGAGCATTACATTCTCATGGATAGTAGTGCTTTAGGAACTTGTCATTGATTGAGCCAACTCTTGTACCTTCTTCATCAACAATCTAGTACGCTCCATTAGCGTAGACTTCAGTCACCACGTATAGACCATCCCATTTGGACAAGAACTTGTTGCCGGTTCGGTGGGTAGTGATGATAGGTCTTTGAATAGCCAACACCAATTCTCCAACTTGAAAAGACTGGGGTCTAACCTTCTTATTGAAAGCTCTAGAGAGACGAGCTTGGTAACACTCTAGTTTTTGTTGTGCTTCAAATCTCTTTTCATCCAATGCTTCTAACTCAGCCAGGCGTAATTTTGCATTCTCATCATCGGTGAGACCTTCCTGTATAACTATCCTCAATGAAGTAATCAATTGTTCCAAAGGAAGAACCACTTCAATACCATACACAAGGGAGTATAGGGTGGTGTAAAGGTTCTGGTGGTTGATGGATAAAGTTTGCATGAAACTGGCAGGGTTAACACTTTCTTGAGTAATCCAAGCAATCTTTAACCATTGTAGGCCAATAGTAACCCATCCTTTTTACTCGAAAGTGAAGTTTAGGACCAGACTAATGCGCTCTACATATCCCGAAATGGGCTTCTTCCATAGCTTGTTGAGCTTCATCATCCCCTAGGCAACGAAGAAAAATTCCTTCAAATGATCATCGGAATAAAGTTCACTTGTAGTAGATGAATCGAGGAGCTCAACGTCTTATTTCAGTTCGATAGCCAGTATCATCAGGGAGCTTCCTGTGTTCAAGGTAGTCTATAATTGGCATTCTCCAATCGTCGACTTCGATGGCTAGTACTGAAATTGTGTTTGTATCTACAAGGCGACATTCCAACAATTGTGGCAATACCCATCGTTGGCATACAAGGACACTAACTTGTTCACGTTCTAACAATATCAGTGTAGTTGCTAGATTGGCAAGTACATCAGCCATGCAATTCTCTTTCCTTAGAACATGTTCAAGTACCACCCCCTTAAATTTTTCAATGAGATGAGTTGCATACTGGAAATATGGGATTGTCTTTCTTGACTTCATATTACCCGCAGAGCTGATTAATTATTAACTTAAGATCCTCATAGACATCTAGGTCAACAATTTTTAGCTCTGTTGCAATTTATAAACCAATTATTAAGGCCTGGTACTCAGCAATATTGTTTGAGCAATTTTTGCCAAGAATAAATGAGTAAGGCAAAATGTGCCTATGTAGTGAAACAAAAATGACACCTATTCCTGCCCCTTCCTTCTTTACAGCCCCATCAAAGAACATTATCTAAGATTGTAGGACTTCTATGAACAATACATCTTCATCAAGGAATTTCTCAGAAATTTCCCAATCAGCAAGGATAGGATGGCAACCAAGAAGTCTATAAGGGCCTGTCCTTTACCACTTGTCTTGGCACGTAGATTATCTCAAATTCATTAAAGAGGAGAGACCATCTTGCTAAGCGTCCTAAGAGGATGGGCTTAGACATAACATACTTTATTGGGTCGGCTCTTGCAATGAGATGCACTGTATGGGCTTGGAAATAATGTCTTAATTTTTTAGAGACAAAAACAAGCGCCAAACACATCTTCTCAATGGGTGAGTACTTGAGTTCATTTTCAGTTAATCTGTGACTTTAGTAATAGAGTGCTTGCTCATTATTTTCTTTGTTATTTTGGCTCAGCATCGCTCCAAAAGATCCAAAAGACTCTTCTTGAGCAATAATGTAAAGTATCAATGGTTTCCCCTGAATAAGAGCTTCTAATACTGATGGATGAAGCACGTATCTCTTAATACTGTCGAAAGCATTTTGACATGCTTGATCCCAAGCAAATAGAGCCTCATTTTTTCATTAGTCGACTGAAAGGTTGACAACGACCTGCCAACTTTAAAATGAATCTACGGACATATGCCAAGTGACCTTGGAGGCTTCTAAGTTCCTTTAGGTTTTTCGATGGTGGCATCTTTTCTAAAGCACTGATTTTGGACTGATCAACCTCAATGCCTCTATGTCGAACAATAAGGCCGAGGAACCTTCCAGACATGACTCTAAATGTGCATTTGAGTGGATTCATCTTCAAGTCATACTTTCTCATCCGGTTGAACACTACATGAAGGTCCTCTAAGTGATTTTCCATTTTCTTAGTTTTGACCACCAAATCATTAACATAGCACTCAACAAATTCATGGAGCATGTCATCAAAGATCTTTTGTATGGTATGTTAATAGGTGGCACCGACATTCTTGAGTTCGAAAGGCATTACTTTATAACAATAGATGCCTTTTGTGGTACGAAATGCAGTTAACTCTTCATCCTCAGGTGCCATCCGTATTTGGTTGTATCCTGAACACCTATCCATGAAGGACAACACCTCGTGTCTGATAGTGGCGTTTATCATTAATTCCATAATAGGAAGCGGAAAGTCGTCCTTGGGACATGCTTCGTTCAAATTTCGAAAGTTAACACATATTCTAATTTGTCTATTCTTCTTGACTACCGGGACCATACTTGATATCCATGTTGGATATTTTACTTCATGTATGAACCCAACTTCGATCAACTTGTTGACTTCTTCTCCACTTTAAGGATGCGCTCAAGTCTGATGTATCGATGAGCCTGCTTTACTAGTCGCATATCATGCTTGATCCCAAGGTGATGGACACAACTTTTGAACTTAAACCTAGCGTCTCCTTATACGTCCATGCAAAGACATCTTTATATTCGAGAAGCAGTTCGAAAATTGTCTTTTCTTCCTTAAGCGTTAAGAATGTTCCCACAAAGATTGGTCTAGGGTTATCAGGAGTTCCCAAGTTGAGTTCTTTCAAATTGTTAACAGTTGATTACCCTCCATCTTCAAGTTCTGGAGGAGCTTCTTGGAGATCATCATCCTTTGAATCTGAGCTAGAATCTTCTTCAACTGTTACATAGTGAGAAGCAACATGTTCAATTTCTTCTTCTCTTTTACTTTCCGCTTGAGTCTTAATTTCTCCAGTTAGTATGATAGTGTGCCTTTTGACCTTAAGCGAACCTTCAACACTAACTTCAAGTGACAGCATGCGTTTCATGCTAGAAGGAATCAAACTTCGGGTCTCATCATCCTCCTTTGTAGAATTCAACTCAATTGTTGATGTGTTTCTCTTGTTCTTGCCTTTTCTAGGTAATGTATTCATATCGCCAAGTCGAGCAAAAATGTACTTTCGTGACTAGGAAGTTTGTTTTTCATCCCCTTCCTTGGTAGTGCCTAATTTGTTAAAAATTGAAAGTTAAGAAATTGTACCTTCATATGTCTTATTAACAATGCTCAACCTATTAAAAATCAAGGTTCGAGGCGTAGGAAATTCAATGCGGCTAAAAACCTGAGACTCGAGGAGTTGGCCTTGAACTTTTGTCTTCCTTCACTTCTTCCACAATGATATGTTATACGTCTTCCTTCTTCCTTTTTTCTTTTAGCAGAGATACGAATGGGTTTAGTTGGCATGAATCCAACTCCAATCTTTGGAGGGCTCACCTTGTACCCTTATTGCCTGAACTTTTTCTGAGTTTCATTGAGACCATGAACTTTCTCACTTGTAAGTTTAGGACTTAACTCTCCAAGTGATGAGGGATTAGCAAAGTCATAACCTAACTTGGCTAGAAGCTTATAAGCTTGTGGATCAAACCCTTCCATTCGTTTTTCAGGTAAGGAGCCATGTTTGGTAGAATTTTGCACAGTCCTAACAAATCCCTCTAGTGGAGGTTTAATTAGGCTTGACAATCCCACCTGTGGAATTGATATTGTTGCATCCGCTCTTAATATCTGCAAATCTTCTTTTATTGCAGGGTGAACAAAGTCTCCTTTGACTTTTGCAGACGTCATGACTTCTTCAAACGACGATTGTCCTTCTTTCTGTTGACACTTTAGCACATACCTGAAGACTTTTGTCATTGCATGGTCTTTTAAGGATGAAGGCTGTTTTTGTAGTGACGCGACCTCAGGTGCTTTTTTGCCACTTGATAAGTCTTCCCTTGAGAAGTCCAACACAACTTGCTTTTCTTTATTCATTTTCTCTTTTCTTGCATAAGGGATTTCAGCTGGGATAACTTCAGGTATCCCATTGGAATCCAAATAAAATTTTACATCAGCAAAGTGAGACTCAGTTTCTAAAAATGGCTTGTCATCTGTGAATACTGTCTTTATTCCACCTTGGTCAAATTTAAAACATTGATGGAGAGTTAACGCAACTACACTATTTCCATGGACCCAAGGCCGCCCCAACAACAAATTGTAGGACGTTCTTGTATCGATGACATGAAACAAAGTACTGGACGTGAGTTCTCCAATGGTGAGGTTTAAACGAATCATACCAATCGCGTGTTGCCCCCCTTGGTTGAAACCTTGAATAACCAGATAACTTCGAGCTAACTCATCAATTGAGATTCTGAGTTTCTTCATGGTGAACTTTGGCATGATGTTTATCGCTGAGCCTTCATCAACAAGGATGCGGTTAACTTTTTGTTCACTATAAAGCCAAAGACAAACAATGGGTGATTGTGTAGCTTTGAACCTAGTTAAAGGTCTTCATTAGTGAAGGTGATTGTTGTGCAACAAGGAACAGAAGTGATGGAGCTCACCTTGGGATATTCTAGCTCATTAACAACAAACTCATATTTTCCAAGGTCTTCTAACAATCGAACAAGTGCAAGTTGTATAGATCTAAAGAGTTGAGATGCTTCACGCAAACTGAAGCATGGCGGTAGTTCTTTCAAGGTTATCAGGACATCAATTTCCTCTTTATCTGGCGTCGCCTTAATGGCGTGAACTTGTTCCACATCTACTTCAATGGTTGAAACCATGTAGGTCGCCTTGACCAAGTCATCTCCAAAATACCCAATAGGGAAAAAGTATCGCAGGATGATTTGGGGTAGGCGAGTTTTCTTCAAGAAATTTATCTACCTGTTGCATCTTATTTTCATTATTCTTCTTGTCCATCACCTCCTTCTTGGAATGTCGATAGGAGTTCTTCTTTTCTTCTACTTTCATAAGTAAAAAATGTTGAGTCTTGGACTTGCTTCTTCGCGACTTCCTTCGTGTCATGAGAGTCGAACTTTCATTTTCTCCAATAGTTAAGACTTCTTCAAAACCATCATGGACATGCATGTCTTGATTTGGAACTTAAATAGTGATAGGTTCAAGTGAACCAAATTGGATGACTTTGGGAATTGCTTTCACTGTTGGGACTGTAGATTGTGGCATTTCTACCTTAAATTTTGAGGATTGAGAATTTGGAGGTCCTACAATAACCGTCCATGGTTGGATTCTGCCGATTCGTCAAGGTCTAAGAGGATTTTGTTCTTCCTGGCCAAGTCCACAAGCAATTCCTTTAACACGAAGCATTTTTTAGTAGGATGACTAACTATCTGATGATAGTGGCAGTACTTCGGATCCTTCACATGACCTATTTCTTCAGGACATTTTCACTCAGGGAGTTAAATGACTTTCTTTTCAAGTAAATCTTCTAACATCCCTGGTACATCAGAGTTAGGAAAATGAAACTTCTTTTCTTATAGTTCTCTCAGAGATGGACATGTTTCCTTCATTTCTTCTTTCCTCTTGTCTTTCGTTGAAATCTTGATTGGAGCTGTGGTTACTGCCATTGCTTCTTTGGTGGTATCTTTGAAAGGCTTGCCTCTTTTTTTCACTTCTTTGTTATCATTTTTTTGTTCAAGAATGGAAAGGTCTTTCCCATTATAGTTGGCTATGCTAATTTCCATGTCATGTGAACACGTAGCTAACTCCTCAAAGGTTTATGGTTTTATTCCTTGAAGGATATAAAGGAGCCCCTAGTGCATGCCTTGCATGCACATCTCCATAGCTGAGATCTCAGAGAGTTGGTCTTTGCAATCTAGACTTAGAGCACGCCAACGGTTGATATAATCGACCACAGGCTTGTCCTTCTATTGCTTGGTACTGGTTAATTCCTTTATGCTTACCATACGACAGGTGCTATAAAACGATTAAGGAATTTACGTTATATTTGTTCCCAACTTTCGATTAACTCGGCCTTCAAATCAGTGTACTAATAAAAGGCATTTCCTTTGAGTGACCGAACAAATTGTTTGACAAGTAGATCTCCATCTGTCGGCATTGTTGCAAGTTTCAATAAAATGAGCAACATGTTGTTTAAGATTACATTTTCCGTCGAACTGTTGGAATTTGGGAGGTTGGTATCTGCTAGGCATTGTAAGAATGTCTGCCCTCTTTATGTAAGGCTTGGAGTACATGAAAGCGCTTCACGGGGGACCACCATATTGTGCTTGGATGGTATTTGTAATCATGTCTCAGAGTTGTTGAAATGATAAAGAAGCAATAGATGTTGGTTGACTACTTGTGCCAATAACTTGCCTCACAACAGATGCATGGCAGGTTTCCTCACCAACAACTTGTTTGGACTTAGATGTAAGGTTCACCTTCTCAACTAACGTGGCTTGTGGTGTAAAGCCAGGTGGATGAGAATTGTCTTGACTTGCCTCGTTAGCATTTCGTGCTTCTAACTTGTTCATCAAGGTGGCAATCTGAAGATCTTTCTCTTCCACTGCTTCTTGTTGTTGAACTAGACAAGTTAATGAATTTCTTCAATTCTTCAAATTGAGAAACTTGGAGAAGAAAAGCATGATTGAGGGCTTGAACGGCTTGATCTCGAACGAGTCTTGAAATAATCTCTTTGAAAAGAGAGACCAAATTTGTATTCGTAACTTGAAAGGATTGGCACAAATTTTGAGTGCTTGATAATCCTTTCTTTTAAGTTTGAGGAACTTTACAGAGAATTTTAATAAGAGAATTTGGCAGAGTCTCGAGATTGCTTAAGAACTTGCAAGACTATTAGTCCAAAAAATGTGTAACCCTTTTCCCCCTAATGAAAGCCTCTATTTATAGACTTAAGAAATGAGGGTTAATTTTGAAAACTCCAAAATTGACTCCAATTTCTTAGAAACTGTAGATACCCTATTTTTGACCGACCTTAAGACTCAGACGTCACTGATTGAGCGCTTGGTGATGTTGCATATCGTGCTCGTTCTGAGGTTGCGGAGTCTCGGCTGCGAGCCTTGCCTCCAGACTTCGGGGCTCTTTTGTGCTTTGCCTTGGTTTGCGAACCAGGTCCTGTTTTCTTTATTTTCTCTTCCCGAAGGGAGGGAGTGGTCTCGTAGATCATCTCTCAGTGGCCGTAGGCTACGTTTTGTGGTTGTAGGCCATTTTTCCCGTTTGGAGCCCGGTTTCTGGTTTTTTGGAGCCGGCGGCCGTGTGCCTCGATTCGGGACCGCCTAACCACCTCCGTTTGCTTCGGTTTTTGGCACACACCTTGTTTCCTCCCTTTTGAGGAACACTGTGGCCTGAGAGACCAACTTCGTGGTCGAACGCCACCTCCGGTGCTTAACAGCCTGTTTTCGGGGCCCCAGGTCACGTGTTTCGGTCCCCGAACCTTCGCTTTGCATCCGTTTTGTTTCATTTTTTGTGGAGACCTTATTTTCATTGTTAGGAAGCTTGTAGGAGGGTAGGAGGCCAGCAATTGTTCTAAAAATCCAGCTTTATTTCTTCATCGCTCTCCGTCGCCCGTTTTTCTCACTAAAAAGCTAATGTTGACCACCCCGGGGCCACTTTCTTTAGCCCTAAACCCCATATTTGTGTTGTACACACTTGGGAGGCCACCAATATGTATAGGCTGGCTAGTAATTGTCCTTGACCCTTTTGAACCCCTCTAAAAAGTTGGCTTTTCTCTCTCTTGGTTCACATTTTCTGAGTTTTGACCACATAGTTGTGTTGTGCACACATGGGAGGCCACCTTTTTGAGGTGGCCGGCTAACAATTTTCATTGACCCTTTTGACCCCTGACCGGCCGGCCAAGGGGGTGGCCGGCCAGCCACCTGAACCTTTTGAACTTGGCTGGCCAGAATCCTCTCTCCAAGTGCCTTCCAGCTGTACCCTCTGTTTTCCCCCAGATTTTATATCCGGGGGGCTGCCTTTTGGGGGGAAAATTTGAATTTGTTTTTCCCCCCCTTTCCTTGGCCTCTCTCCCTCTTTAAAACCAGCACTCTCCTCCATTTCTAAGGGTTACAAAAAATTGTTTAGGGCCATTGCGTACAATCCTCTCACTCCCTCTCTTCCAAGCCTCAAAACACCCTTGGTTCTTGGCCATTTACACACCAACCCATAGCACAAGGCCTCCATCCTCCATTCCAGTATTTTGGGACTGTTTTGAAGAGGTTGAGAGCTCAGAAATTTGGTCCAAGAGCTGCTGAAGTTTGGTCTTCAAGGGTAAGTCTTCTTCTCCTCTTTTCTTGCCTTATTTTGCTCTATATCTAAGCCATATTTGCTAGCATTTTTGGGCTCCGACCCAAACTGGAAATGGTCTTATTTTGAGCTTATCTTCATGTTTGATCAAGGGTTTTTCTCTGTTTGAAGCCACCTGCTACCCCTTTCCCTTTATCCCTCTTTTATGGCTATTTCTTGCATGATATGTTATCCCTGTTTGTAAGTATTTTTTGGCTTCGAGCCAAACTGTAAAGTGCTTCATTTTGAGCCCCTCTTAAACTTTGTTGAAGGGATCTTCACTGTTTGAGGCCAGATACTACCTCTTTCTTTCTATCTCTCTTTTAGGACCCTTTTAACATCATATTGTAGCCCTACTTGTGAGCTGTTTTGGACTTGGTCATAAACTGTAAAGTGCTTTATTTTGTGCCCCTCTTCAACTTTGTTAAAAGGCTCTTCACTGTTTGGGGCCAGCTTCTGTCCCTTGTCTCTATTCTCTCTTTTAGGGCCATTTTTGCATGATAGATTAGCCCTATTTGTGTTCACTTTTGAGATCTATTATAAACTGGAAAAAGTCTCATTTTGACATCATCTTCATGTTTTATTAAGGGCATTTTCTTGTTTGAGGTCATATGCTTCCTTATATGCTTGATTGTCCCTTATTTTGAGCCTTACACCTAAGCTCTTGTTGCATGCTTGGTTTGGCCTTCTAGCCACTGAAATAGCACACTGTTTTGAGCCTCCAAATCAGAGGGGGGTGACCCCCTCTCACCTTGACTTGTTTGGTGGTCATTTTTGGCCTTCCAAAGAGACCCTATCTTGCATGCTTCGAAGTCACTTCCCAGGGTGAATTTGGTGAGTTTTAGGACTACCACATTTGATTTTCATAGTTTTTTATGCCATGCTAAATGTCTACCTTGCATGTGCTTAATAACTCCTTGCATGGCCTTCCAAAGTAACTCATTATTTTTGCATACCATGGTTGCATATCAGTGGTTATTTAGGCCTATTTTCACATGATTTATTCACTGATTTTTGCTAGTTTGGTGAGATTACATTTGCTTCATATACTTGCCACGTAAACCATGATTGCTAGTCAAGATTGCATGCTATTTTTTTCCACCATGCTAGCATCTTTTGGCCATGCTTTGAACTGAAAATATTCATATTTTGGGACTGTCTTGGCTCTGTCTTCATGCTTCATAATCAAATAATGCACGCTTTGTATAGCTATAAGTCATTCCATGTGCCTAGTTTCGAGTTTCGGGTTTCATCTCATGCATCGGGTGCTATTTTTCCATGTTTCGGGGCTGTTTAGCATCATAATTCAGTGCTGGAATTTGTGAGTTTGCATGCCATCTTGCATCCCTTGTTAGAGTTACATGTTATGCCTTAGGTTCGGTCCTCGATTTGCGTGCATGCGTGCACGCCTTTCGAGAGTCTCATTTTCACCTAATGGCTACTGATGTGAGTGTGGCTGAGGTCCACTCATGTTAGTGTAAGTCCATTGTGCATTGTGTATGCCATTTCATTTCATAGCATTGCGTATGCAAGGTTGTATGTTATGCATTGTGTATGCCTCGTTACATCGTGCATTGTGTGTGTCATTTCATAGTATTGCGTATGCTAGGTTGCATGTTAGGATTGCATTCATGCATATCATGCATATTGCATTGTACTTGGGATAGGAGTTAGCCCAAGCATGGGAAACGAGGGACGTTTCGTACTCCGAGTGATGGAATGTGTCTCAATTCCCGGTCGCCGACATTCCGGATTATCCATGATGGAGTCTAGGCCTTGTTGTTTCCATATGTGCATTCGTTTCATATTGAGTCATGCAATTCGACTTCTCGGTCATCATGCATCGAGATGCGTGATTGGTGGCACGAGGATCGAGGACTACACTCCCTGAAGAGTAGTCATGCATACATATGTAAAAATACTTTACCATGCCCCTTTGTTGCTCTCTGTTGCAGCAAATAAAAAATCAGCAACCTTCCGGAGCCTGGCACGCATCCCAAGAATAATTGCAAATAGAGGCAAACCGGGACATCGCAAGGGATTCTCCGCACAAGGCAACCCGAGCACGCATCATTCATCATTTGGAACAGAGCTGAGGCGGTCCATGGATTTGCGTGCCAATTTACTGTTTTTCTAGATTAATTTGTTAATTAATTAGGATTCTGTATTTATTCGGGACTGTATTATTTATTCATTTGGGACTGTATTATTTATTCGGACCCTCTGCACGAGGGCAATGTTGTAATAAGTGTGCGTGTGTGTGATGTATGTCTTCCAACCCCACGTCTTTCTCCCTTTTATTTATCAGCTTATGATGGTTAGATTAGGGCATGTTTTAATTAGCATACAGTATGATAGCATGTTTGCATTCATTCATCTGTCTTGCATGTACTAGGCTCGGCGCATCATATTAACTGCATAAGTATGTCAAATCTAACTTGAATACATGCTACTTGTGCATTTTCACATGTCATTTATAGACTAGCCGAGCCTACTCTAGTGACATTCTATATGCGTTGCATTAGCCACCTAACATGGACTTGGATCATGCATATGATTGCTAACATGTTCTTGTTTTGGCACGGAATACTAGGTAAAAAGTTATGCTTTAGCATACCGCATGCGTGTGAGTGTTGCCATAATAGCATGATTACCATGAGGCTAGATGCTTATGTGATATAAACTGCTTGAATGCCCGTAAGTGAAGGTTGGATTGTTTGAGTTGGGATAACTCGTTGAAATCCGTATTTTAGCCTACTTGTGAGTAGCAAATTCCAAAGCGTTTTCCAAACAAACGGATATGCAATGTTTTGTTCCGAATTAGGCGATTTGGTCTATACTTGTTTGCTGTGCGCATAACATAGTAAATCAAGGCTAATGACTGGAATAAGAACACATAACGTTTTCAAAATTGGATATCACGGTTAGTAGAGGCCGATCTTCGGATCGAGCGAAAGGGGGTGCTCATAGCTGACCTTCCCCAATAATACTCAAGGCAACTTTGATGATGACGAACACGTGGCCTTTGGCACCGAGTCAGGGTTTCCTAAATTCCCTCATAAAAAATATTTAGGTAGCGACTCTGTATCTGGCAAAGCAGTCCATGTTTGGCACTTCTTTTCAAAAATCTGTTTCTCAAAACTATTTGCCGGATTTGGACTCTTTGGTTCAGATTAAGAACCGTGACAATTTGAGAGTCCAGAACTGTAGTGAACGCAAAACGAATAGAACGGGGAACGGGACTCGTCCTCCCGGGGCGTTCGGGGACGTCTACAGAAACAAGCAATTTATCTATTATAGAAATAATTTACATTGAAATTTGAATTTAAATTTGAATTATTTCACCAAATTCTAACAAAATATTTTTATGGGCCCTACCCTTTTGGGTTGACCCAATTGTCAAAATAAGTTCACTCCTCTTTTGGTGTGACCCATAATTTAAAATGAATTAAGATTCATAATTTTAGTAGGACCCACATCCATTTGAAAATTTTGACTATCTTAATTTTGATTAATCAAGAAAATTTATTTGTCTTAATTAATCAGACAGTGATCAAGAGACATAAAATTTAAGTGTCTACACTCTACAGTGAAAATAATTTTAATGACGTGCTTTTAAAACTTGTGAATAAAATATAATTTTTTATTGATCCAAAACATTATACCCTTCATTCAAAAAATGTAGAATATATTGATTCCACTATTTTGAATTAGGGCCTGGCTTTGGTCCAGTCCACCATCGGACTGGACTGTGCTGTTGGGCCCGTGGGGGTCCACCACGGGTCCCGTTTTGAAAATCTGAACTGTTAAATGTGTAGAACTCGTCGAGTACTATATATTTGTGAAAAATCACGTTGATCGGATATCGATAGCTATGTGATCAAAACAGTTTTTTATCAACCGTTAATTTATTCACCGTCCATTTTTTTTATACAAAACTGATTTGATCACATAGCTATCGATATCCGATCAACATGATTTTTCACACATATATAATACTCGACGAGTTCTACACATTGAACGGTTCAGATTTTCAAAACGGAACCCGTGGTGGGCCCCCACGGGCCTAACAGCACGGTCCAGTCCGATGGCGAACTGGACCAAAGCCAGACCCTTTGAATTAACAGGAAATCATATTTTGTTCACGTCATGTACTTTCAAACAATGTGTATTAACAAAATTAGATTTCACCCCTATGGTAGTGTATGACCCATATATGCCATTTTAATTACACCAGCCTTCTTTAAAATTAAATATATATATATAAATAGTTTGGGATTTTTATTGATAAATCCCATTTAGAAGTGTTTTAACCTAAGAAGTCCATGAAGGAATTTTTTAACCCATTTAGTCCCATGTATGTATAGTTTTATTCCATAAAGTCATTTTTCTTGATTTACACTATTTTCTTGGACACTTATACCCTTATATTTAATTTTGATACCCTTATAAATATTTTTTGAACGGTTACCAATTTTATGATGTGAACATTCATATTTTAAAATTCACATTGGTAGGAATGTAAAATTGTCCCGTGGGCGGCCCGAAACCCACCCGCGTGCAGGAGCGGGCCCGGCCCGTTGACAATGTGAACATTCACATTGACATGTTAACATTCACATTAAATGGGATTTATCAATAAAAATCCCAAACTATGGGAGCTTTTTTGATAAATCCACTTTCTAAGAGCTTTATTTCATCCAACCCATATTCTTTTTTACTATTCCATTAGGTCCTATTTGAGATAAGAAGACCACAATACCCTTTTCATCTACTTATGTTCCATTTAGTTCACATTATTTTCTTATGTTTCAATAAGTCATGTGGGTGATATAATTACCAAAATACCACTAATGTGAATGTTCACACCGTCAATGTGAATGTTCATATCGTCAATATGTAGGGTCCTGGCCCATGTCGATCCTCGTGGGTGCCCGAAAAAATTCGAGTCAGACCGGGGCGAGCCCAGCCTGTTGACAATGTGAATATTCACATTGACATGTTAAAATTCACATTAATAGGAGTATAAAATTGGCCCGCGTTCTGTGGCGGCGCGAAACCCGCCCGCGGCCCATAGACGGCCCGGGGCGGCCCGGTCCGACCCGTTGGCAATGTGAATATTCACATTGACATGTTAACATTCACATTGATATGAGTACAAAATTGGCCCGCGGCCCATGGGCGGCCAAAAGCCCGCCCACGGCCCGGGGCGGGCCCGGCTCGGCTCGTTGACAATGTGAATATTCACATTGACATGTTAACATTCACATTAATAGGAGTGTAAAATTGGTCCGCGTCCCGTGGCGGCGCGAAACCCGCTCGCGGCCCATGGGCGGCCCAGGACGGGCCCGGTTCGGCCCGTTGACAATGTGAATATTCACATTGACATGTTAACATTCACATTAATAGGAGTGTAAAATTGGCCCGCGTCCCGTGGCGGCGCGAAACCCGCTTGCGGCCCGGGGCGGGCCTGGTCTGGCCCGTTGACAATGTGAATATTCACTTTGATATGTTAACATTCACATTGATAAGAGTACAAAATTGGCCTACGGCCCATGGGTAGCCAAAAGCCCGCCAGCGGCCCGGGGCGGGCCCGGCCCAGCCCGTTGACAATGTGAATATTCACATTGACATGTTAACATTCATATTGATAGGAGTGTAAAATTAGCCCGCACCTCGTGGCTGCCCGAAACCCGCCCACGGCCCATGGGCGGCTCGGGGCGAGCTCGGCCCGGCCTATTGATAATGTGAATATTCACATTGACATGTTAACATTCACATTGATAAGAGTATAAAATTGGCCAGCGGCTCAGGGCGAGCCCGATCCGGCCCGTTGACAATGTGAATATTCACATTGACATGTTAACATTCACATTGATAAGAATGTAAAATTGGCCCGCAGCCCGAGGCAAGCTTGGCCTGACCCGTGACAATGTGAATATTCACATTGACATGATAACATTAACATTGATAGGAGTGTAAAATTTGCCCGCTACCCGAAGCTTACACGCGGCCCGGGGTAGGCCCGGCCCGGCTCGGCTCGTTGACAATATGAATATTCACATTGACATGTTAACATGCACATTGATAGGAATGTAGAATTGGCCCGCAGCCCGTGGGCTGCCCGAAGCCCGCCCACGGCCCGGGGTAGGCTCGTTTGGGTCCGGGCCCGAGCATATCCGAAACCCTAGGCTAGGGCCTAAGCCATCACTTTGAAGCCTGACCCGGCCCATCAGCCCGCTTAAGGCCCATTCAAGGCTCGGTCCGAGGCCCAGCCTGCCCGAGGCGCAATGTTTTTTTTGTGGAAAATAATATAATTTTGGTAGAAAAAATTAAAAAGAATTAAAAAAAAGTGGCTAGGCCCGCCGAAGCCCGACCTAAGCTCGAGGCTAGGCCTAGGCCCACGGCCCGACCTGAGGCTCGATCCATCAGCCCGTCCAAAGCCCGAATACCCTTGTGCCAGGGCTAGGGCTAGGGCTAGGGCCTGGGCCTAATTTTTTGGCCCGTGGGCCGGTCGGGATTTTTTCGGACGCCCACGAGGCTCAATATGGGCCAGCCCAGGCCTCTATGCATTAATGATATGAACATTCACATTATGGGTATTTTGGTAATTATGTCTCCCATAGGACTTATTGAAACATAAGAAAATAATGTGGACTAAATATAATATAAGTAGATGAAAATGATATTTTGGTCCTCTTACCTCAAATAGGACTTAATGGAATTGTCAAAAAGAACGTAGGCTGCCCGAACCCCCCCGTGGCTCGGGAAAGGCTCATTTGGGCCTAGGCTCGAGCCTAGTCCGAGACCCTAGGCTAGGGCCTGGGCCATCACTGTGAAGCCCGACCCAGCCCATCGGCCCGGTTAAGGCCCATTCAAGGCTCGGTCCGAGGCCCGGCCCGCGCTGAGGCCTAGTGTCTTTTTTTGTGGAAAATAATAAAATTTTGATAGAAAAAATTAAAAAGAATTAAAAAAAAAATGACCAGGCCCGCCCAAGCCCGACCCAAGCCTAAGGCTAGGCCTAGGCCCATCGGCCCGACCCGAGACTCGACCCATTGGCTCGGGCCCGGACCCAAACGAGCCTACCCCAGGCCGTGGGTAGGTTTCGGGCAGCCCATGGGCCGCGGGCCAATTCTACATTTCTATCAATGTGCATGTTAACATGTCAATGTGAATATTGTCAACGGGCCGAACCAGGCCTACCCCGGGCGGGGGGCAAGCTTCGGGCAACGGGCAAATTTTACACTCCTATCAATGTTAATGTTAACATGTCAATGTGAATATTCACAATGTCACGGGTCGGGCTGCGGGCCAATTTTACACTCTTATCAATGTGAATGTTAGCATGTCAATGTGAATATTCACATTGTCAACGGACCGGGTCGGGCCCGTCCCGGGCCGCCCATGGGCCGCCGACGGGTTTCGCGCCGCCACGGGACGCGGGCCAATTTTATACTCCTATTAATATGAATGTTAGCATGTCAATGTGAATATTCACATTGTCAACGGGCCGGGCCCGCCCCGGCTCGCGGATGGGTTTCGGGCCGTCCACGGGCCCGCCTCGGCCTGACTCGAATTTTTTCGGGCACCCATGAGGATCGACATGGGCCGGGCCCCTACACACTGACGATATGAACATTCACATTGACGGTGTGAACATTCACATTAGGGGTATTTTGGTAATTATGTCAATCATAGGACTTATTGAAACATAAGAAAATAATGTGAACTAAATGGAACATAAGTAGATGAAAAGGGTATTTTGGTCTTTTTATCTCAAATAGGACCTAATGGAATAGTCAAAAAGAATATGGGTTGGATGGAACAAAACTCTTAGAAAGTGAATTTATCAAAAAAGCTCCCAAATAGTTTTATAATTTTAATATAATTATATCGACCTCTCTTTTTAAAAAAAAATTAAAGAAATTGAAATGTATGCAAATAATATGAAGGCAAAAGAATAAACAAGAAAAAAAATTATATTTTAATATAAAAGAGATGATAATATCATTTTTTTATTTATATAACTAATGAATTATTGATCGAAAAGAAATAAAAATGTTACGTAAATTAAATATTTTTTCTAAAATAAAAGGTCGGTGTAATTTATCCAAAAAAGAAAGATTATATAATCATAGCAGCATTATTATTATTTTGTGATAAAGATAAGTTAGTATGTTTCTGTCCATAACATTGAACCTAAAACCTCATGGTGACACTTCGCACTATGTTTGGATGAAGGGATTTGGTGAGAAAATAAAAGAAATTGTGAGAATTGAAAATTCTTCATTTATTTGAATAGTTAAGTAATTTGAGAAATTGTGAGAAATGATGAGAGATGGTAGAAAATGAACTCTAGCCAAATTTGTGTTTTGTTTCTCATCAAAAGTGGTGAGATTTAAAGTGGTGAGATTTAGTGAGAAAATAATTGAGTTTAATGAAACTTGTTTAAAATATCAAAACTACCATTATGAAAAATGTAACTTATTAATATGAAAGGTTATTTTGGTATAATGAAATACACTTTCTTTTCTTTTCTCTTACTTAGGTCTCGTTTGGAAATAGGTTATTCTAATAATTTTATGACTTTTTGACTAAAATATGAGGTAAAATATATATATATATATATATATATGTGTGTGTGTGTTTGAAATGACTTTTTAATTTTTTATGAAAAGATGTACAAAAAGTAAAAAAAATGAAATCTTTGACTTTTTAGTATAAATTATAACATTTTTAATTTTTTTTAAATAATTTTTTGACTTTTAAACTAAAGGGAAAATTAGTCTAGGGTCCCTCTCCCACTTTTCATAATGGAAGAGATCCACAAAATTATTTTTTAATGTCTAAGGTCCCTAAACATATCACAAAGAAATTTGACCTTACCAAATCAAAACTCATCTCTCTCTCTCTCTAAACTTCTCCGTTCTCTCTCCAACGCTAAGCTTCTCTCTGCCTTCATCGTCGATAGAATCTCCGTTTCTGCAGATTCAAAATGTTGTACATATTCTTTTAACAATACCAGCAAAGAAAGAATTTTAGGAAGTCCATTTGGCCAATGTTACATGGATATGCAAACACATACACTGGACCATGAATATTTTGTGAAGAACAAAGGAAACCCAAGCTTGGAACCTGTCTTGATTAAAAATGATCCTGTTTCATGTCCTCCAATTTCAAACAGCAATGTTACCAAAACATCCCTAGAACAACATTCAAAGAACACTGGTCAATCTAACAGTATCGAGCCTAATGGGTCATTGTCAGGGAAACTCTCAAGGGAAATGGAGGAAATAAGTTCCAAGCCATTTAATGACTGCTCCACTGGAGAATTACAACATTTTCACCAGTTCCATCTTCGTCAGAGGCTTCAAAGACGAGCATTTTCTCCAGCAAATACCAAAAACATAATTTCTCTGGGTTGTTGTTGTTGTTTTTTTTTTTTTTTTTTTTTTTTGGTGATGCAGAAAATTTTTTTGGTTAGATGTGAATGAGAAGAAAAGTAGAGAAACTCATCCAGAGAAATTTGGTCCAGAGAAATTCGCCTGGTCACTGTTCATAGAATTTCTCTAACCAATTTTCTCTGGACCAAATTTCTCTGGGCCAGAATTTCTCTGGACTGAAATTTCTCTGGACCAAATTTCTCTGGGCCAGAATTTCTCTGGACCAATTTTCTTTGGACTGAAATTTCTCTGGACTGAAATTTCTCTGGACCAAATTTCTCTGGGCCAGAATTTCTCTGGACGAATTTTCTCTGGACTGAAATTTCTCTGGATCAAGGTTGAGGGACCTTAGACATTATGAAAATATTGTTGATGGACCTTAGACATTATGAAAATATTGGGTGTCCTTTATGCTATAAAATCATAATACCAAGGACCTGAAAAAAAATACCCCTAAACTAAAACTATTACTTCCTAAATAAGGCCTTATTATTCTATCCAAACAAGATAATTGAAAAATCATACTTTTTTTTTTTTTCATCCAAACATAATGATACGGAACATAATCATTTTTTTTTTCTTTCACCCACGTAAAAACGGCAATCGTTTGTTTTTTGTTTTTTTCACCTTTCCTCACGATCCAATGGTTTTTAATCATTTAGCTATTAAACCAATGGCGTTTAATCAATGAAGAGGTTGGAACTCATATGGAAAGCCAAACATCAGTAGTCCCCAACGGCAACGAGGGTAAATCCCCTTTGATGGGCAAGGTCAATGGTAACGTTTATGTTTTTAATTTATATTTATAAAAATTTAACAAATTAATTTTTATTTATTTTTTGTTTATTTTTAAAAAAATATAAATTATAAACGCGTTTGTTATTTGAAAAAATATTTAAAAAATTTTAAAAATATAAAAAAGAGTGAGAAATGACAAGTGGCGGCGGAAGACGGTGGTAAAAAGTGGTGACGGTGGGTGGTGGGTGGTGGCGGGCGGGTGGGTGGGTGAGTGGGTGACGGTGGCAGGTGGTAGCGAATGGGTGGTGGTAGTGGTGGCGGGTGGGTGGTGGGTGGTGATGGTGGGTGAGTGGGTGACGGTGGCTGTTGGTAGCGAGTGGGTGGTGGTGGTGGTGGTGGTGGCGGGTGGTGGGTGGTGGTAGCAGGTGGGTAGCGGATGGCGGGTGGTGGCAGGTGGGTGGCGGATGGCCGGTGGTGGTGGGTAGATGGCGAGTGGTGGGTGGTGGTGGTGGCGGGTGGGTGGTGGTAGCGATTGGGTGGGTGACAGGTGGCTGGTGGTGATGGTAGTGGGTGGCTGGTGGTGGCAGGTGGCTGGTGAGTGATGGTGGCTGGTAGGTGGCGGGTGGTGGTGACAGGCGGTGGATGGTAGTGGCGGGTGGCAGGTAGTGGGTGGTAGCGAATGGATGGCAGGTGGATGGTGGGTAGTGGGTGGTAGTAGTGGCGGCAAGGGATGGGTGGTGGTGGCGAGTGGGTGGCAGGTAGGTGGTGGCTGGTGGCTGGTGGCTGGTGGTGACGGGTGGTAGGTGGTGGTGGCAGGTGGGCGGTGAGTGGTGGTGGCAGAAGACGGTGGTGAAAAATGGTGGCAGGTGGTGGCTAGTGTTAGGTGGTAAAAAAAAAAAATTTGAAAACTCAAAACAGAAATACATTTTTTGAGTTTACATTTTTTGGCCAAATTTATAAACTGAGACCACTGATTTATAAATCAAAAATTTTACCAAACAAGTTTTTATTTGAGTTTTTTAAATTTTTGTAAATATAAACTGAAAACGTTTTTTTGTGTTTATTTTATCAAATTAATTTTTATATTTAAAAAATAATAATTTGAAAACATAACAAAGCATAGTAATTACTTTTTATTTATTTTAATTTTTTATTAAATATATTTAACATTAGTCTAATTTTAAAGGTATATTTTTAATGATATTAATTTTATAAAATTAAAATTTTATATAAAAATTATATCTATATAATAAGAGAGAAGGGTTTTTGAAAATGTCTAATTTGTCTTAAAAATACATTTTGATCCAATGGTCTATATCAATCCTGTGTATATATCAATGGATCAGATCTATGTAGTTCCCGCCCAAACATTTCTCTCCATCAGCCTTCCACCTTCCCACGTCTCCTCCCCCATTCGCTCTTTATCTCTCTCTTCCCCTCTCTGTTCTTTTCTTTTCTACCCTCCATCTTCCGTTGCTCTCCAGTCTTCTGCCTCTCGAACTCGGCTTTATCTCTCTCTCTCTCTGTTCTTCTTCTTTCCTACCCTCCCTCTTCACTCGCTCCCAACTTGCTCTCCAGTCTCGCGAGGTAAGATTTTTGCCTCTCCCTTGTCTCTCTCTCTGTGTGCCTGCCTCTCCAGTCCTTGAACTCACATTTTTCTTTCTTCATAATTCTCTATGCCGGGCTGTGAACAGGTTATTTTATGGTTTTGTTTTAGGGCTATTTTCCGTTATTCTAGGGTTTTATTTTAGGGCTATTTTTTATTGTTTATTATGGGTTTGTAATCCTAACATTCGGGCTGTGAACAGATTTTTTTTTTTTTTTTATTGTTGTTTTGATTTTGAAATCATAAATTACGAAGAGGAGTTTTTCGGATGATTTATTGTTCAAACTCTGCTCTCCAGTCTCGCAAGGTAAGATTTTCTGCCTCCCCCTTCTCTCTGTGTTTATGTCTGCCTCTCCAGTCCTCGAACTCGCATTTTTCCCGCTTCATAATTCTCTCTGTCGGGCTATGAACAGGTTATTTTAGGGTTTTGTTTTAGAGCTATTTTCCATTGTTTATTTTGGGTTTGTAATCCTAACATTCGGGTTGTGAACAGGTTATTTTGATTTTGTGGATATTATTTGATTACTTTCTCTACCAGAACCTGATATGAGCATACATACAGCATATGTAAAGGCTATTCGTACTGCTCAACATTTCATCTATATTGAAAATCAATATTTCATAGGGTCTTCATACAATTGGAGCTCCCATAAAGACGTAGGTAAGGAACTATTCCCTCATATGCAAAAATCATGATGTTTATATTTCTTTTTCTATAGACCGAAGACTACCCAACCCAGATTAAACTGGTTAGTTTGCACCGTTATAATTCTATAGTTTATTTTTGTGTTAACCAAAACTTTAAAAAGTTTTATCAGGCATTTTTGTTTATGTTATGCAATATTAGATATTGTGGTGAAAAAATTGATGCAATTTAAGAATACTTGGTGGACTTGAGCATGGTTAATGATTATCTCAAAACTGGGTAGTTGAAGTCACTTTTGGCATGAAATTTGGTTTGCAAAAGTGGCTTTTAAGGGAGGGGGGGGAATTCTTTGAAACTTGCTTGGTTATAGCAAACAAGGAGACTGGTTGAGGATTTTTCCTATGTCTTTACTTACGGTGGAGGGTTTAATAGGATAAGGTAGTTCTTTTGATTTGCTACATCTTGTTTTAGTTAAGAGAGAAGTGGCCTTTGATACGACAATAAGTAGATGCTTTCCTGAGCTTTTATGCTTGAAATTCCTTTACTGAATACTGATTGTGAGAATATTTTCTTGCTGCTGGTGCGAACATTTTGATTCCCATGGAAATTGCACTTAAAATTACTGATAAAATCAGAGCATGTGAGAGGTTTGTAGCTTATATTGTTATTCCAATGTGGCCAGAAGGCAATCCAACATGTGCTGCTACACAAAGGATTTTATTTTGGCAGGTAGGAACCAATTATGACTTCAACGCATAACATTGTACTTCTACATTTTAAAGGCAGCTTCAGAGATGGATAACTTTATTGGTTTTTTTTTTCATTGGATTAATTTATTTCCAATGGGAAATCAAAAAATTCTATTAATCTACCCAACAGTGTATATACTTCAGAAGGATCAATTTTTGATTTTGAAATTATCTCTCATTTATTGTACAGAACAAAACAATGCAAATGATGTATGAGACCATTTACAAGGCTTTAGTGGAGGTTGGGCTTGAGAATGAATACACCCCACAAGACTATTTGAACTTCTTTTGTCTTGGCAACCGTGAAGTTGCAAGCAGTGACAGTTTAAGCACAGACCGTTCTGCTGCAGCAAACAGTCCTCAGGTCTCTCCTTTATTTTTAAATTAACACTTTGTTTAGCCAATATTTTTCATCGCTTATTTTTGTAATTTTCAGTTTCACTATGTCAAGTATGTACATAAATGATCTATATTTTTGTATTTTAGGCACTGAGTCGGAAAAGCCAAAGATTCATGATTTATGTGCATTCAAAAGGCATGATAGTGGACAACGAGTATGTAATTATAGGGTCTGCAAACATCAATCAGTGTTCAATGGAGGGCTTTAGAGACACTGAGATTGCAATGGGAGCCTACCAACCTCATTATACTTGGGCAAGAAAACTATCCAATCCACACAGACAGGTAACCTTTCATGAGATATTTATATTGAATTGTTCACATTTATTTTAGAATCCCTTATTTATGGAAACAAAATGAATCAGAGTTTGTGTATGCATTTATTCTATAATGGCCTCAGCAATTTCTATTCTGTCCAAGTTTTATTAGTGGTTGGAGCACAATGTCTTCTCTCTTATTCTCCCTTTCTCTCTATTACATATGGAGCATATTTTTTTCTTCTTCTTATTGTTCAAATTCATTCTTAGCTTTGATCATGACATTCAAATTGAATGTAGATTCTTGGTTGAGCTTAATTTGAATTATGGTAGGAATTTATATTGTGAAGATGTTAATCTATTGCATTTTCTACAATTGTCCATTTTTTGGTCCTCTCTCTCTTTTGAACATGTATGTGTGTTCAATTTATTTATTCAATTTATTTACTAAAAGAAATTAGGTTAATATTTGTTCGGGTTAAGAAATTTTCCTTGGTTTGTGATACGGTGACTAGCCCATGTATGATGAAATGCCTCCCCTAAAATGGTGATTTTTTGAGAAAATTTTGTGATCTTTTTTTTTTCTTTCTACATTCTATTGTTGGTTAGAAGGGTGGGAGGGTCCTTCAATTATAACATTTTTTCATATATAGCATGTCATTTCATGGTGCACAGTCTTCTACTCTATTTTTATTTTTTTGTATAGTTTTAGAGAATTTGAGGAGTGAAGGAATTGAATTTGCCGGGAATCATTCCAGCAAAGACCTGACAATCTAGAGGTTGTGATGTGAAATTCATGTATTCAAGACCATAGAACACAATAAGATATGGTTGGCTTTGGCTTTGCTCTGTTCATTAAAATATGAATTACTCCTAATCCTTTCACCATTTAAAAAATCATCTTCCTTTTTATTTTTTGATTCAAAATCAGCTTTTGTTTTTTTGTTAAATTTTGGTACTTTGATTATTCTAGCTTTGCTCTTTAGTATTTTGATTATTCTATTCATGAAAATATGAAATATGCTTTGTCAATGAGGGACACAATAATCTAGATTTAAAATATGAAATATGCTTTATTTACTCTTCTTTCTTGATGTTGTTTGTAGTTTAAACAACTGTTTGTAGTTAATGTTTGGAGTTAAATTCTTTGAAGCAAAGTACTAAGTGATTGATGTGTTTTATTGATAGTTTCAGTGAAAATACAACTCATTTTGATAAATTATTTAATTTTAGTAAAATTTGGTGGCGGAAAATGATTGGTGGATTAGTAGTTTGGCATCTGTATATCTGTGTGATTTTTTTATTAATTCCTTAAATGTGATATTTTATTCATGGTATATGAATTAGATTTATAACGTTTTCATGTATAATTGTTAATTTTTCATCTACAGCATGTTTCTTTGCTAGAACAGGTTTCATGCTTTTTTGTACCAATGAAATATATCTAATCAATTGCTTCTCTTCTAATAAAATTCTCTTTTCTTCTATTTTCATAGGACGATGGAGATTTGCACCAAATTATAATATGGGCTCTCTTTACTCATCTTATTTCATTGGAAAAATTACAAATCAGTGAGTTTTTAAATATTTTGTAAAGTTATCACCTATTTACAATTTTTCTTATTTAATTTACCCATCTTCTTACTATACATTTTCTTTTGTATATATAGGTCCAATGTCTACGATAGATAAATGTTGGTGTTCTGGTCTGTGATGAGTAGGACCCAAATTTTGGTCCTACATTCACATTTGAAAAGTTTTTTATAAGATTTGACTTTAATTTATTTTTTAATTTTTTAAATTACAGATGATTGGTTAGTGTGCATTGTTTGTTGTTTTGTTTTAATTAAATTATTTTAGAATTGCAGAGCACTGGTGTGCATTGTTTGGTATCCAATTTTAATTGTTTAGAATTGCAGAATACTAGTTGGTGTGCATTGTTTGGTTAATTTTATTTTATAATTGCAGAACATTAGTTTACCATTTTAATTTTAATGAACATTATAAATTTTATACGTTTATTCCTTAATTTGCATTAGGATTAGGGGGAGTTGTTATTTTTAATTGAATTCTGTAGAGGGTATAATACATATAAATTACAAATATATTTCAATCCCAATATTATTTACACCGTGCCTTTAGGCACGGGTATACATTAATATATATATATTATGAAAATAAAATGAAAAAGATTAAAATAATTTTTTTTAATTTTTATTAGAAAAGAGAGAGAGAGAGAGAGAGAGAGAGAGAGAGAGAGAGAGAGAGAGCACATCAGTGAGGGAGAGAGACAGTGTCAGAGGGAATTTTGTATTTTTCTTTTTTAACTAATCTAAATCACAAATTTTTAGTGGAGTGACGTGACTCAATATTGGAGAGGATCTGAACTCATTTAGCCAAGCCATGAAGAAAGAGAAGGGTGGGGGGGGGGGGGGAACCACATTGTCCCATGGCAGAGTAGTTAGAAAAAAAAGATGTAAAAATCACTTGTATATTTATTTTTATTTTTATTTTTTTTATTAGTTTTATATATATCACTAAATGTACATTTTAACACATCATTGTACACTCTAAATTAATAAATTTTTAACACATAAATTAGGCCCTATTTGGAAAGTTGGCTATTTCAGTAGGTTATTTTAGTTTTTAGTTATTTTAGTAGGTTAAAATTTTTGTGTTTGGAAAGATGTTAGAATTTTTTGTAGTTGGATGTATTGTTTGTGACAGAAAAAGTAAAATGATTATAAATTTGATGTAACATTTTGTCTTATTAGTTATTTTAATCTATTTTATCTTTTTGTAAATTTTAAACTAAAAAATCAAGCTTTAACCTTTGTCAAACAAGGCCTCATATTTATGTTATATGACACATTAACACCCAAATTTAGTCACTTCATTATGGTGCTCTAAGAGTTCTATTTTGCTTTTTTATCTATTCATATTAGCATTTAAGTGTTTATACATCAGTTTTTTTTAATTTTATTTTGGTTATGTATGCATTTATTTCATAGATTTTTCATGAACACCTGCAGGAAAATGCCAAATAAAGGAATTACAAATAATTTGTCTTGCATCTAATCAGAGTGGCGCAGCGGAAGCGTGGTGGGCCCATAACCCACAGGTCCCAGGATCGAAACCTGGCTCTGATAATTTATTTGTTTTGTTGTTGGTTTTTTCTGATAAAATAATAGAAAATCACTCTCTCACATATAAACGTAATTTTGATAGTTTTTATTCTTTTGACAAACATACAAAATCAACTCTGGGTTTTATTTTTGGATAAATAGGAAATCACTATCTCTCACACAAGCGTATAATATTGTGATTCGGGAAGTTAGTAGATACTTTTGTGTAGCTTAAACATTTTCATTATTCTTTTGACAAACATACAAAATCAACTCTAGTTTTTATTTTTGACATAGAAAATCACTCTCTCGTGCACAAATGTATAATATTATTTGTTTGGGATTTATTTAAAGGTTTAAGAAGATTATAAAATGAAAAAAAAATGTAAAAAAAGAAGAAGAAGAAGAAGAAGAAGAAGAAGAAGAAGAAGAAGAAGAAGAAGAAGAAGAAGAAGAAGAAGAAGAAGAAGAAGAGGAGAATTCCAATCCAATAATTAGAGGTTATATATTAAATTGAAGAATAAATTTAACTTAATTTTATCTTTCAAGTGGGCCCTCTTACAATCACAAATTGAATATTTTTTAAACTATGTGAAGTTGTATTCTAAGGGAAGCTCCATAATTTTGAAATAAGTAATTATAACTTTTTTTCTTTTTTCTTGTTTTTTAAAAGCATTGAAACTAAGGTTTGGTTTGGGAACATTTCAAATAAGTCATTTATGGACTTATTTTTATTATCACCTCTTTATTTTTATGCATGTTTTTTATAATAAATAAAAAAATAAACCATACCAAAAACACTGAAACTAAATCTATTAAAAATGAAATTAATAATAAAAAAATCACTCGGCATGTTGTAATTAGAGACTTCAAGATACTAGTTAAGCCTTATAAGCATTTATACTAGTACGTAAAATAAATTCTGAATTTTTAATTTTGTCAATTTAAATTATAAATTTTTTATTTGTCTTCAATCTAAATTATTTCTATTTATGTAAAATTGATGAAAAAATAATATTTTAATCATTAAATTTAACAAAAATAGTATTTTAGAAATTTTATATACACTTATATTGAGTTTAATGATTGAATTAAATTTTTATGTCTTACTTAATAGAAATAAATTGATTCTTTAGATTGAAAATAAATCGAAAGATTAGAATTTAAATTAATAAAATTAAAAATTCAAGATTTGTTTTGTTATAAGGGTTGAATTTTGGGAGTTTTATTTTATTTTATTTTTTTGTTGTAATTTTTCCAGTTTTTTTTTTTATTTTTTTATTTTTTTGGGTGTATCACAGTTTTAATCCTTAAACAAGGAATTGTTCATGTCGTAGTTTGTGGTGAAATAATGTGAATCTTGAGATTACTGAATCAAAAACATCAAAAGGCAATGTATTGTAGAGCAGCAATGCTACATAGCCCGAATATAGGGGCTCGAATTTGGCTCGAAATTAGGGGGAAGAAGAAGGAGGAGGAGGAGAAGGAGAAGAACTTGACTGGAGGGGCCAACAAAATCGGGCGGAGGTGGAGGTGGAGGCGGAGGCGGAGGCGGAGGTGGAGGCGGAGGCGGCGGCGGGCGGAGGCAGAGGTGGAGGCGGGGCTGCGATTCCGACGAGCGACGAGGGACGAGTTGCGAGATCGGCCGACGAGCTGGGACGCCGACGAGCTGGGACGACGACGAGTTGGGACGACGACGACCTGCGTTCTCGCTCTCGCCTCTATGTTCTCTCTCTCGCCCCTGTTCAACTCAACGAAGAAGAAGAAAGAAAAGGAAGGAAAAAAAAATCAAAACCCAAAACGACGTTGTTTTGGGTTTTGAGCCAAATTCGAGCCCCTAATTTCGGGCCCTCAAACATTATTCATTGTAGAGATCCAAGATTCATGTCGTAAGTCTTGTCACTTGAACTGAATTTAGATGTGAGAAGAAAAATGAATTACAAACATAAAGTTATACAAATATATATAGAGAGAGAATAATGTGTCAATGACATTCGTAAAATAATGAAAATAATAGTAGGTGTTTTGATTAGAAATGAAAGGACTACAAGAAGTCGCCTAATTTTGTATAGAAATTTTGTATGAAAATTATATTTGTATATTATTACTCTATAATTAAATAACGTTTGCTAAACATAAAAATTAAGAACATTATGTGAATGAAACTGAAAGAAATTTATGTTGTGTTTGGAGTATAGATTTGGATAAATATTTGAAAAGGGAAAAGAAATGTATTCGTAATGTAATTATATTTTATTCATATATTATTTTATTTATTTTCTTTTGCTTTTCAAATATTTATTCAAATCCATATTCTAAACACAGTCTTAAGGATTGATGATCATGCTCATCATAGATGAGGAGTGGGTGGGCTGCAAATGAACATAGTCGAACTGAGCTTTGCAAAACTCAAGTTCAACTCGTTTGTTTATCGAGCTTGATTATCCAACTCGAGCTCAACTCAATAACTAATCAATCTTGAGCTTAACTTGACTCGTTAATATTAGTCAAGCTCAAGTTCAGCTCGAAACTCGATAATAATTTCTTTTTATTATTTTTACATTTTTAAAAAATTTAAATAAAAATAATATGGGTAGCCCTTCTCCCAATCTATAATCAATCCTTGTAATTTTTTCAATTCCATCTATTTGATTATATATATATATATATATATATATATATATATTAATAGTTGACACACACGATTTGTGTGCAATTCAATAAGTAAAAATAAAAATAAATAATAAAAAAATTAATATCAAAATATGTGTTAGGTAAGAGTTTTCTTTCCCAAACCAATGTCTTGATTTTGAGTCTAGTGCACTTGTTATATAACTTTTTTATTTTTATTTTTATTTTTATTTTTATTTTTTACGTGCCATGTGGCATGAAAAGAAGTAAAAGTTTCAGGATACCAAGTTCAACCTTTGCTTTATAATATATATATATATATATATATACACACTAGTAGTTGACACACGCGCGTGTGCAATTCAAATAAATAAATTTACAAAAAAAAAAAAGTATTTATTATATATTGTATATTGTTCAAGTAGTAAGAATCTTCTTAATTAGACCAAAGGTCTTATTTTTTTATTTTTTTCTTTTGCCTTTCAAATCCATATTCTAAACACAGTCTTAAGGGTTGATGATCATGTTCATCATGGATAAGGGGTGAGTGGGCTGCAAACGAGCTGAGCCGAACTGAGCTTTGCAAAACTCAAGTTCAGCTCGTTTGTTTATCGAGCTTGATTATTCAACTTGAGCTCCACTCAATAACTAATCAATCTTGAGCTTGACTTGACTCGTTAATATTAGTCAAGCTCGAGTTCAGCTCAAAACTCGGTAATAATTTTTTTTTACTATTTTTACATTTTTTAAAAATTTAAATAAAAATAATATGGGAAGCCCCTTCTCCCAATCTATAATCAATCCATGTAATTTTTTCAAATTCAGCTCGTTTGTTTATCGAGCTTGATTATCCAACTTGAGCTCAACTCAATAGCTAATCAATCTTGAGCTTGACTTGACTCGTTAATATTAGTCAAGCTCGAGTTCAGCTCAAAACTCGCTTATAATTTTTTTTTACTATTTTTACATTTTTTAAAAATTTAAATAAAAATAATATGGGAAGCCCCTTCTCCCAATCTATAATCAATCCTTGTAATTTTTTCAATTCCATCTATTTGATTATATATATATAGTTGACACACTCGATTTGTGTGCAATTTAGTAAGTAAAAATAAAAATAAAAAATAAATAAATTAATATCAAAATTTGTGTTACTCAAATGGTAAAAGTTTTCTTTCCCAAACCAATGTCTTGATTTTGAATCTAGTGCACTTGTTATATAACTTTTTTATTTCTTATTTTTATTTTTTACGTGCCATGTGGCATGAAAAGAAGTAAAAGTTTTGGGATACCAAGTTCAACCTTTGCTTTATAATATATATATATATATATATATATACATATATACTAGTTGTTGACACACGCGACGCGTGTGCAATTCAAATAAGTAAAATTACAACAAAAAAAAAATTTATTATATATTGTGTATTGTTCAGGTGGTAAAAATCTTCTTAATTAGACCGAAGGTCTAAGATGCAAGTCGCACTCTTCCCATTTATTTAATTTTTTTCTTAAATTTTAAATAAAAAAATAAGAGATACATGACAAAAGAAAAAGTAATTAAGGCTTGGATACCAAATAAATTGTTCACTTTATATAATACTAGCGGGTCACATGCGTAATGCTTATGCAATTCAGATAATTAATAATAAAAAATTTAATACCATAATATGTATGTTCCTTAAATGATAACTATGTTCTTAATGAAACCCAGTGGCTTGGGAAGACTTTACTAAACCAATTTAGACTTTCACTATAGATAGACTAGTGGGTATGTGTCCCGTGCTGTTAAATTTATAAAATATAAATGTTGATTTTGAATTAAAAACATGTATTGTCTATTGCATAGGGAGTAAAAATATTGCTTACCAAACCAATAGTCTTAGGTTCAAAACCCTTTCACTATCTCAATATTTAATTTTTTATATTTTCTTAGAGAAATAAAAGACACGATGGCATAAGAAGAAGATTTGAACACCAAATAATTTTTTCACTATATATATATATATATAATATAATCTATCTATCTATCTATACTATTATAAAGTGAACACCCCTTATGGTATCTTAAACATTAGTTCTAAGGTTTAAGTCTCATTTTTTTTTTATCTAATTTTTTTTTTCATTTAAATAAGAAAATAGACACTTAACAAAAGGAGAAAAGTAATTTCAAGACACCAAGTGACTTATTTACTTTATATACAGTATTAGTAGATTTATGTCCACCCGATGGATTTATTGTTAAATCTATAAAACATAAATATTAATTCAAAAACATAATATTGTTTTCCAAATCAATAATCTTAAATTAGTTTGGGTCCCTTTACCACCTTAATATTTAATTATTTATTTTAAGAATAGTGATTAAGAATTCTAAAACTAAAGCTTTAAACCAAGCTCTAGTAATGTGGCATAGAAAAAAAAATTAAAAAAAACACAAACAAGCAAAGCATAAATATAACATTACAGGGTGTGTCTCACCATTAGAACTCTCCTAGAGTTTCAAAATTAAAACTCTCCTTCAAATATGAATCCAAATGATGGGTAGAGAAAATAACGATGGTACACACAATTCGTACAAAGAAAAATACCCAAAAATTTAATGTGTGATCAAGGTTCATCATTTTTTTTTTTTTTTTTTTTTACAAGAAAATCTTCTCTACTCTCCTGCAGATCCAAGGCAGCGCCCCTTTGTAGAGATCACCAAGGTGTCCTGTTAGCCGTTCCGAGCGAAGAGACTATAACCTGAGAACTTGCCCCAACCTCCTAAGACAAGCTCCGCTTAAGTCGAGACTCACACAGCGAGAGAACATTAAACCCACACCAAGTGCTTGTTAAACAACTTTAGGTCCAACCTCCTAACCAACTGTTTTACGCCCAGGAGATTGGCCCGGGAGGATTTAAACTCATGACCTGGGGGCTTAATCCCCATGTTCTTACCACAACGCCACCCACCCCTGGGTTAAGATTCATCATATAATAGTTGAATATTAACCACATTATTTTTCTAGGTACGTTTCTATGCATGAATTTTGTGCACATAGCATTACTGCTGCATAAAACAGTTCATTACAATGTACATCAAAATAAAAGTCAAAACCACTAAAATATACATACACATTCATATATATATGAACAAAACAAAAGCAAAAAGAAGAAATGATGAAGAGAAATTTACAAGCTAGGTCAGCAACCCTATAAAATACCCAACACCATAAATACAAACCATATTGTGCTGAAAAATAGGGCAAGTCAAATAGGAACATATGGCTCAAAGAGCGTTACGCAAGGATCGGGATCATACTGCATGATTTCTGCAGCTCGCTCGAATTCCTCTCTCAGGACTCTTATGCTAAACTTGTCCACCACTCGACCCAGATCATGAGAAGTCTCGAAGGGATCTTCTATGCATATCAAATGACGGTCATTACCAATCCTCCTAGTCCAGTCTTTGCCCCGCTTGCTGTAAAAATGAAAACAAAAACATAAAAATAGGGCACAAATGGAGCAGGCTCAAACTGATGCTCCAATTTTATGAAATTTTGATATTACTTGCAAATTTCAAGCTATTTCAAAAATTTTAAATCCTTCACGAAGTTTAGATGTGAAAAGGACCTAAAATTATTCAAAAGTCAACATTTTAAACCATGATTCCTAATCTACTTACCCTAATTCTTCTAATCAATATGTATACTCCCACCGTCCAATTTATTTGTCCATTTTGGGGAATACAACTTATTAAAAAGACAAGCAATCATTACACATCAAATCAAAATTTAAAATACTTTTATCATAATACCCTTTGATTTTGAATTTTAAAATGTGTTTATACTTGTAATATAATGGGTAATTTTGGAAATCTAAAAATTTCAATACCCAAAATAGAAAGTGAACAAATATTTTGGGACGGACCGAAATAGAAAGGTGGACAAAAAAAATGGGACGGAGAGAGTATATATTTTCCTCAGAACAACCACTAAGGCCAACAAAAAAATATTGTTAAGGAGAGTTTAAAATGGCCTTTCAGACAAATATACCTCACAAACTAGGATATATTTGTTCATTTCACTACAAATAATGCTTTGTCCTCTTTTAATGCATGGCAAAACTCATGCTTCTCAACCATAGAAGGTTAAACTTTACATGCATTACCAATTTGCTTGCAACTTTCACAAACAAGTTATATATCTAGCATTTGAATATGCTCAGAAGTTTAATTATTTCATTTAAAAGTTCAACATTAATAACCTTCGAAATAAGCTATAACTGACCCCGATCCATTTAAACATAAATTTATTCACTTTCTTGGATTCAAATTTGAGATATTGTGCATGATTGTGCTGCCACTAAATCAGAGACATTTCACGTTATTTTGAGAAATTACGCCCTTGTACTATAGCATAACCCCCTACAAGATTATAATAGAACTACAACGTCGAAAGAACATTTCATCCTCACTAGACTTTCTTTTTACATATATGACAAATTTCAATAACAATTCATCATAAGAGATTGCCTATTTATTCTCAAATAGCCAAGTAGAAAAGGGGGGGGGGGGGGGGGGGGGGGGGGGGGAGATTCGCTAATAACCAATTATGCAAAGAGAATTTCCAATTAATAAATTGCCCTGACAATATTGGATGAATGCAACTCCTCATGTGAGAGGCCCATAGCAAAGTTGGTTAATATATAATGGAAGTAAAATCACGTAAGCCCTAAAAAAAAAAAAAGAAATGGAGAAAACATGATATACTTGGCATAACATCATGTTCCATTCTATGAACTTGATGCAATTCACATATCACAATTGAATTGAAATATAATTCTCATATAATATAGAATGTCTACTCACCTGAGTACGCTTCCTGTTCGAACAGATAAAACATCATTTGCATAATCATGCCAGTAAGCCCAATAATTGAAGAACGCCCATACCAATTGAGCAATACTTTCCTTATTGCGTGAGCCAAAACTGGAAAGTTTTTCAACTTGATCAAAATAAGCACATTCAACATTGTCAACAGTAACAGCATAGGTTATCTCCATTCCCTGGCAAGGCACAAGCTGATAATGAATTTGGGAAAAGCCAATTAAATCGATACAAGAAGGTTGCATAAGAAATATAAATGAAAATCAAAGTAATCGAACAAAATACTTGATATATTTAGATTAAAAAGGATCCAAGATTATAGTAGATACATCTCTGGTGCCACAAATCTGGTATTATAGCTTGACAGGGGGAAGAGAAAAGAAAAGAAAACCAAACCAAACCAAACCAAACCAAGCCAAGCCAAGCCTTAAGTCTCATCAAATGGGGTCGGCTACATGAATCCTTCTTCTCCACGCGACCCTATCAAAGGCCATTTCATTAGTCAAATTAAGTAAATTCATATCTCTATTTATAACGCTAGTCAACGTTAATCTAGGCCTACCCGGTCCCCTAACACTTCCATCTACCGTTACAGTATCGCATCTCTTCACTACTGTCTCTGTTGGTCTCCGTTGAATATGACCAAACAATTTCAAACGATTCTCTCTCAACTTATCTTCTATCGGTACTACTCCTACTCATTCCCGACTACACTCATTCTTAATCCTGTCTTGTCTAGTCTTACCACACATCCACCTTAATATCCTCATCTCAGCCACACTCATCTTATCTACATGTTGTTTCTTGGTTGCCCAACACTCCATCCCATACAACATAGCTGGTCTAATAGCCGTTCTATAAAACTTACCTTTTAATCTAGTGGGTATTCGTTTATCGCACAATACCCCAGACGCACTTCTCCACTTACACCATCCCGCCTTAATCCTATGGGCCACATCTGCATCAATCTCTCCCGCTGTTGTGATAATCGACCCTAAATAACGAAAATGTTCACTCTTAGGCAGTTCTTGGTTCTCAATCTTCACTTTTCCTCTGCTTTCATTGTTACTGTTACTAAATTTACACTCCATGTACTCTGTCTTAGTTCTGCTTATCCGGAATCCTTTAGATTCAAGAGTTTTTCTCCAAATCTCCAATTTTGTGTTAACTCCTTCTCTAGTCTCATCCATTAACACAATATCGTCTGCAAAAAGCATACACCATGGCACGTCATCCTGAATATTTATCGTCAACTCGTCCATAACTAAAGCAAAAAGATAAGGACTTAAGGTAGATCCTTGGTGTAACCCTACAGTGATAGGAAATTCATTTGTCTCTCCAACTGGCGATCTAATAGTGGTCACCACCCCTTCATACATGTCCCTAATCACGTCAATGTAGCCTTTTGTCACCCATTTCTTCTCTAACACCCACCATATTATATCTCGGGGCACTCTGTCATATGCTTTCTCAAGGTCGATAAACACCATATGAATGTCTCTTTCCTTTTCTTTATACTTTTCTATTACTCTCCTCAAAAGATAGATCGCTTCCATTGTTGACCTACCAGGCATAAATCCAAATTGATTCTCTGACACCTCTGTTATGTCTCGCAATGGGCGTTCCATCACCCTCTCCCACACTTTCATTATATGACACATTAGCTTGATTCCTCTATAGTTGTTACAATTCTGGACATCACCTTTATTATTATAGATTGGCACGAAAAAAAAAATTATAAATCTAATATACTTTAAAGGCAGAGCCAATATGAGAGCTCACTTTACTAATTTAGCAATGATAGTTGCATGAAGACAGGAACTTGAGAATTAACTCTCGCACCACATGGAAATGTATTACAGTAAATAATTAATAGAAAAATGATTGAAACAAGTGCTTCATTACTTCAATCTGTGTACAGAACACTAGTGGAGGTACATGTGTATGTGCTGGCAGAGTGACTTGCCACGAACAAATGTTTGATTAAATGATCTGCTAGTCAGAACCAATGTGAAAACAACAAACGGCAGATGCCAACGCCCAATAGAGATGAATCAAACAAAAAGACAAAAAATCAACCTAAAAGAAAATACATACTAAGAAAAATTAACCATATGTTTAAGCCCAACATAGTGAAAAAGTCTAGGATAGGCATATTCTACATGTCTTGCTTTCATGGTTCAAAACGAAGAATGTCGAGAACAGGTCAGCATCCTAAGAAGATTCGATAAATTTTGATCTGGGCACAAGGTGCAACACAGGGCTTCAGCCATATGATTCAAGGAGTTTCCCAACACCCAGTAAAATAATTGTGCATTGTAAGATTTCCTAAAAAACAAAGGATCTAACTTGTTTACAACCTATGTCCAATACACAAGCCAAACCAAACCAAACTTCGTGTCTCATTCAAGTGGGGTCGCCTACATGACTTCTTTTTTGCCATTCCGTTTTGTAAAAAACTATATTTTCATTTGAATAAAATAAATTCATATACTTTTTTACTACCACATCTTGGCCCTGTTTGGGAAGTGAAATTGTAGCATTTTTTAGGCTAAAATCCACAAAAAGACAAAATAGACTAAAATAACCAATAAGACAAAAAATCACATCAAACCCATAATTATTTCACTTTTTTCTCTCACAAATATCACATCCAACTAAAAAAAAATCTAATCATCTTCCCAAACACAAAAATTTTAGCCTACTAAAATAGCCAAAAACTAAAATAGCCTATTAAAATAGCAACTTCCCAAACACCCACCTTATGCCAATTTGGATCGAACCTATAACATTCCCCTTTAAGGTGATCATATTCTTTCTTACTGTTGCATCTACAAATCTTCGTTGTACTTTAATTTACCATCTTAATTTGTTCTCACTCAACTTATCTTCGATTGGTGTAGCTACAACCATTTCATGAATATTTTCATTGCCACAGAAATAAAAACTTCAACCCCAATAAATAGTAACAGGTTACCAAAGGGTTAGTTTGGGAGGGGGCTTTTTAGTGGCTTTTTGACTAAAATATGAGGTGAAAAAAATTGAAGTGTTTGGGAATGGCTTTTTACCAACAAAAAAAAACTTGAGAAAAGTAGAGAGATGGGAAGGAATCTTCAACCTTTTTTTTTTATATATGGCTTTTTGACTTTTTGGCTAAAACCTTAACTTGCCAAACATCTTAAAAGTCTCTTCAAACAAGAAAAACAATGACAAAATTATTATCCAAAACTTTAAAGCTGAAGCAAACAGATCACACACCAGAGATGATGTCATTAGTAAGCATTCCATTGAAAACATACATGAAAGTCACTACTAGAATCCATCATAACCATAACACAGTATGTCACATAGCAATTGAAAAAGACTCCACACGGTTTCAGTAACATCTGAAATGATTAAACTAACCACCTGATGAAGGTAATTTCATGAAATTACAGTCTCAATTTTACTATCATGGCTATTTTCTATTCTAAGTACAACCTAAACGAGTGATTCATACCACAGATGTAATGGTACCAAGAGTGGTACTACATCAACAAGAGTATGTTACATGGACTCAAGTACGGGTGTTGGCTGCGAATATGTACTTAGAGGTCAGACTTATCAAACCATAAATTTAAGGGTACAAGACTCAGCAAAAAAATATCATATTTTTATATTTTCAATCATGTGAGATAAAATAGTGCTATATATGTAATTTACAGTATCAAAAAGACATTTATAGCAATCATACAATAATATGTACATATAATAATAGTGTTATATACAATTATATAAGAAGTATGCGTTAAAAACTGTCCGACACATATCCCATACCCTTGTCCAAGTCGGGTGCTATGAAGCACGGATACTTCAAATAGGAAGACGTATCGGATACCGATACTCCTCGGAAACTTACAAATACGTATCAGATACTTATTAAAAGTATCGGATACTTCTTAATTAATTTTTCATTAATTTTGAAATATTGGATACTTAGTTTTGAAGTATTGAATACTTAGTTTTGAAGTATCGAATACTCCAAATCACATATTATTGGTTACTTCTTAATTAATTTTTAAGTATCAAATGCTCAAAGTCACATATTACTCCTTTACAAAATTAGAATTGTATCATTTCTTACATAACATCATAATAAAATATAATTGCGACAATAAATAGAATATTTTTACAATACTTTGCTTAGTTTTTTTTTATAAAAATAGCATAGTAAGTTAAAGTAATAGAATTTATCAAATTGACATATCTTCATTGTATCATGCATGTCCCCTACAACTACATAGAATTAAGAATTAAGAATTAAGAAGATAATATAACAATAGTAAAATTAAATATCAATAAATAAATAAACTTGCATAGAATATTTTTAACTAGTGCAAAAAGAAAAAAGCATAGGGTCAAGTTGTGGATTGTTTTGATATTATAATATCAACATGTTAGACTTGATATTGAAATGAAATATTTGCAAGACCTATTGAAAATTTAAAAACTAAACTAACTACTAGCTTAAATTAATACCTAATTCTTAAATATTAGTATTTTGCATTATAAAGCTACTATGGTTTCTCAACATTCTTAAGCTTATGTGTAGCTCACTGCTAATAATTTATTTATTTTTTATTTTTCACAAAGGTATCCTAACCGTACCCGTATCCTATTTTTTTAGGTTTTGCTATATCGCCGTATCCGTATCATATCGTATCTGTATCTCGTATCCGTATCCGTATCCGTGCTTTCTAGGTTGGGTGTCTGACAAGGGTAATTAATTTATTTTAAACAGTCCGTGTAACATACTGTAAATGCCCTTGAAGAAGAGCAATCAAATTCTCACAAAACAAACGAAAATATAATAGCATGCCAAAAGCACAAAACATTACCAACATCATAACAAATTGAAGCACGTTTCCAGCGCATTCAAACACTCATTGATATATTCATTCTTAAAAATCAAGGGGCCATAAAATGGCACACACCTGTAAGCATGGAAGGATAGCAGGTTTACGCTGTTGTAAGAAATGAATGCACATTAAGACATACCTGAAAAGCAATCAAAGTTATTAGCAATCTAATAATTCAGATAGGTAGGGAAATAAACACCCGTGAACCATTCCAGCTATAACTCACGCATAGCTAGATAGTGTTCCTCGATAAGTTTCATTAACTCCTCTTGATTTCGCCCAGTGCTTTACAATAAATGCCAACTGCCTCAATCTGGCATCTATTTTTGCATAATCCCGCAGAAGCTTTGTATTTACAACAGCCAATAAGTTGTTGATGCATATGTCACAGGAGATTCCAGTGACTGGATCCATAAGCTTCACAATGGGAACCCTAGCACGTGTCAAAGCCTGAATACAAAACTTACATTAAGCACCCTAGAGAAACAAGCATTAAGACTCAAAACCTCTTTCTCTCACATATAAGATGTAAACACTGCATGCTCCTGAAACACGATCCCATTCACAATTAAGCAGAAGCAGATATCAAAAATTCAAAACTAAATACACAAGAACTTAAAAATATAAAATATGAGTAATAAGGGAAATTGGAAATTCTTGTTAAGGATGTATACACAAGTCAACAGCCCTGCTAGAAGGGGTTCATCATGACCACAATTTGACAAATTTGCATGCGTAATACTCCTCAAGCCCTTAGAACACTAGGATTAATGCCTGTGTCAAACATTGCATCTGCGCTTTGTTTCCATTCCTTTAGCATAAATAATCAAATGTCAGTTTGGACCACAGGTCAGGTGGTAAAAGGGTGGCATCATTCTTAAGTTCAAATCTTGCTAACAAAGCATCACAAAACAAACAAACACACACACACACACACACGCACAAAGACGTAATTTTCTTTTAAAGTAAATTACTTAAATGGCACCAAAGTGGTTGCAACCCATGCCTGAAACATATAAGTCCCACCATTATGTATCTAACAGAAATCCCCTTGTAGAAGATCTGAACTGACTTAAAACCTGTTATTTAATATGAAACAAAATCAAACTTTTTCACTTCAGAGGCAGTTATATATGTATGTGAAAGTGCCCCAAAACCACACAAACTCTACTGCCAAACATAGATACTACAAGAACTTTGAAAACAGGAATTGCAAGGGACTAAATCGCAAGTTTTCATCCTTCAGGGCGTATCTTAATAACCAAACATTAGAATTCAAAAATTATGGGCTTGTTTGGTTTGTTTTTCAGAAAAATTTTTGGGAAAAATTCTCTACAAACAAATTTTCAAGAGTAATCAAACCAAACAAATTTTTTCAAAAAAAATCTCAAAATTTTGTTTGGTTATCTACTTTCCAAAATCACTCTCTCTCATACACATCAAATCAATCACTTTTTTTAAAACTCTCTCCCCAAAGCAATTTTCCAAAACCATTTCTGAAAAAAGGCAAACCAAACAGGTTTTCGTACTTTTTATCTCAAAAACTATTCTACAAACACACCCTATGTTTCCATATTAAATTTATATAATATACAAACATACATATTTTCTCATTTTAAGAAATTTGTAATTCCACAACAAGCCATTGTAAAGACAGTGTATGACACAAAAAACTGAAACGAGTATGACAAGCGATAAAATTGACAAGTTGGAAACACAAGGCCAAACAAGAACTCCACACCCCACAAGAAAAGGAGGACAAATTTAGATACATGCCAGTTCAGCACCTCCATAAGATTAAGACCAATTACTGATGCAGTTCATACGAGCTCCAAGGAAGAGTAAAATCAAAAAATAGAAAATTCGCAAATTAGACTAATTTCAGGATGGATCCCATAGGAATCATATGCATGGCCAAATTTCAGTTATATTAAATTGTCCTTTTCTTTTCCATTTTATAAGTACTAAGACTGTGTTTGGATCATGAATTTGGATAGGAATTTGTGGAGGGAAGAAAAAAGGAGGAAAATGTGGGGAAAAAAAAACTTATATTTTAATCACATCTCCCTCATCTTTCCATAGTACATAGAGTAATGTGAAGGAGGGAGAAGGTGCTATCATCGTTATTGTTATGGCTATTAATTAATAATAATAATAATAATTATTATTATTATTATTATTATTTGGGTTCTCCTTTAAGTATTGACTAAAATGAAAAGTTCAGTATGCAGTGTGATGGCATCACACATTTTAAATCATTACAGCAAGTTATTGTGATAACTGAAGTTAGTGCATTACACAAGTGCCGGAAGGCTACATCATTTACCTGCACATTCTGAAGATTATCTGACTGCAATATATCAGCCAACTTCAACAAAACCTCAGACTTATTAACATCTAAATCCTCAATTGCCAGGCAAACATCAATGTCACTTTTCGAAACCCCAAATGAGTTGCCACATGATCCGTAGATGTACAACTCAGCTTCAGGCCATTCTTTAATAACAAGTTTCTTCAATAACGTTACCAGCTGCTTTTGCTTCACCTTTTCTTCCTCTGGTGGTATTAAGGACTCATAAATTCCAAGGAAACGAGCATTTAGCCTATCTATATCTCTACGACATTCAATCTGTCGTTTAGAGTTCCTCATCCTCTGACCAAGAAGCATTTGTCCTCTTGTATCTGATCTGTAATCCTGATTGCACATAGCAAAGCAGTGTCCTTAAGCTAAAAAGCTCAAACACGCACACAACTGTGCAGAAAAAATGAAGGTACCCACATGCAGGTAGCACCACAAAAATTGATAAATAAATTGTAGCAAAAGAAATCTTTATTTACTCAAACTTCAGTTCTTTTTTCCCAAGGATATCAAGAAATAATGTAAACTTACAAAACAGAACTCTTGAAAGGTCTGGAAAAAATTCTACTTGAAGGAACCAGTGTAAAAGGGCAGAGCAGTCCCGAGGCTCCCACCACTGCAGGGTTTGGGATGGGTCAGATGTATGAAGCCTTACACTGCATGCGGAGAGGTGTTTCCACGAAGGAACCGCAGTGTAATGCTAAACATTGAAAAATGTTTTAGCCTCCCTTTTCACAAGTTTGGTTAGCAAAGTACGATTCCATATGTGCTTTGCACAAAATCAGAAACCACAAGTTATATTCATTCCTCCCTTCAGATTAATTCCCATTTTCAGTTAAAAGACCATTGTGTTGTCCTATCAAATTGGCATGCCAGTAAGGAAGTGTGTGCCGAAACCTAACCTCTGGCAAAATTTGCATGAAGTAGCTTCCCTCATAATTGAACCAGGGTTTTCATGCTTGAATGCCCAAGTTCTATCACTACTTAACACACTTACAATATAGGAACTCTAAATTATGCATTAACTAGCTCAGTGAAAAAACAAAAAAGAAATGTGCATTTTTTGAAAAATTCAGAAATCTTACCAGAAATGTTGCAGTAACTGTATAGAATCACAATTTTTGCTACCAAAATCCAAAGCCGGCAGGCAACATAGATAAGACGCTAAGATATATACCACATTCCATAATGCTGCTAAAACCACACACCATACCTTTTGCCACTCAACCCCCGTTCAATGACATCCATAATCCACATTAATTGATATATATATACATTCATTATTCTTTTCTTTTTTTTTTTTTGTAGGAGAGATAGAAAGGTACAATAAATTATAAAGTTGGACAGTGCTTTAGCAAAAAGAAGAAAAGTGAAGAACAATCACTTTCCACAGTAGGTTCAATGAAGTGCTAAGGAAAGAAAGTTCATTATATCCTTATTAAGCCACCGAATACCTACATTCCAAATGTGACACATATCTTTACCAACAAAATGTCTCCCCTTCCTATTCCGAAGTCCTTTTGTCCTTCCTCCCAGTCTTCCACCCTCCAAAAGCATTACTCAAGATAAATTTGTTAAGCATCAATAAGACAATAAAGCTTTTGAAAGGAACAAGGTAACATCAATAAATTCATAATTTGCAGCACCAAATATTGAAAATTTTCTTTCCCAATATGTTGGTGTGGCTAATAAAGCAGACCAACAGCCACCAAAGTACCAAATCATACTAACAAGATCGATCCCATGCTATGTACACGGACTCAGGTGCGGGTGTAGGATATGGTAAGTGTCAAATTCGCCTATTCCTAAAAGGTGAGGGTATGGGGACTCGGCTAAAAAGTGTCTAAAAAATAGATACGGATACGGGGACACGGCACATGAAATATAAAATTAAAAAATAGAATGTATATACATTATTTGTATGAGTAATACTAGAAATACTTAATATATATTATTTTTTATTGACATTATCATATTTTGTAGGTCTCACATATCATACAAATAAGAAACAAAATATTTAATATTTTTTTTTAATTTATTAATATAAACATTTTTATTTTTAATTTATGTATATACATTATTTTTAATTGACATGTGTATATATATATGTGATAAATGAGATAAAGATATATATTATAAATGAGATAAAAGATTGGAGAAGAAAACAAACAGTGAAGGAGAGAGAGAGAGAGAGAGAGAGAGAGAGAGAGAGAAGAAGATCGATCGACAAATGGAAGAAGATCAAGAGATAGACGGAAAAGAATACAGATCGAGATGGCGATCGCTCCACTAGATTCGCTTCCTTCTCCACTGTAAGTTTCTCACTCTCAACAATCCTTCTTCACTCTTCTCTCATATTAGCCGAGCCTGACACAAATCTCACACCCGCACCCGTGTCGTATCGTGTCATGTCAACACGAGTACTCTAACCTAAACCAACGAGTCCATGTAACACAAATCCCATGTATATGTTGTGGCCACTACGTTAATCAAGCCAAGCTTGATATTTGAATTTTCTTGAGTCCCGAGCCCCCTGACAATTGCTACCCAATTCAATTATGAACAAGGGCCATGCTCAAATTTCTCAGTAAATGATGTTTTGAGAAAGCTTTAGTGCACGACAAGTTCCCTGTCTGTGAGAACCAAAGGCTGCATTATGCCAAAAAAAAAAACCGAAACCCTGTGGGTCCTCCCCGCAAGCTTTTCTGTAGCTTCCAAGAAGTCACTTGTGGTATGCCATGTAGGTAGGCAAGTTAATGATTGCCTCCTATCATGGCATGGGATAGATTGGCACATAATAATACGAGTTCTGTTAAAACCTATCACCTACTTCACCCACTAAACCTAACCCACTACACCACTACCACCTCACCTACTCCACTAAACCTAACCCACTACACCACTACCACCTCCACTTCACCTACTCCACCTACCACCTCCACTTTACCTACTCCATCTACCACCTACTACCACCTACTACCACCTACTCTTCTATATATAGGAATCATTGTAACATTCAATATATCAACAATTACAATAACATCAATCAATAATACATACAATTTATTCTCTCTATATCAATATATTTTTAACATGGTATCAGAGCAGGTTTAGAACCTAGTATTTTTTGCTTCACCGGCGGGCGGCAACCTCACCTTAGCCGTCCGCCGAACCTCAATCTATTCCGCTTATTTTCTACACATACCTTCCACTCTCCACAGCCGTAACTCTGCAAGAAGAGATCTCTAAGCTCTCTCTCCTTTCTCTCGAGAGCTTGTTTTTACCGCTGCTGTACATTGGATTGCTGCAAGAACACTATGTCAGGCAAGGAGGAAGATGTCAAAGAGCATGAAGGTGTGGATGAAGATGTCCCAGAGGACTCTGAAAAGGCCATGCCATCACCCCAACAGGAGGAGGAAGCTGTTAAGAGCAAGTATGGGCCCAAGAAACCACCACTTATTTGTAAGGACCATGAACGTGCTTACTTTGACTCTGCTGATTGGGCTCTGGGGAAGCAAGGTGGAGAGAAGCCCGAAGGACCACTCAAGGCACTTCAACCTAAACTACAGCCAACACAACAGCAAACCCGATACCGGAAATCGCGTTGTGGTCCGTCAGATGGTGAAGGAGAGAACACTCCATCAGAGGATGCAGCTGCAAATGAATGAGAGGCCACTGTTGGTTTTTTGATGTTGTGAGAACTAGTGGTTCGTATTCTAATATCTGAATAGGCGACCACTAAATTTCTGCACTCTCTTTCCACGCAGTTCCCAAACACATCCACTACCTCACCTTTATTTTCATTATTATAAATGACACCCACCAATTTGTCAACTTTCCCACCATTTCGTATGATGACAGGAGGAGACAGCACATGGAGGGGACACACACAGCAGCACATAGTCCAAACCCATTTTCTTTTCTTCTTTTCTTTCTTTATTTATTTCTTTCTTTTCATTCCTTTATTACATCTATACCCATATCCATCATCACCCTCTTTCTTTATTTATTTCTTTTAATCACCTTTTTGCACCCCACTTTCCTTTTATTTATTTTATCTTCCTTTTTTCGTAATCAAAAAAAAAAAAAAAACAAAACAAAACATCCACCCACATGGCATGTCCCTCAACCTTTTGACAAGTTATTTTTCTTTTTCTTCTTATCCCCGTATTTATCATTTTCGTTTTTTCCTATATATATATATATATATTAACAAAAAAAAAAAAAAACCAACAATACAGATTTGCACAACAACTTTGTTTTATTTATATTAGGGATCAACCCCGATCACAATTTTACACAAAAAAAAAAAAAAAAAAAAAAAAAAACCAACAACAACAACAACAAACCAAAACACAACACCAAAAGATTGGTTTTCTTTTCTGCAGACGGCCACCCACCGACCTCACTTCTTCGCCTATTCCGCCGGTCTTTTCTTCTTGCCTCCGTCCTGGGCGGCCCTTGACGGTGTTGTCTTCGTGCTTCCTAATCCACCGAGCACATTCACAACCCCCTGCTCCTCCACTGCAGCATATGGCGGCCCTTCAAATCGGAACATCACGGTGGCCTTCCGCTTCAGCTCCTTATTTTCCGCCTTTAGCACACTTATCTCTGCTCGCGCATCCTTATACATGCGTTGGAGCAGAGCCAGTTGGGCGTTTAATTGCTGCACCTCATTTGTCCTACTCTGAAGCCGATGCGACAAGTTTGTGACTGCAGTCATCGTCTCCACACATGACTTCAATGTATACTGATTGGCCTCCACATCCGTTTGCACTGCCATTTTTTGCTCCACAGACCGCATCGGAAAGTTCAACGGAGCAAAACCAGAGGTGTTTGGTTGAGGTTCACTGGCCACCGCACCCGTTATCTCTCTTGTTGACTCGTTGAGGTCTGGAAAGAGAGTGAGCAGACTTCGGGAAGAAGAGGCCATTTTCTGGGCAACCGAGTGTTACAGAGTGTTTCAAGATTTGCAGCTCTTAGAGACAAGCTCTCAGAAAAAGATTTGCAGCTCTTAGAGACAAGCTCTCAGAGAACGAAGAGGATTCAACTGGTTTGTTATGCTTCCACGCCTCAGCCTCCGCTTCGGTTTATAAAGACCATGACGAAGAGGCCGACACGCGCTCTGTCGATCACGTGCATCGCCGCGTGTCTGGCGCGCCTTTTGATGGCTCGCCTTTTGATGCAGTGGGCGTGCCTTTTGAGGGTGCGACTTTTGATGGCACACCTTTTTATGGATTGGGCACGCCTTTTGATGGCACGCCTTTTGACAGATTGGGCACACCTTTTGAGGGTGCGACTTTTTAAGGGTCCGACAAGACTCTGTAAACTGTCCCGATATTGATTCCGATTAGCTCCTTCATGGGTCCGACAAGACTCTGTAAACTGTCCCGACATTGATTCCGGTTAGCTCCTTCATGGGTCCAACAAGACTCTGTAAACTGTCCCGACATTGATTCCGGTTAGTTTCTACAAGGGTCCAGCAAGACTCCGTAAACTGTCACAACAACTGTCACAACATTGTCTGCTACAACGGTCCGACATGACCCCATAAACTGTCTTCTACATCGGTCTGACACAATCATCCAGTGTCCTCTACAACGTTATGACACCACTATACAGTGTCTTCACCATCGGTCTGACACGACCATACAGTGTCTTCTATCCTCTTTTATTTTTATGTATTTTCTTGTTTTGTTACTCTCTCCAAACTCAAGTTGGTTAGTTCCTATCCCCCTTGAGTTTGCGGGGGCTGTTAAAACCTATCACCTACTTCACCCACTAAACCTAACCCACTACACCACTACCACCTCACCTACTCCACTAAACCTAACCCACTACACCACCACCACCTACTCCACTTCACCTACTCCACCTACCACCTCCACTTTACCTACTCCATCTACCACCTACTACCACCTACTCTTCTATATATAGGAATCATTGTAACATTCAATATATCAACAATTACAATAACATCAATCAATAATACATACAATTTATTCTCTCTATATCAATATATTCACCTACTCCACTAAACCTAACCCACTACACCACTACCACCTCCACTTCACCTACTCCACCTACCACCTCTACTTTACCTACTCCATCTACCACCTACTACCACCCTATGTTACACGGACTCGGGTGTGGATATCGGGTGTGGATATCGGGTGTGGGTACGTATCTAGAGGTCGGGTACTTCAAAATTAAAAATTGAGGATACGTGGATATGGATCCAAACGAGGATACGGGTACGGGGATACGTTAAATATTTAATTTTTAAAATATATTTATTATATAAAGATAAGTTAAATAGTTATTTTTTAAATATATTTATTATTTTTATCTTATGTATTACTTTTATTGATAATTTTTTTGATTTATCTATATAATTTTTTTTTTACTTTTAATTGACATATATATTATAAATAACAAAAATATAATAAATAAAGAATAAATATTTTTATTTTAATATATATTAATTATTTAATTTATTTTTTAAATAATGTGTTTTTATTAATTTATTTTATTTTATTTTATATTATATATGTATTTTTTTATTAATATTTATAAATATATAAAATACAAAATATGTGTTATAATATAAGTATTATATGTTATATATTATATATTATAAGTATTATATCTTACATGTTCAAAGACAGAGGCGAAGAGGCGAAAATGCGAGAGAGAGAGGGAGAGTGAAGGCGAAAAGGCGAGAGACGCGATCTGGTCGAAGAGGCGATCGAGTGAGAGACGCGCTGGATGGAGGTCATCGACTAGTTCGAAGGTCATCGAAGTCGACTGGTGCGACTGGTTCAAAGGTCATCGAAGTCGATTTTGTTTCTAAGTCATTGAAGTCGACTGGTTCGAAGTCGCCGATCAGGATCCTCTCGCCGACCAGGTTTCTCTCTTCTCCTTTACTCTTCGTCTTCTCTTCCATGCCGTATCCACTTCTTCCATGCCGTATCCCGTACGTATCCCGTACCCGTACCCGTGTCGTGTCGTATCGACACGGGTACTTCGCCAAAACTGACGAGTCCGTGTAACGTAGCTACCACCTACTCTTCTATATATAGGAATCATTGTAACATTCAATATATCAACAATTACAATAACATCAATCAATAATACACACAATTTATTCTCTCTATATCAATATATTTTTAACAAGTTCATATTATGTCATTTAGTGAGTTAAGCCTATCCAACCAATATTATACACGGAAGACCCTTTCAAGATCTCACTTTAGGCCTTTACCTCTTATCACTGTATCTTCCCCCACTTGCAGGTTTTTCTGGAAAACTTTATTTATTCTGGTGTAGATGGCAGGCAGGTTTGTATTTCTTGATTTTAATAGAACTCCTTAAAGCATTCTTTTTATATGTTGTCATCTAAAAGCAATCCATGTATTAGTCACACAAGGAAACTAGGAAACAACCCTTCACTTGTGAAACAAAGGTCTCCATTGTGGCTGAAAAATTCTATCAAATCGAGCACTGTTAAGAAAGCAATGTAGACCAGTCTGAACAAAAACCTCTAGTATGAACACCAATAAGTGGATTGAGAGTTGATATCTGAAATTTTCTTAATAATTTCAGGTAAGCATACCAAAGGAAACCTCAAGAATATGAGATCCTTAACTTCATTTCAAATTGAACTAGAGTTCCTTTGCATGTGGAACTAATTCATGAATTCTGTATCTAAATTAGTACAACTAACAGCAAGAGTACAACCAAGAAGACCAAAGTATAAAGCTTTTACCTTATCACGAGAATTTTTATGTTGCTTTCTATCTTTCTTGTCATCAGACCCATCCTCTATTTCTGAAGAACCCAAAATCCGCTCATCCGAATCATTTAATTCACTTTGACCAGGACCACCACCCCTCCTCATGTTCTCCTCCAACCTGTACCTGGGTTTTTCCCCATTTTCACCAATCTCACCATGTAATTCCATTGAAGACTCTTCAATGTCAGATGCTGAAACAGAGTGAAGGTTACTTCCAGCCGACGGACCCGGGTAATCAAGCTTACTACTTAGCTTCCTTTCAGCCACCAAATCACCACCAATTTTTCTATTTTCAGGCAACAATCTTTTTTCTCTCGTACCCTCATTCCTTGAAGTAGAAGCCCCGTAGCTCAGATCACCAAAACTACTCCTTTCTCTATCCACATTATGCTTAAAACTCCTCTTTTTCCCAGAATCCCAATTCCCTATATTACTCGGCTTGCTTGAAAACCCCGGAGGTGGCCGTCTTACTTCGGATGATGAGTTCCCCCACCTCCCGCCGCTGCCGCTATTTCTTCGTTCTGGCTCTTGATTCTGAAAAGCATTTGAATTGGACCTAGGGTTTCGACTAATATTGGGAAAATTTTGAAAATCAACCTCCAAACCATTGATTCCCCTATTCCCTTCACCAATTTCTCTCTCTTTAGACGACAAACCATCGATTTTAGCTGCTGGAGCTATATTTCTAAGAATATTACTATCAGATACACCCTCGTTATTCCGAATTTCGCAAGGGAATGAGCCAAACATGAGTTTTTGCTCATGGCGATGAACCGGCTCTGAAAACCCTAGTTTTCGGATGTCGTCAGTTAAAAGCTGGCGATTGAATTGGAAATTGTGGCTGTGGCTAGGGCTAGGGCTAGGGTTAGGGATAGGGCTAGGGTTTTGGGGAAACCCTTGGGGGAAGAAGTTGTGAGGTGCGAAAGGTGGAGGGTGACGAAAAGGAGTCGGACGATTGTAGGGAAGATCGTGACCGTTGGATTGAAATGGAGGCAAGGGGAGGGAACGGCCCACAGCTGCCACGGCCGGATCGTGAGAGAGATTTTGGGCCGGAGACGGAGGCGGTGGCGTGGCGGCGGAGGACGGTGGCTGTCGAATTTGATGCGGCAGTGTTGGGGGTTGGTGAGGTGGTTTCTGTAGAAGCTGGAGGAGAAACTCCCCGCCGTCAGGAGGCGGAGACCGTGGCGGAAAGTGGTCGCCCCCGCCGCCGGCCATTGAAGCTGAGAGAGGCTGACTACTGAGGGAGACGCTTTTTAGCGAGAAAATATATGTGATGAGTTACTAAACTATGTAGTAGTATCTAATAATTGATCTGCGATTAAAATTCACATGCATCGTCTTGGATCTCATCAAAACTAATAAGTTTGTTTGGTTTTGGATTCCATAAAATATTTTTTTTTTTTTTTTTTGAATAAATTTTTTTAATATTTTAAATAGTTTTTTTTTAATTTTTAGACATATCTAAAATAAATATATTTAAAAATTATAATATTTGTAAAAAAAATCTTTAAAAAATTCAATATATACCAAAAATATGAAAATTCAATACATTTTCATATTTTTGTGTATATATTAATTTTTACTATTTAGATATATCTAATTAAGATACATCTAAAAAAATAAAAAATAATAATTGCTTAAAATTTTAAAAATATTCACTAAAAATAAAAAAATTAAAAAATTCAATTTTCAAAAAATTAAAATCAAACATACTAAATACTACCCTACTCTCAAAATATTAATCACTTATTTATTTTTTATTATTTTAAAATATTAATCTCTTTTCAAAAATTAAGAATATTTTTTATTATTTTAAAATATTAATCTCTTTTCAAAAATTAAGAACAAAAATAACATAAAATTTTTAATTTTATCATTCTTTTAAATTCATTAACAATACAAAAAATATAATTATAATAATTAATATTTTTTAAAAAATTATATTATAAAAATTAATCAACTTGCTTGTTTTCATTTTTCAGAAAACACTTTTCAGAAAATTCTATATTCTTATTTTCCGTATTTTTTTGTTTTTATTGAATTTTTTTAATATTTTAAACAATTTTTTTACTTTTTAGACACACCTAACATAAATACACCTAAAAAGTAAAAAAATTGTAAAAAAAATCTTTTAAAAATTCACTAAATACCAAAAATATAAAAAAAAATACAAGAATTCAGTACATTTTTTGTATTTTTATGTATTCATTAATTTTTTAAAATATTTTTTCACAATTTTTTTACTTTTTAGATACATCTAACTAAGGTGCATCTAAAAAAGTAAAAAATATATTTAAAATTTACAAAATATTCACTAAAAACAAAAGAATACGAAAACCAAAAAACTCAATTTTCAAAAAATTTAATCCAGAAAACTCAAACCAAACACACTGATATTGTTGAAATGTAATAATTATGCTATCTAAACAAAAGTTAAATTTCTAAAAAAATTAATATTTTGTGGTATTTTAAGAAGTTGGTAAAAAATCAATTTTTTGACTTTTTTTGACTTTTTTTGACAAAAAATTAGGTTATTTTTTATAATAAAAAAAAATTAACTTTTTTAACTAAAAAAATTAAAAAGTCAAAAAACTGATTTTTTACGGATCTTTCCAAAGTGTCCCAAAGTGAAAGGAATATATATGATTGGGATTCAAAAACCGCTTACATCATATTCAGAACTTATTAGTCTGTCTTTTATATATTCAATTTATTTATGCTATTTGTTTCGCCCCAAAGATTGAAGCATATGACTTCATCCAATTTTTGCACTTTTTTTTTTTTCCTTGAAAATGAAAAACAATAATAAGGCTATGTTTGGGAAATTATAGATTATTTTTTTTATTAATAAATTATCAAGTCAATTAATAATTTTTAATGATATTAGGCATATTTTCAACTAATAATTTAGGTAATTTTATTATTGTATAGAAAAGCAATTATGAATTTCATTTTTTTAATTAATTACGTTAAATAAAAAATTCTAATAAGGGGGTATGTATAATTTTTCAAACCACATGGAATAATTTGTACTTTAAACAAATCACAGGGGGTGTATTTGTAATTTATCCAAACAAAAAAGTAAAAAAAATTATATAAAACAGTCAAAAATTTTCTTTTAATTTTTACTTTTTGCAAAAATCATTCCCAAATACTTTGAACACTTTCACTTCATATTTTAGCAAAAAAATCACTGAAAAACACTTCCCAAACAAATCTAAATAAGTAGTGATGAATTTTGATCATCTCCTTTGATGATATGATGCAATAGTTGCCCTAATTTTCTCTTTGTTGTTTCCAATATGAGAACTAAGTGCTACAAACAAGCATAGTGGTGGCAAAATATTTAGATCCACTAGTTTATATTCATCAAGATAAAGGACTAGTTAGAGAATTTATTTTTATAGATTAGGCATAATGTGTTTTAAATAATGAAATTTCTCTATATCTGAAAAAGATGGTGAAATTTCATAGACTACAGTCAATGGCTCAAGTGAAATTTCACTATTCAGGAACAACGAATTCAGTGAAAATTTTATCATTTTTTTTTTTGGTTGAAATTTTATATTCATTAATTCTTTATTTGATAAATCTTGGTCAAAAGATTCTAAAGCGCGGGAAAATTAAATAGGAAATTTAAAATTTTGAAATGCATCTCAAATTTATATATATATATATATATTAAGTAAAATGAAATTTATAATGAGAAGAGTCTTGTAAAACTCAAAACCCTCATACTATTTTTCTACAATTCTTATTTTTTAAATAATCAAAAAATCTTCTATTAGCTAACTTTTATTGAATTATTAAAAAAAAAAATCTTATCATGCCTTAATTTACACATTTCAAAAAGAAAGTTAATTAATCTAATTATAAATTTAAATTTAGAAATTTGAAAAAGAAAGTTAACTAGTCAGTTTTAAAAATCAAGTCGATTGGATAACGAAAACCATGTGTTTGGATCAATTTTGTATAATAATAATAAAAAAAAAAGACGGTGAGAAAATAAACAATTCATACAAAATTGACTCAAACATGTGATTTCCGCTATCCAATTGACTTGATTTTTTACAAGGATAATATATTTGACGAATTCTAAAATGTGAATGGTTCTCATTATCGAAATGGGTTCCAAAAGTGGACCCATTAGGGCAGACTGGGCTGTCCAATCCGGTTATGGATTGGAGATAGTCCAATTCCATATTTTTTTTTAACAAAAGACAAAAACATTAAAAAAATGAATGACTTTTTGAACACTTGCCAAACATGACAGATTCTATTAAATTTTTTATATCTCAATTATCAATTAAACAAATTAAAATAAAATAATATATATACATTTTTTAAGCTTAAATAGTTAAGAAGTGACTTCTGCTAAAATCAAATAGAAATAAGCATTATTTTTCTATTAAACATGATGGTTGGTGAAACTTAATTCTTTTATATAATAAAAAAAATGAGAGTTACACGTGATAATTTATTAGTTCAATAATGTTACAGATCCACACTTTCACCTACAATGATATAGTAAGGGAATTGGGCCTCACGTCATTGAGTGTATAACAAATTAAGAGTTGACACATATAATACCACATTGTAAGTAAAATTGTAGATGTTTTTTGTTGACCTTAAACATTTTTCTTATTGTTCATTTAGACTTTTGTAGCATTAGCGAAACATGATGGATCCTGTTAATATTTTTTAATCTCAATTGTCAATTAGACAAACTAAAATAAAAATTATTATTATTATTATTATTATTTTGCTCAAATGGCTAAAAAGTGACTTTTGCTAAAATAAATAGAAATAAATGTTATTTTTCAATTAAAAATGATTGTTCGTGAAATATCTTTTTTTAATTAAAAAAAATGAGATTTATAAGTGATTATTTATTGATCATCTAAAATTATTTTAACATCAGATGAGAATATCATTCTAAATTTTCTTCTTGCTTTTTTTTATCTAAATACTTTTATTTTGTAAGAAATTTAATTTTATTATATTTAAATATTTAATTGTAATTTTTAAATTGAAAATAATTTCTAAAAAATCATATTTAAATTATGCTATTATAAAATGTAATTTTTTTTAATATCGACTTATTTGATGACCCCTTTCTAAAAGGTGTATTTTTTAAACATAATAAAAAAAAAAATTCTATTAAAAACACCATATTGGTTTTGCTTTTGTTCATTAATATTAAATTTTTAATTAATCTTATTTATTATTAAAAAAATAAATTAACAAATAATTTTATATATATACAATTTTGTTTCGATTGCTTAGATTATTTGGTATCTCTGTCAAAGTTCACTTAAATTTATTTGAATTTTTAAATTTTACATAAGTCTTTACCGAATTAAAAATTATGTTGTTCAATCTTTACAAAATTGCAAACTTGATCCGAGTTGCTTGGTTGAATTTGCCCAAGCTTACAACTCTCGAAAAGGAGTTGAAAGTTGCGTGATTGAAATTGTGACAAATTAAAAATTGATTTATAAATTGTGATAAAATTGTGAACCTTAAATTGTAGGTTTCAATATTTTTTTATTTTCATAATTTACATATAAAAATTTAACTATTTATATTATTTTATATAAAAAAATTATTAATTTTTCACATATCGTATATAGCACGGATATATAGGCACAAAGCTACCGTTGTCAACCAAATATATATATATATATATAGTGTAGTAGAATTCATACTGACAAGTTCTAATTTTGTCCATTTCTACTGGTATGGACTTAGATAGAGGGAGTTGGAGAAAAAAAATCTAAAGTTGTGTTTGGTACAGTACTGGAACATTAGTTTTAGGATTTATTTTACACATGATGTTTGTTTACGAGTTTTAAAAATTAATTTTACTCTCACTTTGAAAATTCAGTCGAAGGCGAGAAAATTTAGACTAACCGGTCGTCCGGCCGGTGTTGACCGGAATAGTGCAAATATTTTTTTTATTTTCACAATTGACGCATGTTAATTTTTATATATTCGAAAAAATATTTTCTGAATTTTTAAAAAAAATTTATGAGCTTTAATGAATTTTGAGTTGTGTGTTTGGTTATGAGTTATAAGTTTTTGTATCAAATATCATATGTTACATCAAATATTCCCCACTCAATTCAAAATTCTTTTCAAAACTCTTTCACCAAACAAATTTTTCACACTCAAATCATAATTCTAAAACTCATAAACTCAAAATATAACTCTTACTCTCAAATCATATTTAAAAAGTTCTACCAAACGTTACCTAAAATTGTATGCGGATGGATTGAGGTTGAATTTTATAAAATTATAAGAAGATTAATTATTGAAGGTAATTGTTTTTTTTTTTTTTTTGGTCACAATGTGTGAGGTGAGTTTATTAGCTATTAGTGGGGAAAAAATAGCTAACACGGGGTATCAAACTCGTCTCCTTAAAATTTTTAAACTCAACTTCATACAAATGGTGCTATATAATCACTGACCAAGGGCTCTATGGATATGATAACTCTAAAGTGGATGATTAAATATAGATACAATTTATGTATTTTGTTAAAATTCTCACACAAATAAAATCTTTTATGGAATGATTTCAAATAATTATCTTTACAAAATTATTTAAAATGCATCATTATGCAATCTATTCTTGATATCTAAATTTAAAATATTATATCGACTTAACGGTTATAAATCCTTTAAATTATTGATATCAAATCTATTCATTTAAAATTCATAAATTCAACGACAGTCTTATTGTTTATTTTTTTAAGACAAATATGAAACGAATATGTGACTATGATTATCAAATCAATATATATTGGTTGTGAATGATCTATACACAAAATCTTTAAAAAATAAACAAACTAAATCGTTAGAGTAAAACCTATAATTGGTCTACAAGCCATGACTACATATGTCGAATACAAATGTTTGTGTTTGGTTTGAATTATTTAGATTAAATTTTTTAAAAATTGAGTTTTTTATTTTTTGTATTTTTTTATTTTTAGTGAATATTTTTAAAATTTTAAGCAATTTTTTAATAAAAAGTAAAAAATTTATGAAAAAATATTTTAAAAATTAATAAATACATAAAAATATGAAAAATATACTGAATTCTCTTTTTTTTTTTTGTATTTTTAATATTTAGTGAATTTTTAAAAGATGTTTTTCAAAAAAATTATATTTTGTATGTGTATTTATGTTAGGTGTGTTTAAAAATTAAAAAAATTGCTTAAAATATTTAAAAATTTTAGTAAAAACAAAAAAAAAAAGACAAAAAAAAAACAAGTAAGTAGAATTTTCTAAAAAGTGTTTTTGAAAAATTAAAAACAAGCAAGTTGAATATGATCCAAAGACAAATCATAGCCTTAGGTCCGTTTAGAAATTAGTTATTTTAATTGATTTTTTGACTTTTTACGAAAATATATGTAAAAAAGTAAAGAAAATGATATGACTGACAAGTGTAATACTTTTTTGATGATTTTCTCTCATTTCCAAATTAAATTGCCTAGATTCTATTATAGGACTTTGTTAAAGCTCATCGGATTGTTATTAAAAGAAAAAAAATGTTATAAATAAATAAATAAATACATAATTGAAGTATATGGTATTTTTTCGATAACTCAAAATATTTTTACATGTTAATACATAATTCAAGTATAAGGTATTTTTTAGATAACTCAAAATATTTTTACATGTTATGTATTACTTTACCTATTTCAATATTTATTTTTACAAAAGTATTTACTTTATTTTTCCTTTTACTTTATGTCACACAATTTTAATCTAGCATGGCATCATCCCATGTACTGTCTTTTCAGCTTTTCTTAACGGATAAGCAAAGTGGAAAAAAGTGAAACAGTAATATGCCTTTGGCATATATGATTTTATTTTGAATAAATTATAAATGCACCGTCTAAATTTTGTTATATACTCTATTAAATTTAAAAAATTACGAATATTTTTTTTTTTTAAATTTATCAATTAATAGTACTAGAAAAAAAGATAAAACAACCCAATTAATAGTATAGGAAGGAGATGAGGCGAGGATCAATTTTAACAGTCCACATTGGGCGTGTTTGATTCGCGGGATAAGGGGGGTGGACTATCCACTATTTGGATTGTAATCCAAATAGTGTTCCTTATCCGTCGTTTGATTTTTTTTTAGTCCGGCGGACTCCATGTCCGGCCGGACTCCATGTCCCCCATATGGGGGACTATCCTATCCTGGGGGGGGGTGGGATTGTTTTGGGGGGACTAATCACTGTTTGGATTAGATGCGAAAATGACAATTTTGACCCTCTACTATTTAATTATGTATTATATTTAATAAAATTTAATAAAATTTAAATGTCTCAATTTAAAAATAAAATAATTTTATTTAACTTTTTATTAATGTTTTATTTATTTAATTTTTTAAAATAATTTTTTTATAGATATTTTATTGATGTTTTATTTTAAAATTTTGTTTATGTTTTATTTAATTTCATTATTTAAATTTAATAGATGTTTTAATAGATGTTTTATTTAAACAATTAAATGTTTAATTTCAACAATAAATAATTTCATTTATTTAAATTATGTTTTATTTAAACATTTAAACATTTGTACATCAACATGTTTATTAAATTATTTCAACATCTGTACATCAACATGTATATTTATTTAACATCTATTAAATTATGTTTTAATACGTCAACATTTGATTACATCTACATTTGTTAATTGTTAATTACATCAACATTTGTTAATTGTTTAAACATAATCTGTACATCAACATTTATTTAATTGTTAATTGTTAATTGTTTAAACATAATCTGTACATCAAAATAATTTCAATGTTAATTGTTTAAATAAAAATTTAAACATTTAACCATTAGTATGTTTAATTTAAAAATAAAAATAATCTGTACCAGTCAAATTTTTTTATCAATATTAGTATGTTTAAATATCTTTAAACAAAATTTAACCATTAGTATGTTTAATGTTTAATTGTGTAAATAAACAAACACAGTAAAGTTTTGCATGTAAAAAAAATAATGATTTGTTATACAGTAATGATTTAAAACAAATTTTATTGATATTTTATTTATTTATTTATTTATTTTAAAAAAAACGAATTTATTTAATTAAAAATAATTAAAATATTAAAGATATGTTTAATATTGCTATTACTTAGTAAACAATTGAAAAGGGTAAAATAGTCTTTTGTTCATTTATCCTATCCAGTCCGTCCAACCAAACGTTGGATTCACTGAAAATAGTCCTATCCAGACATCTAATCCCATGAAAAAACAAACACAGGATACATATCCAATCCGACCAAATAGTCCGGGGGATTCACAGTCCCAGGACTCAAGTCCGATGGATTCTAATCCCCCCTTTTCCAGTCCGCCCAATCAAACACACCCATTGTGTATAATGTTTCGTGGTGGAGGTATAAGAATTGATCTTTGTTAGTTAATAAGATACGCACACGGTACTTTTTTTATTGTTAATAAGTCAAAATATGAGATGGTAAAAACAATTTGTGACATATTATTTTGTACAAAAAACTTTAAAATGTGAAAATTTTAATTCTATAAATCTATTTTTAATATAATTGATATTTTTAAATTTATTTTTTTGAGATTTTTCAAACATGATCTACGCTACATATAAATTTATTTATTCTCATTTAAAATTAATTTGAGACGAGATGAGGCAAGCCCAAGCCAAGGCCAAGGTAGAGGTAGGCATGGCAAAAGTTCACCAACTATGGCCAAGTTTAGCATATTGCAAAAAAATTAAAAAGTCAAAAAGTTACTCAAAAAGTTAAAAAGTTAACACTATTCATCAAAAGTCAACAATTACGGTTGCACAACTCTCAATCCTAATTTTTCCCTATAAATCAATTTTTACAATTTTTTATTACATATTTTTCCATAAAAAGTCAAAAAGTTAACCAAAACATCCATATTTTCTTCCTCAATTTTTTAATCTAAAAAAATAAAAAGTACACTTATTTAAGACACCCCAAACAATATATCTATATTATTATAAGTTGACAGTTTTTGTGGTGTTATGAAACTTTTTCTTATGTCAAATGCTCGGTTCTTTATTAAAAATTTAAAAAAGAAAAAGAACAAGAAAAAGAAGATATGACTTAAACCTAAGACCATAAGTTTAGCAAATAAAAATCTTATTATTTGAGTGACATGCAATATATATTAAATATTTTATTTTATTTTTATTTATTTGAATTACACAAATATTATATGTGTCATTGCTAATTTAGTATTATGCAAACTATTGTTCCGCACAATAGAATGTGACCTCGCCATGTGAATTGAATGACACAAGTTTTGTCTTAAGTTTAATGGTTTATTCAAATAAAGTGGTGTTTTAGGAAGATGGTAAAAAGTGATTTTTTGACTTTTAACCAAATTTTTAGGGTATGTTTGGTTTGAGTTTGGGAGATGAGTTTTAGAGATAAAAAGTACGAAAAGTTGTTTAGTTTAGTTTTTTTCAAAAGATGTTTTGAAAAATTATTTTACGAGAGAGTTTTGGAAAAAGTGATTGATTTGATGTGTATAAGAGAGAGATTTGTTTGAAAAACTTGTAAACCAAACAAGTTTTGGAAAAAATTTTTGGAAAAATTTGTTTGGTTTGATTATTTTTGAAAATTTATTTGTAGAGAATTTTTCCTAAAAATTTTTGGGAAACACAAACCAAACAAAGCCTTAGTTTTTTAAGACAAATGATTTTGGTAAGTTGATAGAGAGTTACTTTTGACTTTTTTTATTAATATCTGTTTATGATGTCAAATCACAATGAAATGACCAAACTACTCCCATTCAATTTAAAATATTTATAATTTCACCCATGTAACATATTTTGATCCATGAAGAGTAGAATTGTACTTTCACCAATAGCTAAAAACCAACTTTCCAAATATCTTTAAATATAAAAAAGTTAACTTTTAACTTTTGTTACAAATTAAAAAAAGTGACTAAAAACTATGTTATCAAAAGAGGTCAAAATTCAAATTCAAAGCCAAAATAATCTTCTTTTGAGAAAAGAAGCAACCCAAATTGTCGAAAAATGCATTAATTTTTATTTTTTGGTCCTTAAGCACAGGGTGGTGTTTGGTACAGTTTTTAAGAGATAATTATAATTCATTTTAATTTGAGAGTTTGTATCATATTATTTAGTATAATTTTTGATAACTTATTAGATAAAAATAACTTCAATATATTAAAAAATTAATTATTTTTTAATTTTGAGTCTCTAATTATTAACTTTTAATTTTAAAAACGACAATGCTACGTAGCTCAAATTTTGTGGCTCAAAAGTGGCTCAAATGGCCAAAACGACGTCGTTTTGAGTACAGAACAACATAAAAATGGCCAAAACGACGTCGTTTTGGCCATTTGAACCACTTTTGAGCCACAAAATTTGAGATACGAGACATTTTCCTTTTAAAAAAAACATCACCAAACAGGCCAAAGTTATGATTGGGCGTTTCTATGATTGGGCAGATCCATGACATGATATACATTGATTGTGTTAAGGCTATTGGGCGTTTAAAGCCTTACAATTTGGAAGGGAGCTGGGGCTTCTTGATGTTCATCTTGAAGGTGACTCGTAGGGTTGGTTTGACAATTGGGTTGATTTTTGGATTTTTTAATTATTTTAATTTGGGGTTAAAAAATTTTTTTTAGAAAGAGTGTTTTGACTTTTTTTAATTTTTTGTGAGATAAAGAATGTAATAATTATAGGTTAGATGTGATGTTTTGCGGTGTCTCTATTTACACACCACATCTGGTCTCAAGACACACCACTACTCAGTTCACACCTTTAATAATTTGAAAAAACATATAGCTTGTTTGGTGCTGATTTTCAGAAAATTCTATTCTTTTATTTTTCGTATTTTAATGTTTTCAATGAATTTTTTTTTAATATTTTAGCAATTTTTTTTAAAAATTTTTAGACACACCTAACATAAATACACTTAAAAAGTATAATATTTGTGAAAAATATTTTTAAAAATTAAAAAATATACAAAAATACGAAAATTGCATTGAATTTTCATTTTTTTTTTTGTATTTTTTGGTATTTAGTGTATTTTTTAAATATTTTTTTCATAAATATTATACTTTTTAAGTATATTTATATTATGTGTGTCTAAAAATTTAAAAAAAAAAATTGTTTAAAACATTAAAAAAATTCATTGAAAATATTAAAATACAGAAAATAAAAGGGTAAAATTTTCTGAAAAACTGTTTTCTGAAAATCAGAACCAAACAAGCTGTATGTTTTTTCAAATTATTAAAGGTGTGAACTAAGTAATGCGGTGCCTTAAGACCAAATGTGGTGTGTAAATAGAGTCACCCGATGTTTTGTCTTATTGGATTAAAAAGTCTATTTTATCTTTTTGTGACTAAAATAGTCCCAAACCCAACGCAACCAATCTTTCCAAACAAAGCCTAAATGTTAGAAATTCATGTGTTGATTTTAATAGGTAAATTTATTGTTTAACAAGTCTTATAATAATTAATGGTATTTTTCATCAAATATTATTAAAAAATCTCACTAATTGTTAATTTTTAGCGACAATTTAAAAATTTTGCCACAAGAAATGTCACTAATTATAACTTTTAGCGACAGTTTAAAAAACCATCACAAAAAAGTCACTAATTTTTAACTTTATAAGAATTAAGTCTAATTATTAAAATATATTAATAGTTTATCCTAAATGATATTCAGGCTATTCACATCTACAATATAATTATTTTATTTTTTTTCCTCACAATCATCAAATCAACTATAAAAAAAGTCAACTATCAAGCCAAACAAAACTTTTGAAAAGTAAGTTAAAAGTTAATTTTTTGATTTTTTATAAAAAAAAAAAAAAGTAAAAAAATAAAAAGATAATGTGACTCAAAAAAGTTAAAAGCCAAAAAATTACTTTTAACCTCTTTGTCAAAGAGAAAATTAACTATCATTGGAAACACAATTTTTTTATTTATGTTAAAATAATTTATTTTCAAATGGGGCCATAATTCTCTCTCAATCCCATTTTGGTGTCCACCTATATTTTGATCCGTTTTAAAATGATTGTCCACTTTTTATTTTGAGATACTGAATTTTATTAGATTTTCTAAGCTACAAATTATTATAAACACATTTTAAAATTCAAATAAAAGGGTAGTAGTGATAAAAACATTTCAAAATTTAAATCAAAGTATAATAATTGTATGACTCCGTAATAAGTTGGATTTCTTAAAATGAGCAACTAAATTAGGATGACGGGAGTAATTTGTAAAATGGACAGACATATCAATTTGAAAAATATTTAAAAGGTGCATAGATAAATATGTTTCATTTTTTTAATTTAGAGGTGATTTAATAGTACACAGATATTTCTATCCATGACCTCTTTTTTTTTTTCTTTTTTTTTTTGAAAGTGTTCAAATATTTTTATTTGTTCCCATTTTTTAATTTAAAAATATTTTTAAAATGCATAAATATTTCTATTTGTCTCCTTTTTAAATTTAAAATGATTTAATAGTGCATACATATTTGTTCCCATTTTATATTTTCAAAGTTGGTATATATACGTTATTTTTTAAATTAAAAGTAATTTAAAAATGCACGACTCATATGTTTCCATTTTTAATTTAAAACTGAACAAATATATTTGGGTCTAATTTTTTAAAAATTTAAAAGTAATTTAAAAGTTCACAGATTCTAACCTCCATTTTTTAATTTGAAATTGGACACATATCTATCAATCATTTTTTAAATTCAAAAATGATTTATAAGTGTACAGATAGACATATGTCCTCAATTTTAATTTGAGAGCGAAAAGATACCAATTTTTAATTTGAAAGTAAATAGATAAATCTAATTGTCTCTTTTTTTCTTTTTTCAAATTTTTGTTTTAAAAATCTCATAAAAGTGAATCCAAGTATATAACTTTATTGAAAACTTGATAATAATATTAAAATTATGAAATTTTAAAATTCAATACAACATATGAATGAAAACTTTTAGAAGGTTGGTTGTTGTAAGAAAAGACGTACTTAACCTCAAGAGATCGGCTTGGCAATGAGGATCTGGGTTGGAAGTGTGTTCCTTCCAAGATATTAAGTTCGAAATCTCTTGTGTGCAAAGCAAACAATTTGTTGGGGCCAAGTCCGTATAGGACAACCTTAGCTTTAATCGGGACCCTCACAAGTGAACTGTGAGGAAAGAAGAAAAAAAAAAACGGGGTATGCTTGGAATGGAAAATATGGTTATCAAAATTTTCTTAAAATGGGTTTGAGAATCACAACAAAACAAACAAATTATTAGGGGCTTAAAATGAAGTTGTAAGGTCAGATCTTGAAGGAAAAGTGGAACACAGACTTTGATTCAGGATGATTAATGATACAATTCAAGATAACATTGATGACAACTAACATGTATGCCTTCAATTCACAATCTAGAAAATTTTGAAGAATTATAAAAACAACAAAAGTTATATATAATTCTGTAGAGCCTAAAAGTTAAAACAACCGGATCTAATTCACATAATTCATCAACTGTACGACAACTCTTACAGTGGCTTTGCACCGCCATTTTCTTGAGCAGAATTCACTGGAGTTGTGTTGCCGCTCCTCCTTGAGCTGCTTGAGTGGTGCCCGGTGATGGTCCTTCCCATGAATTTTCCGGCTTTGCTCAGGCCACTGCCGACAGCTCCAAAGCCACTCCCAACAATCCCAACTCCAGCACCAATACCGGTTCCAACAAGCCCCACTCCGGCTCCAATTCCAGTTCCCACCATCCCAACACCGGAACCGACAAGCGAGGCGGCTCCGTCAAGGGCATCCATTGTGCTTCCTATGACTCCGGCTTCTTTCAGTTTTTTTCTCTCTTCTAGGATCCTCTTTTCTTCTTCAAGGGCAGCCAATTGATCTTCCTTGCTAAATTGATGATACAACACCTGAAATTTCATGATTTTTCTCGTTAAGCAACACGTGTATAGTGCTTTTCCTACCGAACACTAAATCAGATGATACATGTTATTAACATCTAAAAAGCGCAGACGTGGACACATGACAAGATACAAACACAAGGACATACAAATTTTCAAAATATGTAAGACACGACATTCGGGGAATACATGCAAAATATATAATTTTATATATTTATCATGTCATATTTTTTAATATTATATATTTATTCTATGTCAAATATTTATTCTCACCGAATTCAATAATCTTGAGTATGCTACTTTGGTGACAAATAAAAAAATAAAAATGGGATGTTGTCTGTCCAAAAATGCGTCCGCCATGTATCTGGAGCGTTTCCGGAACACATCACCGATACGTGACCTCTTGAGAGGTGTCAGTGCTTAATAGATTAACAAGCAAATTTCACCATATAAAAAAAACAGTCGAGACACAATATATATTGGAAAGAAATAGACACATAGGAAGGCATGATAGTTGATTACAGATGAAGAAGATTTAAAAATAGCAAGTTGAAATGTTCACCTTGATTGTAAGAGTGCCTCTATCCTTTTTATCTTTTATTTTCAGCATATCAAGAGAAGGAAGGAGTCTCAGTTCAATCTCCTTTGGAGTTTCAGCTTCCAGCTCAATCAATGGCAATTTTGCTACGCCCAATCGCTTGTCTTGCCCAATGTCTTCGTCAAAAACCTGTTTGAAGGGATAGTGAATATGTTTGTGTCAACAAACGCAAATAGAACATCTGAATTGCAACCAGGAAAACACAACTAGAATTCGAACATTTGGCAGTTTCAGTTCATTTCATTTCGACTACTATCTGAATACTATTTCAGTAAAAACTTGAACCTCTTAAATTTGATAAAAAGGGGGTACACATATTTCTCAGTTTTCCCAGCAATTTAGTGAAATGCTAGCATGTCCAAATCTAACACTATGAATTAGTCCAAGTATCACCCTAGCATTGGTGACAGGCAACTGCTTAAATTCCACAAGCTTTTACCCTAAATATAAAATAGGGGCAAAACTTTTCGTACATAACTCCTATCATTTGGAACCATGTGGTTTGTGGACACTGTTACAATTTTCATCCAAATTAGCAGAAAGTGCACACACCCTTGCGGTGAGAGTAAACTATTTCTTAAAGAAAAAATATCCTAAAAATCTACAAAATTTAACCAAATAAAAAAAATAAAAAGCTTTCAATTTGAGGATTTAAGGGTGTATTAAAGGAGTCAACTATCTAATTTCTTACAATAGTTTGTGATTCTTATATTACGTAAAGATTTCTCAACTTAATTTTCTTTATATATATATCCATAGCATGAATTAGAGCATTTAGAGGTGGGTTCTAATTTTGGTCGAATTTGGTGAATATAAATTTATGAATATGGTTTTGAACTCATAAATGCCATTTTTTTGTTAGGTTTATTTTATTATTCTATTTCTTCCTTTTTATGTGATTTCTTTTCAAAATTAATCTCTTACTCAACAGTTGTCGTAACCTCCTCAGCATAAGGAACTCTGTTTCCCGTTTAGTTTGCTAATAACAGCCTTGTTTGCATTACCTTTGTCAACAACTTTGTGTGGCATTCGGTTCATTCTATGAATATCGATTTTTGTTGTACTTTCCTTCTATTATTGGCTTTTTTCATATTTATTTTCAAACTCTTATTGCTTGAGAGTTCTGTAGAATTGAATATTATGATGGTTTATTGTAGTGATATATATGATGTTGGAATAGTTTTGAAATATTGATAATTGGTTGTTTTCCAAATTAAACCAAACCACTAAACCTTGTGTCCCAAACTGTTAAAACCTATCACCTGTTAAAATCTACCTACTCCACTAAACCTTCACCCACTTAAACCTACTCCACTAAACCTAACCCACTACACCACTACCACCTCACCTACTCCACTAAACCTAACCCACTACACCACTACCACCTCCACTTCACCTACTCCTTACCTACTACACACTCACCCTCTTCTATATATAGGAATCATGAATCATTGTAATGTACATCAATATATATCAATCAATAATACATACAATTTATTCTCTCCTTTCTCTATATCAATATATTTTTTACATGGTATCAGAGCAGGTTTAGAACCTAATATTTTTCGCTTCACCGGCGGGCGGCAACCTCACCTTAGCCGTCCGCCGGACCTCAATCTATTCCGCTTATTTTCTACACATACCTTCCACTCTCCACAGCCGTAACTCTGCAAGAAGAGATCTCTAAGCTCTCTCTCCTTTCTCTCGAGAGCTTGTTTTTACCGCTGCTGTACATTGGATTGATGCAAGAACACTATGTCAGGCAAGGAGGAAGATGTCAAAGAGCATGAAGGTGTGGATGAAGATGTCCCAGAGGACTCTGAAAAGGCCATGCCATCACCCCAACAGGAGGAGGAAGCTGTTAAGAGCAAGTATGGGCCCAAGAAACCACCACTTATTTGTAAGGACCATGAACGTGCTTACTTTGACTCTGCTGATTGGGCTCTGGGGAAGCAAGGTGGAGAGAAGCCCAAAGGACCACTCAAGGCACTTCAACCTAAACTGCAGCCAACACAACAGCAAACCCGATACCGGAAATCGCCTTGTGGTCCGTCAGATGGTGAAGGAGAGAACACTCCATCAGAGGATGCAGCTGCAAATGAATGAGAGGCCACTGTTGGTCTTTTGATGTTGTGAGAACTAGTGGTTCGTATTCTAATATCTGAATAGGCGACCACTAAATTTCTGCACTCTCTTTCCACGCAGTTCCCAAACACATCCACTACCTCACCTTTATTTCCATTATTATAAATGACACCCACCAATTTGTCAACTTTCCCACCATTTCGTATGATGACAGGAGGAGACAGCACATGGAGGGGACACACACAGCAGCACATAGTCCAAACCCATTTTCTTTTCTTCTTTTCTTTCTTTATTTATTTCTTTCTTTTCATTCCTTTATTACATCTATACCCATATCCATCAGTACCCTCTTTCTTTATTTATTTCTTTTAATCACCTTTTGCACCCCACTTTCCTTTTATTTATTTTATTTTATCTTCCTTTTTTCGTAATCAAAAAAAAAAAAAAAAAAAAACATCCACCCACATGGCATGTCCCTCAACCTTTTGACAAGTTATTTTTCTTTTTCTTCTTATCCCCGTATTTATCATTTTCGTTTTTTCCTATATATATATATTAACAAAAAAAAAAAAAAAACAAAAAAAAAAAAACAAAAAAAAACAAAAAAAACCAACAATACAGATTTGCACAACAACTTTGTTTTATTTATATTAGGGATCAACCCCGATCACAATTTTACACCAAAAAAAAAAAAAAACCAACTACAACAACAAACCAAAACACAACACCAAGACGGCCACCCACCGACCTCACTTCTTCGCCTATTCCGCCGGTCTTTTCTTCTTGCCTCCGTCCTGGGCGGCCCTTGACGGTGTTGCCTCCGTGTTTCCCACTCCACTGGGCACGATCACTATTCCCTGCTCCTCCACTGCAGCATATGGCGGACCTCCGAATCGGAACATCACGGTGGCCTTCCGCTTCAGCTCCTTGTTTTCTGCCTTCAGCACACTTATCTCTGCTCGCGCATCCTTATACATGCGTTGGAGCAGAGCCAGCTGGGAGTTTAACTGTTGCACCTCATTTGTCCTGCTCTGCAGCCGGTGCGACAAGTTTGTGACTGCAGTCATGGTTTCCACACATGACTTCAGAGTATACTGATTGGCCTCAATATCAGTTTGCACCGCCATTTTATGCTCCACCGACCGCATCGGAAAGTTCAACGGAGCAAACACAGAGGTGTTTGGTTGAGGTTCACTGGCCACCGCACCAGTTCTCTCTCTTGTTGACTCATTGAGGTCGGGAAAGAGAGTGAGTAGACCACGGGATGAAGAGGCCATATTCTGGGTAGCTGAACGGGAAGAAGAGGCCATGTTTTTTGGGTTGCTGAGTGTTTCCGATAAGGGTTGGATACAGAGTATTTACAGATTGTTTCAGAATAACAAGTTCAGAGGTTTCAGTCTGGTTTGGTTTCCTCCGCCTCCGCATTGGTTTATATTGACACAGACGACGCGGCCGACATGCCGCTCTGTCGCTCACGTGCCTCGTCGTGTCTCCGGCTCACCTTTTGATGGCTCGACGCTTTCTGTCGGGCACGACTTTTGATGAAGTGGGCGCGCCTTTTGAGGGCGCAACTTTTGATGGCACGCCTTTTTATGGATTGGGCACGCCTTTTGATGGCACGCCTTTTGAAAGATTGGGCACACCTTTTGAGGGTGCGACTCCTTTATGGGTCCGACAAGACTCTGTAAACTGTCCCGACATTGATTCCGGTTAGCTCCTTCATGGGTCCGACAAGACTCAGTAAACTGTCCCGACATTGATTCCGGTTAGCTCCTTCATGGGTCCGACAAGACTCTGTAAACTGTCCCGACATTGATTCCGGTTAGTTTCTACAAGGGTCCAGCAAGACTCCGTAAACTGTCACAACATTGTCTGCTACAACGGTCCGACATGACCCCATAAACTGTCTTCTACATCGGTCTGACACCGCCATCCAGTGTCCTCTACACCGTTATGACACCACCATACAGTGTCCTCTACAACGTTATGACACCCCCATACAGTGTCCTCTACAACGTTATGACACCACCATCCAGTGTCTTCACCAATGGTCTGACACGACCATACAGTGTCTCCTATCCTCTTTTATTTTTATGTATTTTCTTGTTTTGTTACTCTCTCCAAACTCAAGTTGGTTAGTTCCTATCCCCCTTGAGTTTGCGGGGGGCTGTTAAAATCTACCTACTCCACTAAACCTTCACCCACTTAAACCTACTCCACTAAACCTAACCCACTACACCACTACCACCTCACCTACTCCACTAAACCTAACCCACTACACCACTACCACCTCCACTTCACCTACTCCTTACCTACTACACACTCACCCTCTTCTATATATAGGAATCATGAATCATTGTAATGTACATCAATATATATCAATCAATAATACATACAATTTATTCTCTCCTTTCTCTATATCAATATATTTTTTACACAAACCAACCCAACCCAATAATCTAAACCTTGTGTCCCAAACCTTAGATTATTTATTGTTTGTTTTTTTCTGTTTAAACCATCTACTAGACTAAGTTTAACAAGACCTAAGACAAGCTCTTCATATGCATACTCCTCGTATGCTTATGCGCATAAGGCGTACATAGCGCACCTAAGACACATGCCACGCACTGTGATGTGCACGTCTTTGAGGAGTACACCCTAAAAATCAAAGCCTTGATGCATTTTGCCTTAGCCTTGCCTCAGTAAAGCCTGTGAAAAGTAATTCACAAAATAGCATAGTAAAAAGTACAGGTATATGGATAAAAACCTCGAGAATAAGAGACTGTGTCTCCTTGTCTTCTGCAATCAACCCAAATGTTTGATTCCAAATGGGGTTCAGGTTATTTTCAACCACCTTTGATTTAACCTTGAATAATGGCCGAATATACACAACAACGTAGGGATCCGATTTTCCAATCATTTCCATGTTCTTCAGATCATTTGCCTTCACTACTGTTACTGTAAGCTTACCCTGTGGTTTAAGCTCAAGTTCACTGAATTATAGGCAAAAAGAAGGGTTAGTTCCAACTTGAAATATAACACACTAACGGAGGGGGAAAAAAATTATATTACAGATTCAGTTGATGAACTAAAACATCTAAAACTGGGGAAAAAAACTTGAACTGAAAAGTGTTTAAAAAGATGTATGATAAACAAATAATTAATTTTTTCATCATGAATGAGCATCAACTAAGTAGAATAAGATCCTGAATGGGTTGAACTAAGAACCTCCCTAAGCAAGAAGGATCCTAAGACATGCTTAGATTCTCCCTAACCTAGAAGGATCCTAAGACACACTTTGTTTCTAGAGACCATAATGGATATATGCGATTCAGCAAGCATCTATAAAATTCATTAACATGGCTCAAAACATCAACACACCTGCTGCTCGTAGAGTCACAATTGTGGCCATACTCATGATGACCAATTTTTTAAGAGAAGCAAAAGAAGAACAAAGTTCCTAATTTATAGATATTCAGCCAAACTATCCACATGGACAATGCAAGAAGTTGGCAGATTTTTATTATCCAATATTGCAAATCCATCAACAAAGATTTAAATTTGTATTATCTCATCACTCAACTAAAGCAAAAGATAAGTAAAAGAGACTCCCCGTAACACCTAACAAGAACTCTCGGGAAATACAGATTAAAAGTATACATATATATATATATATATATGATTACCTTGTATCCACAGGTATACCACCAATAGGAACAACAATCCTGTGGGGCCACTGAAGCATGTCTGTTACAATTGTATTCACAGTATCCTACTCAATTTGACACAACAAGCACAATGAGTCAACATGACAATAACAATCATTCAGTGAAAAAAAAAAAAGCAATGGCAGCAAAAGACTTTAACATCATAATCAAAACTTACATCAATCATATCTGAAATTCCAGGAAGGGCCGTTAAGCTTCCGCCAACAGCCTTCACTGTATAGTCAATTTTAGGCTTTGGCTGAATGAAATGCAAAACATTCATTATTTTCATCACAAAAATAAATTATAGAACACATATTCAAAAAATAATATAATTTATTGAAGAATGACTAATTATAAACTACTCTCCTTGCCAACAAGTCAGTCACCAAATATTTCAGTACATTCTCACTTCCACCATGGGATGTATATTCATATGCTTACTCTCTGGATTTAGAAGCATGCTATCCAACACCAAAGCACACTTTATTATGAACACTTTATAAAGATAGAAAGATCTGTAGAAAATTTAATGTATAAAGAGAAATAGAGAATTGTATTATTGATTGATATTTATGTTATGGTTACAATGATTCCTATATATAGGAGAGGGTGAGTGTGTAGTAGGTGAGGAGTAGGTGAAGTGGAGGTGGTAGTGGTGTAGTGGGTTAGGTTTAGTGGAGTAGGTGAGGTGGTAGTGGTGTAGTGGGTTAGGTTTAGTGGAGTAGGTTTAAGTGGGTGAAGTAGGTGGAGAGTAGGTGGATTTTAACAGCCCCCCGCAAACTCAAGGGGGATAGGAACTAACCAACTTGAGTTTGGAGAGAGTAACAAAACAAGAAAATACATAAAAAGAAAAGAGGATAAGAGACACTGTATGGTCGTGTCAGACCATTGGTGAAGACACTGGATGGTGGTGTCATAACGTTGTAGAGGACACTGTATGGAGGTGTCATAACCATGTAGAGGATACTGGATGGTGGTGTCATAACGGTGTAGAGGACACTGGATGGCGGTGTCAGACCGATGTAGAAGACAGTTTATGGGGTCATGTCGGACCGTTGTAGCAGACACTCTTGTGACAGTTGTTGTGACAGTTTACGGAGTCTTGCTGGACCCTTGTAGAAACTAACCGGAATCAATGTCGGGACAGTTTACAGAGTCTTGTCGGACCCATAAAGGAGCTAACCGGAATCAATGTCGGGACAGTTTACAGAGTCTTGTCGGACCCCTAAAAAAGTCGCACCCTCAAAAGGTGTGCCCAATCTTTCAAAAGGCGTGCCATCAAAAGGCGTGCCCAATCCATAAAAAGGCATGCCATCAAAAGGCGTGCCCATGTTTTCAAAAGGCGTGCCATCAAAAGGCGTGCCCAATCCATAAAAAGGCGTGCCATCAAAAGGTGCGCCAGACACGCGGCGATGCACGTGATCGACAGAACGCGTGTCGGCCTCTTTGTCATGGTCTTTATAAACCGAAGCGGAGGCTGAGGCTTGGAAGCAGAGACAAAAACCTGTTAGAAAAACTCTGAAAAACTCTTCGTTTTCTGAGAGAGATTTCTGAAAGAGATACTCTGTAACACTCTGTTTTCTGAGAGAGATTTCTGAGAGAGATACTCTGTAACACTCTGTTTTCTGAGAGAGATTTCTGAGAGAGATACTCTGTAACACTCTGTTTTCTGAGAGAGATTTTTGAGAGAGATACTCTGTAACACTCTGTTGTCTGAGAGAGATTTCTGAGAGAGATACTCTGTAACACTCTGTTTTCCAGAAAATGGCTTCGTCTTCCCGTGGTCTGCTCACTCTCTTTCCAGACCTTAACGAGTCAACAAGAGAGATAACTGGTGCGGGGGCCAGTGAACCTCAACCAAGCGCCCCAGGGTTTGCTCCGTTGAACTTTCCTATGCGGTCTGTGGAGCAAGAAATGGCAGTGCAAACTGACATTGAAGCCAATCAGTATACTTTGAAGTCCTGTGTGGAGACGATGACGGCAGTCACAAACTTGTCGCACCGGCTGCAGAGTAGGACAAATGAGGTGCAGCATTTAAACGGCCAATTGGCTCTGCTCCAGCGCATGTATAAGGATGCGCGAGCAGAGATAAGTGTGCTGAAGGCGGAAAACAAGGAGCTGAAGCGGAAGGCTATCTTGATGTTCCGATTTGGAGGTCCACCATATGCTGTAGTGGAGGAGCAGGGTGGAGTGAACGTGCTCGGTGGAGTGGGTAGTATGGAGGCAGCGCCGGTAAGGGACACCCAAGAGAAAAGCAAGAAGAAGAGACCTGCAGCAGAGTAGAGAAGAAAAATCCCACTGTGGGTGCGGGTGTGTTGTGGTGGTTTGTTTGTTTGTTTGTTTGTTGGTTTTTTTTTTTTTTTTTTTTTGTGTGTGTAAAATTGTGATCGGGGTTGATCCCTGAGATGAATAAAATATGATTTGGTGTGCAAAGCTATATGGTATGAAGGGAATTGGAAAAAGATTAAAAAGAATGTGAAAGAAAAATAAAGAAAAAATAATAAAAATATATTTGAAATCAAAAAATGAAAGATGGAGGAAATAAGGAAAGTGGTTTGGAGAAAATAAATAAAAATAAAAATAATGGAGTTGGAAATCAAACGGAGGAGAGATGAAGATTTTTTTTTTTTTTTTAATATAATATAATAAAAAGATATATATATATATATATATATAATAAAGAAAGTGGGGAACAAGAGTGTAAAGAAAAGAAAAAGTATAAGTTGCATCGTGGGTCACATGGGTGAGTAAAAGAAAACAATAAAGAAATGAGTGGGTGCCCCCCATGTGCAAGGATAGTGCTGGCACTTCAATAGGTGGTACAGCCTGCTGAGCATCAGCTTTGACAGGAGCTGCCTTTGGACCTTTTCTCTAATAAATGCGTCAAACTGTTGCTGTTGGTGTTATCAAGAATGTGGAGAAGAGGAGGCTTGTCTGATGGCCTCTTGGGCTGTGTAATCATATCGAGGTTCGTGGACCTCTCAATCATGTTGTCACCCTTAAAACCAGAGATGGGGACAAAAGGAATTTTGTCAGGGTTGTAACCAACCTTCTTCAGATAGGAAGAGACTTCCTGCACAATTTCATCATACCTTGCTTTTGAGTACTTAGGAGTGGTGAAGTAGGTGAGGTGGTGTGGCAGTCAAGAACTGGAGCATACCCATTACCAATCTGACCCGGGTGATTCATAATAATAACCTGGGAGGTGAAATTTGCAGCTTCCTTGGCTGGATCATCCTTTGAGTTGGATGCAACAAAACCACGTTTGAGATCCTTCACTGCAACATTGTAGATGAAGACGATCGAGACGGTGGTGTATGGGAGGACAACAGTGAGAGGAGAGGCAGTGGTGGTGGACTCGAAGAAATTTCAAGGTATGTGTAGAAAATTTTAGCAGATTAGGTTGAGGTCCGGCGGGCGGCCAAGGCGAGGTTGCCGCCCGCCGGTGAAGCGAAAAATACTAAGTGCTTAACCTTGCTCTGATACCATGTAGAAAATTTAATGTATAAAGAGAAATAGAGAATTGTATTATTGATTGATATTTATGTTATGGTTACAATGATTCCTATATATAGGAGAGGGTGAGTGTGTAGTAGGTGAGGAGTAGGTGAAGTGGAGGTGGTAGTGGTGTAGTGGGTTAGGTTTAGTGGAGTAGGTGAGGTGGTAGTGGTGTAGTGGGTTAGGTTTAGTGGAGTAGGTTTAAGTGGGTGAAGTAGGTGGAGAGTAGGTGGATTTTAACAAGATCCAAACAGTAACTTCAACCAGCAAGGAAGAGACTCAACTTTCAAACCAGAAGAATGGTTACGTGGCAAAGACAAGACTAATGTTTAGATATTACCCAGTATTGGCCTTAATTAGTTGAGGATATTGGGAGGGGTGGACAGCACACGAACCTAACTGTAGGAAAATATGTATAGCAGCAGCTCTCAAACTTGAAACCGTATCTTCGCACTTGGCATCCCAATCTTCTACTATTGCACCAAGCACCCCCTTCTACTTGGCAAGGGTCAAATAAGAATTTGGTCTCATACATTTAATTACATTTTTTAGAACAACTTCCAGCCAAAATTTTCCCCAGTTAAGTGGAAATGATGTGATCAATCTCACGACATCCCATTATACAAAGACAACATATCTTTAAAATGCAAAGACCATCCAACATTCCAAGTTATAGAGAATGAAACTAAGTAGAAAATAATTAAAAACAACAGGAAAATAATAGGCCAAAACCCCTAATGTAAACAGCACATCCAAATATCCTAATGGAATACCTCAGAAAGTAGAGCAACAACAACAGCAGATATGCAAGGAATATCTTCAGCAAGTTGGAAGATAACACGAACAACTGTGAAAACTTGAAGATCCTTCAACTACAACCAACAATACAATAATGATATTTTCAATCAATGTCCTCCAGTATATTATAATTAGAAAATTAAAATAAATAAAAAAATTACCCAACACTGAATAAATCCAATAGAAGGACAGACCATTTAAAACTAAACTACAAAACCGTTAATGCACCAACCTGAATGGGTATTGAAGCAACCATTGCAGCTTCAACACCTAAAACGATGTTTGGATTACCACCCCATCTGAAGTCAATATCCATGGTAATTTGACCTTTCTTAAGGCTTTGAACACGAATACCTGCATTTGTTAAGTAATTATGCACATAAAAAATCTAAAGAGAACATGTGCAATGCTTTATAGAAAATCCCAAGCACTTGGTCTTACAGCCCAGAATATTGCAGCACCGACAGTTCATGGTTCTTGGCCTATGTTTTCAAAAACTTCAAGTTGATATAACCTATGAGATATTGTTCAGAAACTTCGAGTTGATACAAACTTCTAACATCGACAATCAACCCTTCTTTTTTTTTTTTTGTCGGCAACAATCACAATCAACCCTTCTAAGATAGTAAATTCATCCCTAAACAAAAGCCCATTGATTCTTGAACCCTAATCCCTAGTTAACCTATCCTAACAGTCCTACAACCCTTGATAAACCACTCTTAATGAAAATCAAGTGAGCCTAAAAAGTTATAAACCTCTTCTAGTTCAAGTCCAAAATCCTTTCTTAATTGCCTCTTTTATTCATAAACCCCTAAGATTGTAGGGCAGCTTTATTAGGTTGCATCCTACATCACAAACAAGTTATAATCCAACTATGAAAACAGAAGCAATACATCATTCACTTTATTTAAGAATATACCCAAAGCCAAAGGAATTTGATACTGTATCTAGTGCCACTCAAGTCAAGCAACAAATACATTCTTTGCAGGGCAGTCAAGAAAATCAGAAGGTGGGGATGAGTATGGGGTGTTTTGGGAAGATGGTTAAACGTGAGAAACAGAGAACACATTTAACATAATTCATAGGCTTCAGCTCAAGCTTTCAACAATGTGTAACAATAACTTCTTAGTTGCAAGGAGGCAAAGGACTTGTTTGGTTTGTTTTTCAGAAAAATTTTTGGGAAAAATTCTCTACAAACAAATTTTCAAGAGTAATCAAACCAAATAAATTTTTCCAAAAAAATCTCAAAATTTTGTTTGGTTACCTACTTTTCAAAATTACTCTCTCTCTCTCATACACATCAAATCAATCACTTTTTTTAAAACTCCCTCTCCTAAAACAATTTTCCAAAATCATTTTTGAAAAAAGGCAAACCAAACAAGTTTTCGTACTTTTTATCTCAAAAATTACTCTACAAACACAAACCAAACAAGACCAAAATGTTCCACTTTCTTATAGTAATGAAAATGTAACCAGTTTGCTGGAATGTACGAAATATGTTAGGGACTGTTTTATAGTTCTAAAAGAATGCTCCGAAGCTAGACAAATGACTTGCTTCAAAGCATGGTTATTAAAATGGCAATCCGGATCGTAGGATCGTACAATCCTATGATCCTACATTGCTAAAATGATCCAGATCATTGTAGGATCGGTGATACAACAGGATCGCAAGTAGGATCGTATAGGATCGTAGATTTTGTGATTTTTCACTTTATTTTTAATATGTATCATTCTAATTTGTATTTTTACTTTATTTTTAATAGAAAGTAGGATCTTACGATCCTACGATCCAATCCACGAGACCCTCTCATTGATCCTAAAGTAGGATCTTACGATCCTACTATCCGATTCATGAGACCCTCTCATTGATCCCACCTAGGATCCCGATTTTAACAATCTTGCTTCAAAGTTGATGTTTCTAATACTAGATCTGAAGAAATGATCTTTTTTCTCAATAGATCTTCATAGATCTCTTTCCATCGCATGGCCACAGATAACACTATCCACATCACATGCTTAGCTGGAAAGATCTGTTGTTAAGTGAAGAAGCTACATGGGAATATTATACACTGCTTGGTTGATTTTAGAACCATGTAATGCTTACAGTTTTCTCGTGAAAATGTACAATATATCATAACAGAGCCTCAAATGGAGTTGAAACAATTGTTAATTGTAGAGAGTATAATTACAGACACTGAATAGTTGATGGTATGGCCTGCATGGGTAATACACAAGACATCCCAACAGCAGAACTTCAAAACCAAGATTCTATGAAATGATTATAAGCTTGCTGAATTCTAAATATTAGAGGATTAATCATTACACGACTCATCCTACAAAACTTGAAAGCCACTTCTAAAAACCTTGATGATAGATAATATTTTAGAATATCGATAATCAGACATACACAAGCAAATTCATTCATCCTTGTAAGTTGTAGACACCTCATTTTGACGATCTTTAAAACTTAGATACTCTTCTAGAACACCACCGCCCAATGACAAAAAATACATATATATATAGTCAAATTTTGAGAAAACTGTAAAACAGTTCCTCTTGCTTGGATTTGGACTGAAATAACCTTTAAGATTGGCCAAGGGCCTCAAAATACCCATGGGAGAGGTTTTCTGAGCATAAAATAAATTTGTAAATTGACTAAATGCATCCAGGGCTCTCCCAAATGGCGTAAACTTCCAAACATTATTTTATGTGGAAAAAAAATCTCGATCATTAAGATTCGTAAACTTGAAGAAATGAAAATTCCAATAAATCATAATAGAAGGCATTATGAGAACAAGAAAAACAATACAAACAAGTAAACAATTGAGTAAATAAGATAGGAAGAAAAGAACAAATTTAAGCAACATAAGCAGGACGAATGACTGCTCTTGGACCGAGTACAAAAAGCAAGAGCCAAATTAAGCTCTAGATATTGATCATACCTTCAATTTTGGGTGCCACATTTCCAAGAGAGAATTTGTTGAACTTCAATGAAGTAATTCCAGGAGGACGATATTCTTCTAATAGAGGTTCAACAGATTCTTTTATTACCATCGTTGCCGCCTGAGAATAAAGACAACCAAGAAAATTATGACAAAGACAATTAACAAAGAAGAAGCTAGAGCACAGCTGGCAATAATAAATATGGCAGTGGTTATCAGCATGAAGCAAGCACAAATTATAATGAAATAAATTAGATTTCAGATAACAAGATGAAGGTCTTCCACGCATCACTTTACTCAAGACAGTATCTCCTTTTCTTTAATTTGCAGACAGGCCTGGGTCAAATGTCGACACAGACATGGAGTTTCCACCAAGGAAACCTCAGAAAATCAATAGTCCAAGACACTAAAACATCCACACAATTTACATGTTGTGTAAAGCAATAAGCATTGTGTTTCTATGTACAAAAGAGCGTTTTCATACTCTAAAAGCAAGCATTTACATTTCAATATATCAAACAATATGATATTCAAAATATGCATTTTCATCTATACTTTATCCTACCAAAATAAATAAATAAGAATCATACTAACCTTGACTACATAAAGGAAAATAATTCTTTTCTTCTTTTTTTAAGCCAAAAAAAAAAAAAAAAAAAAAAAAAACAAGATCCTTCAAAAGTATTTGTTCCCTTAAATGTCACATAAAGGCACAAATACATGAAAAAGATATGATCCTAAACAATAGTATTCATGACAAAAATCAGTTCCACTGTGTGGTATTTTGTCAAATGGGTTGGCATTTTGTTTAATGGGCCCATTAAACTTGCTTCATTTTCCATCGTATATTCCCTCCCTTCAACATCTAGCATTCTCCTCATTTTGTTGATAAATTTGAATTTTGGAAGGGAAAATTCAAGCATGCCATACGAGAGGATAAGTATAACGCCATTTCTCAGAGTATATACTTAGAATTAATAAAAGAAGGAATCAGTCATCAGATCGCAGCACATGGTCAGGAGCCTAAGGTAAGCTCCAGCAACTGTCTTCTCATAACATAAAGGCACAGCCATCAGGGGACTTTCTATTATTAACCAAAATGGCTAATTATTCATGTTCTCCTCCTCCGGCTTCAGCCAAAATCAAAGATATATTTGTCATCTTGCAATCAAAATTGTGCCTTTATGGGAGACAAGTCACAATTACGCAACCTTTATGTATTCTTTTACTCTTCTCTCATGTTGTGTCATTCACCAAATTAGACTCACTTCATCATGAGTCTCAGGCTGAGGTTATTCCATCATGCATCCAATAGTGTATCACCTTGATGCTCTAGAAATACAAAAGCAATCAAATATAATAACAGATGTGTTAAGGGTTAGAATGGTGATGATGACATTTTTTAACAATCAGTAGAAGAGGAATAGGGGACAGTTACGCTGCATCGTGCAATAATGAGACTCAAACACACCCAGTAATGAAGCATCTCATTCACTAGGTTAACACTTGGTTGATGGCATTTGATAAAGTTCGTTTTAGAACTGTTGTACCTGCTAAATTGCAAATTGGTATGCATTTATCAACTGCAACACTTCCTTTTAACCTTGGACAACATTAAAAAGGAAGTGCACATTTTGAGGGGCCTGCTGAAGGGGTAGCGGAATGAACAACATCTTTTATCTTAATAACGATGGCATAGAGAAAGGAAAATGAAAGATACTTAATAAGAAAAGCACAAAAGTAATATTTTAGTCTTTAACTTCATATAGATACTCTGTTGTATGTTGTGCTATGTGTTGTGTGCATATGAGATAGGGGGAAGGCAGTGTGGTGATAGGGATAAGGAAGCAATTGAACTATCACAAGGTGTGCAAAGCTCATTAAAGACAATCGAGAAATATATCTCAAAAGCAACAGAAAACAGTATGAAGCTAACAGTCATCAATATAAGTAGACGAAACAGAGAACAAGTCAAGAAGATTACATCTGCAACAAATGGCCACAGTTTGTTCAGTTGTTTGTTCATCCATTTCACCTGAAACACAAAGCCAAATGAAATAAGATAAATTGAACATTAACATGTCAAAAAACATGCCAAAAAACCCAATAACATTAAAATAATTCATAGATGTACCACTTCTTAAACCATTTCATGTGTGAGTAGTTAAACTTTACATTAGCATGTTCTCCACATTCTAAAAGTAAACCAAAAAAAGAAAGAACATATCTCATTTGACTTAATCTTCTTGAAAATCAATAATTTGCTTGTTTCCCACAGTGGAGATCAAGTGTAGCTTCATTGGTGAATAAGAAAGGAACAACTTAGTGCCTCATATCCAGTCAGACACCAAAAATTGTATGTATCCGAATTCCAACTAATATAATGGGGACTAATATTCTCATCAATTTGGGTCCTTTTGTTCTTGTCTGTGCTTTTGCTCACTAGTACTTTTATTACAATTTCTCAAGTACAGCGGTCAAATATGTTATGTAGAACTTCTCAATCTATTCATCTAGTTAAAATTTGCTCACTAGTATTTCTTTTGTTCTTCCCAAGATTATGTAAGTTCCACAAAATTAAAAATAAGCTGCATATCAAAAGCAATGCAAACAATTTTTTTTTTATTTTTTTATTTTTTTGATAAGCATAAATTTATTAAAGAGGGCCCCAAGGGGGTGCAACCCGCATACAAAAAAGACCTATAAGTTGTATGCCAAAAACCTATTCACAGACATCTTCACACCATACTAACCACATAATCACAAAAGTGACCAAGCACCAAGGCTTTCTTCTCCTTCTCCCCACACAAACTCCTCTCCAAGAAAACAAAAGATCCCAAACTTTACAAGGGAACACCTAAATAACTTCAAACATAAGATAAGGTGGATAAGAAACCACGACTACCTCATCATGTCACAATAGACAAAAAGATGGCTAATTGTCTCAACCTTGTCCTTCCACATACAACGCCAATTAACATATACTTTACCTTCTCCTAACCAAATTGCCAATGGTAAGGATCTTCCCATGCATCACAAACCTCTCGCAAAAAAAGGCTACCATAGACAGGTCTTATGCCCCAAACCCCCTTCTAAGGAAAGGTGGATCCCAGGTGACCTATAATAGCTTCATAATTTTCACACCAAAAAGGCCAAAAGATAATCTCAACCATCTAACCGTATCCCCTCCATCACCAATGCGGATATGACATAGACAACCAAGAAGGTCCGACAATTCCCCCATTTCCAAATCATTTAGCTCTCGCCAAAGGGCAAAGGCTAATTATCCAAAAAACAGGATCACCATCAAACTTAAGATAGTCATAGGCTAAGAAGCACGAACATCAAACACTTCTAAGAAGGCGACGTGTCCGTGTCGGACATCAACACTTCTTGGACACTCTCGAACACGTGTCCGATACTCTTTTTTACGTGTCCTTAATTAAATTAAAAATATTAATTTCGGACACGCGTCCAGCACTCGTTTTACGACATGCCCGTCACTTCTTGACCATGTCTAGCACTAAAGTTTAAGAATTTGACATAAATATCCTATATTCTTAAAAACAATAATTCTTAAGAATAACGTAACGTATAATTCTTTAAATATATATATATATATATAAATAGCTTAGAAGGATGAGGGAAATGCTACAATTATATATGTTTCCTATAGTTTGTCCAATTTTTAAACTACTATGGCCCAATCCAATAATCTAAAAATTTATATGAGAAAATTAGATACAAAATTTAGTTAGTATAAAAGAATTATTTAATTTTGTATATAACTATATAACTTTGTTATTAGAATCGTATGATTCGCAATTCGAATGATATGATTCGATTCGATTTGATTCAGTGGGTAATTGATACCAACAAGTTGTGTGAATCTCCAACAATAGCTATGAATCGTAGGTGAATCAGTGAACCGAATCAGTGAATCGTGAATTGATTCGATTCACTAAAATCGATATTTGGCTTCCTTTTTTGATTTTTTTATTGTTGGAAAAGGGTTCACACAACCTTTTTAAGGTCTTTAGCATTACTATATGCTATCTTTTGACTTTCTCCCTTCCTCTTTACTCTCAAATACTCAAATCTTAGTGAAAAAAAATAAACTCTCTCTCTCTACAATATTTTAGGCTTACATATTCAATGTTATCTAAGTACTTGCATTTACAAAATGAATTTTTTTAAAGCATCAAGTGAGATTTTTGAAAAAGTTTAAGATTTTGATTTTTTAACCTTGTAAAAAGTTAAAAACATTGTTGTTGAGCTATTGTTACTTGGAAATTGAAAATTTGTCTTTGTTTGCTTTCTTTATTAAGAATGGTTGATAAGAAAGAGTATCTAAAAGGCAAAAGGTGAAGTGGTAAACTTGAGAATCCGTGTTAACTTCTTACCTAGACCACATAATCATCATTTAAAACAATATTTTCATTGATTTAAGTATAAATATTTCATATTTATTAGATATATTTAATATCCAAGTTTGTAGATATATTTTTCTATATAATTTAAAAAAAGTGACCGAATCTTTAAGATTCACGATTCGATTCGATTCGATTCACAATTCAGTACAATACCATTTTGATTCACGATTTGAATCTCGATTTGACAACTATGCTATATAATATATTCTTAGATAATATTATATCAACATATAATTATTTGTGGCATGTCCAAGCCGTGTCCATGTCCTACTTTTTTAGAATTTTCCGTGTCAACGTATCTGTGTCCCTTGTCCTTGTCTATACTTCATAGCTCATAGGAGCCTCCCCATTACGAGCATTGTGGGCAACATTAGGAAAGCCACGTCCAATATCTCCACACTACCAATGTCACCTGTTCTCTATTACCCACCACAAACTGGATGAAACTGGAAAAGGAGTCCCACCCGTGAATGCCCTTCAACATTTCCACACCCCATCACTACACTCCCTTCAACACTTTTCTCTTCACATGCCAATCTCCACAACCACTTCCCAATAAAGCTTGGTTAAAAACAGCAAGCTTGTGAATACCTAAATGTGCCTCTCTCAATGGGGTGTAGACAATATCCCAATTCACCAGATAATATTTGAATTGCTCCCTAATTTTCCCGACAAAGTCTCTCTACAACTTCTCCAACTGCTTTACAACCGGGCCAGAATAGTTAATAGAGACATGAAATAGGTAAGAAGGCTAATTAAAGTACTTTCAGTCTGAGTCAACCTAGCACCATTGGACAAATACTGCCTCTTCCAACTTGGCAAATGCCTTTGAAACCTCTCCACCGCCAAATCCAAAACCAACGTCACCTTAAAAGGAAAATCCAAGGAGGAGTCACAAATATGAAGAAGGCAATGTCACAACTTTGCATCCCAGCATGTCAATGAAAGCCCCCACATGCACTCCTTCCGACCAAGAAAATACTAGGTTCCCCCAAGTTTATTCTCAATCCAAAAACTGCCTCAAAGCAAACATTTATCAAAGCTGGCCAATATTAAATTCCATTAACCATCCAACTAAATAACTAACATCTCAAAATTATAAAAGGTTAAAGAATTAATGGTAGCCAAAAGAAAATAACTGGCACAAATTGCATAAAAAATGTAGAAGAAAGGGAAAAGGTCACCATTCAGAACTTGAAAACACACTAACCTGTTCAAACACAGGAAAAGAAATCCAATCAGGAAAATTGTCGCCACAAATTTTCTTCAAATCATCTCTGCTGAGAGACCCAAGAAGTTTAATATCAACAGCCTGTCAGAGAAATGAAATGAAATAAAAATGAATTTAAACACAATGGTGTACAAGGATTGAGCATATAGTTTGAACAGGAATATGATTATGATTCAAAACAATCAAAGTGGCCCTTACTAGAAAACTAGTAAGTAAAAAAAAACCACCTCAAAAATTATAGCTTGCACTAAACATTTCTTCACTAAATTATCAACTTATATGTAATCCACTTTTATGAGAATAACAACCTTCTTACAATTTTTTTGGAGTTCTTATCTATGCATAATAACCTCTCTTGTTTTTCATGTTGTCAATACAGGGAAAACAGTCGCTTGCCTAAGAATCAAACACCCATAAATTAACATAGTAACAAGAGCAAAACAACATCCCACCGACCTCAACTACAAAGTAGACAATGATGTGCAGTTCTGCTGGGCTAATATAAGTAGCCTGTGAGGGCCGGCAGTGGATCTGTTCTTTGAACCTTGGGCTAATGTAGCTTTGCCCTTGATACTACACGAATTCAAGGGGGCATGGCGTGCCCGTGAGGGCAGTGCATTTGAACCTGGTCTATATATATCCCATGAGGGGACATTGGTGACTACTTTGAAGCCCGACCAGAGCTTCTAGGCACATTGACACCCAGATTTTGGAATGACCATGCTGCTTTGGCCACAACCTGCTGGCATCGACAACCCGTGGGCAAGGCAAGTCCAGTCCTAGGCACATCTCGGGCCAATGGCATCGTCACACCTTTGGCCGATGAAGGTAGGACACTGGCTTCTCTGAAGCAGCCCAAAGTCACATTCCTTATAAGATCATTAGCATTTTGACACCATCGAACAGTGTGGACAGGCCCGAACAGAGCTTCTAGGCACATCAAGGCCAAGCTTTTGGCATTACCACGCCGCTTTGGCCATGACCTGATGGCAATTATCGAGAGGGGAGGGATGTGTTCGGCAAGGCAACTCCATTAGCCACAACCCGTGGGCAGGCCAAATACACCACTGGCCCAAGGTTCAAAGAATAAAATCACCACTGGCCCTCATAGGCAAAGCTATATTACCCCAGCAGAACTGCACATCATTGTCCACTTTGGCCATGTTTGTTTGGGCGGACTGAATTAGCATTTTCATGACTAATAGTCCTAGGACTACGAATCCGTTAGATTATGTATCCTATCTTAATTAATAGTCAAGTTTAAAATAATTAGTCCCTACTTCAATTGTTTAACCAAACATCGGATTAATAATTTTATTGGACTATTAGTTCAATCCCAAGCTCATGTCCAACCAAACAAACATGGCCTTTGGGTCCAAGCCCTTGGAGATTTGTCATTTGGTCCATCCAAACACAGATGACATTTGAGAACTGACTATGAGATGGGACTGTTTAAATGCCAAGTCCCCCCCGAATTTTCAGTTACAAATCAAGCCCAGAACCAGAAATGGATCAAAATCTGACAAACACACGAGCAAACTCATAGTGAATTGCAAAATTAGGTTACCTTGGCGATACGTTTGTTGCTCCGGTACCTCATCATATGACGCCAACCCGCCATTAAAGCGATCCCAAAGATCGTCCCCATAAAAATCCCAGAAATCAAGCCCATTTTCACTCGATTCCGAACCAGTTTTCCTGAGAGGAAAAAAAAAAATATCAAAAAATCGAAATGACAACCAAATCCAAAATTACACATCAAACAAATCACCGAACAAACAAAAACTCTTACACTGATTTTAAAGAACTCGAAAAGCAGATCGATGACAAGGAAGACAAGAGTGATATTGAGTTTTCTATATCTAAAAGTATCGATCGAACCCTAGTGTTCTTGGCATTTCCTCCAAGATTGAAGAAGAAGAAGAGACAAAGAAAATGAATATTAAAGGCGTGAAGGGCAGTCCGTGTCAAAAAGTAAACCCATTTAAACACCGCTACACACACAGCATTTAATTCCCAGATTTTTTAAATTAGTTTTGGTCTGTCTCTGTCTGTCAGTTTCTCAAAAGCGATTTTGCACTTTATTTCCTTGAACTTTTGTATAATGGTACATGTCCTTTCTTCCCTTTTTGGCAAGTTTTTTCCAAAGATGATGGAGCTTCTCTTTATATTTATGGATTTGTACACTCCTTTTGTTTTTGTTTTTAAGGGAAAAAATAAAATAAAATAAATAGATGGGAGATTTGTAGGAAAATAAATCATAAGTTTTAATTTTGTCAATTTAAATTTAAATGATTTGTTTATAAAGTGAAATTGATTAAAATTTTATATTTTAATTATTAAACTCAATGTATTTGTGTTTGCAATACTTTTTTTGTTGGATTTAATGACTAAAATATTTTTTTTTAATATAACTTTACAAAAATAGGCGATAGTTTAAATTAAAAATAAATTAAAGGATTGGAGTTTAAATTAATAAAATTAAAAATTCATAATTTATTTTGTTATAAAAATTAAACTCTGAAATTTTTTTTTGTAGTTTTTTCTATCTTTTATTATAATTCTATTCCTCAATAAAAAATTACTTTTGGTTAATTATTTTACCCCCCTCATCTATCACAAAAAATATACTATCTTACTTTGTTTAATTTGAAAATCATACATTTAGATCTTTCGATTATTAAAAATTATTCAAACGCTCCCTTCTTGAATGGATTAAAATAAACCAATTTTGATAGTTGAAAAGTCTAATATATAATTTTAGAGTGGAATGAGATTTAAAAAATGGACATTTACATACAAGTCTCATTTTGTGAACTTATACTCCATTAAATTCTAGATAAAATTATTTGCTCAAGTCCTATTAATTTTTAATAGGCCAATTTACCCTTCCAAGATCTCCTCACCAAACACTCTCTTCTCCAATGCAAAAAGTCAACACCAAACAAAGTAGACGTCGGACATGGAGCTGTCGGAGTCGCCGGAGTGCCCGGTGTGTCTGCAACCCTACGACGGCGATTCCACAACCCCTCGCGTCCTCGCCTGCGGCCACTCCGCTTGCCAGACCTGCCTTAAACTCCTCCCCCAACCCTTCCCTCACACCATTTGCTGCCCTGCTTGTACCCAGCTCGTCAAGTACCCTCATCCCCAAGGACCCTCCGCTCTCCCCAAGAACATCGATCTCCTCTGCCTCGCCTCGCCTCTCTTCTCCAATGCCCAGATCATCAAAATCCCCAAAACCCTCCAAAACCAATCGAAAAACAGTCAATTCCGATCCATTTTATACCCAATTTGTGGTCTCATGAGTTTTATCTGGCATAGAAGGACTGGGTTGTTCCCGAGGACGTAGTATGGAAGTTAGACTTTGCTGAGGGGAAGTGGAGATATTTCATTCTCTGTTTTAGGTCTCTACTTGTAAAAGGAGATGGAAGACAACAGGAATTGATATGTGACTCAAAAATGCTCTAAAAATGTTGCAACTCTCTAAGTCAATTTTAAATTGAGGAACCACTAATATTAGCTAGGAGAAAAGGTGCAAAAATGAGGAAGGCAGCTGTGTTGGGTAAGACTTCATGGGATAATGGTGAACATGAAGCATGTTTTGTTTTTTAAACTGCCCTGCAAGTAAAGATTGCAGAGAGAGAGAGAGAGAGTTTTTTTAAATTGAGAACATTCTCAGTTTATAATATTCACAATTTTAATCATGAAAAATTTGAGAAATTTCTCAAAATTGATAATTATAAATTTCTTAAAATATTCGCAGAATTATCTTTCTTTTCAATCCCATACTTTTCTTAGAAGCCAAACAGAAATTTTTTAATTTTGATAATTATATACTGAAATCATTCTCTGTTTGAAAATTGAGAATATTCTCAGTTTTGAAATTGAGAACATTCTTAGTTTTGGGATTAAAGGGCAAAACGTCTTTTTACCTATAAATGAGACTTATTGGTTCAAATTTTTTTTGACAGGACCTAAGCTACTACCAAATATGTAAACAGGACTTTTTGGTAATTAACTCTTTAAAAAAAAATAAAATAAAATTTGCGGGAATAATGTATAATTAACCTAATTACTTCTTAAGACAAAAATCTTAAAATTGAAAAACAATAAATTATCTTCTTACCCCTCATGCCATCATGCCATCGATCCATCTACATTGTTATCTATTGTCAATAGCCCTCTCTTTCTCTGCTACCGGCACGTCACCCCTCTACTCAATCAACCACTGCTGCCCTCGTCACTATATCACCACCTACAAATGCCAATTTTTTCTTTATCCCTTTCCACTCATCCTCACCATTCATTCTTATTCATATCTTTCCCTAGATCTACCTTTTAGTAGCTCGTGTCAACTCTCAAATCTAATTCTTACCACCTCCAACCTCTTTATTCTATACTCCAAAACCTCTTATGCCCCCATATTACCTACAACCCTCTTTTCTTTTTCTTTTTTTAATGTTCTTATTACTTTTCACTCTACACACCTGTTCTCACCTTCTATACATACTCATAATCTATTAATCATATATCTAAAAACCTTAGCATCATTCTCTTGATCCTAGATTGATCTTTCTTTCACTAGCTTATGATTTACACGGGAAATGTCGTGAGAGTTTCACAATGGTGGTAGAATGCAGTGAGAAGTGGAGGCATTGCATGTTAAAAGTAAGTCAAGTGGTAGGGGAGAAGTTGAGTGGTGGTTAGAAGTTATAACCCCGAAATAATAACCATTATTTATCCCATGACAATTATTAAATAACAATACATTTCTGAACATAATAATATCCTTTCATTCATATGATTTCATTCCTTTACAAAAGTGTAACACATGCAGTAATATATTCATAAGTCCTATAGCATGTGTTATAAGCAAAAGATATAAAATAAGAGTTAAACAAATAAATGAATGCTTTAATGGCGACAACTTTCCAAGTCGATGGTAGGTTAAAACAAAAGTGGGTTTGAAACTCAATACAAGTAAAGCTCTAGACTTGTACAAAATAAATACAATAAAAACAAAATAAGAAGCTCTTGGCTCCAAATCCTCTCAAGCTACGGCTTTGGCGGAGGCATATAATCAGCACCTAAAAATGATTTTCCATATAGGGTGAGCTAAAACCCAATAAAGATACTCTAACACAATGTATGAATCTTAATAGAGTTATAAGATGAATGCATATACAATGCTCGTGTCAAAACATTTTATATCTCTTTCCAAAACCATGCAATGCCAAGTTTATATTACAATTCATGAAATCATTTGCTTTACAATGGAAATAGGGCAATGAATACAACACTGAGAATCTCTGGGATGTGTTTGCAAATAGGCTACAAGCACTACCAATTGTCATTTTTACTGGTACTAACCAGAAAGGCCGGCACCTATCCGCGCGGGTTTCTGGACTTTCACCAAGGACACTCAAACCAACTTAATACCACAACTACACTCCCTACCCAGATTCACTAAGGTATTCACCCATTTTTCTTAAAATAATAAAAAATTTTAATTTGTTAAATATGTTATAATACTCAATGCAAATGGATGAGAAATTAGTTTCAATTCACCTAATTCTCATGTTATTTCTACAACAATCATAGTTATCCTCCACCGATAGCTCAAAACAGATATTTCTAAACAGATAAATAATTTCCAATAAAGATATACTTTTCAACATTTCAAAATATGAGTGACAATTCATATCCAATTCCATCATCATCATCGTTCGATTTCATAAAACTAACATCAATTTCATTTTCTCTTTACAAAATCAAATATTCACAATTTAGGGCAAAATCTCATTTCTTTAAAAATCAACTCCAAGGATAAAAATCTATCATTTTATCATAACTTAACCACATTTACAATCACACGATCATTTCCAGAGCACCAATTTGAAAACCCCTCTTTTAATTTCAAAGCCAAAACCCTAGGTTTTATCCAAAATTCCCAAATCACAATATTGTTTAGAAAAGCAAATAACTAAGTTAAAAACCATACAAAAATGTAAAGAAATCCCTACCTCAAAGTAAAAGACACGAATAGAGAACGGGTAGAATTCGACGGTGAAAAAAACACTAGATGCTCCGATTAAAACGAAGCCCTCAACGTGCCCTATCTTTTACTCCAAAGGGTGAGGGTTGAGAAACCACTAGATCGAAATTTATTTGAGGTTAAAAGATGGTTTCTATAGAGAGAGAGATAAGATCTGAGGTTTTGAAATGTTTAGAGAGAGATAAAAAAGTGATTCAAAAAGTAACTTTTCGGAACTAATATATGCACAGTCCGCACAAACGACCAAAACACCGCTCGAGCGACCAAAACACTACTCAAGCGACTAGACACAAAAAGAGAGACCGCTCGAGCGAACAAAGTACTGCTCGAGCGAAGAACACTATTTTCCCAGTACTTTTGCAGACCTGCAAAAGTACTGAGAGTTCTAAAAGACCGCTCGAGTACAAGAAGGACTGCTTGAGCCAAGATCGCTCGAGCGTAAGAAGCACCACTCCAGTGAAGAATGCCATACTCCCAGTAGTTTTGTAGACCTACAAAAGTACTAGAAGCTCTCAAAGTTCGCTAGAGCGCAAGAAAGTTCGCTCGAGCGATCAGGCCAAAATTTAGGCAGCAACAGTTTTGAAAAATTAACTCCCAACTTGTTTCAAACACAACCAAGACACTCCAATGACCAATCTCAACAACGAATATGATGGAAGAAGACATGAATAACTCTCAAGACAAGAAAGCCCAGATTCAAAACAATGAACAGGTCGGGTTCAAACCAAGATTGTTATAGAAGCTGTGGCTAGAATGGATATGAGATTAGCATTTTGAAAATTATAATGATATTGAGAGAAATAATGTTAAGGACAATGATATGTTTAGAATTATTCGGGTATAAGAAAATAAAATTAAAATCCTTTGTTGCACTTTAATTTAAGTAATGGTTGTTTTGGTAATAGGCTAATATAGTTAAAAAAATCAAAAAAATTACTACAAAAAAATCAATCAGTGTGTTTGGTTTGAGTTTTTTGAATTAAGTTTTTTGAAAACTGAATTTTTTGATTTTCGTATTTTTTTGTTTTTAGTGAATATTTTAAACATTTTTTTTTTATTTTAGATGTATCTAAAAAGTAAAAAATTTACGAAAAAATATTTTTAAAAATTAATAAATACATAAAAATATAAAAAATGTACTGAATTTTCGTATTTTTTTTTATATTTTTGGTATTTAGTGAATTTTTAAAAGGTTTTTTTCAATTTTTTTTTTTACTTTTTAGGTATATTTATGTTCAGAATGTCTAAAAATTAAAAAAATTGCTCAAAATATTAAAAAAATTCAATAAAAACAAAAAAACACGAAAAGTAAAATTTTCTAAAAAATATTTTTGAAAAATGATAACCAAGCAAGGTGAATTTTTCTCTTTATTTTTTATACGTATTTTCATTAAAAAAAAAAAAAAAAACCACCACAACAACAACAACAACAACAACAACAACAACAACAACAACAACAACCAATTTTCAAAACAACTAATACATGTTGTATACACCACTACTTTGGGCCACCTCTCTTGTGATGATGTGATAATCTAAACAATCTAGATACTTCCTTAGCAATTTTCAAAACAACTAATACATGTTGTATACACCACTACTTTGGGCCACCTCTCTTGTGATGATGTGATAATCTAAACAATCTAGATACTTCCTTAGCATTTTTTTATGACAATTAGTGGAGTGCACGTGATTTTCATCTAATTTAATATAATATAATATAATGTAATTAGTTTTTAAATTACTTGTAATTTTTCTTGTAATATAGAGAACAAATTTTAAAAAAGAATGGACATACTAAACAATGCATCCCTTTATAAGTATATTGTATAGACAGTTTAGCAAAATCGTAAATAAAATAGAACATATATAACCTTTAAAAATACAATAAATAAGTTCTTAAATACATAATGTTACCAAAAGAAAGAAAAATGAATAAATAATTTTTGGGACTGGTTTCTTGTACAGTGAACATCCTGTATAATGAAAAAGATAATATTATTCATAAGAATCATTCATGCTTCATGCAGAAAATGTGTGAAATTTTTGAAAGAAAGTGAATTTTATCTTAATGTTTCGATCCATATAGAAATTGCATAAATAATTTCATAATATTTATTGATCTATTGTTATGAGTGTATTTAACTTCATTGTCAATTTACATTATCAAAATCTTTTATACGAATCATAAATAATTATATGTTAAACTTTATCAAAAAATTAATGTAATGGACTAACTTTTGCACTATTAAATTCTGGTCATGATATTTGGCCATCATTTGATTTATCCATTTTATTATTGTGAGTAATATGTGCATCTAAATAGAAAATAGAAAATAATATTTTTTTCATGCAACCATATCCAACCATAGAGAGGGAATGAAAGGAATTTGTCTTGAAGGCAAAATCTGTTTATATATCAAACTCTACGTACTTTTTTTTTTGGACAAATAAAAGCATGCTAATTGTAAGTTGTAACCGATGCACTACTTTAAGTCTAAATTTAAACCATTTTAGATTATATTTTATATATATATATATATAAATAGTGATCATATTTTTTTGATTCAATTAGATAAGGGATGTAAATAGAGACCTATTCAATTGAAAATAATGTACTAACCAAACATCATTTAGTTTCAAACTCCAACAACAAACTAATTTTTTTAAAAAAAAATAAAAAAAATAAATAATAAATAAATAAAAGAAAAAGAAACTTTCAATATTTTTAGTAACTGTAAATAAATTCAAACTTTGAATTTCGATATGATTATAGAATAAATTTTATATTTGTAAATTATTAAATTTGAGAGTTTAATTTCTCATTCACTTTTTGAATAAATGAATATTTTCTGCGAAAGTAGTTATCATAGTGTGGTTTCAAACAAACTTGAAACCCATCTCGAATCCAATTTTTTGGAGAGTGAGAAACCCTCCGACCAGTCATGTCGAGAAGGTACTGTTCGTCAGTGGTGACGTGATACTTAGCGTAACAGCTCTTGAATTGGATGACGGTGTCGACACCATCAGCTCTAAACCTCACGGCACGCTCTCGTCGTTGATAAATCACCTTCGTCTCTTGCACAACTTCCTCTCCACTCACTTACAACCATGTCATCTCCACTTGTCGCAGTCTATCAAGACATTTTATCTTCACTTAAGATTTGAAATCATTATCGGAGGCAATCAGTTGATGCAATTTTCTTTAGCAACTTCTAATGCATGTTATGACCACCAAATTCTAGCTAATCTTATCAAGTATTAACCAAACTCTCACCAACTAATTTGCAACCGATGCTCTAGTGTAACTATTCATACCTTCAATTATTCTCTCTTCATATTCAACAATGGTGTTTTTTTTTTTTCATGTGGTGAAATGGGTAAGTAATGGGTGTATGGCAAGGAACGATGCTCTGCTGGCCATGGGTGAGGGAAGAAAGGGCAACAATGGGAAGGGATGTCACCGAACATGATTTTTACGAGAGACAAAACCATTATCTTTTTTCTTCAATGCAATTTAAACCGTTGAATAAACAAAATGATGAAGTGGCATCATCTCATTTACAATACTTGACAGTCTATTTTTTGGTAAATTGTAGATAAGCCACTCTTTTATTATAGTAGTAGATAGATGGAAGCAATAATTTGTATCTGCCTTTTCATTCAAATGTGGTAATGATTTATTCTTGTCGTTTCTTTCAAATCCAATTATAAAAAAGTATTTTTGGAATAGAAGAAAATTAATCATATTATGATGTTTGAAGGTGTAGAAGAAAAGTAGAAGAGTAGTAGAATTATTATAAATAAAAAAAAGAAGAGATAATTTTTGAAAAGTTCAAATTAAGGAGGGTATAAAGTATTAAGTCTAGTGGATACTTTTTGCTGGTGAGAGGTCCACCATTTGTTAAATAGTTTGATCAGAAGTCCTTTTTTTATTTTGAAATGCATTTTGTTTTCAATTTTACACCTTAGTTTATCTGTCGACTTTTTTTTATTTGTTCATTTTTTTTGACTATCTGTTCAAATTTTTTGATTATCTGTTCAATTTTTTCCCTATCTGTTCAATTTTTTTTGACTATTTGTTCAATTTTTTTCCCCATCTATTCAATTTTTTGACTATCTATTTAATTTTTTCCCTTATTTGTTCAATTTAGTCTCATGCATACAGAGGTAGATAGAGAGAGAGGACCTATAATTTTATTTGTTCAAATTTTCAACAATGGCTATCTGTTCAATGTTTTAAATAGTGTTTAACTACAATCATCACTATTTGTTCTCAAAATTGGCTAAAAAAATCATGAACAACTACAACTAGAAAAAAGAAAGAAAAAAAGATCTAGAGAGAGAGGATTTGGGAGTTTAAATTATCAGATTTGTTCAACAATAACAGCTGATGATGCAGTTCGTTCCAGGTGGAACGGGTCGGACTGATCTACGCTTCTGAAGCCTATGTCCGAAGAACCAAGCCCACCAGAAGACCTGCACAAGAGTTCAACGGGAAACGGGAAGTCCCCCAGCGAACCCTCCGACGAGCAAGTTAGAGAGAAGTGGAATGTGTAGACAGATTAGAGATAGAAAAGATTAACCTTCTTTCTGCCTTCGACGTCTGCTTGTATCCTCTGGTAATCATTTTGTTGTCCTTTCCGACCTATCACCTTGGCCGAAAGTCTATGCTCTAGCTTACCTTGTTCATGGTGAAGGCGTTCTGTCCCAACGGAGAGGAGTTATCGCAATAAATGCTGTAAGGGGCTTCATTAATGACGATGTGTAGTGGCAATAACTTTGCAGATCTTTATCTGCTTATGTGGCTTGCCCTTCTCTTGCAAGGTGTCACGATGTCATTGGTTCTTATTGCTACATGGGGCTTCAGCAATGTTGGGCTTTAGTATTTGAGTTATGTATTGGGCCCTAAATGGTGGGTTGTAGTCTAAATAGGCTTACTCATGTCAGTAGTTCCCCATTCCCAAGTGTAGCTTTAGTCCAACGAAGTGAATAATGAAGAAAACGAGGGTTGTGAGAGGTCGGCAGGGTGAAAGCCTACCGAGAGGAGTGACCGACCATAAGAAGGGCCGACCGTGAAAGGTGGCCAAGTGGAGGGACCGACCATGAGGAGGGCCAACCGAGAAAGGTGGCCGAGCGGAGGGACCGACCACGAGGAGAGCCGACTGCGAAGGGTGGCCGAGTGGAGGGGCCGATCATGAGGAGGGCTGGCCGCGAAAGGTGGCCGAATGGAGGGGCTGACTGTGAGGAGGGCCGGCCGTAAAGGACGGCCGAGTGAAGGGGCCGACCGTGAGGAGGGTCGACAGCGAAGGGTGACCGAGTGGAGGGGCCGACTGTGAGGAGGGTCGACTGCGAAGGGTGGCCGAGTAGAGGGGCCGACCGTGAGGAGGGCCGACCGCGAAAGGTGGCCGAGTGGAGGGGCCGACCGTGAGGAGGGTCGACCGCGAATGGTGGCCGAGTGGAGGGGCCGACCGTGAGGAGGGCCGACTGCGAAGGGTGGCCGAGTGGGGGTACGTGGGGCTCGAGGGGTGTCAGGGCACGTGGTGATTTGAAGTGGAAGAGACAGGGTAGGGGGAGGGGGGCAGTGGATCGCGGGCGTACACGTGGCGGAATCCCATGATAGGGAAGGTTAGGCGTTGAGTAAGAAATGAAACGATAGGTCAATATAGGGTATTGAAAAGACAGTTTTGGTGGATTGTTAAAAATTTTCAAACTGGCGAAATTTAATTACGACCCTTGGAATATAGGCAAACCTTAGGCTTTTTGTATTATCTGTTTTACGTACCTATTTGCAAACAACCAAAATATTCCAAGTGTAAACTCCTTTGTGTCGAGTGATACACCGTTACAACATTTCGTGAACTATCTCGCACCAGCATCTGAAGCTATTCGCAGACACACGAGAGAGATGGCCCAAGAGGAAGCAACAAACGCAAGGGTTGATCCATTGGGCGACGACGATGCGGTAGATTTGGCGGAGCAGTACAGGACGGAGAGGCGAATGAGAAGCGAGGGGGAGCCGCGGGGCAACCTCATTCGTCCACAATGATTGCGGCTGCAAGGCCAATTAGCCAGGTTGAGCTAGATCACTGGCATACGAAGGCCGACAAGTCGACCGTTACGGCGGAGGAGTTGGAGGGTATGCACGAGAAATACCAGATTCCCGCAGAAATAGAGTTGAAGCCGCCGGCATCACAAGAGAGGGCATCCGATGCTCGACCGGGAGAATTCGCCCTGTACGAGGAGGCGCTAAAGGGGGTTTGCGGTTGCCACTCCCTCGGATAGTAGTGGAGGTGTTGGATCTTTTGGAGATGGCTCCAGGCCAACTGATGCCCAATGCGTGGAAGATCTTACTAGCCTGTGCGAGCACGTGGCCGCAGGCGAACGAGGGGGCTAAAATGACGGTGGACGAGTTTTTTGCATGCTACAAGGCTTCGGGCCAGCAAGAAACTTGGGTGACTTTGCAAGCGGCGACAGGGAAGGGTCTGGTAACGGGGTTGCCATCATCAGTTAAGGGATGGAGGCCACGGTGGTTCTACGTGTCCGCAAACAGAGGAGTTGAAGTGTGCACAGTGTGGAGAGTGCCCAACAAGTCTGTGGAGCGAAAACTGGGGCAGTAGTAGAGGAGAGAGTGAAGAAGGTGAAGGCAGGGAGAAGGAGGGGGCCAAATGGGACAACCTCGTTCAGCCCTCAGCCTTGTTTGCCGCCAAGCTGGGTCCTCAGCTGACCGGTGGAGACTTTACGCCAGCAGAATTAGAGGCGAGGAGGAGGGCGCAAGAGGCGGAGGATAGGGCGATGTTTGCCAAGGCTAATAAATACAAAGAGACACAGGCAAACAGTCCACCGAAGGCGATCCCGAGGGAAAGAATCCGACCGCGTCCCAAACCACTGGGGGAAAAGGACTTGGGTGATTTTGAGCCGAGACCGCCCTCAAGTGATCTGCTGAAGAAAAGGGCCAACAGGGAGATGAAAGGTGTAACAAAGAAGAAGAGAAGGGTAAGGGAGAGGGAGGAGGGGCCAGCCCTGAAGAAGGTGAAAGGGTAATGGCGGAGAAGACCCCTGGAGTGGGATTGGTGGAAGGGATGGAGAGTGGGGCGACGGTCCCTGAAAATCTAGTGGAAGGTGGGGTGATGGGAGCTGGGGAGGGGGTAGAGCAGCAACCAAATGATGGACCTACCCCCCAAGGAGATGGAGATGGGGTCAGGTTGAAGACTGCTTTCTACCACGTTACAGCAGTATCTGGGCGACTGGAGGGAGAAGGTAGGGGTGGGCGCCGGTTGCGGCCACGGAACCTCTAATCCGCCATCCGTCCGCCAGATTAGCGGATTGGAGAAAATCAATCCGCATCCATCCGCCAATTCGGCGGATGTGGATTGAGCGGATTGGCGGATGGATGCGAATCGATTTGGCGGTTTGAAATTTTATAAATTTTCAACATAATTCAACTTGTGCACTTCCTCAAAAAAAAGAAAGTACTACAGTCAACGACTTAAAAATTTATTACAATTACTGCATGCCTCATCCAAAGAAAAAAAGTTTGAAACTTTAGAATATCACAATCATTGCATGCCTCATCCACATATTACAATCATAGCATGCCTCATCCACATAAAATATTATAATCTGTGGTTCTTAAAATATAAAAACAATTCAAACCACCAAAACCATAAACAGAGCAATAGTAGAGATTGTATGTCTCTGTATTGTTACATTTATATATGTTTTTGAAAACAAAAACCAACCAGCATATATCATGTTTTCTATTTATTACTTTTAGAGTTAGATTTAAAAACCAAAAAGTATAGATAAATAATACGTTTATTTTTTTCAATTCAAAAAATATATTCAAGTTGAAAACTTTTTTTTAAGAGAATATTTGAACTCTTTTTCAATTGAAAACACAAATAAAATATTTAAACAAATTGAAAACACAAAGTCTTATAAATTACTAAGGGTGCTCGCGGTTTGGCAGTTCGGTTGCGGCCAAAGGAACCTCAAATCCGCCATCCGTCTGCCAAATTGGCGGATTAGAGAAAATCAATCCGCAATCGTCCGCTCGTCATCACGTATCCGTCCAAAATGTGGCGGATCGGTTCGGTTCGGTCGGTTTTGGCGGATCGGTATATCCGCTGTTCACCCCTAGGAGAAGGAGGCCCAGCCAGGACTGCTGCCGACTGGCTCTTAGGCGTGGTAGAAGATGTGGCAGTGCGCTCGATGGCCAGTTTCACTGAGGCCGAACTGCTAAGGGGGCTGTGCTCAGCTCAGATGGAGGCAACTGCCTTAGCAGGAGACCTGCTAAACAAGGCTGCGGCTGCTCAAGGCGAAATGAGGCCATTGATGGTAAAGTTGGAGGAGACGAAGGCCCAACTTGAAAGTTTGAGGGGGGAGGCTACAGGTTGGTGGAAGGCCGCGTGAAGTGCATGTGGTAGGGGGTTGGAAGAGGCTCAGAAGGCCAAAAAGATGGGGGTGTTAGCGGTGGTGCAGGGCAATGTTGCCGACCATGCCCAGGCTGAGCTGCTCGCTGCCAAGTTGGAGCTGGAGGATGAACGTCGCAAGGTAGTGTCGCTCGAGTTCCAATTGAGGAGTGACCAGAAGAAGCTGGAAGAGGCGCAGAAGGCCTGCGCCGTCGCCAACGACCGGTGGGACGAGGCCATGACCTGCAATGAGGATTTGCGGGTCCAGGCGATCAAGGAAAAAGATGAAGCAGATTCGAAGATCGCTGGGTTGGAGAAGGAGTTGGCAGACGAGCTTACCAAGGTGGTGGCAGAGAAAGCGGGGCTGGAGAAGGAGTTGGAGGAAGAAAAACCAAGGCAGCCTCTAAAAGGGCAGCATACCCCGACTTATGCGTCGCAGCAGTAGAGCAGTTCAAGGGGTCTGCTGACTTCTAGATGGCGATCGATGCTGCGATCGCCTGTAACTTGGCAAGGGAGGCGTCTGGGAGGCTGGCCCGTCGGGAGCAGGAGTGAAGAAGAAGTAATCCAGAGCTTCCAGCGGTCAGACTTCTACAAACATGAAATGGCTGAGTTCTGGGACAGTGGCTGGAAGATGTTTAAGCGTAAAGCAGAAGAGCTGTTCCCATAATTGGACTTCAGCAGTGTGAAGATTGATGAAGATGACGTGGCCCAGACCCCCTTAGATGAGAGTGTTGAAGAAGAAGACCTCGTTTCAAGTTAAGAGGAATGAATGGTGCAGACAAAATTTGTACTCAAAGTTGTGGTTGTTTTGTTTTGTTCTTTTTTTTTTTTTTTGGAATTTCTATAATAGACTTATGTATAATTTGTGAATGAATAAAATTATGAGTTGTGTTTGTGTTTGTATGCTGTTGTCTGTATTGTTTGAGGGTCTGCAAAGAATGAAAGTGGTGACTTACACAGGGCTTGTGTATAAATTACTGTGAAGTTTAAAATGTAAGAAAACCTCAACGCAGAGTGAAGTTTAAAATGTAAGAAAACCTCAACGCAGAGTGAAGTTTAAAATGTAAGAAAACTTCAACATAGAGTGAAGTTTAAAATGTAAGAAAGCCTCAACGCAGAGTGAAGTTTAAAATGTAAGAATGTTAAAAACGTGAAGTTATGAATGACAACCCAGCAAGGAGCCAGTCTGACCTGAAAAACGTTAAACTGGAATTTGACTAAGTATGGCAACTATGCCACAATCATGAAGTTGCAAGAATGGCCTTGGTCGAGCGCTTCATTGGTGCTCAGTTCGAGTTGGGCCATGATTAACTCGGTCAGGCTGTCTCTTCAAGTAACTTAGTCTGGATGAGCTCTTCATGCTCAACCTGGCTGAGGCTTTAAGTGACTCAGTCTGGCTGAGGCTTGTCGTGCTCAGTCTAGCTGAGGCTTTAAGAGACTCAGTCTGGCTGAGCTCTTCATGCTCAGTTTGGCTGAGGCTTGTCGTGCTCAGTCTGCTGAGGCTTTAAGTGACTCAGTCTGGCTGAGGTCTTCATGCTCAGTTTGGCTGAGGCTTGTCGTGCTCAGTCTGGCTGAGGCTTGTCGTGCTCAGTCTGGCTGAGGCTTTAAGTGACTCAGTCTGGCTGAGGTCTTCATGCTCAGTCTGGCTGAGGCTTGTCGTGCTCAGTCTAGCTGAGGCTTTAAGTGACCCAATCTGGCTGAGCTCTTCATGCTCAGTCTGACTGAGGTTTGTCGTGCTCAGTCTGGCTGAGGCTTTAAGTGACTCAGTCTGGCTGAGTTCTTCATGCTCAGTTTGACTGAGGCTTTAAGTGACTCAGTCTGGCTGAGCTTTTCATGCTCAGCCTGGCTGAGGCTTTAAGTGACTCAGTCTGGCTGAGCTCTTTATGTTCAGTATGGCTGAGACTTGTCGTGCTCAGTCTGGTTGAGCCTTTAAGTGACTCAGTCTGGCTGACCTATTCATGCTCAGCCTGGCTGAGGTTTGTAACTGAGTGCTGCAATCAAAACATTATTGAGGTACCACACAGATAATTGAGATATAAGATTGTTGTCGTGTAAAGTGTAGTCCACTTGATCAGAAATTTACATCACGTGAGAGAAGAAGAAGAACATCCAAGTGTGTAAATTGCCAAAAAGGAAAATACAATAACTAATCAATACAAAAATAAGAATTTATTGAAAATATCGCTTCAAGTGTTCGGCGTTCCACGGATGGGGGAGGTCTCGGCCTTCCATGTCCTGAAGTCGGTAAGTGCCTGGACGAGGTCTGGCTTTGACAACGTAAGGTCCTTTCCACTTGGCTGCCAATTTGCCCTTAGCCGGATTTTTGGTGGGAAGGGTTACTTCGCGCAAAACAAGGTCCTCCACGGTGAATTCCCTTGGTCGGACTTTGCGGTTGTAATGTGTTCTCATTTTCTGTTGGTATGAGGCCCATCTGACAGCAGTGGTTTCTCGGAGCTCTTCGATTAGGTCTAGGTCTGCCCGGTACAGCTTCTCAGTTAGTTCCGGTTTCGGATGTAGAATTCTTGGGGTAGGCAGACCGATTTCCACTGGGATGACCGCTTTAGCGCCGTATGTTAAGCGAAAAGGGGTCTCCCCAGTAGGGGTGCGAGCGGTAGTGCGGTAGGCCCAAAGTACATTCGGTAATTCCTCAGCTCAAAGTCCCTTAGCAGCTTTCAGCTTAGTCTTGATGATCTTGAGAAGAGAACGGTTGGTAACCTTAACTTGGCCATTGGCTTGGGATGACCTGGGAAAGAGAAACATGGTTGGATTTGAAGTTCTGCACAGAATTTTCTGAACTTGGCATTGTCGAATTGTTTGCCGTTGTCGGAGACGATGGCTTGGGAAATGCCAAATCTGCATACGATCGACTGCCAGATGAATCTGGTTGTGTTCTGCTCGGTAATTATGGCAAGGGGTTCGGCCTCCACCCATTTAGTGAAGTAGTCAATGGCGACAATGGCGAATTTGATTTGGCCTCGGCCAGTGGGCAATGGGCCAACTAGGTCGATCTCCCATTTGGCGAATGGGTAGAGACTGCAAAGTGTGATCAATTCTATAGGAGGAGCATGGGAGATGTTGGCAAAACGCTGGCACTTATCACATTTGAGCACGAAGTCAGTTGCATCTTGATTGAGAGTAGGCCAGAAATAACCAGTGCGAAGTATTTTGTGGGCTAGAGACCGGGCGCCTGAATGATTACCACAGATACCCTCATGGATTTCCCTCATCACGTAGGTTGCTTGAGAAGGATTGAGGCATCTGAGGTATGAGCGTGAAAAACCATGTTTGTATAAGAGGCCACTAACAAAGATGTAGTTGGACGACCAGGCCCTGATTTTAGCGGCCTCTTGTTTGTCGGCTGGCAGTTCCCCCGTTGTCAGAAATAGAGAGATGTCGGCCGCCCAAGGAATAGGTTCATTTTGGAGAAAGTAGACTTGCTACTGGTCTGGGGAAATGGCAGGGTGGGCCAGGTACTCGAGGCGGACACCGTGGCTGAGGTCTGACTGGTCTGCCGAAGCCAACTGAGCCATTTCATCTGCCTTGGAGTTTTTCGTTTGAGGGATGCGCTTGATGTGGAAATTATTGAAGAGGCGAGCAAGAGGGAGTGTAATATCCCTATAAGCCCGCATTGTGTCATCCTTGGCATCGAATTCCCTCGTGATCTGTCCGACAATGAGTTGGGAATCGCTGAACACTTGGATATGGCTGACACCAATGTCTTTGGCGAGGCGAAGACCTACAATCAATGCCTCATATTCAGCTTCATTATTGCTTCGTCAAACAAAAAGCGGAGAGCACATTTGAAATAACCCCCCTCTAGGGCGGTGAGGATGAGACCAGCCCCACTGCTTTCTTTGCGGGATGATCCATCGACGTTGAGGGTCCAAGAGTGGGGGTCTTCTGGTTCGGTAGGGGTTGGTGGGGGTGGAGAAGCTGTGGTTGGGGTGGGATTAGTGAATTCCAAGATGAAATCGGCAACAGCCTGCCCCTTAATCGCTGTCCGAGGCCGGTAGGAGATATCAAACTGGCTGAGTTCGACCGACTATTGCGTAAGTTTGCCGAAAAGCTCTGGTTATTGCATGATCTTTTTCAATGGTTGGTCAGTGAGGACCACTATGGAATGGGCTTGGAAGTAAGGACAGAGTCGTCTGGAGGCGGTGACCAAGGCCAAGGACATTTTTTCTAACAATGGGTAATTCTGTTCCGCTCCCTTGAGAGCCCGACTGATGTAGTAGACCAGCCGTTGGACAGAGCTATCTTCCCTGATGAGAGCTGTACTGACTGCGGTGTTTGACACGACTAAATAGAGGAACAGGGGTTCGCCCGTGATTGCCTGAGAAAGGAGGAGGGGTTGGCCATGCACTGTTTCAATTGTTGAAAGACCTCTTCGGATTCGGCCGTCCACTCAAAAGTTTGTCGAAAAACTTTGAAGAAAGGGAGGCACTTGTCCGTTGCGCGAGAAATGAAGCGGTTGAGGGCGGCAACTCGGCCAGTAAGCCTCTGAACCTCTTTAACCGTTCTGGGTGACTGCATTTCAATCAAGGCCTTGATCTTTTTGGGGTTAGCTTCGATGCCCCGCTGACTGACCATAAAACCCAAAAAATTTCCAGATCCTATGCCGAAGGCGCATTTCTCCGGATTGAGCTTCATTTGGTACTTTCATAGGGTGGCGAAGGTCTCTCGCAGGTCGGCCAGATGATCAGTGGAGAGCTTGCTCTTGACTAGCATGTCGTCGACATATACTTCCATGTTCCGACCTATCTGATGATGAAAGACAGCATTGACCAACCGTTGGTAGGTGGCCCCAGCATTTTTCAACCCAAATGGCATCACACGGTAATGGTAGGTACCTCGATCGGTGATGAAGGATGTGTGTTCCCGATCAGACGGGTGCATCAGAATTTGGTTGTACCCAGAGAAGGCATCCATGAAGCTGAGCATTTGATGATCGGCCGTGGCGTTAACCAGCAGATCTATGTGAGGAAGGGGATAGTTGTCTTTGGGACAAGCTCGGTTGAGGTCGGAGTAGTCGACACAGAGTCGCCATTTACCATTGTTCTTACGGACCAGGACCACGTTTGACAACCATCTAGGGTAGTCCGCGTTCTTGATGAATTGTGCCTCAAGGAGCTTATCTACTTCCGCAGCAATGAGGGTGTTGCGCTCTGAATGAAAGATGCGCTGCTTCTGGCGGAAGGGTCGGAAATGGGGTTTAATGCTGAGGCGATGGGTTATGAAGGAGGGGTCGATACCCGGCATATCGGAGTGGGTCCAAGCAAATACATCTTTGTGTTCGATCAGGGGGGCGATAAGGTTGGCTTTGGCCAGGGCGAATAGTTGGCTGCTGATCTTGGCAGTTTTTGCTGGGTTAGTGGGATCGATGAGGACCTCGACAAGTTCTTCCACTAGTTCCCCCCTAACCAGCTCATCCTCGTCTCTGACGTCGAGTCCTTCAATGATCATAGCCTCCTTCAGCTTGACTTCTTTAAGTGAGGCGACATAGTATTCTCTGGCCACGGTTTGCTCTCCCCTCACTGCCCCGACCTCAAGATCAGTGGGGAACTTGATGGCAATGTGGTAAGTGGATGTGATAGCTTGAAAAGCATTTAGGGCGGTGCGACCAAGGATGATGTTCTAGGCAGAGGGCCAATCAACAACAAGGAAGGCGAGCAACTTTATGGTCTGTCGCAGGTACTCGCCGATTGTGATGGAAAGATCGATGGAGCTGATGGAGGTCACCCAGTCACCAGTGAAACCGACCAAAGAGGTTTGAAGAGGAGACAGACTTTCTTCCCCGATCTTGAGCTGGCGGAAGCAATTGAGGAAGATGATGTCTGAAGAACTGCCGTTGTCGACGAGAACCCGTCTAACCTTGTAATTGGAGAAGAGGGCGGAAATGACGAGAGGGTCGTCATGGGGGTAATGGATGCCTGTGCAGTCGGCGTCCGTAAAAGTGATAGGCTCGGTCCACTGCCTGGGCTGTTTGGAGGGTCAGTCCAATGTGGCAACTTCTTTGTCTAAGCCTTGCCTTATTTTTCTGAGTTCTGCCCGCTGAGCCGAGCGGGATGGTCCTCCACAAGCAAGCCCGCCGGAAATAACTCTGATTTCTCCAATAGGTGGGGCGGGGTTACCTTGTGCCCGAGGTTGCTATGGAGGGTGATCATGACCTTGGTTAGGTTGTGCTGGTTGTCAGGGAGGGGTGCGTCGGCGGTTGTTTCTGATGGGTTCAGTCTGTTGCCTCTACTGAGGGCGAGTATCCATGAATCAACTGAGACGTCCTTGTCGAATCAAGCCATCGACATGATCTTTGAGGTTAACACACTCCTCGGTATTGTGGCTGTGGTCCTGATGAAAATGACAATATTTGGACTGGTCTCTCCGATTGGAAGCAGTCCGTGATGGTTGGGGCCATTTTAGGGGGTAGTCTCGCTAGATCTGATTGAGGACTTGTTCCATGGGGGAATTGAGGAGTGTGTATCGCTTGAACCGGCCGAGCGGTCGGGCTGGTGCCAACCGGTCGGCTCGGGGGGGTCGATCGGTTTACTGACTTGTTGGGTTATTATACTGGGTATTTCTGGTTTCTGCATCCTTTCTCTTCTCTCTGGGGGTCGGGTTTTTGGCTATAGGATCTTGTCGGGCGGCTAGGGAATCTTTGGCGTTCATGTATTTTTGAGCTTTGGAGAGTAGGGTTGCCATGGAGGTTGGGGGGTTTTTAGAGAGGGAGAAAAGGAAGTCAGACGATCGTAGACCGGCCATGAAAGCCGTAAGGATGACCTTGTCATCATTTTCCGCTACCTGCAAGGCTTCGGTGTTGAAGCGGGTAACGAAACTGCACAGCGACTCCCCCTCGGTCTGACGGATGTTGAGGAGCTGGGTTGCCGGACGTCGCTGGTACTGGGATCCAATGAAATAGCTGAGGAAGGAGTCACTAAGGTGCTGGAAATGTGGAGACAGAGTCTGCTGGCAATTGACTAAACCAAAGTCGAGCTGACCCCTTGAGTGTCACGGGGAAAGCCCGACACATGATTTCGTCAGGGAATGCATGGAGGATCATGAGGGTTCTGTAGGTCTCTAAGTGGTCGACTGGATCCATCGTACCGTCAAAAGAGTCGATGGAGGGCATTTTGAACTTGGGGGGTAGAGGTTTGTCCCGGATGGAGGCAACGAATGGTGAGTTGGCTGTGGTGGAGGGTTTATGCTGTATGTTCTGTATGACTCCTTGGAGTTGGAGCTTCATGGCTCGGAGTTCTGCATCCCAGAGAGGAATGTTGTCACCACCGGAGGGCTGCGGGGGCTGGACGCTGCTGGCCTCTCCTTCAGGGGTTGGTGCCAGGACCGATAGATGCGGGGCTCAGGATGGTGGATTTATATCTGGGAGAGGGGGTCGCAAGCCTTCCAAGTTGGGTGGATAGGGCTGTAGGATAGTATGGCTGGGGGCTCGTTCTTGGTTGGGTGGAATATCTAGAGGTGGTGGAGGAGGCATAGGAGGGTTTCTTTGGAGTAGAGCATTAATCAAAGCTTGGTTCTGCTCGGCCAGGTGGTTAATGCTGTTGGTGAGCTTGGTGAAATACTGTGGTGGGTTATTTGGATTGGGAGGGTCAGCTTGATGATCGGGAACATTGGGGTGAGAAGCTATGGATCTAGTTGTGACCATCCACCTTCACAAGTGGTAGGAGGGGGTTATTGGGAGAGGGTCTCCGGCGACAATGAGCACAACTGGCGTACGGAACAAAAGCCTTTCTCACAGACGACGCCAACTGATGATGCAATTCGTTCCAGGTGGAACGGGTCGGACTGATCTACGCTCCTCAAGCCTATGTCTGAAGAACCAAGCCCATCAGAAGACCTGCACAAGAGTTCAATGGAGAATGGGGAGTCCCCCAACGAACCCTCCAACGAGCAAGTTAGAGAGAAGTGGAATGTGTAGATAGATTAGAGATAGAAAAGCTTAACCTTCTTTCTGTCTTCGACGTCTGCTTATATCCTCTAGTAATCATTTCGTTGTCCTTTCTGACCTGTCACCTTGGCCGAAAGTCTATGCTCTAGCTTATCTTGTTCATGGTGAAGGCGTTCTGTCCCGACGGAGAAGGGTTATCACAATAAATACTGTAAGGGGATTCATTAATGGCGATGTACAGTGGCAATAACTTTGCAGATCTTTGTCTGCTTATGTGGCTTGCCCTTCTTTTGCCAGGTGTCTTGATGTCATTGGTTTTTATTGCTATATGGGGCTTCAGCAATGCTGGAGTTTAGTATTTGAGTTATGTATTGAGCTCTAAATGGTGGGCTGTAGTCTAAATGAGCTTACCCATGTCAACAGCAATTAACAACTAAAAAAAAATTCTTAAAAAAAAACACAGATCAGTTCATTCACCCACAGATCATCACACCACAAATTCATCATCATCATACCACAGATTCATCATCATTAACAACAACAACTAAATCCTAAATAACAACAAGAAATACGAAAAAAAAAAAAAAAAAACTCAGATCTGATGTTCCATTTTCAAAGTGGGCCAGCAATCTGCAAGACTTCTCATTTTTCAACTTTCTCTTTCTTTTTCAATCTAGATTTCTACACAAAAAAAATAAAATAATAATAACAATAATTCAGATCAAATTACACATTAACAACAACTATAGGAGGGTATGTTTGTCATTTTGTAAGGAAATCATTGTCCCAATATGAATTATCTCATCTCTCCTGGAACAAAACTATCATATATGCGGGATAAAGGGTTCTGGAATAAGTTATCTTGAGTCATAAACAATGAAGAAATGCAGAATAATTTTATCCCATGATAAATAATCTTACCGTGCTTTTTATTTGCAAATCAAACAAAAAATTCAACTAGATTTTAGAGAAAATTTGGGCTTTCATGACAAGCTTTGATATAAGACGCGAGTGAATTGATCACCTCAGATTTTAAATGAGATAAAATTTCTTGACAACTTTTGAATATTTGGTCATTTAACATAATGAATAAAGCATCAATTGGGTAAAATAATGGTCCATGGGTGAGACGCATTTAAAATTTATAGTTTTGTTAAAAGAATTTTATTGTAAAGATACAAAATGCAATTGCAATCCTATAGTAATTGGTTTTAAACCAATCAATGGTATAAGAAGACATTCTTGTTGGTAAAATTTTATTTGCAAACACACAAAACCAACTTAAAAAATTTAATTAACTTTTGTGAGCTTATTTTGAGTTTTTTTCCTCTTCAAATTGACGAAGTAAATAAGTTGAAAAACATGAAAAGATTGATAATTTCTATCCGGAATTTATATAGTTGTTAGATTATGATTGTCTACACATATTTTTCTCCAAATTGTAAATAATCTCCTGTCAATTAAACAAAATAAGTAATTTGTTTTACTTTGCATGTGAACATTGTACAACCCTTGTGCAGTTCAAATTAGGCAAAATAACTCATATTTTGTTCATGGAAAATATTATGGTATACACTCTTTAACTGTGTTATAAATAAAGAAAAAAATGGTATAGTTTCATTTTTTTTTGAGTCATAACTAAAAAAATAAAAAAAATGTCATAACCAAAGACAACATGAACCATAATTAAATAATATAATAACTACAAAAGAAAAATAATTATAATTAAAAATAATAATATAACTAAATGTGCATATAATGCACCCCTTTAAAGAGTATGTATGTTAAAATTTATCTTTGTTCATATATTATGGAGAGGGAAAATGCTATGCACCCCAAATAATTTACCAAATTTTTTTTCCAAACCTCTCACATGTGTGTGGGTCCCACACCCATGTGAGAGGTTTGGTAGAAAATTTGGTAAATTATTTGGGGTCTCTAATATTACTCTTATAAAGAGTAGTTAAGGGTACATAATGATAGGATGGCAATTTGAATCCGGCCTGACGGGGACCCGGCCCCTCGACCCCGATTGGAATGATTTTTTTCCTCAAAGTACCCCTGACGGGCCAGGGATGGTATTCGAAAATGAATCCCCAAAATATTTCGGGCTAGGGACAGTAATATGTTTTCCGTCCCCGTCCCCAACCCGTCTTCGCCCCCATTTCCCCCCAATGTGAAATTACTATTATACCCCTACATATATATATAAACCAAACCCTAAAACACATACATAACCTCACACCACCTCTTATCTCTCTCGGTTTCTCTTTCTTTCTTTCTTTCTCTCTCTCTCTCTCTCTCTCTCTTCGCAACTCTTCTCCCCTCCTTCTATCACCCGTTGCTCCACTATCGCCTCCACCATTCGACGACGAGAGTCAATCGCAACTTCTCTCCCATTCCTCTCTCACCGATGCTCCACCACCGCATCCGCCATTCGATGATAAGAGTTAAGTTTAGATCTGGAAGATTTGGTTGCGGTGGTCGAAGATCGGGGATGTCCTCGTTTTGTCCTCACCCCCCTCTGTCCCTCAAAACTCACCTTCACTTCTCTGTCCAAGTCCGAGAAGACGACGTTGATAAAGGCAAATCCAAGCCCATCTCATCAAGAACACCCTAATTTTCATTACAATTAGTTAAAAAATCGCAGATCTATCTCTTTTTTTTAAATAGTTTTGATTTTTAGGGTTTGGGAAATGATGACACATTGTGAAATTGTTTATTCTTTGTGCAATTTCAAGTTGAATTTGGGGATTTTGTAGGAATTTGATAGATTAGAGCTTTTAGACTCGTTTTTTTTTTGTTGATAATGATTAGGGGTGAGCATGGTCCGGATTGGACCGGATTGGGGTAAAAGTAGGACCAATCCGTTATCTACGGTTCCTGAAAAATTAGAACCAATCCAATCCGTTTAAATCATGGAACCAATCCGAACCAATCTATTTAAATACGGATTGGATCGGTTTAGGACCACGGATTCACATAATTAAATAACAAAAATATATATTTATATATAACACTTTAATTTCATAAAAATATAAATATAGCGCTATATCAGTTCCATAATAGCAACATGTTTTTCTATAATATTGGCATACTGTTCTTGAATTTAAACAACCGTAAGAAAATACAAACAAAAGTAATAAAATAAGATATTATATGGTTTTAGGTTTGAGTTTAGATTTTATATAGAATAAGAGAAGATATTATGGGGGAGGATGTATAATAAAAATATAGACTATTTGTATACGGTCCGGATCGGTTCCAATCCGGAACCGTGGGGTTCAATCCGGAACCAATCCGTGGACTACGGATTTTTAATTTTTCAATCCGGAACCGAACCGCGGATTCAAAAAATCAATCCAAACCTATCGGATTGGACTGGACTGGATCGGATTACGGATTTCACGGATTCCTTGCTCAGCCCTATGATTGTTAATGATGATGATGATGATGAAACATGCTGAAATAGATTATTATTTATTTATTTATTCTTTTTTCTTGTGTTGAACAAAATTCAAAATTCAAAAAAAAAAGGGTCGGGGATATTTCTGGGTTGGGGAAACCTGATCCCCCGACCTCGATTTGAGCGATTTTTTCCCAAAAAATATCTCCAACGAGGCGGGAATGGTATTCAAAAATTAATCCCCGATTAGTTTCGGGCCGAGGATGGGGATAAGTGTCACAGCCCCATATCTGGCCCGTCCTCGTCCTCGTCTCCGTTTGTTCCCGAAATAAAATTACTATTTTACCCATATATATATATATATATATATATAAACCAAACCCTCATCCTCATCTCACTTGAAGCTCTCTGTCTTTGTCTCTCTCTTCCTTTTATTCTCTCTTTCACTCTCGCACCTATCTTCCTCCTCAGCGCCACCGCCACTGTCCGCGACGCCGATCGTCCTCCTTTGTCGTCTATCACCTTCGTCATCGCAATCACAGTCACCCATCTCCTTCGTCGTCGATTGTCCACTCTCATTTGTCGCAGTCACCGTCATCATCCTCTGTTGTCCATCGCCACCGATCTCCTCTGTCATTCGTTGCAGTCACCATCGCTTCATCCGATCTTCTCAATCGTCCATTGCTGCCGATCATCCACTCTCTCTCATAGATACACAGATCTCAGATCTGTTTGTGTATGTATGTATGTATGTATGTATGTATGTATATATGTATGTGTGTGTGTCAGATTGTCCATTTTTTTTTATGTTGATATTGAAAATGTATACATGTATGTGTATTAGTGTAAGATCGTCCACTCTCTATCACAGGTACACGTTTGTAAGATTGTCCATTTTTTTGTTTATTTGTTTTGGTAATGGATCTATTGATGATTTTGTTGATGCTAATGTTGATGTTGAAAATGAAACAATTAAGGATGATGATGATGATATTGTTGTTGATGGTGTTGTTCAAATAGATTTGGGCTGGGAAATTTTCGGAGTCGCGAAAAACTGATCCCCATTAAGGGGGCTGGGACGGGGACGGTGATAGGTTCCTCGTCGGGGATCGAGGCCGGGGACGGGGAGATTTTCACAATCGGGGACAGGGAGTGTGATCCCAAGCCCTGCCCCAGTCCGTTGCCATTCCTAGAGCGAGGTGATGGGTTCCCTGCTAGGGATCGGGGACAAGAACGAGAATTTTTTTACCTTCAGGGATTGAGAACGAGAAGTGTAATCCCTAATCCTGTCCCAGCCGTTGTCATTCTTACGTAATGGTGTCTACTTGTGTAATAATTGTTTTTCCTTTTAGAAACAAAACATCAAATGATTTGAGTTGGGCCTCCAAAAGGCAGTGTGGAACTTTTATGCATCATTTCAAAGGAGAGAAAGAAAGAACAAAAACAATATTAAAGATGGAATAAGTGCACATTAGTAAATTACTGCACATTAGTAAATTATTGTTGTTTCATCGATAGTGAATTGATAAAGTAAGATAATTGCAAGTTAACTTTATACTAAAAAACGGTTTTGTAGTTTTTAAAAGCGAACAATTTCTCCCAGTTGAAAATTGGACAATATTTTCATTTATATATGATTAATAAATTTCTATATATGAATACGATGTCAGATGTTATATAAATTAAAGGAGCCTAGAATAATTATATTAAATTTGTAGAACTTTATGAACAATTAATAATTTATTCCAAATAAAATATATATTGTATATTAATTATTGATCAGAACCGACTCACGAGCTAACATTTCTGGTGGCCCAAGCCCGAAATTGTGCGATCATTTTGTTGACTATGACCTAAAACATTAAAGAAAAATTATAGGAGTGGGTAGATTTTGATTTTGATTTGATTCGTAGGTGTGTATTATAAAATTCTCTTTATTATTTTATGTGTTTGATTTTAATATTTTGAATTTATTTTTTTTTAAATTGAGTTTTTTTTTAATATTTTATTTTTATTTTTAGTGGATATTTTTAAAATTTTAAGCATTTTTTTTAAATTTTTTCAGATGCACCTAAAAAGTAAAATATTTGTAGAAAAATATTTTAAAAAATTGATAAATACACAAGAATACGAAAATTGTATTGAATTCTCATATTTTTAAAAAAATATTTTTGGCATTTAGTGAATTTTTTAAAAATTTTATTTTACTAATATTATACTTTTTAAATGTATTTATGTTAGGTATATCTAAAAATTAAAAAAAGTTGTTTAGAATATTTACAAATAATAATAATAATAATAAAAACAAAAAAAAAATGAAAAATAAAAAATTAATTTTCTAAAACGTGAATCCTAAAAATTCAAACCAAACAAGCTCCTTCTTATTTTAAGTTTAACTACTTGGATTTGTCAACTCACTTGATAGGGATGGAGTGTCATACTTGCAATACTTAGAGCATCTCTAATGGTGTATCAAAATTTTCATTAAATTTAAATAGAAATTTCGTTTGATATTAAGTGCTCCAACAAAGGTTTTTGAAGATTCATCAAAACACTGGTCAACAGGGCGGATGTGTCAGCCAGTTGATCGAGTAGTGTAAATTTTCACAATTTTTTGCCTTGCGGTGGTTATCTGAGGGTCGACTGGGCGGATGGCTGGCGGGGTCAACTGGCTAGTGTAATTTTTTTACAAATTTTTGCCTTGAGATGGTCATCCAGGAGACATCTAGAGAGACATTCAGGGGGTATCTGGTGGCGAAAATCAAACAGGGTATGAATAATGATTTGATGAAAAGCATATTGGTCCTTAGTTTGATGAAAAAAAAGTGAAATCCTAGATTTGATACCTATTTGATGAAATTGTTGGAGCAAGAAAAGTAGCCATCTTTCATCAAATTCAAATTTGATGATAGATTTGAGTAACCATCAGAGATAGTCTCATAGGAGTAAAACCTTCTTTTCAACTTATTTTAATGGTCATGTTAATCCATATAATTTCAATTTGCACAATTTTTGTAAGGCTTTGTTTGGAATGTGGGTTTGTTTTTTGTTTTTTTGTTTTTTTAGTTATTTTAGACTGGAGCTAAAAAATCTCATTTATGATGGACTTTTTGATTTTTTTGACTTTTGTGAGAGAAAAAATGTAATTATTATAATTTAGATGTGACATTTTTTAACTTAAGACTAAAAACTTTATTATCTTTTTGTGATTATTTTAGTCCCAACCTACCAAACCAGTGCTTAGTTTTTGTGGTTTGGATTTTGCTTATGTGGTGATTTTTTGATTTTTTATAAAATATATATATAAATAAATAAATGATGTGATAAAACAAGCAAATAAACTATTTATTTAGATTACCGATCAAAAAAAACTATTTATTTAGATTATTGTCAAATCTCCCCAAGTTTATCTCTTTTAAGTTTTACAGTGTAGTTTAAACCAGTCATTAAGGGCTTCTTCGTTTTCTTTTTAAATTAAAATTTTGAAATTATGCGTTTGACCATTATTTAATGCACATTTTAAGCAGTAAGAGCATCTCCAACGCTTAACTTCTTTTTTCATCAAATCTGATGAAAAAAATGACGATTTTTTCAATTTGATACGAGGCGCTCCAACGGTGAGCATCAAAGCAGAATTGGGGAAGTGGTCGACCGGTTTGGGCAATTTTTTTTTTTTTACCTGTTTGAACCTTTTTTGACCGGTTTGAACCTAGTTATTTCAAAGGGGTCAACCGGCCGGGCAACCGGTTGGTTGACCGGTGTACCACTTTCAACGATCAGTAACAGTGATTTGGTAAAATCTGTGTCTTGGTCTCAGTTTGATGTTTTGTTTGCTGAATTCTCATTTTGATATGACTTTGGTGCAACGGTTGGAGCTTGAAAAAGTAAATTTTTCATCAAAATTTGGATTTGATGCTGGGTTTGGTTCACCGTTGGAGATGGTATAAATAAACTAAAAATTACTAATCACCATATTGAAAATGCTAATAACAATCCTTTAGTTGTCATAATCATTGGAGAATATGTAAGAGCATCCACACCAACCTCTTTAAATTTTTAGTCAAATTAAAATTATTTTGTTATTTTAGCTAGTCACTTTTTAGCACCTACTGTATCAAACTCTCTATTCTAACTTATTTTTATTAAATATTATTTTCTTATTGTGTTTGTTAGTCTTTATTTGTTTATTAAATTGATAAGTTACTAGCCAAACAATTCTTAAAAAAAGTAAAAAATAAATAAATAAATAAAATTTGCCATTGACCGGTTGACTGGCCGGACGTCCGGCTGGACTTTCGGGCGGACATCCGGTAACACACAAGTAGCGATGAGCAGTGCCTCGCTTGTTCTAACAAGTTACTGTAGTTATCGTAAATTTTGACGAGTTGCAAACAAGTTTGATGTAGTTGATTTTTTAAAATTTATTAGTTAAAAAATGATTTGGAAGAGTTTGATGAGAATGCTCTAAAATAATATATTAAAATGTGTAAGGATGTATAAAAAAGTTGAAATATGTAAAAATTGTATTAACATATATTTTCATTTTGTGTTCTTGATGACAACTCAATGACTCTCATTAACATGTCCCTTATCATAAGGTTACAAGATTAGTACTTTTAACTTCCATTTATAAATGATCAACTTTTAATTTTGAATAATTTACATACTAACTTAAGTTTTTAGCTTGTTTTTGTGAACCTGTTTTCAAATTTGAGTTAATTTTTTTAAATATATTTTAATTCCGTTTAGATTAGATGATGCTAAAAATTAAATAAATTTTGAAAAAATTCCGTTAAATACAAAAAAAAAAAAAACTATTTTATGCCTAAAAAGCCCAAAATTAATGGATTTTTAGTTTAATCGAAGCTAAAAGATAGAAGGTTAAAATTTAAACATAAAAATCATAAAAAAATATTAAAACGACTGTGAATTTTAATGAGTTTTAAAATGTATTAAAAATTAATTTATTTATTAACAAGCTGAACTCAAATAAACTTTTAACGAATCAAATACAAGTCAAACTCAAATTGTTTATTTTGTTTATCACCCTTAACTAGGGTTGTAGAAATTGAAAGTATATGAACTGAAATTATACTCGCTCTGTCTCAAAATGTTAGTCTTTTATTCTATTTTTCATTATTTCAAAATATTAGTCTATTTTTAAAAATTAAAGATTAAAATAATATGAAAATCTTATTTTACCATTCTTTTAAATTCATTAACAACACAAAAAATATAATTATGACAATTAATATATTTTTTAAAAATATATTATCAAAGGATAATTTAAAAAAAATAATTTTTTATAATGTAATAATTATACTATTAATTTTTTTTAAAAAAATTGTTATTTTGAAACGGATGGAGCACAAGTAATTAACCCAACAGAAAAAATTAAAAAACAAAGAAAGAAATTGGGGTGAGCATGGTCCGGATTGGACTGGATTGAGGTAAAACCAAGACCAATCCGTTATCTACGGTTCCTGAAAAATTGGAACCAATCCAATCCGTTTAAATCATGGAACCAATCCAAACAAATCCATTTAAATACGGATTGGATCGGTTTAGGACCACGGATCCACATAATTAAATAACAAAAAATATATATATATATAACACTTTAATTTCAAAAAAATATAAATATAGCGTTATATTAGTTTCACAATAGCAATATGTTTTTCTATAATAGAGACACACTATTCTAGAATTTAAACAACTATAAGAAAACTGATTTTACCATAAGTATTTAGACCATTACAAATTAAAATTAAAAACTAACAAACAAAAGTAATAAAAGAAGATATTATACGGTTTTAGGTTTAAGTTTAGATTTTATATATAATAAGAGAAGATACTATGGGGGAGGATGTATAATAAAAATATAAACTATTTACATACGGTCCGGATCGATTCCAATCCGGAACCGTGGGATTCAATCCGGAACCAATCCGTGGACTACGAATTTTTAATTCTTCAATCCGAAATCAAACCGCGAATTCAAAAAATCAATCCAAATCTATTAAATTGAACTAGACTGAATCGGATTACGAATTTCACGAATTCTTTGCTCAACGCTAGAAAGAAAGCAGGGAGTCAATACATATCAGAGAAACATGTGATGAAAGAATTGTATTTGAATCTAGTGCCAAAAAAAAACAAAACATGAAATGGCATCCGTTGAAAAGTTCATCCTACGGCTGTTAACCAAACAATATTCAATGTGACGAATGCCAACCCAAACCCACGCTCTCAAATCCCCAACTTTAGCCTCAGAAATCTTCCAAATTACAACCCCCGCCATGCTAATAATAAACAAGCTCCAAAAAGCATATCCCAAATCTCCCAACGCAAGTTGGCACCGCCACTAGTCTGCTGGTTGGTGGTGACCACCGTGCCGGGTGGCGACGGAAAATCGGACGGCGTCGGAGGCTCGACGTAGGGCGGAGGAGGAGGCTGGTTGAGGCTCGGAGGGAGGCCGAGGCCGAGATTGACGAAGATCTGGAAGGCCATCCCTTGCTGGCACTGGATCGTATCGTCGGTGTCGGAGAAGAAGTAGTTCGTCCCTTGGCTCGTCAACGGCACGGGGATCACTATCGCCTGCCCGAACTGGTTGCTGCCTCCGCCGTAGTGGAACGTGTCGTTCGATGCGTCGTCCATGCTGCAGCTCTGGTAGGTCGTGTCGTTGATGGTTTGGACCACCGTCTGATTCGTATTTGTGTTGAATACTACACATTATCACAAATAGAGAAAAGTAAGGTCTGTTTGGTTGGCGAGAAACTAACAGAAAGGGTAGTCAATTATTGATGTTCTTAGGCATTTCGTTAAAAATGCAATTCAAATGGTTGTGAAACCTACTACTAGTTAGGATGTTTGGATTGTGAGAAAATGAGATGAAGCAACGGACTCGGAGATATAAATCAGGGCTAAGCAAAACAAAAATACTCCTATGAAAAACTGAACCTAGCAGAACAACAGAGGACTTAAAATCAATAGATTTTGTATGTTTTCATTCATTCTAACTGCAATCGAACAAATGGAAGATACATTTGACCTTGAATTGAGCAGATCATGAGAAGTAACGCAGTAAGTACAGATTAGGTAACTAAAAACTACTTAATTTTGCTTTCTATACCTGCATTTTCTCGGGAATCAAACAGAACTGATCTTAAAATCAATACGCGTTGAAATAGATCAGGAAACTTGCTCTCTCTGTACTTTTCCCCAAATTTTCTCGGTAAACAAACGACAGATCAAGCGAATGAGCAAAAAAAAAAAAAAAGTGTGGGAGCTTACTTAGATAGTCACCGAGATTGAAGGTTTGAGAGGCGGCCCAAGAAGTGTAATTAGTGGAGGAGGTGTTGGTGGTGGTGTTGAAGAACCATCCGGAGACGCCGCCGACGGTGTGGTTGGTGTATTGAGTGGCGGCGGGGGTGTCGGATGCGACGGCGGTGATTGAAAGAGCTATGACGGTTAGATATGCCATGGTCGCCATTGCCATGGCTTCTTGTTTGCCGGCCTTTGAATTTGAGTCTCTGATCTCAAAATTGAGGTGGGGTTCTACTTTGTCAAGATAGACTACAGGGTTTTATAAGATGGAAATCATGGAAGGTAGTTTCGCTTTTGCTGCGGTTAATTAATTGAATTTCTAAGTTCACATCTGTTTAACCTTAATTAATTAATTATAATCACCTTCTTGTTTTCATTTTTAAAAAAAATATTTTTCAAAAAATTTTATTTTCTTATTTTTTGTGTTTTTTTTTTTTTTGTTTTTACTGAATTTTTTAAATATTTTAAGTAATTTTTTTACTTTTTAGACACACCTAACATAAATATATTTAAAAAGTAAAAAAATTATTAAAAAAATCTTTTAAAAATTTACTAAATACCAAAAATATAAAAAAATACAAGAATTCAGTACATTTTTTATATTTTTATACATTTATTAATTTTTTAAAATATTTTTTCACAAATTTTTTACTTTTTAAATACATCTAAGTAAGGTGCATCTAAAAAAGTAAAAAAAAATGTTTAAAATTTAAAAAATATTCACTAAAAACAAAAAAACACGAAAACCAAAAAAATCAATTTTCAAAAAACTTAATCCAGAAAACTTAAACAAAAAACATTGAATGATATTCGTTTTAATAATTTAAATTATCTATTTTATGAGAAATTTTATTATACACCCTCTTATCATATATATCTCTAAGTTATGTCATTTTCTTATTTAGGTCTCGTTTGGCAAGTGGTTTTTTTAGTCAAAAAGTAAAAAAGTCACTAAAAAAATTAAAAAGCCAACAACTCATATCAAAAAGTCAAAGATTCTCTTTTCTCTCTACTTTTTGCACATCTTTTCGTAAAAAGTCAAAAATTCATCCCAAACATACTAATTTTTTTTAGCTCATATTTTAGTAAAATAGTTAAAAAGTTACTAAATTAACCTGTTCCTAAACGAGACCTTAGTTATAATTAATTTTTTTTATTTAATAATGATCTTATTTTAATTATATTTCACGAGACTTTAGTTATGCTCCAGTGTTATTATTATTATTATTATTATTATTATTATTATTATTATTTGTTGGGTGTTCAGGTTAGAAAATATGAAATCATATCATTTTCTTCTTTAATTATAGGTCTCGTTTGTTTTCAGAGGTAGAATGAAGGGAGTTTATAGTGAGGGGACTAAGTAAATTTGTGTTTATTTTGATGATAGTTGTAAGTGTAAGAATTGTTAAATTATTTTTATATAAAATAATAAAACAAATAAAAAAATATAAAAAATTAAACATTAATGTTAAAAAAAAAACTCCCAATATGTAAAAAATAAAAATAAAAATAAAATTTCTAATTCCCTAACTATTTTTCTAACACCACCTCCACCTCCACCTCCTCCATCCCAATTTCTCTTTCAACCTCCATCTTAATCTCATCTTCCATCCTAATCCGTTCCCTAACTCTACAAACAAACACAACACTAAATAACCTCACCTCTATCCTAATTCCCTCCCATCCTTTACATCCCAAAACAAACGAGGCCCTCAGGTATATACAATACACACCTTTTTAGAGGTGTACCATAGCCTTTCACTTATTTTATAAATCTTTCATAATATCATTAACAAAATTTTTGTTAAATTTAGATCAATAAAGTTTTAACTAAAATCTCACCAAACAACATAATGATCAAGCAATTGTGTTGAGGTTCTATATTTTGAAAGTTGGACTTCCTTGGAGTAAAAATAATGACAAAACAAATAAGAAAAAAGAGAGAAAGAAAAAGATGATGATGATGTAAATGATTGAATGAACAATCAAATATAAGTACATCAAGACTACTCCTATGTAGATTAGATTTACTCATTGGATAGAAAAGAAATAAAAATCAGGTCATGTATTGATTTGTTGGTCCTTTTTTACAATAGAGCCATCAATAGCAATTTATATAAAAAAAAAATGTAGGAAAAAATTTCTATTAATCATCATTTAACTACCCATATAACTTCCATTTTCTTACATTGGCATTTGTCCTCCATCTCTTGAATCTTCAAAATTTTACTTAGGGCTAGTTTGGCATGTACTAAATAAGTCAAAAAGTCAAAAAGTCACTATCTTATTTAAGTCACATCATCTTATTTAAATCACATCACCTCTCTAACACATCACATCAAACCCAACCCAAACCCACCAATAAGTCAAAAAATGCACTTTTTTAGGACATCCCAAACCAACCCTTAATTTCTCTTAACTTCTAAACCTAACATAGGATTGAGATTATTTGTTCAAAGATTCACAAGCCCATATTTGATTGCAAATGTTATTAATCAGATTATATGTACGGCTGTTTTTAATAATATATTTATTGTTAATTTTTTTTAGAGAGAAATGCGATAAAATAAAAATGTTACAATTATGGAATCGAAATAATTTATGAACGATTGAATCGTTAAAACAAGATCCGTGAAATGAAAAAATTCAACCTCGAAATCATTTCTTTAACGACAGAAGTCTCACTATCTAGATTGATGAGTGTTGCTCGGACCTGTAAAGTTCACTATATGTCTTGTTTTTATGATACAAATTGTTCATTTTATAAAATATTTTATGTATATTATTTACACAAAAAAATGTCATCAGTTCAATCTTTTGCATTTGTCACGAAAAAATAAAATAAAAATGAATATGTTTTAAAAATATACTTGTGGCATATTTTTTTAAAAATAAATGTAATAAATTATAATTATTAGTTTTTATATTATGAATGATATACCTGAACAATTTTATAAAATAAAAAATTTAAATTATCAAAACTTAAGTTGTGATAGCCTTATTAATCCGAACAAAACCCTTCCATCCAAATATATTGTAGACTAAGGGAAGCCAAAGCTTTCAGTAAAAATATCACAAATCTTGATGGATACGCATAGTTGTAGAATGAGGGAAGCCAAAGCTTTCAGTAAAAATATCACAAATCTTGATGGATATGCATAGTTGTACACTTGAGGCCAAAGTGAAAATTTTAATTGACTTTTATAATTATTTTGTAAATCAAAATCATATAACCTTTATAATTGATATGGGTAAGTCCATAAAGGATATAGCCTACCACTTGGGGCCCAATACATAATTCAAATACTAAAACCCAATGTTGCTGGAACTCAACATGGCATTAAGAACCAATGACATTTAAACACGTGGCAAGAGAAGGACAAGCCACATAAGTAGACAAAGATCCTGCAAAGTTATTGCACTGCACATCAACCATTAATGGAGTTCCTTACAGCATTTATTGCGATAACCCCTCCGCGTCGGGACAGAATGGCTTCACCATGAACAAGGTAAGCTAGAGCATAGATTTTTGGCCAAGGTGACAGGTCGGAAGGGACAACGAAATGATTAGCAGAGGATATAAGCAGGCATCGAAGATAAGGAAAATGTTAAGCTTTCTATCACTAATGTATCACTAATTTATCTTTACACTCCATCTCTCTTTCTAACTTGCTCGTCTGAGGGTTCGTTGGGGGACTTCCCGTTCCCCGTTGAACTCTTGTGCAGGTCTCTCTGTGGGCTTGGTATCTCGGGCACCGGTTTGGGAAGCGTGGATCAATTCGACCCGTTCCATCTGGAACACGCTGTATCATCAGTTGGCGCCGTTTGTGGGAATCCTGTTGCTCCGCGCGCCAGTTGTGCTCATTGTCGCCAGAGACCCCTTCCCAATAACCTCTTCCTGCCACCTACCAAGGTAGATGGTCACAACTAGATCCATGGCTTCTCACCACAATGTTGCCGACCACCAAGCCGACCCTCCCAATCCAAACAACCACCGCAGTATTTCACAGAACTTACCAACAGCATCAACCGCTTAGCAAAGCAAAACCAAGCCCTGATCAATGCTTTGCTTCAAAGAGACCTTCCCATCCCTCCTCCTCCACCTCAAGATATCCCACCCAACCAAGAACGAGCCCCGAGCCATCCTATCCAACAGCCCTACCCACCCAACTTGGAAAGCTTGCGACCCTCTCCCCCAGATATGAACCCACCACCCCAGGTCCCACATCTATCGGTCTAGACACCCACACCCGAGGGAGAGGCCAGTAGTGTCCAGCCTCCGCTACATTCCGGTGGTGACAACGTTCCTCTCTGGGATGCAAAACTTCGAGCCATGAAGCTCCAGTTCCAAGGAGTCATGTAGAACATACAGAATAAACCATCTACCACAGCTAACTCACCGTTCGTTGCCTCCATCAAGGACAAACCCTTACCTCCTAAGTTCAAAATGCCCTCGCTCGGCTCTTTCAACGGCACAACGGACCCGGTCGACCATTTGGAAACTTACATGACCCTCATGGTCCTCCATGTATTCCCTGACGAGATCATGTGTCGGGCTTTCCCCGTAACACTTAAGGGGTCGGCTCGACTCTGGTTTAGTCAACTGCCAACAGACTCTGTCTCCACTTTCCAGCACCTAAGTGACTCATTTCTCAGCCATTTCATTAGTGCCCAGCACCAGCGGCGTCTGGCAACCCAGCTCCTCAACATCCGTCAGACCGAGGGGGAGTCGCTGCGCAGCTTCGTCACTCGCTTCAACATCGAAGCCCTACAGGTAGCGAAAAAAGATGACAAGGTCATCCTCACGGCTTTCATAGCCGGTCTACGATCATCTGATTTCCTTTTTTCCCTCTCCAAAAACCCCCCGACCTCCATGGCAACCCTACTTTCCAAAGCCCAAAAATACATGAACGCTGAAGATTTCCTAGCCGCCCGACAAGATCCTACAGCCAAAAACCCGACCCCTAAAGAGAAGATAAAGGACTCTGAAACCAGAAACACCCAGTACACTCACCAAACACCTCAGTATACCGATCGACCAGCTCGAGCCGACCGGTCGGCGCCAACTAGACCGCCCGGCCGGTTCGAACAATATACACCCTTAAATTCCCCCATGGAACAAGTCCTGACCCTGATCCAACGAGATTATCCCCTAGAATGGCCCCAACCGTCACGGTCTCCTTCCAACCAGCGAGACCAGTTCAAATACTACCGCTTTCATCAAGACCATGGCCATAATACGGAGGAGTGTGTTAACCTCAAAGACCAGGTCGAGGGCTTGATACCTCAGAGACGTCTCAGTCGGTTCACGGAAGCCTGCCCTCAGCAAAGGCAAATGATTGAACCTATCAGAAACAACCGCCGGCGCACTCCTCCTCGACAACTCGCACAACCTAACCAAGGTCATGATCGCCCTCCACAGCAACCCTGGGCACAAGGTAACCCTGCCCCCTTGTTGGAGAGATCAGAGTTATTGTTGGCGGGCTTGCTTGTGGAGGACCATCCTGCTCGGCTCAGCGGGCGGAATTCAGAAAAATAAGGTAGGGCTCAGACAAAGAAGTTGCCACATTGGACCGCCCTTCCAAACAGCCCAAGCAGTGGATGGAGCCCATCACCTTTACGGAGGCCGACTGCACAAGCATCCATTACCCCCATGATGACCGCCTCATCATCTCTACCCTCCTCTCCAATTACAAAGTCAGACGGGTTCTTGTCGACAACGGTAGTTCTTTAGAGATCATCTTCCTAAATGCCTTTTGCTAGCTCAAGGTCTGGGAAGAAAGTCTGTCTCCTCTCCAAACCCCATTGGTCGGTTTTACTAGAGATCGGGTGACCTCCATAGGCTCCATCGATCTTCTCATCACAATCGGAGAATACCCACGGCAGATCACAAAGTTGCTCACCTTCCTCGTCGTCGATTATCCCTTTGCTTACAACATTATCCTCGGCCACACAGCCCTAAATGCTTTTCAAGCTGTCACATCCACTTTCCATCTTGCCGTCAAATTCCCTACCGACCTTGGGGTCGGTATGGTAAGGGAAGAGCAGACCGTGGCCAGAGAATGTTACGCCACTTCACTTAAAGAGGTTAAGCTAAAGAAGGCTATGATCATTGAAGGACTCGACGTCAGAGACGAAGACGAGCTGGTCAGAGGGGAACCAGTGGAAGAGCTTATCGAGGTCCTCATCGATCCCACCAACCCGACAAAAACAGCCAAGATCAGCAGCCAACTATCCCCTCAAGCCAAGGCCGATCTTACAACCCTCCTGACTGAACACAATGATGTGTTTGCCTAGACCCATTCCGACATGCCGGGTATCAATCCATCCTTCATCACTCATCGTTTGAGTATCGAACCCCATTTCTGATCCTTCCACCAGAAACAGCGCATCTTCCACTGATAACGCAACGCTTTTATTGTCTCTAAGGTAGATAAGCTACTGGCGGCACAGTTTGTCAAGAACGTGGACTACCCCAGGTGGCTGTCGAATGTGGTCTTGGTCCGTACAAACAACGGTAAATGACGACTTTGCGTCGATTACTCCGACCTCAATCGAGCTTGCCTCAAAGACAGTTATCCCTTTCCTCGCGTAGATCTGCTTGTTGACGCCGCAGTCGGTCATCAAATGCTCAGCTTCATGGATGCCTTCTCTAGGTACAACCAAATTCTGATGCACCCATTTGACTAGGAACACACGTCCTTCATTACTGATTGGGGAACCTACCATTATTGTGTCATGCCATTTGTGTTGAAAAATACCGGAGCCACTTACCAACGGTTGGTCAACGCCGTCTTTCGTCATCAGATAGGCCGGAACATAGAAGTATACGTCGATGACATGCTAGTCAAGGGCAAACTCTCCACTGATCATCTGGCCGACCTGTGAGAGACCTTTGGCACCCTATGAAAGTATCAAATGAAGCTCAATCTGAAGAAATGCGCCTTCGGCGTAAGATCTGGGAAGTTCTTGGGTTTCATGGTCAGTCAGCGGGGCATCGAAGCTAACCCTGAAAAGATCAAGGCCTTAATAGAAATGTAGTCACCCAAAATGGTTAAGGAGGTTCAGAGGCTTACTGGCAGAGTCGCCGCCCTCAACCGTTTCATTTCCCGCGCAACGGACAAGTGCCTCCCCTTCTTCAAAGTCTTTCGACAGACTTTCAAGTGGACAACAGAATCCGAAGTGGCTTTCCAACAATTGAAGCAGTGCATGACCAACCCCCCTTACTCTCCCAGGCGCTCACGGGTGAGCCCCTTTTTCTCTATCTAGCCGTATCAAGCACTGCAGTCAGTGCGACCCTCATCAGGGAGGACGGTTCAGTACAGCGCCCGAACCGCCTCAAGACGACTTCGTCCTTACTTCCAAGCCCACTCCATAGTGGTCCTCACTGACCAACCTTTGAAGAAGATAATGCAACAACCAGAGCTATCCGGCAGACTTATGCAATGGTCGGTGGAGCTGAGCCAATTTGACTTCTCCTACCAACCTCGAACGGTGATTAAAGGGCAGGCTATTGCCGATTTTATCTTGAAATTCACTAATCCCACTCCAACCACGGCCCCCCCGCCCCCGCAATCCCACACTGGGGCAGAAGACCCCCACTCTTGGACCCTCAACGTCGACGAATCATCTCGCAAAGAAGGCAGTGGGGCTGGTCTCATCTTCACCGCCTCCGAGGGTGGTTATTTCAAGTGTGCTCTCTGTTTCTTGTTCGACGCAAGCAATAATGAGGCTGAATATGAGGCATTGATAGCAGGTCTCCGCCTAGCCAGAGACATTGGTGTCAGCTATATCTAGGTGTTTAGCGATTCCAAGCTCATTGTCGGACAAATCACGGGGGAATTTGATTCCAAGAAAGACACAATGCGAGCTTATAGGGATATTGCACTCCCCCTTGCTCGCCTCTTCAACATTTTCCACATCAAGCACATCCCTCGGACGGAAAACTCTAAGGCAGATGAAATGGCTTAATTAGCTTATGCCGACTAGTCAGACCTTAGCCACGGCGTCCGCCTTGAATACCTGGTTCACCCTGCCATCTCCCCACAACAACAGCAAGTCCACTTCCTCCAAAATGAACCTATTCCATGGGCGGCAGATATCCTGCTATTTTTGACAAATGGGGAATTGCCTGCCGACAAACACCAGGCCGCCAAGGTCAGGGCCCGATTGTCCAACTACATTCTTATCAGTGGCCTCTTGTACAAACGTGGCTTTTCACGTCCATACCTGAGATGCCTCAATCCTGCTCAAGCGACCTACATGATGAGGGAAGTCCACGAGGGTGTCTATGGTAATCATTCGGGTGCCAGGTCACTAGCCCACAAAATACTTCGCACTGGTTACTTCTGGCCTACTCTCAATCAAGATGCCACTGAATTCGTGCTTACATGTGATAAGTGCCAACGCTTTGCCAACATCCCTCATGCTCCTCCGACAGAATTGATCACACTTTGCAGTCTTTACCCATTCGCCAAATGGGGGATCGACTTAGTTGGCCCATTGCCCACCGGCCGTGGCCAAACCAAATTCGCAATCGTCGCCATTGATTACTTCACTAAATGGGTGAAGACGGAACCCCTCGCCACAATTACCGAGCGGAACATAACCAGATTCATCTGGCAGTCGATCGTGTGTCGATTTGACATCCCTTAAGCCATCGTCTCTGACAACGGCAAACAATTCGACAATGCCAAGTTCAGGAATATCTGTGTAGAACTTCAAATCCAGCTATGTTTCTCTTTCCCAGGTCATCCCCAAGCCAACGGCCAAGTTGAGGTTACTAACCGTTCTCTTTTGAAGATCATCAAAACTAAGTTAGAAGTTGCTAATGGACTCTGGGTTGAGGAATTACCAAACGTACTCTGGTCCTACCGCACTACTGCCCGAACCCCTACTGGGGAGACCTTTTTTTGCTTAACATATGGTGCTGAGGCGGTCATCCTAGTGGAAATCGGTCTACCTATCCCGAGGGTTCTGCATTCGAGTCTAGAACTAACTGAAGAACTGCGTCGGGCAGACTTAGACTTAATTGAAGAGCTCCGAGAGACCACTGTTGTCAAGCGGGCCTCATATCAACAGAAAATGAGAACACACTACAACCGCAAAGTCCGACTGAGGTAGTTCGCCGTGGGGGACCTTGTTTTGCGCGAAGCAACTTTTGCCACCAAAAATTCGACGGAGGGCAAGCTGGCAGCCAAGTGGAAGGGACCTTACGTCCGGGCACTTACCGACTTCAGGACATGGAAGGTCGAGATCACCCCCATCCATGGAACGCCGAGCACTTGAAGCGTTATTTTTAATAAAAGCCCTATTTTTGTATTGATCAATTACTGTATGTTCGTTTTGACAATCTACACACTTGGATGTTTTTGTCCTTTTCTTACATGGTGTAAATTTGTGATCAATGGGCCCCGTTTTAAATGACAACGATCTTATATGTCAGTTATCTATGTGGTAATTCAATAACACCCTGCTTGCAGCCTCAGCTAGACTGAGTTACTTAAAGCCTCAGCCAGACTGAGCACAAAGGGCTCAGACAGACTAAGTTACTTAAAACCTCAGCCAACTGAGTCACTTAAAGCCTCAGCCAGACTGAGCACGAAGGGCTCAGCCAGACTGAGTTACTTAAAGCCTCAGCCAGACTAAGCATGAAGGGCTCAGCCAGACTGAGTCACTTGAAGCCTCAGCCAGAATGAGCACGAAAGGCTCAGCCAGATTGAGTTAAATATGGCTCAAGCCAAACTGAGCACGAATGAAGAGTTCGGCCAAGGCCATTCTTGCAACTTCATGATTGTAGCATAGTTGCCATACTTAGTTAAAATCCAGCTCTACAAGAAATAAAGACAACAGCATGAAAAAGCACAACTCATTATTTTATTTACAAACTTCACTACAGAAATTACACGACCAAAAGCAAAAAAAAAAACAAAAAAACAAAAAAAAAACAACAACAATTTTTTTATTTATTTACATCAATCATTCATCCTCGCTCGAGGCAAGGTCTTCTTCGTCAAACCCCTCGTCTAGGGGGGTCTGGGCCACATTGTCTTCATCTATTCTCACATTGTTGACGTCCAAGTCTGGGAACAACTCTTCTGCTTTATGCTTAAAAGTCTTCCAGCCGCTGTCCCAGAACTCAGCCATCTCATACTTGTAGAAGTCCGACCGCTGGAAGCTCTGGATCACTTCCTCTTCACTCCTACTTCCAGCGGTCGCTCCCGACAGGCCAGCCCCCTATCCCCCTCTCTCGCCAAGTTGCTGGCGATAGAGGCATCAATGGCCATCTGGAAGTCGGCGGACCCCTTGAACTGCTCTACCGCTACAACACATAGGTCGGGGTACGCCGCCCTCTCAGATGCCAACTTGGCCCTCTTTTCTTCCAAGGTTTTCTCCAACCTCGCCTTCTCAACTACTGACTTAGCCCGCTCGTTTGCCAGCGCCCTCTCCAACTCAGCGATCTTCTGATTGGCTTCCTCATTTTCTTTTATCGACTGAGCGCACAGATCTTCATTACAGACCATGGCCTCATCCCACCTTTCGTTGGCACCGGTGCAAACTTTCTGGGCCTCTTTCAGCTTCTTCTGCTCGCCAGCCAACTGGAACTCGAGCGACACCACCTTGCGGCGTTCCGTCACTAGCTCTATCTTGGTCGCGAGCAGCTCAGCATTAGCACGACCTACTGAATAGCCCTGCACCATTGCCAACACCTCCTTCTTCTTGGCTTTCTGGGCCTCTTTCAGCCCCCTAACACACGCCTTTCGCGCGACTTTCCTCCAGTCCCTGGTCTCCCTCCTTAAACTTTCAAGTTGGACCTCCACCTCCTCCAACTTTGCCTTCAGTGGCCTAACTTCGCCTTTTGCGCACGCCGCTTTGTTCAGTAAGGCTCCTGCTAAGGCCGTCGCCTCCATCTGGGCTGAGCACAGCCCCCTTAGCAGTTCGGCCTCTGTGAAACTTGCCATCGAACGCACGGCCGCGTCCTCCACTACTCCCAAGAGTCGATCTGCAGCAGTCCTGGCTTCACCTCCTTCTCCCTCCAGTCGCCCAGACACTGCTGGATTGTGGTAAATGGCGGTCTTCAACTTGGCCCTCCTTCCTTCTCCTTGGGGCACAGGACCCCGCTTGGGCTGTTGCTCTGTCCCTTGCACAGGGTTAGTTAGCCCACATTTCACTTGTGTTTCGGGGCCCAGGGCACTCTCTATCTCCTTCACTGTTCCCTCCACCTCCACTTTAGGGGTCCCCTCTGTCATCCCCTCTTTCATCCTCTTTAAGGCTGGCCCCTCCTCCTGTAGACGTCCCCGAACGCCCCGGGAGGGAAATCCCGTTCTGTTCATTTGGGGTCACTACAGCTCAGGACTCTCAAATTGTCACGGTTCTAAATCTGAACCATAGAGTCCAAATCCGGAAAATCGTTTTGAGAAAATAGATTTTTGAAAGGAGTGCCAAACATGGACTGCTTTGCCAGATACAGAGTCGCCACCTAAATATTTTATTTTGAAAAATTTAAGAAACCCTGACTCGTTGCCTAAGGCCACGTGTCCGTCATCACCAAAGTTGCCTCGGCTTGGGAACTTGGGTACGATTGGGGAAGGTCACTTCGTGAGCACCCCCGCTCGCCCGATCAAAGATCGGCCTCTACTAACCATGATATCTATTTTTGAAAATATTATGTGTTCTTATTCCGGTTATTAGCCTAGATTTACTATGTGATGCGCACAGCATACAAGTATAGACTGGGTCGCCTGAATTGGAATAAAACATTTCCTGTTTGTTTGTTTGAAAATGGTTTGATGGTGCTACTCGCAAGTAGGCTAAGACGTGGATTTGCCACCCTCGGGTGGGCTTAGAAAACATGATTTTGCCACTATCTAGTGGGCTTAAAACTCACAATCAATGATTTGTTCCAATCCAAACAACCCAACCTTCACCCACAGGCATTCAGGCATATATATCACATAAGCAATTGGCCTCATGGTAAGCATGCTATCATGGCAGTCACTCACACGCATGCAAGGATGCTAAAGCATAAAACTTACCGAGTACTCCAAGCCAAAACAAAAGCTATGTTAGAAATCCATGCATGATCCTAACTATACAGAAATGCCTAATGCAACACATGCAAAATGCAACTATAGCAGGCTCGGCTATTCTAAACATGGCATATGAGATGCAACAGCTAACAAGTACTCAACTTTGAAATTGAAATACAAATGCAGTTAGTATGATGCGCCGAGCCCGGTGCATGCAAAACAGATGAATGAATGAATGCAAACATGCTATCATACTGTATGCTAATTGAAACATGCCCTAATCTAACCATCATAAGCGGGTAAATAAAAGGGAGAAAGACGTGGGGTTGGAAGACATACATCACACACACGCACACTTACTACAATTTTTCCCTCGCACAGAGGGTCCAAATAAATATACAGTCCCGAATAAATAATTACAGTCCAAATAATTACAAAATCCTAATTAAATTTACAAATTAATCTAGGAAAGCTATAAACTGGCATGCAAGCCAGGGACTGCCTTGACTCTAATGAATGATGTATGTTTGGGCTGCCTTGCGCGGAAATCCACTGGGATGCCCCAATTAGCCTCTGTTTGCAATTTATTCTTGGAATGCGTGCCAAGCTCTGGAAGGCTGCTGATTCTTGATTTGCTGTAACAGAGAGCAAGAAAGGGGCATGGCAATGTATTTTCACAAATGTATGCATGCCTCGATCCTCGTGCCACCAATCACGCATCTTGATACATGATGGCCGAGGAATCGAATTGTGCAACTCAATATGGAATGAATGCACATGAAAACAAAGCAAAACCTAGACTCCATCATGGATAATCCGGAGTGTCGGCGACTGGGAATTGAGACACGTTCCGTCACTCGGAGTATGAAACGTACCTCGTTTCCCGTGCTCAGGCTAACACCTATCCCAAGCACAATGCAATATGCATGATATGCATGAAATGCAACTAAGATACAACCTAACATGCACAATGCTATGAAATGGCATACACGATGCACGAGGTAACATGGCATACACAATGCGCTAACATACAACCTAGCATACGCAATGCTATGGAATGAAATGGCATACACAATGCACGAGGTAACATGGCATACACAATGCGCTAACATACAACCTAGCATACGCAATGCTATGGAATGAAATGACATACACAATGCATAATGGACTTACACCAACATGAGTGGACCTCAGCCACACTCACATAAGAGGCCATAAGATGAAAATGAGACAACTCGAGATGCGTGCACACGTGCACGCAAACCGAGGACCGAACCTAAGGCACGAATGCCACTCTACCAAGGCATGGCAAGGCATGGAATATGATATACTAGCATGCAAATTTCAGCGCTAAAATATGACCCGAAATAGCCCCGAATCATGACAATATAGCACCTGATGCATGAAATGGTCCCGAAATGCAAGATTAAGCACATGAAATGACTTGTAGCTACATCAAGCATGCATTATTTGATCATGACATGGGAAGAAAGATTCAATTCAGTCCCAAAATAAGCACATTCACAGTTCTAAGCAGGGCCAAACAGCAAACACAAATAGGGCTAAACCGATGCGCAAAAATGGCCCTAAATGTGAGATAAAGAAGCAAGCCACAGCTGCTGGCCCCAAACAGATGATGGCCCTTCAACAATGTTGAAGAGGGGCCCAAAATATGACCTTTTATAGTTTATCACAGAGCCAAAAACAGTGTACAAGAATGCTCAAAATGCTATGCAAAATAAGGCCAAAAAGAGAGTTATAACACAAAGTATTTAAAGGATGCCTCAAACAATGAAAGAACCTTAATGAAACATGAAGAGAGAGTCAAAATAAGGTCATTTTTAGTTCGGACCAGAGTCCAAAAACAGAAGCATAAGAGGCTAACAAATCATGCAAAAATGGAGCCAAAAGAGAGATATAATGGCAAGTGATAAATGAAAGCCTCAAACAGAAATGAGCCCTTCAACAATGTTGAAGAAGGGCTCAAAATAAGCCACTTTTCTGTTCATGACAGAGCTCAAAACAGTTTATACATAGGCCAAAAATACTACACAAGAAGATGGCATACAAGGGAGATAATGAAGCAAGTGCAACAAGGAGACCTTAAACAGGTAAATACCCTTAAAAAAACGTGAAAAATAGCTCAAAATAAGCCTAGTTCCAGTTAGGGTCGGAGCCCAAAACAGCAAGAAAGTGTGGCTTAGAAAGCATGCAAAATATGGACCAAAAGAAGGGAAATAGAACTTACCCTTGAAGACCAATCTTTTGGCAACTCTTGGCTTAAGTTTGGGAGTCCTTCACCTCTAGAAATCAGCTTCAACCTGCTGGAATGGAAGATGGGGATGTGGTGCTATGAGGTGTAGTGTAAAATGGTGTAGGGTTTGAAGGATTTTGGTGTTTGGAGTAGAGAGGGAGAGAGATGTAATGCAAGAGCCTTAGGGGAATTTTTGTAACCCTCAAACCAGCAGCTGGAGCTGATATTATATAGACAAAAGGGGGGAAAAAAAGGGGGGAAAGAAATGGAGGAAAATGAATCAAGTTTCCCCCTAAAAGGCCAAACCCTCGGACATAAGGCCTAGAGGAAAACAAAATTCACTTCTAGGACACACTTGGGGAGGGGTTTATGGCCGGCTAGCTAAAAAGGGCAAAAAATTCATTTCACCAGCTAGGTGGCCGGCCTGCTAGATTTTCTGGCCGGCCAGCTACTTTCAGGATAAAAAAATGGGCTGCTGGAAAGAAAAGTGGCCGGTGGGTGATTGGGAAGTCCAATGGTGGCCATTCAAGTGTCCAAATTGAAGCCCCATAAGTTATCTTTCCAATGGAGCAAACCTTGCATTAAAATTCCTCCTGTGGAAAAAGTTATGCCAGTTTCCGTGAAGCCGTGCAGATTTGGTCCCAACCGGAGTGATGCCCTACTTCAATCAACTATATGTCCCTCGTCCGGAATTGGATTTAGGAGATTCTTGAGTGAAAAATGAAGCCCCAGAAGTATTATTTCCAACGGTGGTGGCCTCATAGCTTGATTCCAAGTGTGCAAATGAATAGGCCCGATTTGGCGAGGGCTGCTCGACTCTTCCTTAACGGTTCATGCCCATTTTCTCCCCCAACTGGATTTCTTCCCTCTTCTCCTCTTTTCTTCAACTTCAAACCCCTAAGTAAGGTGTTTTGAAAGATTCTTCAAAGATTTAATCTCTCTTTCATTCATTTCCACTTTGTCCTTGCTCGGTTTACCGAAAAGCACAACATTTGACAAAATGCAAGCCTCGGAACATCGTAAAAACTTTATTTCAAAAACGTTTTGAAAGAGAGGGTTTGGAGGTCTAAAATATTTTGATCAAGATTGTTTCGGTCCAAAAAGGGGTATGAAGTTGAGCTTTGACTCTCTTCTTGCCGAAGAAACTGAACCTTTCCCTGCACACCTTTCTCCACCATATAAACCATCAGTCACGTCCAAGTCTTAAAGGTAGTAAAAAATGGGGTGTCTACAGTTGCCCCTCTTTGACAGAACTCGGAAGTCAAGAAGTGACGGGAGTGAATGTCAAAGCCTAGAGACGACCCATTTTTGACAAGGCCGAAGACTTGGACAAACAAACAAAATATAGATAAATGGTTGTGCCCGCAGGCTGCCTACGTATCCCTTTGCAAGGAATCAAACCAGCGTAGTTCAGGGGCAGGATGCAAAATGATATGCAGAAATATTTTGAAGATTGTACTTATACGCTACGCGAAGCCAATTTGATAATTGGACTTATACGCTACGCGAAGCCGGTTTGATAATTGGACTTATACGCTATGCGAAGCCGGTTTGATAATTGGACTTATACGCTACGCGAAGCCGGTTTGAAAATTGGAGGATTAATGCAATGCACTGTAATGTAATAACTGAAATGCAATGTAATAGCTAGGAAATGAAGGTACCTCACAGGGGCAATTGACAATGACTTACCTCATGCTGCTGGGGATCTCCCGCTTCTTCTAAGTTGAACCACAGGTACTACTTTTCTCCCTGACTATGGTTGCAGCTTTCCCTATTCTCCAACAGGGTGACAGACTAGGTTGGATCAGTATCCAGAATTGAGGTGCTATAGACACCCCATTTTTGACCGTCCTCAAGACTTGGACGTCACCGTTTGAACACTCGGTGATCATCCATGTTTGTGTTCGTTTGGAGTTCCCGGAGGTCTCGGCTACGCGCCTTGTCTCAGGATCTCCGAACTCGACCGTTTAGTGTCTGGTTTTGCACCAAACACTTGTGTTTTGCCTTGGAAGGGCAGGGTAGGGCTTGTGGACCATCCCCACCCACCACCGGCAGTGGCTAGAGGCCACTGGCTGGTTTTTGATGCCACCGGCAATGTATATTGCCGGCCGGCACTATTTGTTGCTGGTCAGCACTATTTAGTGCCGGCCGGCACTCCTTTTGGCCAAGATGGCATTTTTGGCCGGCCGACTACTGTGCATCTGCTTTTGCAGATATTTTAAGACAGCTGTCTTGCTTTTTGCTCCCCTCCATACACGTGTATGGAGGGATCTCCCTCTTATGAAGCTTGTCTTGTAAGCTTTACAAGACAAGAAGTGCCATAAAGGGAGGGGTTGGTCTCTTGGCTAGGAGGTTAGAGACTTAAGATATTTTGAGAGCTTAGACAGCCATTGTTAGGGTTTGAGTTCTAGGGTTAGGGTTAGGGTTAGATACACACTCTATCTCTCTTTCCCTCTCTTTTGTGCTCTTGTGTGTGTTTTAGTCCATACTATTGTACACAAGCACCTAGTGTTTCACCTTCCTCTTGGAACTGAGGTTCTAAAGGACTGATTTTGAGGTTTTGGTGTTGGATTCAAGCTAAGGAAGGCCATTGGAGCATCATTGTTGAAGAAGGCTTCAAGGGTAAGAATCTCACCCCTTTTTACCCCATTTTTGCATTGTATTTCTACCTATCTTAAATTCGTTTTTGAGCTTAGTATATAATACAAAAAAGTTCTGTTTTTAAGCCCTCTTGGTTGTTTATTAAGAGTGTTTTGTGGTTTGGGTAAGTTTGAACACCCTTAGGCCTTAAAAGGCCTCATTTTGTGCCCTTTTGTGCTAGCTCCGGGATTTTGGTGTTGGGGTCCCTTCACCACTGAAATCTTGAGGGATTTCAGTGGTGAAGGTGATGCCTTGAAGTCCCAAGAAGGAGAGGGCCACCCCCTCTCCTTGTTGTCCTTGAAAATGGCATGTTTTGGTCTCTAAAGGGAGCCTATGCTTGAGTGTGTGTTGAGCATGTTTAGACTGTTTTTCATACTTATATATCCATAATATAACATGATTTTAAATTGGTTTTGGTACTTCATGCATGCTTAGCATAGTTGCCTTGTAATGCCATGTTATTGCCTCAATGTGCCTTAGGTTGTTAACCTTTGTTGGAGCATGTTTTAGGCTTAGTCTTGTGAAGATTTTGTGCATGTTTTGCCCTGTTCTAGGTCTGTCCTAGGTTGTTTGGGTTGAATTTGGCATGCATCATATAGCCCCTTTGCATTCCGGCTTGTTGGCCTTAAGTATGTGAATGTATAGCATGCCATCCTTGCATTGTTTTGGTGATTTGGGACCATCCACTATGCCATTTCAGACCTTATTGTATGCTTGAGAGCTCGCATTTGATGTCCCTTTAATGCCTTGTGAGGTTGTCATCTCATGCTCCATGTTTTGGTGTTTATGCATGCCTTTGTTTTTGAGTCATTTGGATGCCATCTAAGTGGTCCTTAGGCCTTGTATTAATGTCCCAAAACTCTGTTTTTGGTCAATAAGTTCATGCCATGTTTGGGCTTGCTAAGTGTAGTTCAATACTCCATTGGTTTGTTTTGAGCACTTAGGCCATTTGTTGCATGCTTGGCTTGATTTGTTGCTTGGTTTGACACCATGTTTTAGCATGATTTTAGAGCTCATATTGCATGCTAATTGTCCATGAAATCTCTTGTCGGGTGTGCTTGAATGTTGCTTGCTTAATGCTTAAGGTTTGGACCATAACATGTGTATGTGTGCATGTGTGTTTAGCCTCCATTTTTGGGCATTTTGGCTACTGTTTTGGGCCCTATTAGAGCTGCCCAAATCATGTTTGAGACCACCTTTCCATTGGCTAGCATTGCCTCATGTTTGCTTGTGTGCTTGCATAAGTGCCTCGCCATGCCATGTTGCATCCTTAGCTTGCATGCTTAGGTTGCATTGCATCTTGCATGCGTGCCTTGTTCCTTGACTTAGTGATAGGAATTGGGCCTTGTTTGGTTTGATTTGGTTTGCATGCATTTGAAATCAAAGTTGCATACTTGGTTCTTTGGGCCATCATGCATGGAAATGCGTGATTGGTGGTCCGAGAATCGAGGCACATGCCCCTTTGAGTCATTATCATGATAAGGGACATGGTTGGTGCATATATGCCTTGAATTGTGCTGCCATGCTTTGCCTTGCCCTCTGTTGCTGTCATTTGCAGATTCTGCAGGAACACTCTGCCGATCGGCAGTGTAAGGTGCCGACCGGCAACAATTCCTCTGCCGACAGCTTCATTTTGTGCCGATGGCCACACACCACTGCCGGTGGTAATTCCACTCAGCCGGTGGCACTCCCCAGTGTCCAGGGATGCAGTCCTGAGGTTTTGACAGCCTCCAGAGGAGTGAAGGAAGGAAAACAGAAGCAACCTATGCATGGCGGCGCGTTTCCCGAGGCATCCTTCCTGTTTTCTTAGTTTTAGTTAATTTGTTTAGTTGATTAGGCAATTTGTAATTATTAATTAGCTTGCGTAGTTAATTAATTTGTAATATTTATTTGGTCCCTCCGAGTGAGGGCAAATCTGTAATAAGTGTGCGTGAGTGTGTGTATGTCTTCCAACCTCACGTCTTTCTTCCCTTTTATTTACCTGCTTATGATGGTAGATTAGGGCACGTTTAATTTAGCATACCTTATGCTATGCATGTGTGCATCCATGCATTTGTATTGCATGCATTAGGCTCGGTACATCACGCTAACTGCATTTGTACTTTAATTCAAAAATTGAATATGTGATAGTTGATCGCATTTCATATGCCATGCTTAGGTTAGCCGAGCCTATCTAATTGCATCCTGTATGTGTTGCATTAGGCAATTTAACATGAACTAGGACACGCATGTTTGCTAACTAGTTTACTGTTTTGGTACGGAGTACAATGTAAGTATTTATGCTTTAGCATCTCGCATGTGCGTGAATGTTAACGTGACAGTATGCTTGCCATGCGGCTAAATGCTTATGTGTTAAACTGTTTGAATGCCTGTGGGTGAAGGTTGGATTGTTTGAGTTGGAAAAACTCATTGAAATCCGTGTTTTAACCTACTTGCGAGTAGCAAATTTCAAAGCATTTTCAAAACAAACGGATATGCAATGTTTCTTTCCAAATTAGGCAATCTAGTCTATACTTGTTTGCTACGCGCATAACATAGTAATTCTAGGCTAATAAATGGAATAAGAACACATAACATTTTCAAAATCGGATATCATGGTTAGTAGAGGCCGGTCTTCGGACCGGGCGAAAGGGGGTGCTCATAGCTGACCTTCCCCGATCGTACCCAAGCTCCCGAGCCGAGACAACTCCGGTGATGACGGACATGTGGCCTTCGGCACCGAGTCAGGGTTTCCTAAATTTCCCCATTTTAAAAATATTTAGGTGGCGACTCTGTATCTGGCAAAGCAGTCCACGTTTGGCACTACTTTTTCAAAAATCTGTTTCTCAAAACGATTTGCCAGATTTGGACTCTTTAGTTCAGATTAAGAACCGCGACAACAAAAATCGCGAGTCCGAACTGTAGTAGCGAGGTCCCCCTCCGCGGGCGCGTCTACAGTTTCTGGCGACTCTGCTGTGGATTTTTAGAGAGCTTGACTCGAACTCATAATATCCTGTTTTGATCTCATTTATGTGTTTCTTTGCATTGCATGTGCATTGGTGCGCCTAGGAACACAGTGTTTGCCATCTGCCATTCCTGAACGGTTTGTCGGAGGCTTGTCTTGTCAAGGCATGTCCATAAGGCTGACCGGCTATGGGCTCTGACAGCATGGGAACACAAACCCCGGTTTTTACCGGGGCACCCCTTTTGACCATTCAACCTAGTGCATATTCGGATCCATAGTGACCATTCCAAGTTAGGACAGGTTGCTTACCCGATGTTAGGTTGTTTGAAAATCGTTGTGTGCGTAGTGAAACCCTAGCTCCTGACAAAATAGGACAGAGAAACCCTACCCCAACATAGGGGTGTTTTTGTTCTCTTTACTTGCTATATACTTCTAGAATGTATTTCTACAGGGAAAGTACATGTCAGTTTGCAAGTTTGAGTATCAGACCTGAGGACACCAGTATCAGTGTCAGTTATAAGAATCAGTTATCTGCGGGTACCGGGTTCAGTTTTTGGGAACAGTGATTTCTGGGAACAGTAATCAGCAGTAGGGTACAGTTGTTCGGCTACACCCGTGTTTGATCTGTTTTGGGGCTGAAATGCTGTCTGTTTTTCCTTTCAAGGTTCATAGAGTCGCAGAGTTGATACAGAATAGCCAGTGTCTCCTCTTGCCGAGGCAGGATTTATGGCAGCACAAAATTCAGAAGAAATTGTGGTTATGACGGCTGCATTGGAGCAGGGAACCGCTCCGCAGAGTGAGGCCAGCATCAGTATGTCACATCCACCCAGGTCGCCTGTTGTGCACCCGGTCTGGGCTCCCCAGTTATATCAGGCTCGTGAGCCCACCACCTTCGAATTGATGGGAATGATAGGTGACCTCCAGAGGTCCGTGGCCGATCTGGCCTATGGAATGTCGGCTTCACCGCCAGTGGCGCCATATGCCGGGAATTTCGTACCACAGGAGCCCCCGCTACTGGGGCGGATTGTGATAGAGCTTAGCCAGCCAGAGGTGGCTTCCAGTTACAGTCGCGACATGCCAGCACCGACCCAGACCCTTGACCAGGCTGAGGCTAGAGGAAAGGACAAGGCAATGGTAGATGCCGATCCTGTTGAACAACTGCTGTGGGCAGTCGAGGCTCTGAAAGTCAGAGGGATGAACAAGCAACAAACATCTGCGATCGTGACCAAAGCTGTGGATGATGCTTTCCCCACTCCAATCAAAGGCAGTTCAAGCCAGGTAGAAAATCGGGATGGACCCCGTCATGCCCAGACAATTCCTGTCATTCCCAACCCTGCACCGGGAAAGGGTCAAAAAGCCAAGGCAGCCGACCCTTTTGCTAGTGCATCTGGCAAGAATCCTCAAACTTCAAAGTACCTGCCCCGAGGGCGCAGGGTCTTTCACGACCTCTACATGCCTTTGTCTAGGGCATTGCTAATATTGGCGAAGAATGGGCATCTTAAACCTTTGGAGCCTCGGCCACTCCCGAAGAATCTCCCCGCCACGCATGATGCTACCTTGTACTGCGCGTACCACCAACAGTCCGGTCACAGTACCGATGGTTGTTCCCGCCTTCGTCATGAAGTGCAGGATTTGATCGACAACAAGGTTATCCTCCCACCTACCTCAGGCAAGTCCGTTACCACCCAGTTGTTGGATTTCGAGGGCTCAGATACTGCGAGTATGTGAAGTGAACCGCCTGCGGGCGACATTTGGTATATTTTGGATGTAGCGTCTGGCATGCATTTTTGAGCATCGGTGAAACCGAGTTTTGTAAATCCTGGCTTGGATATCGAGTCAGTCTTTTGTTTTGAGTTTGTCTCTTTGTCTTGAGTCAGTCTTTTGCTTAAGGGTTTGTCTTGTTGTATCGAGTTAGTCCCCTTTGTATATAATACTAGGTGATTCTGGGGTTGTTGTCCCGAACGCCGTTTTGTTATTATCTGTTTTTGTTTTGAGTCTGTTTCTGCCGAGGGGCCAGTTGCACCAACAAATCCGAATGAAACAGCTGTTGCTATCTCAACTTCATGCTTGCTTTCAGCATAAGTGCCAGAGAATTTGATTGGGCTGACAGTACATCTCGCCTACTCTCCTGCGCGCCAAACTCATTGCTTTAACCTAAGTTTTTCAAAAAAAAAAATAAACCTTTTGAACACTGCGGTGATAAAAACGAAGAGGAAGGAATTCCTCGGGTTTTGCAAAATTTTGATCATTTTGAGAGAAAGAGAGGCGTGCTGAGCCTTTTAATGAGTGAAACCATGCTTGTCGGCGTGAGTACTGAGAAGGATCCTGGCCTGATCCAGATTGGTTCCACACTATCTTCGGCGCGAGCGATTTGTCGCTTTCTTAAAAAAAAAAACTTTCAAAAACAAATGTTTTACGCGGCCCTGTGAAGACTTGTGTGGAATCCCTCTTGAGGTCGCGCAGCCTAGGATCGCTCTCAGCCTCAAGATTCAACCCATTTGTTTTCCGACTTTGAACCCGTTCAGAACGTTCAGAAAGTTCAACGGACAAACGCCATGAAAGGTCTGTATGGCCAGTTTCGAAACAGCCCTCGATCAAGAAGCATCAAAGCCGAATCAGAAGGAGTAGATCTCGCCGGAAGAAGCTCGTGGAGTAACTGGGATGGATTCTCCTATAAATCATTGCAACAGCCGTTCTCCTAGACACGGAGGGGCTTCCAGTTCAGGAACCATTTGGCATGGACTTGCTACACTTTTACCCTTTGAGAGGCTCGCTGGGCCGAAAACCCGGAAGGGCGACCCAGGCAAAAGTTAGAGCAAGAGAAAAATACAAAAAAAGTAAAAAAATACAAAAAAGAAGAAAAGAAGAGAAAAAGACAAAAAAATGCAAAAAGAAAAGAAAAAGAAATGAACAAAAGAAAATGAAAAGAAGCTCGCAAGGTCGAAAACCCGCATTGGGCGCCTTGGCAAAAGTGAGAGCCAAACAAAGTGAAGGTTAAAATACCCGAGTGTACCTTAACCGGAACTACGTGAGGCTTGATTCCCATGTTTGGGATACGTAGGCAACTTCATCATGAAGTCCAGCCCCCAACGCTTTCATAGCGTCTCAGTCCATGCAATGGTTTCGATTTCATTCCAAAGTCTAGTCACCAACGCTTCCAAAGGCGACTGTGTCCATATATTTGTTGTGACCGTCTTCGTCATCGCTGTGTCCAAGAGCTCGACCACCGCCAATGAAGACTGTCTGTGGATTGCCGCGGCATCATCCCAAACAAGGGGCAACTTTCCGTTGCCACGAGCCGCTGTGAGCCGCCATTCAAACTAGGGGCAACTTTCCGTTGCCTCCCACCCCCCTTCAAACCAGGGGCAATTTTCCATTGCCTCCGATCCGAGGTTGCGCATCTCGAAGGGTAAGTTCTATGCTTGTTGAGCATCAGCTGTTTGAAAAATAGTTTTTGAAAATTTTACTGAGGCTGACTATTTTCTCGAAAACTATTTCATTTTCCAAAACTGGACCATTGTCTTGGACCCAAAAAGGAAAATTTTCAGTGCTTGCAGCCTGACTCGCATACTTTTCAAATCAAAAATCGAACAAGTACGTTAATCCGACTCTCATTTTGATCAAAATTGTTTTAGTAGAAAGCAAAAACAAAGAATGGTTAAAATGATAAACTAGGGGCACAGTTGAGCCAGGCGTTCTGTCTTTCCCCCGTCATCGACGTACTTGCCAGAAGAGCGCTCTACCTGTCAGAAGAAATGGCCGTGAGCTAACGGTGTTGAGCATGAACCCACGCCTTCTTATTCATCCATTAATCACCTCGGGGAGGGACAAAAAATGAGAGAGTGAAGAATAGAGAGGTGTAAGTTGAGAGAAAAGTGAGGAAAAGGGTTTTGAGAAAAAAATCGAGCTCGAGAGCCGAGTGATGTGAGAATCACAAATCAGAAAGGGTGGGAAACAATACCCAGAGAAACTGGCTCCTCGTGATCTGAGGTCCCCCGTCGTTGTTAATGCGTCTGTGTGTCGTGTCGTTTATTGTGTTTGCTTCAACCTTTGTTTCAGGGCTCTTCCGAGCGCGTCTCGTTTTGTTTTAGGTCGTGTACCCTCTATATTTGAGTCCTCCCCGCTGTGTTCAGTTGTAGACTCGATACCCCGGTTTGAAAAACCCTTATCTAATTACAAAAATCGTTTATGCTTAGAATGTTGTGCCATTCTCTATATTCGATTGTGTTTCAACCCTAGCCGGTTTCACCCTTGAAGGCCGTCTTGTCAGATTGGGCTGTTTTGTTTGAAGTTTTCCGTGTGCAGAATGAAACGAATGCTGTGTTACGGGCTATATGCAGATTAATCCCCCAACAGAGTAAGGGCTATGTGTCCAAAATCAGGCGGTGGGTTGCTTGGGTTATTTTGCTGCTGGCTGTTTAAGTTATCTGATTATTACAGTGCGGGTGTTCAATTTTCAGACAACCAATCAATTTCATTTACATTGAGGTGTAACATGATGAGATGCGATGCAATGCATGAGATGTGTAAATGTAAACACTTTTTCAGATAAAAAGTCCGTTTCATTTCATTATCTTTTCAAATGTACAAGTTTTGGAAACAAAAATCCGCCTGCGGCAGTATAAGGTAATCTAACTACCAACAAAAGGAAAAGTACAAAGAAGAAAAGATAGCAAAAATCTGCATCCATGTCGAGCACTCCGGGGGGCCGTCAGTCCGTCCTAGTCCTCTTCCTGGACGAGGGTCCAGGAGCATCATCAGCATCGTCGTCAGAGCCCGAGCTAGTGCCTCATCTGGTCTCCTCCTCTGATGACTCTGACTCCGCCTCTGCCTCCGCCTCTGACTCCTCGTCATCATCATCATCGTCCGGGACTGGAGCTCGCGAACTGCTCCCAACATGAGCGCGCCCGCCTTGGAGCGGGGGAATACCCGGCCCTTCTCATCTCTCCCTCGAGCCGGGACGGAAGGTCCAGCTGGAGCACCTCCTGCCATGGGAATCTGGAAAGGAGGCTGAAAAAGTACATAAAAGGGAAATGCATCAGTATACTGTAGACAGTTTATCAGTGCAGAATGCAATGCAGAGTACAGTGTATGAATGCCGTGAGCAGTTTATCAGTGCAGAATGCAGTATATGAGTACAGTATGAGAATGTCGTGAGCAGTTTAACAGTGCAGAATGCAGTATATGAGTACGGTGTGTGAATGCCGTGAGCAGTTTATCAATGTAGAGCATAGTGCAGAATGCAGTGTATGTAGTGTATCAGATACTGTAAGATCAGTGTATCAGGTGTTGTGCCGTGCATCAGATTATGTGAAGCATTGTATGAATGGTTGAGGCCAATGTCAGAAGAACATACCGGTATGCTGTAGAGGGCTAGGAGGTCAAATGTCCGCTGAAGCATCCCCATCATCGAGGCATTCATCGCCAACGACTGACGGGTGTACTCAGAAGAAGCCTGCAAAAGTATCAGATGCATCAATATTCTGTGGGATATCAAATAAAATGAAATGGCTGTACAGAAGTGCAGTAATACATACCGGAGGTAAATCGGGGACGCCGATGAACTCGTGACCAGCCGGTGGAGGGGCGAAGGGGATCTGATAGGTCGACCCACCCTGCCCCTGGAAAGTCAGTACAGCGGGCAGGGCAGGCCAGCCAGCTCCCCGTCCTCCCTGAACTCCGCCCCTGCCACGGACTCGGGCCCTCCTCGCAGCCCCTACTCCAACTCCCGCTCCGGCCCCAGCCGCCGATGCCACAGGCCTGGCCCCCTCTGCTCGACGACCGCTCAGAGGTCGCATCAGGTACGTCTGCACGTACTCCCGATAGTCTTCGGTGCCTCTGAAGCCGGCCTCCTCCCAGCCAATGGTGTAGTCATCCATCTGCTCGCTGGTGAGCCTCTCGGTCTCCCTCATATCCGCAGGAGGGTGAACCGGGACTATCTGCTCAGGTAACCCCAGGGTCTGGCGTAGGAAACGCTCCCCCAGGTACCAAGCCCGACAGACCGGGCCCTCAAGCAAGATCCAAAAACGCGAGGTCTCCTCCGCACCAACGAACCGATCCCGCATCGCCGCCGGCAAGGGAGCCCACGGCCGCCATGTGATCTGAAAGTGACAGACAGTTTGTTATCTACTTTTTTGGAAATATACAGTGGGAAAGCGAAGCTTAAATGAACTGCAAGTAAAACATACCTCGGTCGGGGTAATGGTATCGAAGTATCGGCGAAAGAAGCCGAATGTCTCCCGTGGTCGCCGGGTGCATCTCCCGTCGAAGCGACTCGAAAACAGGACGGCTAGAGGAGTCTCCGCGACAGGCACAGGGGCAAGCCTAGGGAAGTAGGCGTAAACCCACAACTGCAAGATAAATACCAGTGCATTTATCAGATGAAGCAGGATGCAGAATAAAGCAGAAATGGCAGAGCCGCGTGTTGTGCAGTGTATTGTGAACCGTGTACAGTGTGAGCAGTGTGCAGTCAGTGTAAAGTAGAATGTATGTGTGTGCCGTGTGTACAGTATACAGCAAGTATAGAGCAGACTACAGTGTGTGCAGTGTACAGAATACAGAAAATATAGAGCAGAAATGTAAAAGTGGAGAAGAAGTGTACCTCCCAAGCTTGCCAGTAACCTCCAAGCAACTGGCCGCTGCCGCGAGAAGCCGAGCTCATGTATCCATAAAGGGTGGCCAGAGCGGCGCCACCCCAATCATAGTGCAGAATGTCCCGGACGTCCACCAGTGCGCTGAGAAGACAGAGAGGCACGGTGTTCGCCCGGTCGGCGAAGATGGTCGTCCCGAACAGGAACATGAGGAAGCCGCGAGCATATCTCTCCACGTCCTCCTGGGTCATCTCCGCCTCCTCCTCCAACACGGGCTGAACCCGAAACTGTACCTCGAACCAAGAGTATCGGACGAAACCTGGGCGAGCTAGGGGTGGCGCCTCCCCCAGTAGATGGACCTGAGCGGCGGTCCACTCATCCATGTCAATGTTGAAAGGGATCGGATCACCCCCCACCCCGATGCCAGTGAGCATCGAGAAATCATAAGGGGTCATCGTCATGTCCCCTGTAGTGGAAAAGTGAAAAGAATCCGTGGTGTCCCACCACCTCTCCGCCAGAGCGGCGAGGAGAGGTCTGCATGTGGAGAGCCTGGAGAGTTCTCGGCAGAAGGCGCCGAAACCGGCTCGATCCACGATGCGCCAGACTGCATCAGGGAGCTCACCGTACCACTCCCGAGCGCCAGTATTCCCATACCCGCGGATGGTATGGGAACCCTCCTGTAAACCGAAAATAACAATGGCAAGACAACATTCAAAATGCAGTTTTGGAAAAGCAGATAAAGCATGTGTGCAAGTTTGTCAGATTTAAACAAATACCGGGTGCCGGTGTGTTTACAGTGAACTACAACGTGTGATGTGTCAGCGTGTTTGGGTGTTTCAGAACAGATATAGCATGTGTGCAAATTTAATAGATTCAGACGAATACTGGGTGCCAGTATGTATGCAGTGAAATACAGTGAGTGCAGTGTGTTTGAGTGATTCAGGGCTAGTGCAGTGTGTGTGCATGTGTCAGTCTCAAGCAGATATCAGTTGTATGTATGTTTACAGTCAACTACAGTCTACAGCATATCAGTTTTCAGCAGTTAAAGAATACAACTAGCTATGACAGTTTTTGTATCCTACATTGCGGAAAGTAAAGCAGAAGAAAGAGAGTTACCTCGGAAGTGCCAAATGAAAGGTGGGAGGTAGGCTCGCGCAGCAATAGCTCGGGCGCCACGTGCCTCTCGAAGCTCCGGAACTGACGCAGGCCGTCGGGGGGCAGAACATGGATCGCCGGTCGGTAGGTCGCCGGGTTGAACGGGCGCTCGCTCAGTGGTAGGAGCTCGATCCCGGGATCCATCTCGTGGTCCGGGGGAGTCCCGCCACGTGGAATATCGTCTGCCATATCAAAAATGATGAGAAAATGGCCGGAGGAAGGAAAATCGGGCCGGAATGCGAAGAGTCAACCGAAAAGTCAACTCCCAAGAGGGTCGGAAATGGCCAGAAAGGCCGGAATGTGAAAAGGCATGGAAATGAAGAGGAAAGCAAGGGGAACAAACCCCGAAAAGGCGGGAACGCCAAACGAGGCACCGAAACAAAAATGTGATCGGTTGAAAATGTCCGAAACGCGAAGAAAATCGCGAATCCGACGACGAAATGGGCGTAGAACGCGAAGAAACCGAGAAACGGGGAGACAAAAACGCTCTAGAGAGAGAGGGCAAGAGTTTTCGGCGGTAGGGAAGTGAGGCGCTAGGGTTTGGGAACCCTATTTTATAACACCTGTGGTGAATTGTCAAAACTGCCCCGATTCAGCAACTTTTTGCCGGTCGGCAATGTTTTGTGCCGGCCGGCACTTTTTTGTGCCGATGAATTTATTTTGTAGCCGGTGGACAGCCGGCGGCCTTCCCTCTCGGCCGGTGGTGTTTCCACAGCCTTGTTTAGGCCATGTGAGAAGTTTTGGGTCTTCATAGCTCAAGAAGGTGCAAGAAAGTGCATTTCCGACGCTCAACCGACCTCCGTTTTGACCTCGGGTCGTGTCTTCTGTGCGTGGCACTCCAATTCATACAAGGTGTATCCTTTTCGTATCCTTTTGACTTTTACAAGGTCCAAAAGTTGCCCCATGTATATCGCATATCAATCGCACTGTTTTGTGCATTTCAAACCGGCGCACTGTTTTGTGCATTTCAAACCGTCGCACTGTTTTGTGCAATTCGAATTGTCGCACTGTTTTGTGCATTGTATTTCAATCGCGCTGTTTTGCGCATCGCACTGTTTTGTGCATTGTATTTCACTTGCGCTGTTTAGCGTATCGCACTGTCTTGTGCATTTCAAATCATTCGTGCTGTCCTGCGCATCGCACTGTTTTGTGCATTATATTTCTATCACGCTATCTTGCGCACCTCGCTTGTACTTATTAGTACATTGCATTGTTTTGAACACAAACCGGCTTCGCGTAGCGTATAAGTCCAATTGTCAAAATCTTTTCATATCATTTTCGCATCTTATGAGGCATGCGTGTCTCATTTGTATCACCTTACATTCCGTATGGCACGCGTGTTGCACTTGCATCATGTGCATCTCAACAAAAAAAAACAAAAAAAAACAATCATAAGTGCATTGTCATTCATTTCCATTGTAGCTTGCATGCATCCATTGCATTTTTCCCAGTAGTCGCATCGCACTGCATTGTCATGCATTTTTGTAAACATCCATATCCATTGCATATTTGTAGATATTGCATTGTAGATTGCATGCATTCATTGCATCGCCTTCCGCCTATGGCTTGCGCCTTTCCAGGTTGAGCTTGGTTCGGTATGTGCCCTTACTTTTCATGTTAAAACACAGTTCTGCATGTGTATCGCGCCGATTCCACGCTGATATGTTGGTTGAGGGTTGCGGCACCTTTTCTGTGTTACACATGGCTCGTATGTGTACATGCCTTTCCTAGGAAAGATTTGGTTTGGCTTGCGTGTCATATCCATTGTATCCATATCCATTCCATTGCATATTTGTAGATATTGCATTGTAGATTGCATGCATTCATTGCATCGCCTTCCGTCTATGGCTTGCGCCTTTCCAGGTTGAGCTTGGTTCGGTATGTGCCCTTACTTTTCATGTTAAAACACAGTTCTGCATGTGTATTGCGTCGATTCCACGCTGATATGTTGGTTGAGGGTTGCGGCACCTTTTTTGTGTTACACATGGCTCATATGTGTACATGCCTTTCCTAGGCAAGATTTGGTTTGGCTTGCGTGTCATATCCATTGTATCCATATCCATTCCATTGCATATTTGTAGATATTGCATTATAGATTACATGCATTCATTGCATCGCCTTCCGCCTATGGCTTGCGCCTTTCCAGGTTGAGCTTGGTCCGGTATGTGCCCTTACTTTTCGTGTTAAAACACAGTTCTGCATGTGTATCGCGCCGATTCCACGCTGATATGTTGGTTGAGGGTTGCGGCACCTTTTCTGTGTTACACATGGCCTGTATGCGTACATACCTTTCCTAGGCAAGATTTGGTTTGGCCTGCGTGCCATATCCATTGCCATCTTCCTAGCATATCCATATATATTACATTGTAGTGTAATTTTTGCATCCGGCATTAGGATCGCAGTCCTTTCTCCAGCGGATCGTTTCCCCACTTATGTCAATTCCACCCAATACTTGTTCTTGTGTCTGTCTACAATGCTCATAGTTCAGTTGACCGTTCTATGGTAGACAGACTTGTTATCTCCATCAATCTATTTGACATAGGTATGGTTTCGAACCGCTCGTGATTGGATCGTGATTCAATTGCTTTGCATGTAGCTTGCATTGTTTCAATTACATTGCATCTTCATTTGCATTGTTTATACATTGTTTTGTATATATTGCATATCGTTTTGCATCCGTTTTGCATCCATTCTTGCATTGTCATGCATGTTGCTAACAACATCGTACCTGTTAAGTTTGTTTTCTTTGCAGGCACGATATTGTATGTACGGTTCATTTGAGGCTGGTGCAACCAGATGAACCGGACAGGTATTATATCCTCCGAGTGAGACGTATCGAGAATTACATAATTCTCTTACATCCTTTCTGCATTGTAGTGTAGTTTGGTGTATGCTAGCTTAAAAACTGTCGCATGTATGCTTCGTTACAGCTTTCTTTGCATGATCATAAGTTATGCTCGGCTTCGTGCATTGTCTTGCATTTTGCCCCTGCCTTCGGGCGCATATCTTGATTGTCTTGCATGTTTGTCTAAGTCTTCGGCCCTGTCAAAAATGGGTCGTCTCTGGGCTTTGACATTCACTCCCGTCATTGTTATGACTTTCGAGTTCTGTCAAAGAGGGGCAACTGTAGACACCCCATTTTTGACCGTCCTCAAGACTTGGACGTCTCCGTTTGAACACTCGGTGATCATCCATGTTTGTGTTCGTTTGGAGTTCCCGGAGGTCTCGGCTACGCGCCTTGTCTCAGGATCTCCGAACTCGACCGTTTAGTGTCTGGTTTTGCACCAAACACTTGTGTTTTGCCTTGGAAGGGCAGGGTAGGGCTTGTGGACCATCCCCACCCACCACTGGCAGTGGCTAGAGGCCACCGGCTGGTTTTTGATGCCACCGGCAATGTATATTGCCGGCCGGCACTATTTGTTGCCGGTCAGCACTATTTAGTGCCGGCCGGCACTCCTTTTGGCCAAGATAGCATTTTTGGCCGGCCGACTACTGTGCATCTGCTTTTGCAGATATTTTAAGACAGCTGTCTTGCCTTTTGCTCCCCTCCATACACGTGTATGGAGGGATCTCCCTCTTATGAAGCTTGTCTTGTAAGCTTTACAAGACAAGAAGTGCCATAAAGGGAGGGGTTGGTCTCTTGGCTAGGAGGTTATAGATTTAAGATATTTTGAGAGCTTAGACAGCCATTGTTAGGGTTTGAGTTCTAGGGTTAGGGTTAGATACACACTCTATCTCTCTTTCCCTCTCTTTTGTGCTCTTGTGTGTGTTTTAGTCCATACTATTGCACACAAGCACCTAGTGTTTCACCTTCCTCTTGGAACTGAGGTTCTAAAGGACTGATTTTGAGGTTTTGGTGTTGGATTCAAGCTAAGGAAGGCCATTGGAGCATCATTGTTGAAGAAGGCTTCAAGGGTAAGAATCTCACCCCTTTTTACCCCATTTTTGCATTGTATTTCTACCTATCTTAAATTCATTTTTGAGCTTAGTGTATAATATAAAAAAGTTCTTTTTTAAGCCCTCTTGGTTGTTTATTAAGAGTGTTTTGTGGTTTGGGTAAGTTTGAACACCCTTAGGCCTTAAAAGGCCTCATTTTGTGCCCTTTTGTGCTAGCTCCGGGATTTTGGTGTTGGGGTCCCTTCACCACTAAAATCTTGAGGGATTTCAGTGGTGAAGGTGATGCCTTGAAGTCCCAAGAAGGAGAGGGCCACTCCCTCTCCTTGTTGTCCTTGAAAATGGCATGTTTTGGTCTCTAAAGGGAGCCTATGCTTGAGTGTGTGTTGAGCATGTTTAGGCTATTTTTCATGCTTATATATCCATAATATAACATGATTTTAAATTGGTTTTGATACTTCATGCATGCTTAGCATAGTTGCCTTGTAATGCCATGTTATTGCCTCAATGTGCCTTAGGTTGTTAACCTTTGTTGGAGCATGTTTTAGGCTTAGTCTTGTGAAGATTTTGTGCATGTTTTGCCCTGTTCTAGGTCTGTCCTAGGTTGTTTGGGTTGAATTTGGCATGCATCATATAGCCCCTTTGCATTCCGGCTTGTTGGCCTTAAGTATGTGAATGTATAGCATGCCATCCTTGCATTGTTTTGGTGATTTAGGACCATCCACTATGCCATTTCAGACCTTATTGTATGCTTGAGAGCTCGCATTTGATGTCCCTTTAATGCCTTGTGAGGTTGTCATCTCATGCTCCATGTTTTGGTGTTTATGCATGCCTTTGTTTTTGAGTCATTTGGATGCCATCTAAGTGGTCCTTAGGCCTTGTATTAATGTCCCAAAACTCTGTTTTTGGTCAATAAGTTCATGCCATTTTTGGGCTTGCTAAGTGTAGTTCAATACTCCATTGGTTTGTTTTGAGCACTTAGGCCATTTGTTGCATGCTTGGCTTGATTTGTTGCTTGGTTTGACACCATGTTTTAGCATGATTTTAGAGCTCATATTGCATGCTAATTGTCCATGAAATCTCTTGTCGGGTGTGCTTGAATGTTGCTTGCTTAATGCTTAAGGTTTGGACCATAACATGTGTATGTGTGCATGTGTATTTAGCCTCCATTTTTGGGCATTTTGGCTACTGTTTTGGGCCCTATTAGAGCTGCCCAAATCATGTTTAAGACCACCTTTCCATTGGCTAGCATTGCCTCATGTTTGCTTGTGTGCTTGCATAAGTGCCTCGCCATGCCATGTTGCATCCTTAGCTTGCATGCTTAGGTTGCATTGCATCTTGCATGCATGCCTTGTTCCTTGACTTAGTGATAGGAATTGGGCCTTGTTTGGTTTGATTTGGTTTGCATGCATTTGAAATCAAAGTTGCATACTTGGTTCTTTGGGCCATCATGCATGGAAATGCGTGATTGGTGGTCCGAGAATCGAGGCACATGCCCCTTTGAGTCATTATCATGATAAGGGACATGGTTGGTGCATATATGCCTTGAATTGTGCTGCCATGCTTTGCCTTGCCCTCTGTTGCTGTCATTTGCAGATTCTGCAGGAACACTCTGCCGACCGGCAGTGTAAGGTGCCGACCGGCAACAATTCCTCTGCCGACAGCTTCATTTTGTGCCGATGGCCACACACCACTGCCGGTGGTAATTCCACTCAGCCGGTGGCACTCCCTAGTGTCCAGGGATGCAGTCCTGAGGTTTTGACAGCCTCCAGAGGAGTTAAGGAAGGAAAACAGAGGCAGCCTATGCATGGCGGCGCGTTTCCCGAGGTGTCCTTCCTGTTTTCTTAGTTTTAGTTAATTTGCTTAGTTGATTAGGCAATTTGTAATTATTAATTAGCTTGCGTAGTTAATTAATTTGTAATATTTATTTGGTCCCTCCGAGTGAGGGCAAATCTGTAACAAGTGTGCGTGAGTGTGTGTATGTCTTCCAACCTCACGTCTTTCTTCCCTTTTATTTACCTGCTTATGATGGTAGATTAGGGCACGTTTAATTTAGCATACCTTATGCTATGCATGTGTGCATCCATGCATTTGTATTGCATGCATTAGGCTCGGTACATCACGCTAACTGCATTTGTACTTTAATTCAAAAATTGAATATGTGATAGTTGATCGCATTTCATATGCCATGCTTAGGTTAGCCGAGCCTATCTAATTGCATCCTGTATGTGTTGCATTAGGCAATTTAACATGAACTAGGACACGCATGTTTGCTAACTAGTTTACTGTTTTGGCACGGAGTACAATGTAAGTATTTATGCTTTAGCATCTCGCATGTGCGTGAATGTTAACATGACAGTATGCTTGCCATGCGGCTAAATGCTTATGTGTTAAACTGTTTGAATGCCTGTGGGTGAAGGTTGGATTGTTTGAGTTGGAAAAACTCATTGAAATCCGTGTTTTAACCTACTTGCGAGTAGCAAATTTTAAAGCATTTTCAAAACAAACGGATATGCAATGTTTCTTTCCAAATTAGGCAATCTAGTCTATACTTGTTTGCTACGCGCATAACATAGTAATTCTAGGCTAATAAATGGAATAAGAACACATAACGTTTTCAAAATCGGATATCATGGTTAGTAGAGGCCGGTCTTCGGACCGGGCGAAAGGGGGTGCTCATAGCTGACCTTCCCCGATCGTACCCAGCTCCCGAGCCGAGATAACTCCGGTGATGACGGACATGTGGCCTTCGGCACCGAGTCAGGGTTTCCTAAGTTTCCCCATTTTAAAAATATTTAGGTGGCGACTCTGTATCTGGCAAAGCAGTCCACATTTGGCACTACTTTTTCAAAAATCTGTTTCTCAAAACGATTTGCCAGATTTGGACTCTTTGGTTCAGATTAAGAACCGCGACAACAAAAATCGCGAGTCCGAACTGTAGTAGTGAGGTCCCCCTCCGCGGGCGCGTCTACAGGTGCATACAAATGCTATCCAAATCTATGGGGCTGCCATACAGATTTCAAGCCAAGGATATACCCCTGGGTATTTAAACCAGACTTTAGTCTCGGAAATCCCGAACCTTTGCGTTTTAGGCATAAGCCATTCGAACTCTAGTTTCCACCGTCTCAGTTGGTCTCCTAGGAACTCACCGCAAACACAGGCATGTGGCTATACCAGACCACCAGAAGTCGTTCGGGCACGACAAACACCAAAGAAATTGCACCTTTAGAGTATTTAAGGTCTCCTAGACCGGGGAGTGCACAAGACAGTGCGAATAAAGATGCAGGATTTAAGGTCTCCTTAGACCGAAGGATTTAAGGTCTCCTAGACCAGACAGTAAAAATAGATACGATGTAATAGATGTGATGCAATAGATGCAAAGGATGAACACACGCCAACCACGCTGGACTCGCGAGTGGAGGAAGAACAAAGAAAATCAATCAGGAGCGCGCTCCATGCAACCTAAGATAAATTTCAAACACACTAAAATCGTGTGAGGAAGGGAAGGAACATTCTAACCACGCTGAAATCGTGAGAAGAGGTCTGAAAACAATTGCTCAAGTGCGCACACAACGCAACTAGAGATAAAATCCAAACACGCTGAAATCGTGTGAGGAACGAGACACTCAAACCACGCTGAAATCGTGAGAGGAGGTCCAAACACAAACTGCCCAGCGCGTACACAACGCAACTTGAGAAAAATTCCAAACACACCGAAATCGTGTAAGGAACGGGACACTCAAACCACGCTGAAATCGTGAGAGGAGGCCCAAACAACAACCGCCCAAGTGCGTGCACAACGCAACCTGAGATAAATTCCAAACACACTGAAATCGTGTGAGGAAAGGGACACTCAAACCACGCTGAAATCGTGAGAGGAGGTCCAAAAACAACCGCCCAGGTGCGTACACAACGCAACCTAGGACAAATTCCAAACACGCTGAAATCGTGTGAGGAAAGGGACACTCAAACCACGCTGAAATCGTGAGAGGAGGTCCAAAAACAACCGCCCAGGTGCGTACACAACGCAACCTAGGATAAATTCCAAACACGCTGAAATCGCGTAAGGAACGGGACACTCAAACCACGCTGAAATCGTGAGAGGAGGCCCAAACAACAACCGCCTAGGTGCGTGCACAACGCAACCTGAGATAAATTCCAAACACGCTGAAATCGTGTGAGGAAAGGGACACTCAAACCACGCTGAAATCGTGAGAGGAGGTCCAAAAACAACTGCCCAGGTGCGTACACAACGCAACCTAGGATAAATTCCAAACACGCTGAAATCGCGTAAGGAACGGGACACTCAAACCACGCTGAAATCGTGAGAGGAGGCCCAAACAACAACCGCCCAGGTGCGTGCACAACGCAACCTGAGATAAATTCCAAACACGCTAAAATCGTGTAAGGAACGGGAGGCTCCAAAAACAACCCGTCCAGCGCATTTACAACGCAACCTGGGATAAATTCCAAACACGCTGAAGTCGTGTGAGGAAGAGAACACTCTAACCATGCTGAAAACGTAAGAAGAGGTCCGAAAACAATTGCTTAAGTGCGCACACAACGCAACCAGAGATAAAATCCAAACACGTTGAAATCGTGTAAGGAACGGGACACTCAAACCACGCTGAAATCGTGAGAGGAGGTCCGAAAACAACTGCCCAGGTGCATACACAACGCAACCTAGGATAAAGTCCCGGAGGACAACGATCCTAAACGCTGCTCAACGTAAAAGGATAAAAGGTAGAAGATAACACAAGATGCAAATAAATGGAAGTATGGTGTGTATGACAATACAAGTGGAAAAGTGCATAACAATGCAGGTGGAAGGGTGCATAACTTTGAAGTAGGCTTGATCTTGTGCTTGAGGTAGAGGCACACTCATACTTCGGAGCATTGACAAGGCTTTGAAAAGGTACATCCGGAATACAATCACGAAATTTGCTGAAGGTGAAACACACTCAGATGCTTCCATTTTCCCTCTTTTCTTTTTCTTTACAGTCCGGAACCCATGTAGCTTCAGATAGGTCCTGGTTTTACTGTTCTCACGTGACCTAGGTTGAACCCCGCGACTTTATGAAAGAACCAATTCTGTTTTGCACAAATGTGGAGAACGGCACGGCACTCGGAGCACAAAACGATTTTATTTTTAAAATTGAGAGATGAGTTTTTGACCAGGTATTGAGCCTACGACTGAACACAGCAAAACGACTCAACAAGGAAATAAAAGGCACACAACCTAGACACGTCGAGTAACACTCGAAACGACTCAAAACAAGAATCGAGATAAAACAAAAAGACACGACACTCAGACGTGCACAGGGAGCCTGTTTCACCGGGTAGTGTTTCCCACCCTTTCTCATTTGTGGTTCTCACATCACTCGGCCCTCAAGCTCTGATTTTTTCTGAAAAAGCCATTTTCTCGCTTTTCCTCTCATCGCACATCTCTCTATTCTTCGATCTCTCATTTTTCATCCCTCTCCTGGGTGGTTGATGGATAAACAGCAAATTGTGGGCTCGTGCCCCTAGCATTCTGCCAGATTCTCTTTTTTCCGCTCACAGCTAGTGAATTCCTCCCACGGAAAGGTTGCGCTACAACTGGGTGTGTAGCAAATCTGCAGCTAACATCAGTTGATGATGCTTTGCTGAGGAGTTTGGACGTGATAAGATCTGTCCAGATGATAGAGTGGAATATCTTGCCCCATTCTAGTTCGTGCTTCGCACTTTGCTTGATACCTCGTTGCTTGGAGGATGTGAGAGTTTTCTGCCCTTTGTTGTGCCCTTTTCTGGCGAATATGGTGCCCTTTCCGACAAGTAGAGTGCCCTTTCTGGCAAGTATTTTGACAAAGGGGAAAAGACAGATCACCTGACTCAACTGTACCCCTAGTTCATCATTTTGACCTTTTTTTTATTTTTGCTTTCTACTAAAACAGTTTTGACCAACATGAGAGTTAGATTAACGCGCTTGTTCGATTTTTTTTGATTTAAAATCATGCAAGTTAGGCTATGAGCACTGAGAGTTTTCCTTTTTTGGGTCCAAGAAATGGTCCAGTTTTGAAAAATGGAGTACTTTTCGAGAAGATTAGTCAACCTCAGTAAAAATTCTCAAAAACTATTTTTGCAAACGACCACTGCTCAACGAGCACGGAACCTACTCTTGAGATGCACAACCTCGGACCCATAGCAATGGAAAATTGCCCCTTGTCTGAAGGACACTGCATGGCAACGAAAAGTTGCCCCTTGTTTGAAATGACACTGCGGCGTTTTGAATGGCAACGAAAAGTTGCCCCTTGTTTGGATAGCACTGCAGAGCATTGTAGTCAGTCCTCAGAGCGACGAACACAACCAGACTCTCAGATACAGAGAAGACAAAGATGACCAAAACCATCGCATGGACACAATCGAATTTGAAGTGTTTTACAGCTGGACTTCAGAATGAAGTTGCCTACGTATCCCAAAGATGGGAATCAAGCCTCACGTAGTTCGGGGTTAAGGTACACTCGGGTATTTAACCTTCACTTTTTAGGCTCTAACTTTTGCCAAGGCGCCCGTTGCGGGTTTTCGACCTTGCGAGCTTTGTTCTTCTTTTTTCTTTTTCTCAATTTTTTTTCTTTCTTTTTTTTGATATTCTTTTTTTCATTCTTTTCTTTTGTATATTTTTTTGCATTTTTCTTCTTTTTTGTTCTTTTATTCTTTTCTTGCTCTAACTTTTGCCTGGGTCGCCCTTCCGGGTTTTTGATCCAGCGAGCCTCTCTAGGGTAAAAGTGTAGCTTTGTCTATGTCCAATGGTTTTGAGATCCTGAAGTCGTCTGAATCCAGGAGAATGGCTGTTATTTGCTGACGAAGTAAAAGTCCATCCAATGGGGGCTGAATTTGCCCCTAGTGTTGTGGATAGGAACTCGGCTGTCCTTCAGCAATACTTTCTTCTTTCCTCCCTTCTGGGATTTGGCATTCTTGCCGATCTTCATTGACTTGCGGAATGATCCACCTTTGGCTCTTCGAGCTGTCTGACATTTTTTTTGCCCCTAGTTCGAAGGGTGCTTCTGACCTAGCTTCGCAAGCTTCTTTTGATGACATCTGGTCTTCTTGATCTGACTTCCTTGCCTCTTGTTCGAGGGTTGCTTTGAATCTGGTCACACAGGCCTCACATTGTAGTTGACCGTTGAATGTTCTGAATTTAAGTCCAAGGTTTGAAAATGAGGGGTCGAGTCTCGAGGCTGAGAGCGATCCTAGGCTGCACAATCTCAAGAGCGATTCCACACAGGTCTTCGCAGGACCGCGCAAAACATTTTGTTTTTAAAAATTTTTAAGAAAGCGACAAATCGCTCGTGCTGAAGACAGTGCGGAACCAATCTGGATCAAGTCAGAATCCTTCTCAGTACTCACATTAACAAGCATGATCTCGATCATTAAGGGCTTAGCATGTCTCTCTTTCTCTCAATTGATCAAATTTTACAAAATCCGAGGAATTCCTTCCTCTTCGTTTTTATCACAATGTTTCAAAAAAAGTTTTGGAAAACTTAGGTCGATGCAATGAATTCAAGGCACAGAAAAGACATAGCTTCTAGTCAAAACTGCTATCTCATTTAGAATTTCTAGCACAACTGGCACACGGTAGAAGTGAACACGAGAGTGTGAAAATCACTGCTGTTTCATTCAGATCTGTTGGCATTACTGGCTCCAAGGCAGAAACAGACTCAAAAGAAAACAAAAGGACAAACTCAAAGCAAAATAGTGATATCCGAAGTAACACCCCCGGAATCACCCGACTTCTATACAACAGGACTGACTCGATACAATAAGACAGACCCTTAATAAAAAAAAAGACTGACTCAAAACAAAGAGACAGACTCAAAACAAAACCACAGAACTGACTCAACACCCAAGTCAGAAGCTATAAAAACCATCATTCGCAAATGCTCAAAACAGTGCGTGCCCCACACCACATCTGGAGTAAACTGAGTACCGCCCGCAGGTGGTTCATCCCCTGATCACATATTTGCACTATCCCCCAAGTTCACTGATCCAGTGGCGATAGACTTTGCTGAGCTGGTGGGAGAATAACCCCGTTGTCAATCAGATCTTGCACTTCGTGGTAAAGACGAGAGCAATTGTCAGTACCATGACCAGTTTGTTGATGGAAGACACAGTATTGGGCAGCATCATGCATAGCCGGAAGAGGATTCGGGAGAGGCCGAGGCTCAAGGGGTTTGAGATGGCCTTGTCTTATAAGGATTTGGAAAGCTTTGGACAAAGGCATGTGGAGGGCATGGAAGACCCTTTGACCTCGGGGTTGGTACTTCAAAGTTTGTGGATTTTTGCTGGACGCACCAACAAAGGGCTTGGCAGGTGCTGGCCTGGTTTGTTGATCTCTTCTGAGTGCAGGATCATAGCTGAAATGAACGTTTCTGATACAACGACCCTTCTCCCGGCTTGCCCCTTGATTCAAACTGCCCCCAACTTGAGTGGCAAAAATATCATCCACAGTTTTTGCAACCACTGCAAGCACTTGCTGTTTGTTTAGTCCTTCGGCTTTCAAAGCCTCAACAGCCAACAGAAGATGTTCATGGGGATCCATGTCCGCCCCTATCTTGTTCTTTTCACTCGCCTCCACCTTGCCAAGGGATTCGCATTCCTCAAATACAGCCCGTTCCAAGACTGGGGAGTCTTTTGACATGAACTCCTTGGTATGTGATGTGGTTGATGATGGAGCCGATGTCCCGGAGGCCAAATCTGTCACAGTTCTCTAAAGATCTTCGATCATTCTCTTCAGCTCAGAAGTAGTGGGCTCACGGGTTTGAGATGATTGGGGTCCAGGTGCATCCATCATGCATAAGTCCATGCTTTCTGGAATGAACACCTCAGGCTTGGGTAGATGGGCTGGGGTGATGTATATGCTAGGGTCGAAGGTGGATGGTAGTGTATGGATGAGGTTGAGATGGGGAGGTGACGAGTCAGTACTAACCTGAGGTCCTTTGGGTGGAGCTAGGGTCTCTTCATCAATAAGATCTTGAATCTTATGACGGAGGCGGATACAACGGTTCGTATCATGACCGTGTTGTTGATGATAGGCATAGTATTTAGCTGGGTCATATCTTGGTGGAAGAGGATTTGGAAAGGGTTGGGGTTTTAGGAGTTCTAGGTGCCCTTCTTCTTGCAGCTTTTTCAAAGCTTGGGAGAGACTCATGTAAAGCGGATGGAATTTTCGGGCTTGGGGCCGAGTTGAAGTGGTTGGTTTTCGTCCATTGAGGGAAGTGGTGATAGTGTCTACTTCTGAGCATTTCGCAGATGTGCTACCATCAGTAGTAGCATTGGAACTGCGAACAACATTCTTTCGCAAAGGCTCATCATCTTCCACAAAGATTCCTTGTCTGATGGCATCCTCGATTTGAACCCTCATTCCATGAAGGTCTGGAAAGGTAAACAGTGGTAGAATGATCATTTTCTGCAGCAACATGCCATGTAGATTCCGAACAATCATCCTGATCTGATCTTTGTCGGAAGGCCTTGTAGTCATCATTGAGTCTTTTTCTCTCCATCTTGTCACGAACTCTGAGAAACTCTCCTTAGGTTCTTGGCGGGTGACTTCGAGATCATGAGTTGTGACCTCGATCTGTGTGTTGTAGGAGTATTGAGCAATAAAGGCCTTAGCCAGCCCTTCCCAGTTCTGTTTCACAGAGTTCTCCAATTTTGCATACCAGATTGCGGCTATCCCAGACAGGGTTCGGCCAAATAGTGACAATTTCTGGGCTGTGGTCAAACCCATTGGCCTCAAAATATCAGAAAACAGTTGGAGGTGCACCATTGGGTCTTCAGAGCCATTGAATCGATCGATATGTGGCATCTTGAATCGATCCGGTAATGTCACCACTGAGTCGGTATAACCATCCTCTATATCAGGAATAGAGTGGGCCCCCTGAGACTTTTTGAACAATTTCTCAAGCTTGCTCACTTTCAATGCTGTGGGGTCCGTCTTGAACTCAAAGGGGGAGTCTGGCAGGTTGGTGGGTGTTTTAGACAGCTGGGGTAGCATCGGGGGCGGAGCTGGCCCGCCTGGAATGTCCGTATCATCCTGGACGTGGGTTGCCTCCCCGAGTATGGGAACTCTTGGTGGGGGAGGAGCCTGGTGTGAAGTAGATACTCCAGTTTGCTGCTCTAACCTGGCAATTGTCTCTGCCTGTTGGGCTATGACCATAGCCTGTTGCTTGGTGACTTCCGCTTGACGGACAGTATCTTGCTGCATGGCTTTCATACTATCCTGGAGTTGGCGCACTATCTCTTCCAGACCCGACATATTGCCCTGATCTAACTGAGCAACTGGTATACCTGTGTCTGCAGTAGGCTCAGGAATCTCAACCTGGCTGTTCAAAGACCACTGAGCTGGTAGCTGCTGTACTGGTGGTCTGTGCCTGACCGACTTTTTCACCCTGCCTCTGGTAAAGGAACACTGATTGCCCTTGAACTGAATCTCTGACCCAACAAAGTCTATCAATACAAGTTCGGTGTACCCGAGGAATATCGGAAGCTTCTGAAGCTATGGTTCCAGGACTACCCTAGCAAAAAGGGAAAATAAAGAGCATCTCAGCCTGATTTCACGATAACCCATATGAGCAGAGTTGAATGACTGTACTCGTTGCTGATTTCTGCCTCAAATCTGATACCCTCGGGTAAAACTGATTCCCTAAATACTAATAGTAATGCCCGCCGGCCTGATGTAGACGTGCCCGCGTGGGACCCTCGCTACAGTTCGGACTCGATTTGTCACAGTCCTTAATCTGAACCAAAGAGTCCAAATCTGGCAAATCGTTTTTGAGAAAACAGATTTTTAGAAAAGAAGTGCCAAACATGGACTGCTTTGCCAGATACAGAGTCGCCACCTAAATATTTTTTATGGGGGAATTTAGGAAACCTTGACTCGGTGCCGAAGGCCACATGTCCGTCATCACCGGAGTTGTCTCGGCTCGGGAGCTAGGGTACGATTGGGGAAGTTCAGCTATGAGCACCCCCTCTCGCCCGGTCTAAAGACCAGCCTCTACTAACTGTGATATCTAGTTTTGAAAACCTTATGTGTTCTTATTCCATTTATTAGCCTAGAATTACTATATTATGCACACAGCAAACAAGTATAGACTAGATTGCCTAGTTTGGAAATAAACATTGCATGCCCGTTTGTTTTGGGAAAATGTCTTGGAATTTGCTACTTGCAAGTAGGCTAAATACGGATTTCAATAGTTTTTTCCAACTCAGGCAGTCCAACCTTCACCCACAGGCATTCAAATAGTTTATCACATAAGCATTTAGCCACATGGCAAGCATACTGTCATGGCAACACTCACACGCAAGCGGGATGCTAAAGCATAAATACTTACATCGTACTCCGTGCCAAAACAATAAACTAGTTAGCAAACATGCATGTCCTAGTTCATGTTAAAAATGGCTAATGCAGTGCATGCAAAAATGCAATTAGAATAGGCTCGGCTAACCTAAACATGGCATGTGAAATGCGATCAATTTGATGCACGTATTTAATTTGGAATTGAGGTACAAATGCAGTTAGCATGATGTACCGAGCCTAATGCATGCAATACAAATACATGAATGCACGCATGCACAGCATAAGGTATGCTAATTTTAAAAAATGCCCTAGTCTACCATCAAAAGCAGGTAAATAAAAGGGAAGAAAGACATGAGGTTGGGAGACATACACACACTCACGCACACTTATTACATAATTGCCCTCACTCGGAGGGGCCAAATGAATATTACAGTCCGAATAATAAACAAATAAATTATTGCAGAATTTCTAATTTACTTAACAGAATGAATACAAAAGGAAGAAAGGTGGCCACAGCCCCCTGCCTCGGGGTGCGCGTGTGATGCATGCTCGAAACCCGGCTCGCCTGGAAAACCCGTACCATACCCCTGCCACCTCTGTTTATACTGCCCTGTCTCTCTGAAAATTGCCAAAGCCCTAGGACAGGTTCCTTGCATGCTGCGGAGTACCACCGGCTAGGGGAAATTCCCACCGGCAGTGCAGAATTTCCATCGGCTGTTTTTGGATTTATCGGCCATTCACCAATGGCCGGTCGGCACTGAATTCTGCCGGTCGGCAGAAGCTTCCTGCAGAAGACAGATTTGACAGCAACAGAGAACAGACAGTATATGGCATGGGATTTCAGGCACATGTAAGCATGGTCATGCTTCCCATCATGCTTTGAACTCAGGGAAGCATGGCCCTCGATCCTCGAGCCATCAATGGTGCATGATAGCCCAAGGGATCAAGTTTGCCACTTGATGTAAAGATGCATGCAACCACACAAATGAGGACCAAGACCCTATCATGCCGAAGTCAAGGGCCCTGGTGACCGAGAATTAAGGCACATTACATCACTCATAGTATGAATGTTCCTTGACCCTCGCACTTGGTTTAACACCCCAAACCAAGTAATGCAATGCATGTTATGCTCACATGGCTCAAAATGCAACATGATACTAATTATGCAAGGTATGCCAAATGTCATGCAACTAATATGGCAAGTATGCAATGCTAAGCATGCAAGATGCAAATGCAATGCAAACATGGACCATTTAAGGAATGGGATCAACATATTACAACACTTAATGAAGCAATCATGCAATGGACATGAGACAAGCATGCAAGGGGGCCTTAAACCATAAAGGGGCAGACCTTGATCCACCCCAAAACAGTGGCCAAAAATGCCTAGAAAGGTGGACAAAAACTCATGCCAACAAGCAAGCCAATGGTCCTAAAGTTAAGGCACAAAGGAGGGTACTTCACTTCCACCCACATGACCACTCATGGCATGAATTGGACAAGCCAAAACAGAAACCTAGCATGCAAAATGGACTCCAAACCTACTGATATGGCAGCTTAAATGGCTCCAATGGGATGCATACACCAAAACTCATATTTAGGCATAAAAAGGCACACTCTCAAGGCATGAAAGAGGTCACACATGCACACACATAAACATGATTTTTGGACTGAAATATGGTCCTAAATGATGCCAAATCACGAGAATGGTCATAGCTACACATGCTAGAGGTCAATATGCTCAAGGCTTACAAGCCAAAACACAAAGAGACGACACCAACAAAGCAAGCATGACTGAAATAGATGGCCAACAGACCTTAAACATGGTAAAATAGTGCCAACACCTTCATGGAACTAAGCCAACACATGCAAGAACCATGGCCTAATCATGAGATACATTTCTAGGCCAAATAGGGGGATGTAAAGCAAGTATATTAAGCACGCAAAAGGCCACAAATCCGACTAAAAACAGAGATTACAAACAACCTAAAAACACCCAAAAACCTCTGAAAAAGGGCTAAAACCAATCAAGCATGCATGTTACCCTTTAAGCCAAAATGCAAGGAAACAAAACAATGAAGGGAGAGGGGTGTCCCTCCCCTATGCAAGACTTCAAACCACCTTCCTTACCACTGAAAATCCACTGGTTTTCAGTGGTGAGAAGACCAAAACACTTAAGCAAACAAGGCCTTACCAAGGAGACAACAAAAAGGCCAAATAAGGTCTAAGAGGGTAAGTTCGAACTAAAACCACAAAAGACCCTTAATGAAAGTTCTAAAGCATGAAAATATAAGCTTTTTTTATGTTATGCACAAAAACTAAATCAGCAAGAAAGATAGGTAAAAGACTAGTGCAAGTTTGGGGAAACTAAAGCAAAGTGCTCACCCTTGAAGCACACCTCAAGAACAGCCAATGCAGCCCTCTTCTTCTGATCAAAAATAGCCCCAAAACTCAAGAATCAACCCTCAAAGTCCCTCAATCTCGGAGCAAGGTGTAATAGTGTGTGTATTAGTGCAAAAGTAAGGTAAAATCACACTTTTAGGCTAAGAAACACACACAAAGGAGGAGAGAGAGGCAAGTATAGAGGGAGGGTGTATCTATATCTATAAGCTCTGGTTTTGCCTTCAAAATTTCTAACCTAGAATAAGGAGAAGGCTCCTCCTCTTATAGGAGTCCCTCTTGCAAAGCTTATTCAACAAGCTTGCTTAGAGGGAGATCCCTCCATACACATGTATGGAGGGAAGCAGAGTTGGTGCCAGCTATCACAGCTGGCACAAAATATCTACATAAGTAGATGAACAGTAGTCGGCTGCTCAAAAATGTTATTTTGGCAAAAAAGAGTGCCGGCCGGTAACAAATAGTGCCGACCAGCAATATACATTGCCGGTGGCAGCAAAAACCAGCCGGTGGCCTCTGGCCATGGCCGGTGATGTGTGGGGGTGCCTCACAAGGCATTCCCTACCCCTCCAAGGCAAAATGCAAGTGTTTGGTGCAAAACCAGACACTAAACGATCGAGTTCGGAGATCCTGAGGCAAGGCGCGTAGCCGAGACCTCCGGGAACTCCAAACGAACACAAACATGGATGATCATCGGGTGTTCAAACGGTGACGTCCAAGTCTTGAGGACGGTCAAAAATGGGGTGTCTACACCTGATACTCAAACTTGCAAACTGATACATGCATTCCTATAGAGACGCACTCTAAAAGCACATAGCAGACAAGTGAGAGCCAAAACACTCCTATGTTGGGGTAGGGTTTCCTTGTCCTATTTTGTCAGGAGATAGGGTTTCACTACGCACGCAGCGGCTTCAAACAACCTATATCAGGTAAGCAACCTGTCCTAGTTTGGAATGGTCACTATGGATTCCGAATATGCACTAGGTTGAATGGTCAAAAAGGGTGCCCCGGTAAAACCGGGGTTTGTGTTCCCATACTGGCAGAGCCCACAACCGGTCAGCCTTATGGTCATGCCTTGACAAGACAAGCCTCCGGCAAACCATTCAGGAATAATAGATGGCAAACACGGTGTCCTAGGCGCACCAATGCAAAGAAACACACAAGTGTAGTCAAAACCAGACATCATGAGTTCGAGTCAAGTTCTCTAACTCCCCAGTGGAGTCGCCAAAAACTGTAGACGTCCCCGAACGCCCCGGGAGGGAAATCCCGTTCTGTTCATTTGGGGTCACTACAGCTCAGGACTCTCAAATTGTCACGGTTCTAAATCTGAACCAAAGAGTCCAAATCCGGCAAATCGTTTTGAGAAAACAGATTTTTGAAAGAAGTGCCAAACATGGACTGCTTTGCCAGATACAGAGTCGCCACCTAAATATTTTATTTTAGGAAATTTAGGAAACCCTGACTCGTTGCCTAAGGCCACGTGTCCATCATCACCAAAGTTGCCTCAGCTCGGGAACTTGGGTACGATTGGGGAAGGTCACTTCGTGAGCACCCCCGCTCGCCCGATCAAAGATCGGCCTCTACTAACCATGATATCTATTTTTGAAAATATTATGTGTTCTTATTCCGGTTATTAGCCTAGATTTATTATGTGATGCGCACAACATACACGTATAGACTAGGTCGCCTGAATTGGAACAAAACATTTCCTGTTTGTTTGTTTGAAAATGGTTTGATGGTGCTACTCGCAAGTAGGCTAAGACGTGGATTTGCCACCCTCGGGTGGGCTTAGAAAACATGATTTTGCCACTATCTAGTGGGCTTAAAACTCACAATCAATGATTTGTTCCAATCCAAACAACCCAACCTTCACCCACAGGCATTCAGGCATATATATCACATAAGCAATTGGCCTCATGGTAAGCATGCTATCATGGCAGTCACTCACACGCATGCAAGGATGCTAAAGCATAAAACTTACCGAGTACTCCAAGCCAAAACAAAAGCTATGTTAGAAATCCATGCATGATCCTAACTATACAGAAATGCCTAATGCAACACATGCAAAATGCAACTATAGCAGGCTCGGCTATTCTAAACATGGCATATGAGATGCAACAGCTAACAAGTACTCAACTTTGAAATTGAAATACAAATGCAGTTAGTATGATGCGCCGAGCCCGGTGCATGCAAAACAGATGAATGAATGCAAACATGCTATCATACTGTATGCTAATTGAAACATGTCCTAATCTAACCATCATAAGCGGGTAAATAAAAGGGAGAAAGACGTGGGGTTGGAAGACATACATCACACACACGCACACTTATTACAATTTTGCCCTCGCACAAAGGGTCCAAATAAATATACAGTCCCGAATAAATAATTACAGTCCAAATAATTACAAAATCCAAATTAAATTTACAATTAATCTAGGAAAGCTATAAACTGGCATGCAAGCCAGGGACTGCCTTGACTCTGATGAATGATGTATGTTTGGGCTGCCTTGCGCGGAAATCCACTGGGATGCCCCAATTAGCCTCTGTTTGCAATTTATTCTTGGAATGCGTGCCAAGCTCTGGAAGGCCGCTGATTCTTGATTTGCTGCAACAGATAGCAAGAAAGGGGCATGGCAATGTATTTTCACAAATGTATGCATGCCTCGATCCTCGTGCTACCAATCACGCATCTCGATACATGATGGCCGAGGAATCGAATTGTGCAACTCAATATGGAATGAATGCACATGAAAACAAAGCAAAACCTAGACTCCATCATGGATAATCCGGAGTGTCGGCGACTGGGAATTGAGACACGTTCCGTCACTCGGAGTACGAAACGTACCTCGTTTCCCGTGCTCGGGCTAACTCCTATCCCAAACACAATGCAATATGCATGATATGCATGAAATGCAACTAAGATACAACCTAACATGCACAATGCTATGAAATGGCATACACGATGCACGAGGTAACATGGCATACACAATGCGCTAACATACAACCTAGCATACGCAATGCTATGGAATGAAATGGCATATACAATGCACGAGGTAACATGGCATACACAATGCGCTAACATACAACCTAGCATACGCAATGCTATGGAATGAAATGGCATACACAATGCATAATGGACTTACACCAACATGAGTGGACCTCAGCCACACTCACATAAGAGGCCATAAGATGAAAATGAGACAACTCGAAATGCGTGCACACGTGCACGCAAACCGAGGACCGAACCTAAGGAACGAATGCCACTCTACCAAGGCATGGCAAGGCATGGAATATGATATACTAGAATGCAAATTTCAGCGCTAAAATACGACCTGAAACAGCCCCGAATCATGACAATATAGCACCCGATGCATGAAATGGTCCCGAAATGCAAGATTAAGCACATGAAATGACTTGTAGCTACATCAAGCATGCATTATTTGATCATGACATGGGAAGACAGATTCAAGGCAGTCCCAAAATAAGCACATTCACAGTTCTAAGTAGGGCCAAACAGCAAACACAAATAGGTCTAAACCGATGCGCAAAAATGGCCCTAAATGTGAGATAAAGAAGCAAGCCACAGCTGCTGGCCCAAAAAGATGAGGGCCCTTCAACAATGTTGAAGAGGGGCCAAAAATATGACCTTTTAAAGTTTATCACAGAGCCAAAAACAGTGTACAAGAATGCTCAAAATGCTATGCAAAATAAGGCCAAAAAGAGAGTTATAACACAAAGTATAAAAAGGATACCTCAAAAAATGAAAGACCCTTAATGAAACATGAAGAGGGGGTCAAAATAAGGTCATTTTTAGTTTGGACCAGTGTCCAAAAACAGAAGCATAAGAGGCTAACAAATCATGCAAAAATGGAGCCAAAAGAGAGATATAAAGGCAAGTGATAAATGAAAGCCTCAAACAGCAATGAGCCCTTCAACAATGTTGAAGAAGTGCTCAAAATAAGCCACTTTTCTATTCATGATAGAGCTCAAAACAGTTTATACATAGGCCAAAAATACTACACAAGAAGATGACATACAAGGGAGATAATGAAGCAAGTGCAACAAGGAGACCTCAAACAGGTAAATACCCTAAAAAAACGTGAAAAATAGCTCAAAATAAGCCTAGTTCCAGTTAGGGTCGGATCCCAAAACAGCAAGCAAGTGTGGCTTAGAAAGCATGCAAAATATGGACCAAAAGGAGGGAAATAGAACTTACCCTTGAAGACCAATCTTTTGGCAACTCTTGGATTGAGTTTGGGAGTCCTTCACCTCTGGAAATCAGCTTCAACCTGCTAGAATGGAAGATGGGGATGTGGTGCTATGAGGTGTAGTGTAAAATGGTGTAGGGTTTGAAGGATTTTGGTGTTTGGAGTAGAGAGGGAGAGAGATGTAATGCAAGAGCCTTAGGGGAATTTTTGTAACCCTCAAACCAGCAGCTGGAGCTGCTGTTATATAGACAAAAGGGGGGAAAAAAAGGGGGGGGGGGAAAATGGAGGGAAATGAATCAAGTTTCCCCCCAAAAGGCCAAACCCTCGGACATAAGGCCTAGAGGAAAACAAAATTCACTTCTAGGACACACTTGGGGAGGGGTTTATGGCCAGCTAGATAAAAAGGGAAAAAAAGTCATTTCACCAGCTAGGTGGCCGGCCTGCTAGATTTTCTGGCCGGCTATCTACTTTCAGGACAAAAAAATAGGCTGCCGGAAAGAAAAGTGGCCGGTGGGTGATTGGGAAGTCCAATGGTGGCCATTCAAGTGTCCATATTGAAGCCCCGGAAGTTATATTTCCAATGGCGCAAACCTTGCATTTAAATTCCTCCTATGGAAAAAGTTATGCCAGTTTCCGTGAAGCCGCGCAGATTCGGTCCCAACCGGAGTGATGCCCTACTTCAATCAACTATATCTCCCTCGTCTGGAATTGGATTTAGGAGATTCTTGAGTGAAAAATGAAGCCCCGGAAGTATTATTTCCAACGGTGGTGGCCTCATAGCTTTATTCCAAGTGTGCAAATGAATAGGCCCGATTTGGCGAGGGCTGCTCGACTCTTCCTTAACGGTTCATGCCCATTTTCTCCCCCAACTGGATTTCTTCCCTCTTCTCCTCTTTTCTTCAACTTCAAACCCCTAAGTAAGGTGTTTTGAAAGATTCTTCAAAGATTTCATCTCTCTTTCATTCATTTCCACTTTGTCCTTGCTCGGTTTACCGAAAAGCACAACATTTGACAAAATGCGAGCCTCGGAACATCGTAAAAACTTTATTTCAAAAACGTTTTGAAAGAGAGGGTTTTAAGGTCTAAAATCTTTTGATCAAGATTTTTTCGGTCCAAAAAGGGGTATGAAGTTGAGCTTTGACTCTCTTCTTGCCAAAGAAACTGAACCTTTCCCTGCACACCTTTCTCCACCATGTAAACCATCAGTCACGTCCAAGTCTTAAAGGTAGTCAAAAATGGGGTGTCTACACCTCCCTTTCCTTTACTCTCTTCTTCTTCTTCACCACAACCTCTACCTCCTTTTTGCTCTTTTCCTTCAGAGGATCTACTGGAGGTGGTCGTGGCTCAAAACCGCTTAGGTTCTTCTCCCACAGCGGTTTGGGGCGCGGTCAGACTCGTTCCCTCGTGATCGGTTTGGGCGAGCGGCCTAACCTCGCCTCTTTGTACTGATCGGCCTTGGCGAAGGCGGTTCTGTCCTCCGCCTCTTGCCTCTTCCTCCTCGCCTCTAATTCTGCCGGTGCAAGATCCTCACCGCTTGGATGAGGGCCCAGCCTTAAGGCAAACAAGGCTGAGGGCTGAACGAGGTCGTCCCACTTGGCGCCCTCCTTCTCCCTCCATGCTTTCACCTTTTTCACCCTCTCCTCTACCTCCGCCTCCAACCTTGGCTTAACCGACTTGGTTGGCACCTTCCACACCGTGCGCACTCCTACTCCCCCGTTGGCGGACACATAGAACCACCGCGGCCTCCACTCCTTCACGGACGACGGCAACCCCGCCACCAGACCCTTCCTGCCGCCGTTTGTAAAGTGACCCAAGTCTCTTGCTGGCCCGAAGCCTTATAACATGCAAAAAACTCATCCACCGCCATTGCAGCCCCCTCGTTTGCCTGCGACCATGCGCTTGCACAGGCCAATACAATCTTTCACGCATTGGGCATCAGTTGGCCCAGAGCCACCTCCAGCCGATTCAACACGTCCACTACTATTCGGGGAAGCGGCAACCTCAACCCCCCCTTTAATGCCTCTTCGTAAAGGGCAAACTCCCCCGGTCGAGCATCGGATGGCCTCTCCTTTGATATCCGCAGTTTTAACTCTATTTCCGCAGGAATTTGATACTTCTCGCGCATGTCCTCCAACTCCTCCGCGGTCAAGGTCGATTTGTCGGCCTTCATGTGCCAATGATCTGGCTCTACTTGCCTGATCGGCTTTGCAGCCGCTATTAGCGTGGATGAGCGGGGTCACCCCGCTGACTCCCCCTCACTCCCTGCTCGCTTCTCTGTCCTGTATTGCACCGCCAGGTCCACCGCGTTGTCGTCGTCCCCCAACGCATCTAGTCTTATGGTGGGCACTTCCTCTCTAGCCATCTCTCTGGTATGCCTGCATATAGCTTCAGACGCTGGTACAAGGTAATTTACAAAATATTGCAAAGGTGTATCATTCGACACAAAAGAGTTTACTTCTGGAACGTTTTGGTTTTTTGCAAAAAGATAGGTAAAGCGGATAACACCAAAAGCCCAAGGTTTTCCTGTATTTCAAGGGTCACGATTAAATTTGGCCAATTTGAAAATTTTCAAAAATCCGCCAAAACCGTCTTTTCAACACCCTATGTTAACCTACCCCTTCGTTTCTTACCCAACGCCTAACCTCCCCCATTACGGGATTCCGCCACATGTACGACCACGATCCACTGCCCCTTTTCCTTCCCTGTCTATTCCACTTCACTTCACCACGTGCCCCGCGGTCCCTCAAGCCCCGCGCACCGCCACTCACCCTTCACGGTCGGTTCCTTCCCTCGGTCACCCCTCGCGGTTGGCTCCCCTCACGGTTGGCCCCTTCCCCTGGTCACCCTTCGCGGTCGGCCCTCCTCATGTCGGTCCCTCTCCGCGGTCACCCTTCGCGGTCAGCCCTCTTCACGGTCGGTCCCTCCCCTCGGTCACCCTTTGCAGTCGACCTTCCTCACGGCCGGTCCCTCCCCTCGGTCACCCTTTGCGGTCGGCCCTCCTCACGGCCGGTCTATCCGTTCGGTCACCCCTCGCTGTCGGGCCACCTTTCGGTCGGTCTTCGCCCCGTCGGTCTCTCATAACTACTATTTTCTTTTTTATTCCTTTTGTTGGAATAAAGTTGCACTTGGGAATAGGGGACTACTAACACGGGTAATCCCATAAAGGATATAGCCCACCACTTAGGGGTCAATACATAATTCAAATACTAAAGCCCAACGTTGCTGGAGCTCAACGTGGCATTAAGAACCAATGACATCTAAACACGTGGCAAGAGAAGGACAAGCCACATAAGCAGACAAAGATCCTGCAAAGTTATTGCACTGCACATCAGCCATTAATGGAGTTCCTTACAACATTTATTGCGATAACCCCTCCCCGTCGGGACAGAACGGCTTCACCATGAACAAGGTAAGCTAGAGCATAGACTTTCGGCCAAGGTGACAGGTCGGAAGGGACAACGAAATGATTAGTAGAGGATATAAGCAGGTATCAAAGACAAGGAAAAGGTTAAACTTTCTATCACTAATCTATCTCTACACTCCATCTCTCTTTCTAACTTGCTCGTCGGAGGGTTCGCTGGGGGACTTCTCGTTCCCCGTTGAACTTTTGTGCAGGTCTCTCTGTGGGCTTGGTACCTCGGGCACCGGTTTGGGAAGCGTGGATCAATCCGACCCGTTCCATCTGGAACACGCTGTATCATCAATAATCAAAATAATTTTGATAAAAATATTTTATTTTAATTTTATTATCATTATTTTTTCGTCTTGATTGAGATAAAAAAAATTTGTAAATGTGATAATAGGATTCTTTTTGTGTCCAACATGAAATGTCATTTCTCTATAATTTTTTACAGTTTGGCTTAGAAATCAAAATAATTGAGTGTAAGAAAAATGTTGACACCTCTTTTTTTCTTGACTCCCACCACCTCCAATGTATTAGGATTTGTCAATTTTTTGTTTTTTATTTTTTTTCCTCCTGTCACTCACTGACATGTGTCTGTGGAGAGGTGTGGGGGTCAAGGAAAAATGCGGTCTTTATCATTTTTGTTGATTGTATTCTTTATAAATAATTTAAGATAGGTAAATTATATTGAACTCTCTTCAAATTCAAAAAAAATATAATAAATTTTATAATTTTAACATAATTACATTAATTTTTTTTAAAGCTCGTATGGCATCCGGCTTTTTTGAGATTGGTGGCTTTTTTAGACAAAAAAAAAAAAAAACAAAATATGCTAGAAAGTCAATAAAATAAAATGTCACATTCAAACCATAATTATTTTATTTTTTCTCTCACGAAAGTCAAAAAAGCCAATCCAAATGAACTTTTTAGTCGGGACTAAAATAGTCAAAAAGTTAAAAAGTCAACCCAACATCCTAACTGAAGCCTAGTGAGATTAAAGAAACCTAAACTAATACAAGCGATATAAAAATACAAATATAAAATAAAATAAAATATACATTTTAATGTAAAAATATTGACTCTACAATTTTTTCATCAATATGATTAATAAATAACTGATGAAACGATGATCGAATGTTATGTGAATTAAAACAAAGAAAGAGCCCCATGTAATTACATTAAACTTGTTGACCTTATTATATTTTCTCCATACCTCAACGAAAGTCAGCGTAATTTATCCTTTGAGATTTGTTATTTTTGATTTATTTACAAATAATTTTTTACTACTCTTTGATTTATGAAAATCATGTTAACTAATAATACTTACTTTTATATGTATACACATTACATCAATAGCGCTATGTAGCTCGAAAAAGCCCCCCTCCCCCGAATCGTCCGAATTTGAAAAAGGTGACTTTTGAAGGTTTGGCTCAGTTACAACAACATTGGTCAAGTGACACCACGCGCGAGAAATAGAAAAAAAGAGAGAAGAGGAGAGGAGAGGAGAGGAGAGAGAGAGAGAGAGAGGAACCAGTCGAAGAAGAATAGGTGAGAGCGACCACCGCCAAGATCGACCGGTGTTGACACTACCGACCTGGGTGACCATCGACGACTAGCGAAAAACTCTGCCCACCATCAGTGCTGTTCATTGACCAACGAAATACCACTTCGACGTGAATCCGAATTGCGCATTGTACTCACCTGAATCTGCTGGTGATTTTTTTTTTTTTTTTTCTTCTTCTTCTTATAAATTTATATTTTTTTGTTATGCTTGAATGTGGGGGATTAGAAGAAGGGTTATCCATGTTTGGGGGTCTATGTTTGTTCTTGTTGAAGTGAAATCTATATTTGGGGTCTATGTTTCATTCTGGACAGAATATGTGTGTTAATTCTATGTTTGGGTCTATGATTGTTCTTGTTGAAGTGAAATCTATATTTGACAGGGGATTAGAAGAGCATATTAAGGAATGCAGACAAACTGAATATGTGTGTTAATTCTTATGCGATGTATGATATATATGTGTGTTTTGGGATGTGTCCATAGCTGAATCTGTGTGTATACAAACGGTGATTTGAATCTGTCTATAGCTGAATCTGGTTTGGCATGTGTGATGTATACAAAGTTGCAGTTGCCTTGTTGTTCTATAGCTGAATCGGTGATGTGTCTAAATCTGTAGTGGTTATATTTGTGATGTAACCACTGAATCTGTGATGCCTCTAAGTGGTGTTTAACATCCACTTTAACCTTATTTATGTGAATATGTGAATCTCTGAATCTGTGATGTCTGAATTTGAATCTAAGTGGTGTATTTGGATCTGTGAATTTGTGATGTCTCTAACCTTATTTATGATTTGTTGTGCATTTCATTCTGCTGATTTTATATAAATTACAGTAGAGTGTTTCACACAATGGACATTGATTCAAACAATCCTACATTGAGTGGGGGTGAGGAAGTTGAGGAAGTAGAGAACAATCCTTCATTAAATGAGAGTGGTGAAATTGAAGAACCTAAGAAGGGGATATTTTTTACCTCAAAGCAAGAAGTGCACGAGTTTTATGCAAAATATGCTAAAAACCTTGGATTTGTTATAGCTTACAGAACACAGAATGTTGGAGCAGATGGAAAGGTGAAATACTTTGGAATTGAATGTACTCGGGTGCAGAAGAGGACAAAAAAATCAGAAGTAAACCCCCTGAAACCGTCTTTGTCATCAAAAATTGATTGTAAAGCTAAGATAAGAGCGACTTTACAACCGGACGGAAGATATAAGTTAACTACAGTTGTGCTTGAGCATACACATGATTTAATTCCTAGCGACTCACGGCATTTTCCAATGAATAAGAGGATTCGTACTCCTGTGAAGAGAAAATTAGAAATAAACGATGAAGCAGGAATAGGGGTGTTTAGGAATTTTCATTCTATAGTTGTTGAAGCGGGGGGATATGAGGCATTAACATATGATGAACGAGATGCAAGGAACCATATTGAAAATGTTAGAAGATTGAGGCTTGGGGTAGGAGACGCCGAATCAGTTGCATTTTATTTTCATAGGATGCAACAAGAAAATTCAAACTTCTATTCTGCAATTGACTTTGATGTAGATGGTCGCATACGAAACTTGTTTTGGCGGATGCAAGGAGTAGGGCGGCTTATAAAGCATTTAGGGATGTTATCTCATTTGACACCACATATCTCACAAACAAGTATGATATGTCGTTTGCTCTGTTTGTAGGAGTTAATCACCATGGACAGTCAATCTTGTTTGGTTGTGGGCTATTATCTAATAAGAACACAGAGACATTTGTTTGGCTATTCAAAGATTGGTTAAATTGCATGTCAGCCACTCCTCCAAAAGCTATTATAACTGATTAGTGTAGAGCCATGCAAAATGCCATACAAATTGTTTTCCCACAGGCTCCACATCGTTGGTGTTTATGGCATGTAATGAAGAAAATTCCCGAGAAATTGAGAGGATATTCCCAATATGAAGCCATCAAATTCGCTTTACAAAATGCAGTCTATAATTCTTTTAGAAAATATGAATTTGATGAGGAATGGCAAACGATGATTGAAAAGTTTAGCCTCCATGACAACGAGTGGTTGGAGGTATTATATGGTGAGTGACATAAGTGGATTCCTGTCTATGTGAAAGATATATTTTGGGCTGGCATGTCAACTACACAACGAAGTGAGAGTATGAATGCATTTTTTGATGGCTATGTAAGCTTAAAGACTACTTTAAAGCAATTTGTTGAATAGTACGACAATGCATTGAGAAGTAAGGTGGAGAAGGAGACCAAAGCAGACTTCAAATCTCGAAACAAATTGTATGATTGCTTAACGGTGTATGAGTTTGAGAAGCAATTTCGTGCGGCCTACACAAATGTGAAATTTAAAGAAGTTCAAGTAGAATTGAAGCGATTATTGTATTGTCATACGACTCTTGTGAAGGAAGAGGGATCCATTTGTACTTATCATGTCAATGAAGCTGTGCTTGTGGATGAGAAAATGAAGAAAATTGAATTTCTTGTTTACTTTAATTCAACTGAATTTGAAATGCAATATGTGTGTGGGTGGTTTGAGTTTAGGGGGATCATGTGTGCCCATTCCCTTAGTGTGCTCATTGAGAGGTGTATCTATGAGATTCCAGATAAGTACATTGTGCCGAGATGGAGAAAAGATTTGGAAAGAGGGTACACATACATTCCAACAACATAAACGAAATCTGGGGCTGCCCTCAATGCAAAGGTACATGATAACTACCACAAGACATTGGATGAAATTATAGAAATTGCTTCCAACGATGATGGTAAACACAAAGCCATTCAACTTGGGTTGAGAGAAATTAAGGAAATAATAAGAAAAGATGAATCTGGTTGTGCGAGTAATGTGCCACCTTCTAGTAGTACTGTCCCACCTTGTAGTAGTAATGTGCCACCTTCTAGTACTACTCGCAAGGTGCTTAGTCCTTTGGTTGCTCGCCGAAGAGGCCATCCATGTACGAAACGGAAGGTGAGCAAGGTGGATGTAATAGTGAATCGGTTGAAGGGAAAGAATAAAAAGGCACCAAAAGTCTAGGTACATTTTTTATTTTCTGCTTGTATGTAAATTTCAAAATTTATTTTTGTCAAACTTTTCACTAATGTGTGTTACTATAGGGTCGTAAGATGGGTCAATGTGAACCTCGTAAGTTGAATTTCGGTTGTACGGACGACATGGAAGACAATACATATGATTTGGTATGTGTTTCATGGTCCACTACTATTTTTTGTATGGTATTTATTACATTATGTTTGAACTTATTAATGATATTTTATTATTATGTATCATAAGGTGCTGCAAGCTCAATCATACTATTTTCCTTGTATGGATGAGACACAACAGAGTGCATTGCAAATGGTGGATAAAATTGGAAGCTCATCTTTCAGTGAATCAGGAATGGTGAATATAGATGGTTTAACTTTTGTGGACTTGAATATAGATGTGGATCCAAACGCACCGTTTTTTTTTTAGTTTTGTACTATGGTGTTCATCACTTTCGTTTGTAAACTTGGGATAATTACTTTTGTGGACTTTCATTTTTGAACAGATTTTGATTCTGAACAGATTATAATTGATTCAACAGATTATGTTTGTAAACTTATGTACTTCACAGATTCTGCACAGGTTATATTTGATCATGAATAGATCTGAACAGATTCTGTCAAGTTTTTGAACATATTTTCATTTTGAACAGATTATAATTGATTCAACAGATTATGTTTGTAAACTTATGTTTGAACAGATTTTGCACAGGTTATATTTGATTCTGAACAGATCTGAACAGATTCTGTCAAGTTTTTGAACATATTTTGATTCTGAACAGATTTTGATTCTGAACAGATTATAATTGATTTAACAAATTATGTTTGATTCTGAACAGATCTGAACAGGTTCTGTCAAGTTCTGCGTATTTTGAACAGGTTATATATTGAACAGGTTATGATGAATATATGAACAAGTTATATTTTGAACAGGTTATGATGAATCTGTGAACAGGTTACATTTTGAACAGGTTATATGATGAATCTATGAAGTTCTTTTTCCAGTAGAGCACTTCTTCTTATTACGACCAGAGCAGTCCAGAATAAAGCAGAATGACAGGTTGATTGTTTGAAGCAGAATGAAGCAGGTTCAGCAGACTCAAGCAAAATGACAAGCAGAATGATGCAGCAGAATGAAGCAGAATGAAGTGAAGTAGAACTGAAGCAGAATGACAAGCAGAATGAAGTGCTTCATTGTTTGATTATTTAGCTGTTGCCTGGCCTTTTGATCTTTTTGTTGATCCAAAATCTTATTTTAGCGTTTTCAAGAAAATGGTCTATATGGAACATTTGGAGAAAGACTGCTCTGTATATTGTATATGATATCTCTGAAGGAACATTAGGTCACTACTACATTTGGGTAGTATTTACCATGTTAACATTCAACATTATTATGAGTTCAAATCAATACAATTTCTTTTCTTTTTTTTTTAAGAATGATCGTGTTTGGAGTGGACCAACAGTAGTAAATTCCATGTATAACATTTAGACTCATTTTGAATGTTATGTTAAATAAAAAGCATGAATTGCTTCTTTGCGAGTCCACCAGGGCAAATCTAAGTGTTCTGGAATGCTTTTAGTCATGCTTATTTTTCTTTTTGATGGCTGTGTATGGAGTCTTGGACACAAGCAAGTTCATATATGTGTATACAATTACATGTGGATGTTAGTCATCTTAACTCTTTTATAATGCCATGATGTGTATGCAATACTTGACTCTGTTTCATGATGTTGAAAAATGAAACTCTTTAATATTGTTTGGAACTTATTTTTTCTTTCTGGCGTCAAGATTCTGACAAATAACGCAATTTTTTCCTTCTAGCGTCTGAAGGCTTTGTGTGGCTTAACTGCTGGTGCAATTGGAGCATCAGTTGGTAGTCCAACAGATTTAGCACTCATTCGTATGCAGGCAGATGCTACCTGAGGTAACCAAGGACATATTCAATTCTTAGAATACAGATGCAGAAGCAAGGTATGTCAAACTACTGGTCCACCTATAAATTCCCATGTGAGAATGCAGCCCTAACATCGGACCAGAAAGGCCATTACAGGTTTATAGTGAAAAAGTATTTCCAGCACTAAAGATCAACAAATGACACAACCTATCAACAATAGTTGAAAACAGAAGTCCATTCAAGTCATCAAGTCCATTCAATCCATAAATACATCCATCAAATCCACTCAATCCATAAGTACATCCATCAAATTCCCCAACAGCTATCAACTCAGTAATTTACATTATAAAATAGAAAACAATACAAAATACAATGACAAAAACCACGACATTCAATTTCTTTTCCATCCTTCGAAGCCTTCTAGCATGCTCCTGAAATTCATTATCCATCTCATAAACCCTTGTGCTTAGATCGTTAAATTCTTCGCTTCTTATAGATTTACGAGGTGCAGCATTGGGGATCATGTCGTCGTCATCATCATCTGCGAACTTGAAGTAATTGCAGTGTTCCTCACTAATCTACAATGCATGACAATTAGTTAATCAAATCAGGCTAATAAATTTGCAAACAAATTTCAATACTGCTTACATATTTCGATGGACACACAAAGTACATACGTCCCTTATTTCCATTCTGATTGGTTCGGACAATGTACATGGCAGCTGTTCTCCCACAATCACAAAATCTTGATTTCAATCTTATGTTGCTATTATTACTAAAGGAAGAAGCCATTTTGTAATCTACATACAAAATGGAAAATAGAGACATGATACATACATAGCTATTATTGCTACTGTTCATACATACATACCTATTGTAGGCTCCAAGAAATAGGGAATTTTTTCCTAGGTAAGAAGAAATATTGTGTTCTTTCCTAGTGTCACGGACTTAGACTTCGCAAGCCTTCCGTGCGGCCTTAGATGTCTCCAACCCTCTTGGTTGCACCTAAGTCAGCCTTACCCACTCAACCACACTAAGACACACAAGATTTAGGTGGAAGAATGCCTTCACTATACAAGATAACTTTACAAGTATAGTTGGGTACAAAGCTTTACAAGGCTCTCACACTCACACTTACAAGTGCTCTCTTGGATCTCCACTCTTTGGTTGTCCTACAAATGAGACCCTTCCCCCTTATATAGCCATCCTCCTCCCTAATGGACGGCTAGGATCATTTTGATCCAAGGGTTACAAACTCACATCTAGAACACTCCATAGAATTATCTAGGACAACTACCCTATCTACTACATTCTAGAACTCTCTTAGACTAGTGTAGTACATGGTAGGCTTCTCCAGGATACTCTAGGATGTTCCAGACCCATCCAGACTGCTCTGGACACTCTAAGGTTCTTCCACGTTCCAGAATCTTCTAGGGCACTCGTGACCCTTCCACCACGTTCTAGAGTCTTCCAGCATACTCTAGCCTGTTCTTGCTCCTTCCGGAACCTTCCAGCACATTTGGCCACTTCAAATGTTGCTCCTTGTGTCACAGAAATTCTCGGGGCGTGACACTAGGTAGGTTCCAAGAAATAGGGAATTTTTTAAATCAAAATGCACATCTTCAACAACATGAAAATTTAAAACAATCATAAAGTATAAACCATGCTCTTTTATACAAACATAATTTGATATTTGAAATCATAGGCATATTTAATGTATTCACAGGCCCATTCATTCACTTTTATGGCTAAAATTTGAAACCTAAGGGAACTGATTTAATTCCCCTTGGCTCAATAAACTTCCATCACAACAGGTGACTTGATCAGCATAACTACATATGTAAATATTTTAATTGATCAGCCCAGCACATACAGTATGCAACCATTGATTAGGTATCCTAAAGAGATAACCTAGATGAAAGCCCTGACATAAGAAAACATAATTTGATAACTATTCAGGCCTATCATGATAAACTAAAGGGAAAAGCATTAAAAATGAGTGACATTGCTCCCAAAACTTTCTTGGAATGAACATCCACAAGGCAAAAGAAAAGCTACAACACCTAAACAGAATCAATTATAATCTGAATCTTTGTTTGTGGTATGATTATAATCAAAATCTGAATCAATCATAATAAAAAATACAATCAAAATATGATCTGTTCAACATAATCACTCTCTCCTTCCAAATATAATCAAAATCTAATCAAAATCTGCTTATGGTATGATTATGATTGATTATAATAAAAAATATAATCAAAATTTGATTATAATTGATTGATTATGATTGATTATAATTGATTATAATCATAATCAAAATATGATTGATTCAGAATCAATATCCAGAATTATAATTGATTATAATCAACATCCAGATTATAATCTGAACAAATTTTGATTCAGATTTTGATTTTGAATTATAATCTGTTGAATCAAAATCTGTCAATTATAATCTATTCAAATTTTGATTATGAACAGATTATAATCTGTTAAATCAACATAACAATCAAAAAATGAAGGCAAAACCCATAATGCCCAAACCCTAACAAACAATCATAACCCTAACAATCATTAATTGACAAATCATGTTCTACAAATTCAAGCCAAAACCAAAACCCTAAACGGAAAACATGTTCTACAAATTTAAGCCAAAACCAAAACCCTAACACAAATTGCAACAAAAATCCAAACACAGAAACACAAATCCTAGTTTTTTTGCGATTATGGGTTTACCTTTGCTTGTGGTACCTTTTTTTCTGCTATTCGACACTGTCGAATCCACACCCGTAGCTGAAGATCTGTTATGCGAGTCCACACCCGTAGCTGATGAGAGGATTTGGAAGAGATTAAGAGCTCCAGGAGAGAGTGAGTAGAGAGAGATGAGAGGATTTGAAAAGAGAGAGTGAATAGAGAGAGAAGAGATTATGGGCTCGAATGGAGTCGACTCTGAGGAAAGAAAAACAAAAAAAAAAATCAAAATCAAAACGACGTCATTTCAGTAATTCGGGCAATTCGGGAGGAAGGTTTTCGATCTATAAAACATTATTGCACATTATATGGTAGATGTAGAACAATGGAGGCCCCTTTTCCACTTGGGGCTTGGGTATAGTTCCAAGGCCATTAAGTGGCCTATAGGGCAAAATACCTGAGTTCAGATCGGTTTTTTAGTGTGTTCCTGTAATGTCTCAAAGTGAGGTTATTTTGGAATAAAATTCTTTTCAAAAAAAAAAAAAAAACACAGAGAAGAAAAAGAAGAAAGATGGCATCATCAGCGCCACTCTTCGATGACCTCACCAACGCGACCACCCACCCCTACCATCTTCACTTATTGGTGCCACACCTCCTTGCCATCACCACTGCAACTCACCATCCTCTCATCCCTCCTCCTTCCTCTTTTCTTGGAAAGGAAGAAAAAAAAAATGGTTAAAAAGTCACTAAAAAGTCAAAAGACAAAACAACTATATAAAAAAGTCAAAAAAATTATTTTCTCTATACTTTTTGTAAGTTTTTTTTGTAAAAAATCAAAAAATTATTCTAAATATACTAATTTTTTTATTTCATATTTTAACAAAATCAAAAATTACTAAAATAATTTATTTCCAAACCAACCCTTATTCTTATTCTTTTTCCTCATTTCTCTCTCTAAAAACTACAAAACTCACCAGCGTAAGCCTTTCCAGTGACCTTACCAATGCGACCACCCACCATTGCCGTCGCCACCTACCGGCGACACCACTTCCCTACCATCACTGCCACAACCACCTCCAACATCCTTTTTTTTCTCATTTTTCTTCATATTTCTCTTCATTTCTCTCTTTAAAAACTAGCAAACCCACTGGCGCGAGCCTCTCCAGCAACCTCACCACCGCAACCACCCACCATCGCCACCTCCACAAACAGCGCTCTCCGGTCTCCTCTCCCCCACACCACCTCCACAAGCTTCAATCAACCTCATTCTAATGTCACCGCCATGAGGCCCCCTTCTCTCTCTCTCTCCACCAACGCCCATTCACCATCTCAATCTAGATCTAGGGTTTGCGTCGCTCCTACTTTGTAGTCGCCGTAGCCCATACGAAACCCTAACCTCCTCGATCGAGAGAATAAGAAGAAGAAAATGAAGATGAAAGATGGAGTGGATTTGCAACAGTGGTGTTGTAGGCCTTAGAGAGTGGGAGTTGTAGAGGGGTGCGTTGTAAATATCGGTTGTTGGAGATGGGTTTTTGACAGCGGTGCCTTCTTGCTTCTTCTCCTCTCAGTTTTCGTGTTTTTTTTTTTTTTTTGATTGAAGTTTTGCCCCCAAACAATGCCATTTTTGGGCACTTCAAGAACGCATTACAGGGAAACATTACAGAGGATCTGGACTTATAATACTTAGCATTGCCCAGTCTGACCGATCGAACTTAACTCGGCTTGCTTTCTAGATTTGGAACCAAAGCACTCATCAATGGGAAGCGAGGGCTCTAGGCTTTAGATTTGTGTCAATCTGCCTCCACGGTGGATGTCGGCGGCTCTCTTCGTTATCCTCGACCTTGTGGCTTTTACAACCACCATGATCGTCAATGACTGTTGGCAAAACTCTCACTATGATTGCGCCCTCAAACCCCTCGGAAGACTCTCATTTTATCCCCTCTCTAAATAAGACGCAGAGATAGTAGCTGAGTTTCACGCGACGGTGTTGAACCATAGATCTAACAATAACATCATCAAATATGAAAGAAGATGAAGATCTGATCTTAGATTTGTAAGGAAAGAAGAAGAAGAGAAGAGAGAGATATGAGGCTGAGGGAGATGAAGACAATGACGGTGAGTGACACACAGAGAGAGAGAAATGGTTCGTGTTAGGGTTTGGTTTGGATATACAGCAATGCTAGGTATCATGAAAAATCTTTCATGAAAATGATCATGAAAGATTTGTGACCTTTAAATTACACTTAGAATAAAGCACCACACACTAATCAAGGTAATCTAAGGGTCACAAATCTTTCATGATCATTTTCATGAGAGACTTTTCATGATCCCTAACATTTCTCTTGGATATATATACAGGGGTATTTTGGTCAATTATATGATGTGAATATTCACATTAATTTGAAATGATTTTTTGTCATTGTGCTGTCAATTACATGATATACATATTCATACTAAAATATATAAATGTGAACGTTCACATCACTACATTAGATGAGAGAGAATGTTCATATGTTGTGAACGTTCATATCACTACATGTTGTAAATAAGAATGTGCTGTCAATTAAAAATATAATGAACGTTATTTTTAATGTGTTGTCAATTAAAAATAAGAAGGTTCACATCACTATATTAGATGAGAGAATTTTTTGAAAATGTATTATGAATGTCCACATCATATGAGAGAGAATGTTCACGATATTTTTAATGTGTTGTCAATTAAAAATATATTTATATCAGATAAGAGAGAATGTTCACATTATTTTTAATATATTGTCAATTAAAAACATATTCACATTATATAATAATATAAAATAATAACATCAATGTTATTTAATTTATATATGAAATTTCCTATACCTTGATCATTTCCCTTCTCTCTCTTCCCCCAATATTAAATATCAACATTAAATATTAATATTAAATATAAGAGTCTAAGAAAATAGTTTAAATCAAGAAAAAAGACTTTATAGAATAAAAGTATAAATACATGAGACTAAGTGGGTTAAAACATTCTTTCATGGACTTCTTGGGTTAGAACACTTCTAAATGAGATTTATCAATAAAAATTTCAAATTCTTAATTATTTATTATGATTCTTAACATATTAATCTAATTTTAATTTAATTATATTTTAGTTCAATTCTTAATTCTTATTTATTTTATATTTTTATTTCATTATATTTTAAATCAATTGTTAATTATATTTTATATTTTAGATCAATTCTTAATAATATTTTAATTAGCATATTAATCTAATTTTAGAATTGGAGAAAATAGGGATAAAATTGTCTTTTTATTATATTAATTTCAATTAAATTTTTCACATAGTCAAACCCTCTCTAAAAAGTGGTGTGTGTAATACACATTCCGTTTGTTTGTATAGAAAAACTAATAGTAGAACTTTAGTCTAAAATCACACGAAGACGTTCGCATTATATTTAAACTATAAGGGGGTAAAATGCTCCAGCCCGAACCACAAAGGGATAAAGATGAATTTAACTCTAAATTATCTTAATTTGAAAGTTTATGTCAGAATATTTTGTACAATTTTTGTTTATACTTTAAATAAGTTTAAAAAAATTGATTATCTAAAATTAGACTAGAAGTCTTTTTTGCTTTTACTTTTGTTTTATAATTATCAAATTTTAACTTACAATAAACTCCAAACAAGCCCTTAAGCCTAAGAGGGAATTTCACTCTGCACTTTTCATTATAACCTGGAGTAACAGTTAGCATGTTGCCTTAAAGTACGACTTCAAGCTAGGAAAAAACCTAGCTTTTGTTTTCCGGTTAGGTTCAAATGCCAGTTGGATTCAGAAGCAATTTTGATCTCAAAAACATATATATATATATATATATATATATGAACGTGTAAACTGAAGTAACTTGGTACATGGATCATAATGGGATACATGGATCATAATAAAGCACATAAGTTATAGTCGGATTTAAGGGTTAATTACACTTTGTATTCTTACATTTTGTATCAAATCTCACTTTGATCTTTATACATGAAATTATGACATTTAACCCCTTGTGTTTTTGGTCAAATCCCACTTTAGTCCCTATACATGAAATCGTGATAGTCAACCTCTACACTTTTACTCAAATTCCACTTTGATCCCTACACAAGTGTCAATGTTCCCCTTCTGTAATTTCATTTTTAAATTTTTAACAAAATCTAGTCATGTGACAAAAATGTGACTACGAAACGAAGGTAATAGAAGAAAATCATCCATGTTTCTCATTCATACAATTTGTCCTACGTGATAAGCACATGAGAGTTATATAATATAATATGTGTGTGTGTGTGTGTGTTCGTATAGTAAAAATTGAGATGAAAATGCAAGAAAGTAGAGTTTTTGAAATAAATAAATAAAATGCGACAAAAAAATAAAGAGAAAGAAAGATGAATAGACAGAAGACTGTATCATCATGAAAAATAAAGTTTCGTAATTTCAATTTATACAAAACCTTAGTTCGTCTTCTTAATTGTTCACAATTTGCATTTTATTTTAGTCTAATATAGTTATATTTTGATGTAATTTGGGATAAAATGTATATTGATGAAAAATGTAGATGATTTTTATTTCTTACCTTCATGTTGTAGTCACATTCTTATCACATGATTAGATTCTGTTAAAAATTTAAACAATTGAGTAACTGAAAGGGGATATTGACATTTGTACAGAGACTAAAATGAGATTTTACCAAAAGTATAGCAGATTAACTGTCACAATTTCATGTGTAGAGACCAAAGTGAGATTTGACCAGAAGTATAGAGGGTTGATTGTCATGATTTTATGTGTAGGGGTCAATGTGAGATTTGGTACAAAATACAGGGATGCAAAATGTAATTTATCCCGAATTTAATTTATGTGTAAACATATAAAAAATTAAGGTACTTAAGACTTACCCAAATCATTTTACTCGTGTCATCTTACTTAATTAAAATGATCAATCATATGAAATTCTTACGTTATGTTTGGTTGAAGGATTTGGAAAGAGAAATGAAATAGAATGTGAAATGTGAAATGTGAATAAAATATCCTTACATTCGACCTAATTTCATATACATTTTTCCTTTTTTTTTTTCCTCTTAAATTCCTTTCCAAATCTCCTAATCAAACACAATATTAATGTCTCTTAAATTTTTAACATGCATGTGCGAGACTAATGCTTCTATCAAGTGTGAAACAAGTCAAATTTATTTTTAGACAAATAAGATTAAAAAGAAAAAGAAAAAAAGCAGAACTATAGTGGCTAAAAAAGGTTCGGAGATTCTATATTCTCTTGTTATACAAATTTACAACTCTTTTCACTGAGCAATACTCCATCCATATCCCTACCAGTGATTATTCTTAATTTTCCATTCTATCGTTTGTTTAACCTATCAATCTTACCAAGTGTTTGGCTCAAAACATAATCCTACCCTACATCATTGAATTATCTCAAGCAATGATAGAGACTCCCTTTTTAAAGAACTCTCACAACCCCTATAGTGATCCACACCATTCATGATGTGAATTTCACACATATATGAGTGGACCCCACACATCATGAATAGTGTAGATCACTATGAAAGTTATGGAGGTCCTCAAAAAGGAGTTCTTACTCATTTTTCCTACATTGCTAAGTATACAAGTTAGAACACAAATTAAGGTCACACATATACAACCTCTAAGTCAAAACGAACCATCTTTATGCAATCAATTGGCTATAAGCCCATTTCTTTATTAATTGATGAAATGGCATGAGGATATGCAACGGCAGAAGGCACGGGGAGTTCTTGCATGGTGGGCGGCGGATTGGACAGAGTTTAAATAATTAGAAAATAATATTTATTATTGGCTAAGTGGACTAGTTAAAACTAATAAAAGACAAGTTATCTAAATTTAAAATGCTTCCTATTTTTCATAAACCCATATAATTTCACTATTTTTAGATTTTTTTTTTAAATATAATTTCACAGCAATCAAATAAATATGATTTATTGATGATTTTCTAACATGATAGTAGAAGAGATTTTTAGATGGGCACTACATAGGGCATTAAATTTGGTAGGGCACCTTTGTACAAAGTTAGCTTTCCGAATTTTTGAAGGGCCAAATTCAATTGGGGGGGGGGGGGGGTTACAAATGCGCATTGTAGTACTTCTAGGAAGAAATTCTTTTACAAATTGAATTAGGCATAATTATTTGTTGGTCTTATTGAGTGGATTTTTTTGACGTGTTTATGTCTTTAGAATTGTAACAATTATAAAGGAATTAAATTGATATGTCATTTAATGAAAGTGTGGAAGAGAGTGATGAAACGTCGATTGCGAAATATAACAGATGTGTCAGAGAATCAATTTGGATTTATGTCTGGTAGGTTAACAATGAAAGCGATCTATCTTTCGAGAAAAGTAATAGAAAAATATAGAGAGAAGAAAAAAGACATTCATATGGTTTTTATGGATCTTGAGAAAGTATATGATAGAGTGCCTCGGGATATAATCTGGTAGATGTTAAAGAAGAAATGGGTGACAAAAGGCTACATTGATGTAATTAGATACATATATAAATGCATGGTGACCACTATTAGATCACCGGCTAAAGAGACAAGTAAATTTTCAATTACTGTGAGATTGCCCTAAGAATCAATATTAAATCCTTATATTTTTGCATTAGTTATGGATGAGTTAACGAGAAATATTCATAATGATGTACCATGATGTATGCTTTTTGTAGATAATATTGTGTTAGTGGATGAGATTAGTGAAGAAATTAATATTATGTTGGAGACTTGGAGAGAAACAATTAAATATAAAGGATTTAGGATAAGCAGAACTAGGACAGACTACATGAAGTGTAATTTTAGTAACAGTAATAATGAAAACAAAAGAAAAGTAAAAATTAAGAACTAAGAACTACATGAGAGTGAACATTTTTGTTATTTACAAATTATTATCATAATGCTTGGGGAGATTGGAGTAAATGTGATCTATAGAATTGAGGCGGAATGACTTATGTGGAGGAGTGTATCTAGGATACTATGTGATAAATAAATACTCATTAGACTAAAAGGAAAGTTTTAGAGAACAATTATTAGATCAGCAATATTGTATGTGATGAAATGCTAAGTAACTAAGAAATAACATATAGATAAAATGAGGATATTAAGGTGAATGTGTAGCAAAACTAGAAAAGATTGAGTTAAAAATGAGTTTATTGGTGAATGAATATGAGTAGATAAGTTGTGAGAGAATAAATTGAGATGGCTTGGTATACAATGAAGACCAGCAGAGGCAGTAGTGAAGAGATGCAATACAGTGACGGTAGATGAAAGTGTTAGAGAAAATGGTAGACCTAGATTAACGTAGACTAGTGATAGCCTTTGATAAAGTAAAATGAAGAAGAAAGATTCATATATCCAATTTTATTTGATGAGACTTAACACTTAATTTAATTTATTTATGCCTTCTCTTGATATTGAGAAAATTTAGACACTTTTTAGATGCATTTTGTATTTGTAGAATAATCATTTGATATTGGTAATGATGCTGAAAAATGTATCAAGTAATAAATAATTAAGACATTTTGAATTTTATTTATGAGTTTAATTTATTTGTCTTAGATTTTATTAAAATATATGTCAAAAGTGTAAGTTCAATAATATTTTTTTCAAAAACAAAAAATTACACTGAAAGTTTGAATAGAACCAATGGCAGAGCCAGAAATCTTATCCAAATGAGTCATTGAACAAATTATCATCAAGTCATAATATAAAATTTTTAATTATACACAACCTTTCAAAATCAACTTCCACATAATATACTTTAATTTTATATATTTCCAATTTGATTGACAAAAAATAATTAAACTTGTAAAATTACATATAAAAACAAAAATGAGGGCATAAGTACTTTTGTTTTAACAAAAATCTAACAAAATCCACACCTTTTAGGATTGTCTTTTTCGAAATCGCAACATGATAGCCTCATTATTTAGAGTACAGCATTTTCCCATTATTATCAATCATTTCTTTTTCGATCTATGTGACCAAAAATAATAAATAAATAGAGCAGAAAAAATTTCAAAAAAATCCAAACAAAATGCAAATGAATCTTCAAATATCAACCTATGATTAACTTGACTACATATATACATGCTTATCAAAATCTTGATTCAGATCTTACGATCCATTTGAGTACAATCAATCTAAATCATGTAAAAAAAATTTTATAGGTAAGATCTTTCGATTCTAATAATGAGATCTTATGAGATCATGGAATCCCGATCCGAATCCGATCCCATCGGATCTAATTTACAAACTTTGTTTTTATATTATATGACATATTTTATTATAAATTATACATTTGTTGTCTAAATACCAATTTATGTGATCAAAATAAATAATATAAATTAAGTAATATTGAATCAAATAGATTAAAAAAAACAAACTAAGAAACAAACATTCAAATATTACAGTAATTTAAGAAAATTAACTAGGCAGAAAAACAAATCTAACTTTAGTGGAGTCTGAAGAGGGCAAGATAATTTCAACTTTATCTCAAAAAATTGAGAATATTTTTGTGACTCAAATCAGCTCTACTAGCGATGCTAACGACAAACCTTATCATTCAGTTAAACTGCTCTTTTAAGTTCTCAATCTATTTTCGTATCTAACTATGTTAAATATTTTTTCTTCACTTTTTATACATTATTTTAGATTGTAAAATTTTTTGTTATAAAATTCTTCTTCTTCACCTTCTTTTTTGATGAAATACAAAACTTTTACCATCAAATTTTTTGTTGTATAATATTATATATACACGTTACATGGAGTATTATATTTTTCACAATATCTTCACTTTTTTTTTTTATAAATAGAATATAGACTCATTTTGTGTATACTTTTTAAGAAATGTTTATTTAAATTAAATTATTATATAATTTATCTTTTTCGGTAGAATCTTACGGACCTCGATCAGATTCTACGATCCAATCCCATAAACAGCTCCAACGATCCAACGTAAGATTCCGATTTTAACAACCATGAATATATACCATCAATAAATATTAACGGTGGAACGCCAAGCTCTCATCTTTGTATTTCCAAAAAAGAACTCTAACCTTTGTATCTCAGAAGTCAATACCCCAAAGTAGTCTGGAGATGCAAATAGGGTAGGTGGTATTTGCAGTTTGTAGGTTAAATTTTTTTATTTTGTTTTCCAATCAAAATCTTGAGGTGGCAAAAGAGAATTCAGCTTGTTAGTTGAAATTTGATTCACAGATTTTCTCAAAATTACACGGACTGTCCTGCTGCAGACTGCTGAGATTGTAAGTTACAGTTGCTGCTTCACAATTTGTTTCAGTCAATGTCATGATGGGAATGGGAGAATCATGCAGCTTGCTTGTTGAAATTTGATCCCCAAATTTTCTCTTCAAGGATTCTGTCAAATCATTAAATGTCGTTAGCACAGAAAAATCTTCTAAAAGGTCATCAAATAAAACACTAGCACAAATCACAACTGAAAATGATGCAACTATGAAATAATCAGAGATAGAGAAAGCAACCCTCAATGGCTACAAAGACATCAATGATGCAACTCAACAAGGCAGAGTCAAATAGAGGTATTTTTTCCATCGTGAAACACGTTCTTCGTTCTGCCTGTATCTCAAAATATTTTCCAAAGAGACTCAATTTCAGCAAATAAAATTCCCATTGATTTTTATCTATTGTGTAGTGATGCCAAAGCAAATAGAGAGGTTACAGAGCAGCACAAGGGAAGGATTATCATCAATCCAGTATAAATCCATTTTGCAGTTCAATTACAGTTTAGAAGTAAAGTAATTGGAAAATTTGGCACATGCATAGTCCATGGTTGGTAAATATTAGAAGGATGGCAAGGTTCAATTGTGATCCTGGTATTAATTTTTGTTGTGGTTATAGTAATTACCCTAATCAGAATAACTGTGCTTCTCTTCCATAGATTATATGCAAAGGTTGAAGTCTTACTATAAAAAGTTGAAAACTATAATATTCATAAAAAAAAATAAAAAATAAAAATAGAATTGCTAAGATCAGAACCATAATAGTGAACTTTCAAGTCAATGAAGAGTCTTAAACTAGCTCTCCTGCATAACACAAAATACATATTAAGTAGCTTCGAGATAGTCTATCGGTTATATCTAGCGTAATAACAATTATGCTTTACTGCTACTTCTGAAGCATTATATGGGACAAAAACAAAATTTACAGAAACCATATTTCTTGTAAATTTATAAGAGGAGAAGTATGCATACCAACTCTTTCATGTATGACAGCAGCATATTCAGCACCACCACTATTTTGTGCAAAGAACAAAATATCGCGATACATCGCAATTGATGGTTGAATTTTTGCATCCTCCATCCATTGCAGTACCTGCATGAAAATTTTGCAGGTATTGTTGCACACACCAAAAATTTAAAACAATCAGATGTAATAGGGGATGCTTTTTACTAAATGACTACAGAAAACTCTCTTGGAATGCAACAGTATTCAACTATATTATCATTTTCTTCTACCTTTCTGTTATTTTCATTAAGAATAACAATAAAAAGAAAAATAATTGTTGGTCCCATCAATCCAAGGTGCTAAGAGAGTTCTATTTGGTACAACCTTAACCTTCGGGTTAATTTCCATGAAGTGCCTGCCCTCAAACTTAAACCTACATTTTCATACTTTACATCCCAAACTTGTACTATCACACCAAGCAATGAAAATTAAAACCCCAAAGCAAAAAACTATACCTCATATCCATTCACAACATTAGGGGCACAAATTACTTCATTTGGAACATATAGATATATCATAAAACAATCACTTAATATTAGGTTTCAGCAAAGATACTTGAAATTGCAGACTGAGTGTTTGTGCCTAGGCGGTTGAATAAGCCAAACTGAAAAACTATCAACCAATTTTGATTTACCAAGTAATCATTAAGTTTAAATTCAACATTCATTAGAGATAAAAAATATTTAACACAAGAAAAATATAAAAAACAAATATGAAAAAGTTTTTATGTGGAAACGTCAAACAGAAAACTCCCCAATTACACAAATCATGACCCCAATCAACCCAAAATCAATTACTGAATCAAGAAGTTACAAGACTTAAGATGCTAGGAATTACGACCCCTTACTCGGTTCACCTAACAAAAAATCACTTCTCGCATTTGATCTCCACTGCACGTGGCTCTTACCTAATCAGCTTCTTCTGATCCAATAGCATCTACTTTCTCCGATCTCTATATCCAACAACCAATGATTGGAGACAATGCAAGTGTGGGATTTTTTTGGAAAGACTAAAATCTAGAACATGTGATTTGAAAATTTCTTCTTCCTAGATTAAGAAAAACATGGGAATCCGCCAATATGGGAGAGAGGGGCAGGGGTAGGGGCAGGTCAAATTGCCATCCCTACGTTGAACATCTTCAATCTTCAGCAATTAGACACTCTGACCTCTACACTTAACCTAGAAACTTAGGATATGTTTCATTTACAGATACAATTGCACCAATGCTTCATAATTTTCAAATGTTGTCCAGTTCATTAAAAGAAATTCAAACAATTAGCACTATGTCGTCAGTGGAAGTAAATTCAAGAAACAAGATATGCATCACTTCCCATATTACGAGATATAAAAGGTAGCACAACAGAAGTTTGATGCAGTTACCTCAACATATTTCCTCCAATTTCCAGCAGCCAAAAGATTCTTCAACAAAATTGAATAAGTAGAGAAGGTGATTTCTGCACCAGTTGCTACTATTCTATAGAACAACTGCAAATGTGATAAAAACCGGAAGAAATGTGTCACAACATTGAGAGGTCAATTTGAATTCTAATAACCTTATTAGGATTCCTCTGCATCGCATAAGAATGACCAAATAAGCTAAACAAAATCATCAGATATATAACAGTGCTTATAGAACTTCTTGATTGAACATACATGAAATAAAAAGAAAAAAATGAATCAAAACAGAACAAAAACAGTATTACTTATATATGAGGCAATCTTTGAGCTTTGCATTGTTATATTATTTTCCATACTTAAAAAGATAGTTCAATTACCTTCATCATAGTCTCAATCTTCCCAGATTTTCCAATAAAATGCAGAAGTTGATTCAGAAGTCCAACTGAAATAACAGGGAATGAAGGTTCCATCATTTTTATCAGATCCATTGTTGTCCTCCAATCTCGTAGCCTTCAGACAAAATTCAAATGTCAGTCTTGGTAAATAATAACGCAGTACAAGAATCTATGATACAATTAGAAAATCTATCATTCCAGAGACTGCCAGCCTTGTAGGTTGTGGTATGGTACCTAATTGGTCCCTCAACGTTGATGGCAAGGGCTCAAAGTTCTCCAGTTGTCTAGTCCAGGAAAAAATTGATGAAAAAGAGGTTTATCTCTATCAATCCATGCCTAAGGGAGATTTTCGATTCACATACATTGTTGGAGTTTGATTTTGCTTGGATTCATCGTATGGCCATTTAAAAATGGGTTGAGATGCTTTGAAACCTGAGAGGACACCTACGAAGCATGGGGACACTCCAAAATAGGCGCCGTAGCGGTGACAAACACGGGGACACGAACGGGACACGCCAAATGACATTTCCCTTTAATTTTATTATTTTTTTTCAGGGGGCAAGGTAGGGACACGGCAAGGACACAGGGACACGACAATTAGCATGGCGTGTCCCTTTAGTTTTATTATTTTTTTTGTAGGAGACACGCGTGTCTAAATATGGATGATCTATTAATATGTTTAAATGTAGTGGTTTATATATATATATATATATACGTATATATGTGGAATTAATGTTAGTTTCCATTAATTTTGATTGTTTGGTAACATAATATTAATCTACATAGCAAATATATATAAAAATAAATTTTAAAAAATTTGTCATGTCCACTGCTGCGTCCGTGTCTCCATTTTTTTTGAAATCACCATGTCTCGTGTCCATGGCCGTGCTTCATAGGAGGACACCCTTCAACATTCCCACCTTCCCCTAACCCAAAAAGTTACGCAACTTTCATGGGTTTTGATTTCATACTTGATTTTTGTTTAATACACTGATATACTATTAAAGACTTTTTATTTCCTCTCTTTTTCTTTACATTGTTTTTCGCATTTCCATGACAGTTGCCTTGTCCTTTACATTCTTTTTTATTTTCACAAAATTTCTCGTGACGAGGCACTCCTCCTCTTGATGAGTTTTACAAATTTCCCGTCATTATCCAGACAATAGAAAGAGCAGTCGACTGCTCTGTGTTGATTTGGTCAGGATTGTTGCACTAGATTAAGTGAAGTTTTAGGGCTTGCCTTCCCTTATCCTTGCTTCTTGTTAATAATTTATTTGTACAAAATGAATTGGTAAGTTTTCCAGTTGGCACAGTTTGACACGAATGCTAGATGGGATGGCAATAGGAGACTATCTACCGGTTATAGCCCGGGAATTTGGACTGAGGATCGTAACCTCTGAGTAGTCCCGATATTGTATCTCGGAGATGAAGGGAGACAACTTGATCGTATGAACCTTAGAAACAATGATTATGTTATGAGTGGCAAATGTTGCCTGGTCTCAGTTGACTTGGAAAAATTGTTAAGAAATGATATGGTTTAATTCAAACCATGATATATTCTATTATGTGACTGTCATTGCATGCATATGCATAGTTATGGATCCATGGAAAGCATGTTGTTCTTTTGCTCACCCCCTACATTTTAGGTATGAATCAGAGACTGACACCTTAAGCTTGGAGAGGAATTACACCTTTTGGCTGAAGATTGTATACCTAATATTAATTTGAGGCTACGGCCTTTTTGTTATTTTGTCATGTAATTAATCCCGGTTCTATAAATCAAACGATTGATTAATGAATATTTATCCTTTCCCTTATTTCTTTCATTTCATTTTTAAAATATATGGAGGTTGTGAGTTTAATTAGTATGAGAAATGAATTTCTACTCATTCAAATTTCACTTAGGTTAATTAGTTTTTGCCTAATCAATCTTTTTGAAAATTAGGGCATTACAGGGGGAGTGTACGTATCGTCACAATTAGTATCCCAGCATCCAATATACGTGCGAGAGATATGTGAACCAATGTCTAGTATTAATAGATCTGATGTAGCCGATCTTTGGGGTCATATTAAAGCACACAACACCATTTGGCTATAATGTCATGATATATCAGCTAGATGGTTACGCAGATTACACTATAAAGAGAGTTAGTTACATTTGCAAATGGCAAGTCAATAACTATTGTTCATGGAGTTCAGAATCAAAAATGCTAGAGACTCCAAAAATGCTAGTGTACAATTTTTGGTAATTTTTTTATTTAAGCTTAAAACTTGAGGCAGAAGATTGAAAACAAATTGAACTTTTTTATTTTTTTATTATTATTTTTATTTGCTGGGCTAAAGCAAATTGAACTTACATGCTACAGGCCGAGACCATTTCAAAGAAGGTAGCATCATTAAAGGGGATGTCCTTGTCTCGCATAAACTCTGCAAGAGACAATACTTTGGCTGGTTGGCATCCTTTATTGAAAGCACTCATCAGAGATGAACAGGCAATAGCATCCGGTTGGACATCATTCATTTCCATTTCTAGAAGTATTGCGGATGCTTTTTCCCAATTCTCTGCAATTAGAGAAGTCTCAAGTTTAGCTTGTCATGTATATCCTTCTAGTCATTGTCAGTTAATTAAACTACTTACCCACAGCGTTATATGCATGTATCATTGTGGTATATGTAATAACATCAGGACAACAACCTTCCATCTTCATCATGGTGAACATAGATTCTACTTCAGTGAGTTGACCCTGAAATTTGTATACAGATGAGATTCTTTTCAAGTCATGTAAGTGATTACTCAGAGATAAGTTTTCCAAAACCTTGCCTGTTTACTGTAGGCACAGATCGCAGATGAGTACACCTCCTTAGACAATGGAATTTTTAAATCTGTCATCTCCCTAAGAAATTCAAGAGCTTCATCATACTTTGACATCTTACAACAACCACTCATTAGCACAGTGTAAGTAACAGAATCAGGTATAACTTTCTTTTTCCTCATAGATCCATATAACTTTAAAGCTTTCTCATACTCCCCCACATTCATGTAACTTCCAATGGCAGAGTTATACGCAATTGTGTTCAATTTGATTCCTCGCATTTCAGCAGCTGAAAGTATGGAATCAATCTTGACCTTTTGACCACAACGCCCACAGGCAGTCAAGAGGGTACAAATTGAGACAATGTTTGGCTGCATCCCATTTTGTTCCATCTCACGCAGCACTTCAATGGCTTTGGCTAGAAACCCATTAGATCCATAGGCATCTATCAGTGCATTGTAACTTACCACATTTGGCTTCCAATTGTTTCGTTTCATCAGGTCAAATATTTCCCGGGCCTTTTCAGGTTGCTCAGATCTTCCATAAGCATTGAGCAAAGATGTATAAGACACAACATCTGGTCGAAAACCATTTTGCTTTATCTTGTTGAAAACTGACAGGGCCTCTTCACTCATACCATGTGAAGCATAGGCACCTATCAAAGCATTATAAGAAACAATATTGGGTTGTAAACCTTCTGCAATCATGGTGTTAAAAACAGTCTTGCAGTTCTCAATCTGCCCACTAACAGAATACAAATGAATCATGCTAGTGAATGTCACAATATCAGGATGACACTCTGCTCTTTTTTCCCTCATTGAATTGAAAATATCAATAGCTTTCCCATAATGTCCAAGCTTTATCAGGCAATGTATCACAATATTAAGGGTAGTGGTGTCGGGACGGATATTTGTCCCTTTCATTAGTTCAAAATAGGACAGGGCTTTCAAATACTGAGCTCCACTTTTGTAAGCAGACAGAACAATATTGTGTGTCACCAGATCAGGCCCAACTCCATTTTCTGTCATCTTCCTGCAAACTTGCAGAGCTTCTCTCCATTTTCCACTAGATCCACATGCATTGATCAAGTTGTTATATGTGGATCGACTTGGAGGAATCTGCACAATAAATTAAATAAGCTAAGGTCACAGATGTATTATGTAGAATGATGGACTCAGAGACTGGAGAAACTGCACAAATAAATTATATAAATAAAGGTCAAAGATCTATCCTGTAGAATGATGGCATCAGAGACGTATTATGAATTTCAGATAATGACAACATATAAAATAATGACAGATAATATTCCATAATAAGAATAAACAAGATAAAAATTGTTAGCAGAATAGTTATGCATGATGCCAGAACAATATAAAAAATTCACGCATTCCTAAATAACAATTGTAATCAATAACCACTTACCATAGACCACCATGACTAACTAAATTGTTTTATGCATTCAAAACCTTCAAGATAGCAAGAAACCTAGGATTGCAATAGAATTCAGCAAGGGACAGTTCAATTTAATACCAAGGCAACTAACTAGGCAGATAAAAAATGATACAACCCCCAAGGCAAAGTGGTGCTGAGTAAGAGTTTCATAATTTCTCTCAAAAAGTTATTTACTCGCAAAATTGCCAGCACAAGTCAACTATAAAGTAACCCTCCAAAAAAAAAAAGTCCAGTATAAATTAGTTCCTGAGTTGGTATATTTCTAACATGATGAAGATCTGCAGATGTCACATCCCATTAGAAAAATTAAATAAACAAAACACTATTTGATAAGTTGAAATACTTCTCCAACTAAAGAATCTACGTCTCAGTTCCTTCAATTCAAGTGATATATGGTAATAGAGAGAACTCTGACCAATTTTTATTTTTATTTTTTCCCACTTTTCAAGTCACTGACCTTTTCAATTAATAACTTATATATCAAAACTCTTATAGGCTCTTCCCTTTCCAGTGCTACATGCAAAGAATAGATGCTACTCCAAATTAACTAGACATATTTTCAAACTACTTAAATCTTTTGTTCCCACAAACCACACTGATTTCCTTCAACAACCCTGTTAATTTAAATCAGATCATGCAAAAACTAGAGCTAATCCTTCCAAAACTTCACCTGAAATTCTAGAATGATCATAATTGTTCCCACAAACTACACTGGTAAAGGTCCTTCTAGTGCTCATGATCAGATTATCTGTGATTATTGTGGGAAAGAACGGCATGATCGGGAACCCTGCTAGAAGTTACATGGTCCACCTAACCGCAGAAGAGGCAATGGCCGTGGTGGGACTAGTGACCGTGGTGGGGCTGTTCACTCTCATGCACACCTGTCAGAATCCTTTACTGGTACTTTGGGTGATCCTACAACTTTTTTCCACGATGAGTTACATACTCTTCGATGTCTGATGACTCGGCTTAATTCTTCTCCTGCTCCTACTCCTGCTCCTACTTTTGATCCTCCTTCCTCCAACTTTGCTTCTACAGATACTCCTACACATGCCTTGAGTGTTGTCTCTCCCTTCCCTTGGATTATTGACTTCGGTGCTACTGATCATATGACAGGTTTGTCCACCCTTTTCCACTCTACTCTCCTTGTTCTGGCAAGGATAAAGTAAGAGTGGCTGATGGGTCTTTATCCTCTATGTTTGGGACTGGTTCTATTTATTGTTCTCCCTTTATTTCTCTCTCTCTGTTCTTCATGTTCCTAAATTTTCTATTAATTTACTATCTATCAGTCGTATTACCAATTCCTTAAATTGTTTTGTAACTTTTTTCCCTTCTCATTGTGTTTTTTAGGAACTGGGTACGGAGAGAACGATTGACAGTGGTAAAGCACACAGGGGACTGCATTTTCTGGAGAGCAGATCTTTTGTCACCAGTCAAGCTCTTCAAACAACCAACACTTAATCTCTTTCTCTATTACATCAGTGGCATCGGTGTTTAGACCATCCCTCTATTTCAATTTTGAATAAACTTTTTCCTAGTTTAGTGAAGGATTGTGATAGGAATAATTTTCATTGTGATGTTTGTGAGTTTGCAAAGCATAAAAGATTTTGTTATCCTTCAATAAATAAAAAAAGTTTGTTTCCATTTATAGTTATTCATTCTGATGTATAGGGTCCCTCTCGTGTTATGTCTGTGTCTAGTTATCGTTGGTATGTCACTTTTATTGACTATTATTCTCGTGTCACTTGGGTTTACTTGCTTCGCACCAAAAGTGAGGCCTTTTCTTGCTTTCAAACATTTCATAATATGGTACATACTCAGTTTGACACCGAAATTAAAGTCCTTCAGAGTGATAATGGTGCTGAGTACATTGACGGTGAATTTCGAGTATATCTTAAGGCTCATGGTATTCTCTATCAAACCAGTTGTGTTGGCACTTCCGAACAGAACGGTGTTGCTGAATGAAAAAAACTGTCCTCTTTTTGAGGTTGCTCATGGCCTTATGTTCACAATGCGGGTTCTTAAACCATTATAGCGTGATGCTGTTCTCACCGCATATCTCATTAACTGCATACCTTCTAGTGTCCTCTAGCTTCAGCACCCCCTTACCCTTCTTCCTCACTTGTCTGTACCCCTTCATTCCCTTCCTCCTAAAGTGTTTGGTTGTGTTTGCTTTATTCACCTTTTTTGTCCTACTAAGAGCATACTGGACCCCAAGGCTCTTCGGCGTGTCTTCATTGGTTACTCCTCCACCCAGAAAGGTTACAAATGTTATGATCTTCACTATCGCAAAACTTATGTTACCATGGATGTCACCTTTTGTGAGTCTTAGCCGTTCTTTGAGGACCAATCTCTTCAGGGGAAGGTTTCTTCAACGGAAGAGGTTGTTTCTTCTGATCCATTTTCTACTATTTGTTGTGAGGGAGAGGAGGCGTCGTATTGTGAGAAGGATATGAGTAAGTGTGTTTAGGGAGAGTCTAGTAGGTTGGATAGACCAGATTGTGTTCAGGGGGAGTCTAGTAGGTTGGATAGACCAGATTTTGCTCAGAAGGAGTCTAGTAGGTTGGATAGACCTAATCTTCAGACTACTCTCGGCGACGAAGAGAACAGTCGACCTATGTGCCGCCATGCCAATCATCACCTTCAACTCCAGTTCCTAATTCTTCTATGGAATCCTTAGGTAATGAGTCTTTGGTTACTTCTCCTACTATTTCTATTGATGATTCAAATCTTCCTATTGCTATTAGAAAAGGTGCTAGAACTTGTACTCAACATCCTATTTCTAAATTTGTGTCATATGATTCCTTATCTTCACCATATTGTGCTTTTGTTTCGTCTTTGTCTTTTGTCCCTATTCCTCATAATTGGAAGGAAACACTCACTGATCCTAAGTGGAAAGAAGCTATGGCAGAGGACATGAGATCTCTGAGTAAGAATGGCACTTAGGAGTTAGTTTCTCTACCATCGGGTAAAAGACCTGTGGGTTGCAAATGGGTGTTTACAATCAAGCAGAAGGCTAATGAAACTATTAAGAGATATGAGGCGAGATTAGTTGCTAAAAGGTTCATTCAGACTTATGGCATTGCTTATCAAGAGACCTTTGCTCTGGCGGTTAAAATGAATTCTATTTGTGTCCTTTCTTGTACCGCAAATCTAGGTTGGCCATTACAATAGCTTGATATAAAGAATACTTTTCTCCATGGTGATCTAGAAGAAGTGTACATGGATGTTACTCCAGGTTTCTCTTCTTCGGTCACTGAAGGGGAGGTTTGATGATTAAAAAAGGCTTTGTATGGATTGAAACAGTCTCCTAGAGCCTGGTTTGATAAGTTTCTTAAGATGATGCTCATATTTGGGTACAAGCAAAGTTATGTTGATCATACTATGTTCATCAAAAAGTGTGGAGATAAAATTGTTATTCTTCTTGTCTATGGGCATGAAATAATGGTGACGGGTAACGATGTAGAGGAGATGTCCCAAATCAAGGCTCGACTTTCTAAGGAGTTTGAAATCAAAGATCTTGGTTCTTTGAGGTATTTTCTTGGGATTGAAATTGCTAGATCAGATAATGGTATCTTTATTTCTCGAAGGAAGTACTTCTTGGATCTACTTGAGGAAGTAGGTATGTTGGGATGTAGACTAGCAGATTCTCCTATTGAGACCAATCACAGACTTAGCAGTAGTGATGGAGATTGTGTAAATAAAGGAAGATATCAGAGACTTGTAGGGAGATTAATATATCTTTCACATACTAGGCTAGATATTGCATATGCAGTTGGTTTTGTAAGTCAATTCATGCATGACCCTTGAACAGGGAATTTGGATGCAGTTAATCGGATCCTCAGGTATCTCAAATCAACACTTGGAAAAGGAATCTTCTTCTCTAATCATGATTATTTGAAAATAGAGGCTTTCACTAATGCAAATTGGGCTGGTGCAACTGATGATAGGCGGTCTACTTCAGGTTATTGCATTTTTGGTGGCGGTAATTTGGTGACTTAGAGGAGTAAGAAGCAAGCTATTGCGGCCAAATCAAGTGCGAAAACGGAATACCGAGCAATGGCAAATGAACTCTTTGAGCTCATGTGGCTTCAAATGTTATTGGCTAACTAAGGATTGTTGAATGGTGGACCAATGCTATTGTATTGTGATAATAAAGCTGCTATTACCATTGCTCATAATCCTATTTAGCATGATCGGACCAAGCACATTAAGATAGACAGACATTTTATCAAGGAGAAAATTAGTGGTGTGATTTGTATGCCTTTTGTGCAATCCGAAGATCAGTTAGCCGATATTTTTACCAAAGGGTACTAGTAAGGTCATTCATCCCATTGTGTGCAAGTTGGAGCATAGGTATAGTGTGTGCAAGTTGAGCATGAGAGATATCTACGCACAACTTGAGGGGGAGTGTTAAGTTAAATGAAAGATAGTTTTGTCCTTATGCACTACAAAGGGAAACCCTAATCTAAGGTTTTGTGCCTCTTCCTAATAATAATTCTCTCTTTTTTATTTTTCTCTTCGCTCCTCTCAATCTTAAACTTGTTCTTATAATTTTAACTGTAATATAATAGCATTAAAAAAGAGTGACATTGTATCGGCCATTACGGTACCTTAACAAGTGGTATTGGTCATTAGTTAGCCAATACAGCCGTTACAGACTTGGTCAACATAAACACACCCAAATGCTATATGGATCACATTTTACACTACTTTTTCTTCCTTTCCCTCTCTGCAGTTGCACTTTACTTGTTCAAAACATTGCAATCTACTCCATTAGGACTCGGAACTTCAAAATTCAAGCTTGATATTGGTATTTCTTCTTGGTGTTAAGGCTAGTTGATGAAGATCATGGAAAGAAAGATAAAAACAAATCTAAAATTTGACATAAAGCACATTTAGGACGTTAAGAATTAAAGATTTGGAATAATTTTAAGTCTTCATGTCATTATAGTAGGTTTTAGTAATTAAAGGTCTAATGGTAATTCCAATAATTGTCGGACATAGGTTGTAGGGGTCGTCTGTGGGTTTCATTTTGGGCCAAGTTATTAAATGGGTCATTATATATAGGTTTTATTATAACTAAAATAATTTTAATGATCAAAAGTCCAAATTTCCTATTTTGATATTGAAGTAGAATTAGAAGTCATTAAAGTTTGCTATTATGACTAAAGTAGAATTGGAAGTCATACTTGGTCTAAAATATTAGTAGTTGCTAAATATTTTTAGTTTCTAAATTTGAGTAATAGTTTTAGTAGAATTAGGAGAGTCATTAGCCTATAAATATATGTGTAATCTCAATAATTAACGAGCAGAGTTAATATTAAGAAAATTTGAGATTGTATTTGTGTGATTGGCCTATCCCTTGTGAGGGTGAAACACCTCTCTCTCTCCCCTTCTTCTATCCAGCAAAGTTACTGTTCATGTCACTGTTCACAATACTTAAGACAGCCACCCAACAACCCCTAAGCACTTGCGTTTTCACTCCCCAAACCCTACCCTTTCACTCCCCAAACGCTACCCTTTCACAAACCCTTAAACTCCAATTTTTGAAATACTTTTGCAACCACACAATCTCACTAAATCCGGCCCTTTAAGTCTATTGTTGTTGCTACTAGTATACTTAACCTAGGCTCACTTCTTGTAAGAAAGTAATCCCTACTCATCCTACATCAGTTTGGTATCCGAGATTTAAGATCCTACCTTATTCTTTACCAATCTTTTAATAAAATTGCTTTCTTTATTACAATGTTGACAAGCATTGAATTAAATTGGAAGTTTGAAGCCTTGTCAACAGAATACAGAGTTACTAAGAAAGATGTTGCGATGTTTAAGGAGGATTTTGCAATAATTAAAGAGGATGTTGTAACAATAAAGAGTGATTTACATACTATCAAGACAATTTTGAATGGATTGAAAGCTTTCGTGGAAGGATTGGCTACTACTGTTTTACATAAAACTAATATCTAGGAGCAAAAGATTGATTGTGTAGACGATTTTGAAGAAACTATGAAAGAGCAACATGAACATGTTGCTAATATTGAGGATATTGAAGAAACGAAGGCAAAAATTAATTTGCTTACTAAAGAAAGTATGAAAGATCGTCATGATCAAGGTTCTAAAGCCAAGGAAGCAAAAGAAAATGATAAAAATCCAACTGAACATTCTGCTCTTCACAAAAAAAATTGAGTTTATTATTCCTAATAAATTCGATGTGGCCAATGGAGTGATGACAAAATTAAACTTTTTGATTTTCTCATTGTTCGTTCAAAACAATCAATTTGAATGGTTGCAAGTGCCAGATTCCATAATCCTTATACTTCAACATTATAAAACTCGAGGTCGAGTTTTTTCGAATACAGGGGAAATTGATGAAGATTATGAAAAAAAGAAAAAGAGCAAATCTGAAATTTCACATAAAGCACATTTAGGGCATCAAGAATCAAAGATTTGGAATTATTTTAAGTCTTCATGTCATTATAGTAGTTTTAGTAATTAAGGGTATAATGGTGCTTCCAATAATTGTTGGACATGGGTTGTAGGGGTCGCCCATGGGTTTTATTTTGGGTCAAGTCATTAAATGAATCATTATATATAGGTTTTATTATGACTAAAATAATTTAAGTGGTCAAAAGTTTAAATTTTCTATTTTGATATTGAAGTAGAATTAAAAGTTATTAAAGTTACCTATTATGATCGAAGTAGAATTGGAAGTCATAGTTAGTCTAGAATATTAGTAGTTGCTAAATATTTTTAGTTTCTAAATTTGAGTTGTAGTCCTGGTAGAATTAGGAGTCATTAGCCTATAAATATGTGTAATCTCAATAATTCAAGAGCAGAGTTAATATTATCAAAATTTGAGATTATGTTTGTGTGATTAGCCTATCTCTTGTGAGGGTGAAGCACCTCTCTCTCTCTCTCTCTCTCTTTCTCTCTCTCCTCCTATCCAGCAAGGTTACTGTTCACGTCACTGTTTACGGTGCTTAGGACAGCCACCCAACAGCCCCTAAACACTGTGTTTTCATTCCCAAAACCCTACCCTTTTACAAACCCTTAAACTGCTATTTTTCAAATACTTTTGTAGTCACAAAATCCCATCAAATCCGGCCCTATTAGTCTATTGTTGCTGCTACCAGTACACTTAACCCGGGCTCACTACTCGTAGGAAAGTATTCCCAATTCGCAGGAAAGTAATCCCTACTCGTCCTACATATTTGCTTCATATCAATAGATGTACTTGATTTCAAGTGCTTTTTCTTCTTTCTTTTTTTGGCAATGATTTTTTTATAAATACTATTTAGGAAATTTAGTGTTATATACCATGGGTTTTCTTCAATATCTTGTGTGCTGTAACTTATAAGATGAACTGGCTTCATGTTGTTTTATTTTTATAACGTTCCATTCTAGTAGCATTTCTAATTGTTCTAGTAACTGAAATTTCCGTACCAGATGAATTTCTCCACTTTTCGACCTTAAACAACATAAAATTCAATGTCATTTATGAACAAAAATGTTTTTAGGTTCCATAACATTGACTAAAAATCATTATACATTCAAATTGTGATATATAGAACATATTTACCAATGAGTTTTTCGGCATGTGGTGGTACTTCAAAAAAAAATTAAGGGTTCAGTTTCCAATGGGAAATCTACAATATGCACCCCTAAAAAGTACACTTGTAAAAACAGTTATGATTTTTGTGGCGCAAGTTGTGAATATTTGTGATGGAAGTTATGATTTTTGTGGTGAAAGTTATGAATGGTGAAGTTATGGTGTGCATCCTAAAGTTAAAGTTATACTTTTTGTGATGAACAAAAAAGTAAAATTTTTTGTGATAAGCAAAAAGTTATTTTTTGGGGGGTAAAAGTTATATTTTTTGTGATAAAGTTGTACTTTTTGTATAAGGTGCATACCATATACACCCTTCTTGGGTGCACATGGTAGCCTTTCCCATTGTGAATTCCTGTTACTGCTATATCTTATATAATATCCCGCTAACATTACACTACGATTTAAAACCATGACCTGAGCTATCACAATTTTTATTAACAAAAATCCATAAAGAATATTACAAGTGATATAATGAAGAAGGAGGTGAACTAGTTAAATTGTTATCACGATAGTAGTAATAGGAATGAACCCCAAATGATGAAGTTTCCAAGTAATAACAAAAATTACGTTCTCCAAAGATAACATCTGAGCATGAAAAGAAAAACATTACACGCACTAGTTTGATAAGGAATAAGAGTACACACAGATGCCCGAAGCATAGCTTCCATAATATTCATTGCCCAACGCCACTGACCAGCTCGACCATGTGCATTGATGAGGGCATTGTAAGTTTCAGCATCAGGCTTACACCTACCAGAAAAATAAACAATTGTAGACAGTAATGCCACTGGGGAAAATTCTAACCGGACCAGTGCATCTAACTCATCGCAACAAGGTCCAAGTTAAAAAATAAATAAAAAAAAGGAGTTCATGCATTTTAGTGCGTATCAACTATATAATGCTTCATTGTTGAAGGATTAGAAGTCTGCTTATAGGAGGATTTTTGTGTAGGCAAAAAACACCTCAAAGTCTCTTTTCCTATATGCCAAGCACTCAAAGTTTTCAATTTCATAGGAACTCAACTTCTTTAGCTTCTTACAAGTTGAAATCTTAACATTAGAAAAACCTCAAAGATCCTGCAACCAATGTTCTTCTTTTTGTAGACTTCAACATGTTAAGTGGCCCCTTCCTCTTCCTATGAAAGTCGTTGGTATCTGGAAACAAGAGGCATGTTTTCATCTAATTTTTATTTTAAATTCCTCAATAAGAGCAACTCTTCATATTTTAATTTGGCAAAACTTTATTATGCCCCCAAAAAGTTAAGGCACTGCACAGCAGTTTAGATGCATGATATTCTTACATGTACCCAAAAAAATTAATATGCATTGATATCAAGCAACATTGGTACACAAAAAGAAAAAACAAAAAACAAGCATCATTTGCATTCCAGTTTTTCTTTGTTCACTGAAGAAAACAAAAACCCATATTTTCCAGATATGCGGGTATTACATAGAAAAGGTTGCTAACAGAAGTTACTATTTATTATAATTTACAACCAGTTGCTATTTTCGGTCACATTTCTATCATATCTACCAAAGAAATGTTCTTTCAACTGTTCCAATAAGACATTTTTAGACCTTAGTAAACAACAGCTAAAAAATTGCTCCTCCACTGATCATCCCATTTTAGCTTCAGAAAGTATTCTTCTTCTTATAAAACCTAAGGCAAAAATAATGCATGTATAGATGTTAAAATCCACCTACTCTCCACCTACTTCACCCACTTAAACCTACTCCACTAAACCTAACCCACTACACCACTACCACCTCACCTACTCCACTAAACCTAACCCACTACACCACTACCACCTCACCTACTCCACTAAACCTAACCCACTACACCACTACCACCTCCACTTCACCTACTCCTTACCTACTACACACTCACCCTCTTCTATATATAGGAATCATCATCTTGTAATCTATCTATCAAATATCAATCAATAATACATCATTTTTTTACATGGTATCAGAGCGATAAGATTTAGGCATATACTCCTTTCTTTCCGGCGGGCAGCCGGCCGGCAACCTTGCCTTCGCTGCCCGCGGGAGTTTTTCAACAACATCACCAAACCAAACACCAGAAACCCTATTCTTTATCACTTTCTCTCTGCTTCTAATGGACGGAGGAGCTCAGTACAATCCTCGCACTGTCGAAGAGGTTTTTAGGGATTTCAAAGGTCGACGAGCCGGCATGATCAAAGCTCTCACCACAGATGTTGAAGAGTTTTATCAGCAGTGTGATCCTGAGAAGGAAAACCTGTGCTTGTATGGATTTCCAAGTGAGCAATGGGAGGTCAATTTACCTGCTGAAGAAGTGCCTCCAGAACTCCCAGAGCCTGCATTGGGTATTAACTTTGCCCGAGATGGGATGCAGGAAAAGGATTGGTTATCCCTTGTTGCTGTCCACAGTGATGCATGGTTACTTTCTGTCGCCTTCTATTTTGGTGCTAGATTCGGATTTGATAAAGCTGACAGGAAGCGACTTTTCAATATGATAAATGATCTTCCTACAATATTTGAAGTTGTTACTGGTGCTGCAAAGAAACAACAGAAGGAGAAATCTTCAGTCTCAAATCATAGTAGCAACAAATCCAAGTCAAACTCTAAAGTGCGGGGATCCGAATCTCAAACAAAGTTTTCAAAGCCACAGACGAAAGATGAAGAGGAGGGTTTGGATGAGGAAGATGAAGATGAGCATGGAGAGACCTTGTGTGGGGCGTGTGGGGAGAACTATGCATCGGATGAATTCTCTCTCTCTCACAGTATCACTCTCTTTCCTTTCTTTTTATTTTAATCTTCCCATTCCCTTTTCTCCTTATTATTCTATCCTCTTTTCCATTCTCCATCCAAAACCATTATCACACATCCACCGCCCATATCCCCCACTTTCTTTATACCCATCTTTTCTTTTATTTTATTATATATATATATATATATTAAAATAATCACTCATAACATCAAACCCCTCTGCTGGTTCCACCCATGTGAGCTTGTCCTCTCTTATTATTATTATTATTATTATTAAACAAAAAAAAAAAAAAAAAACATAAACAAACAGGCAGACGACGAACTTGCACAATAGACTCATTTTATTCATATCAGGATCAACTCCGATCACCATTTTACACAAAAAAAAAAAAAAAAAAAAAAAAAAAACAACAACAACAACCTCATCCACAGGCGGAATTTTTTCTCCTCTACTCTACTGCAGGTCTCTTCTTCTTGCCTCCGTCCTGAGCAGCCCTTGCCGGTGTTGTCTCCATATTTCCCACTCCACTGGGCATGATCACTACTCCCTGCTCCTCCACTGCAGCATATGGCGGCCCTCCAAATCGGAACATCACGGTGGCCTTCCGCTTCAGTTCCTTATTTTCTGCCTTTAGCACACTGATCTCTGCTCGCGCATCCTTATACATGCGTTGGAGCAGAGCCAGCTGGGAATTTAAATGCTGCACCTCATTTGTCCTACTCTGCAGCCGGTTCGACAAATTTGTGACCGCCGTCATGGTTTCCACGCATGACTTCAGAGTATACTGATTAGCCTCAATATCAGTTTGCACCGCCATTTTTTGCTCCACCGACCGCATCGGAAAGTTCAATGGAGCAAAACCAGAGGTGTTTGGTTGAGGTTCACTGGCCACCGCACCAGTTATTTCTCTTGTGGGCTCGTTCAGTTCTGGAAAGAGCGTGAGCAGGTTCTGGGTAGCTGGACGGGAAGAAGAGGCCATGTTTTTGGGTTGCTAAGTGTTTCAGCGAAATAGCAATTTCAGACTAGTAATCTTCGGAAGGGTTGGTGACAGAATGGCAACAAAGTGTTCCACAGTTTCTCTCTCCGCAGAGGCAGAGTTTTTTCAGCGAAGGGTTGGATTCAGAGGTTTCTCTCAGTTTTTCTCTGCCTCAGCCTCTGCCTTCGTCTTGGTTATATAGCCAAGGCGGCCACGCGCATCGCGCGCCTCTTGACGCCCGACAAACTGGCACGCCTTTTCATGGCACATCTTTTGATAAAGTGGACACGCCTTTTGATGGCACGCCTTTTTATGGATTGGGCACGCCTTTTGATGGCACGCCTTTTGAAAGATTGGGCACACCTTTTGAGGGTGCGACTTTTTAGGGGTCCGACAAGACTCTGTAAACTGTCCCGACATTTGATTCCGGTTAGCTTTTCCAAGGGTCCGACAAGACTCTGTAAACTGTCCCGACATTGATTCCGGTTAGTTTCTACATGGGTCCGACAAGACTCTGTAAACTGTCCCGACATTGATTCCGGTTAGTTTCTATATGGGTCCGACAAGACTCTGTAAACTGTCCCGACATTTGATTCCGGTTAGCTTTTCCAAGGGTCCGACAAGACTCTGTAAACTGTCCCGACATTGATTCCGGTTAGTTTCTACAAGGGTCCAGCAAGACTCCGTAAACTGTCACAACAACTGTCACCACATTGTCTGCTACAACGGTCCGACATGACCCCATAAACTGTCTTCTACATGGTTATGACACCCCCATACAGTGTCCTCTACAACGTTATGACACCACCATCCAGTGTCTTCACCAATGGTCTGACACGACCATTCAGTGTCTCTTATCCTCTTTTATTTTTATGTATTTTCTTGTTTTGTTACACTCTCCAAACTCAAGTTGGTTAGTTCCTATCCCCCTTGAGTTTGCGGGGGGCTGTTAAAATCCACCTACTCTCCACCTACTTCACCCACTTAAACCTACTCCACTAAACCTAACCCACTACACCACTACCACCTCACCTACTCCACTAAACCTAACCCACTACACCACTACCACCTCACCTACTCCACTAAACCTAACCCACTACACCACTACCACCTCCACTTCACCTACTCCTTACCTACTACACACTCACCCTCTTCTATATATAGGAATCATCATCTTGTAATCTATCTATCAAATATCAATCAATAATACATCATTTTTTTACAATAGAAAATGGGAAACTAATGACCATACCTCCACTCTTGCATCTCAAAAAACAAACCGCGTGCTTGGTCTATTCGATTATGTCTGGCATGCAGCCTAATCATCATGTTGTAAATATCCCTTCGAGCACAATAATTCTTCTGATTTTTCATCCAGCGGAAAACATGAATGCTGTGTTCAATAGAACCCATTTGAGTTATTTCCTACACCAAGTAAAATACAATGAGGGTTTTGTACCTTTGTTGCACTGTTTCTATTAATTCATTTTACCAGTTAAATCCTTTACTTAAATCCACATCAGAAGTAATTTGAGAAAATAATAACAATAATAATAATGAGGATAAATTATGGTAAACCGCCTTAATCTATGACCCATAAACCCATACACTTTTCAATGGGTCTTCTTCATTGTTCATTTTAATCAAGCAATACAGGAAGAGGAAAAAAACAGTCTTTGTATATGAGTTTGAGAGGAAGTAGAGAGGGAGGAAGAAATCATAGGAATACAGCCATGATCCTTCACTCTTCCAGCTAGCTACTTCCTTTTTTTCCTTTTCTTTTTATTTTTATGGCTGCTCAATCGTGGCTGCTTCATTGAAGCTGAAATTTGGAGATTCCTCGGCTGATGAAGGTTGAATGTTGATTGCAGTAAACAGTGAACAGCAGAAGCATATTTGAAGTCTAGGGAAAAGTTTTAGAAGTTAGACCTCCAAAGAAAGAACCCTTGAGTTGTATCTTTTTCTTTTCCTTTTTTTTATATAACAAAATCTTGTATGTCAAGTACTGGAGTATACTGCGAGATTCATCTTTTTTGCCAGTATTTTTCTGGTATAACCAAAACACACTGGACTAGGGCAAGATTATAGGCGAAACGGAACTTGGTTAATTGCATCCTGTTTTTCTTCGAGTACAGTAAGTACTGACCTGTACAAGACGAGATTGACAACTCTAGTACAAAGTAGAAATATAAAAATAGTAATGAAATATATAGAATAAAATAAAATAGAGAAATAAAGAAGAAACAACGTTTACATGGTTAGGTTGTATTGCCTACATCCGCATGAGGAAGCCAATAGCACTATTTTCCCTCACCTTAAAACAAATTTAAGGATTCAACCATATTTATAAAATAATAGCAATAGAGAGAAGATTGTTTTGAAATTTCTTATCTCTTAAGCATATCATCGTCTACCAATCTCCAAATATACGATGTTTGGCAACATCACTTTTTAGCCTAAAAGCCAAAAAGGCACTAAAAAAATAAAAAAGCCAATAACCTATACCAAAAAGTCAAAGATTCCATTTTTTCTCTACTTTTTGCACATCTTTTTGTAAAAAACCAAAAAGCCATTCCAAACATACTAGTTTTTTTTTTAAATCATATTTTAGCCAAAAAGTCAAAAAGTTACTAAAAAAGCCTATTCCCAAACGAGGCAAAGCCAAAAAGTGTTGGGAAGAATATTACCCCAAAAAGTATTTTTACTTACAATCAATCAAAACAGTTATACAATTACGTAGACAAGATTTTTTTTTTTTTTTAAAGAAACTTGATATCCTAAGGCATATAAGAAAATTAAAAAGGGTTTAACTAGGACTGTCATACTTGTACAAATTGGGATCTAACCATGCTCCACTTAATCGTTTTGCTATCTATAAATAACAAAAAAAAAAAAAAAAAAAAACTAAGAGCGAAGCTAAGAATCATACAACTACTGTTCAATACACTGTATTCCCTTTCAATGCTAATAATTCATATGACCTCTTTACTAAGAAATTAAATATTTCAAACTGTATAACTTAGCAAACAACTTGTATAGAAGTCATAAAAACAGCATTTCATCATGTTTTTTTAATTGTTAATGTTGGGATCATTTTAGCTAAATTAGCAATTTCAAATTGAACAAATTCTCCAGAGTCTATACTTTTGAGGCTTTGGGTTGGAAGGATTTTTAGTTGAGCTAGCAAGATTGAGTTCACCACATGAAAGATCTTCTTTGAGAAGTGATACAATATTTGGTTCCGTTGCTAGCAGGTATAAGATCCATCCAAACGCCTTGTACATCACTGCTTGAAATCGCACTTGCACTTGGGCACCAACCCATCCTGGGTTGGTTGGGACTTTATGTTTTTGGTACTTCCATTATCTTTGCTTCACCCGAGCCTTCTTGCTCAGCACTTGACAAGCGCTCGAGTTCTGGCTCTTGGAAGCCTGTTCGGTTAGCACTTGACAAGGGCTCGATTAGTGTTCAACATGCGCTTGAGCACTAGTGGTGCATTTTGAGGCCTAAATTCATAACCATTTTGCCCTTCAACGTTTAAAACTCATCATTTTTGGCATTTTAAGCACCACAATTATTGAAGCTTTACATTTTTTTTCTCTATCTATAGTAGCTTCATGACTTGTTCAACAAGACTATTGATGCATCTCACTTTTATTTCAATCTACAGCTTTAATTCAAATGATTTGAAACCATTCAACTCACTTTGATGGAATTAGTACACATCTAAACCTTCACCATTCACTTCATATGCCTATAATACCATGGCCATTTAAGCAACAACACAATTGAAGACGAAAATCGGATCAAGAAGCTTCATGATGACTCTCGGATCTACAATACTTGACGTGAGCGTAGATCAAGCTTGTTCAAGCTTGTAGTGGGCTCAATTGTGGATAAACTTGAGTAAGAAGCAGTAGTTTCTTTATTTGTGTCTTTGTACCCGTTTGATTCAATAGTGTGGATCACTATGAAGCACGGGTACTCCAAAAATGATGTTGTACGAGTACCGGGTACTTATTGAGTGTGAGTACACGTACCGGTACGACAGTACGTATATTGGGTACGCCGAATACATGCCGGGTACAACAAATATATTTGGGTACGTCATAAGTACGGCACCAATACGTCATGGATACATCATGGGTCAGCACCTTTATAACAACGTGAAATTTTATTTTTATTTTTTGCAACTGCTAGAATTTGTTGCAGTCTTTATTATTCTTCATTCAATTTTGAAAATATTAAGTAATTTATTTCTAACACCCTTTACCCATGAGTCATGATTTTGCTCTCTTTTGCATCCTATTTTAGACAATCAAAAAAGAAAATTAAAGAATTATATAGCTTTTTAGGCAAATTGTTCTCTTTTTAGTTTTCATATTGAAATTTTGATTTGTATGTTGGATGTTTAGCTATAAATTAAAAAAAAAAAATTGACGTACCCTAGCCGTACCCGTACCCTACTTTTTTTAAGAATTTGCCGTATCGGCGTATCCATATCATATCCGCACCCGCACCTGTGCTTCATAGGTGGATCAACTTTGAGTGTTGGGATCGTGGTTTTCTCCCTATAGATGGGGGTTTCCATAAAGCTTCCAATCTCAAGTCTTGTGATTGATCGATTTCTATTTTGATGAAACTGGTAGATTTGATGAATCAACTACTTAATTGATGAATTGATGGATTGATTGGATAATTGATTGTGTTACCAAGTAATCAATTGTTAACATTAAAATTTGTATTAATTTGATAAAACTTGGCATATTCACTCACCTCCAGGCACAATTTTATGGTGCTTTAGTGTTTCAAATAAACATAATAAAAAATCACATAGATCGACCTCACAAAGAGCTTTGTAAAAGCCAAGTTTCTCCTTCTTTCCAGTTAATAATTTTTCACAAAAACTTTCAACATCTGGCACCCAGTAGGAAGAGTCAACAATGCAGTAACATTAATTCTTTCCATGACCAAAAGTGGTGCTAATCACCAAATTTTAGAGACAAACAAGATTACTATCTTCATAGAGACAATATTTAAGAGCCATCAAAATATAAAACGGCTCTTATCACCAACCTAATTTCCATCCTACAATTTCCAATTATCATAATGTTCGTCTGTATATGTGTTTATCGTATATCTATCTTTCTCTATACATATATATACAAAGAGAAAAAAAATGCTCCTTTAAATTGCCCATTTAAGAACAAGAGGGTTCTTTCCTATTGGCATCGATGCAGATGATGTGCAAGATCAACATGACACTCCTATTTTGGAGTCAACTTTTGGGCTTGGAGCCCAAAGAGGCAAACCCGTGAGGTCAGCTGTTAGGTTCAAGGTTTTAAATAACTAACAGTATTGGAATATGTATCAGTACTGGTGATATATCGGTCAAAAATCGGACAGTATTGGAGGTCCAAAATCCGAATGAGTAAAACCCTGAGCCAAAGCGGGCAATACTTCCAAATAGGGGCTGCGTCACAAATCTTACATTTCTAATTGTCATTATATGAATCCCTAGATATAAAATATGCATATATGCATACAAAAGCCAATGTCTATAATTACTTTAAGTAATTCCCAAATGAAATGTCTGCATTTGTGTGTATACATGTATATTTACAGTGAGAAATTATTTCAAATTAAATAGAAAGAGAAAGAGGGAATGATACTGTTTTAGATTACCCTGATAAGAACAGGAAAGTTGTTTCTGGCAAACCTTCCAACCCATCGATTGAGCAATCCTTGAATGTCGTCCCATTGATTGAGCTCCAAAACCTTGTGAACCACTTGCGTGATGGTCCAATCCTTCTGGAACCTATCGCCTTGGACTCGAAGCCTGTGGTGCATGGGTATATCTGATTTACGGAGACCACTTAATTCAACACTGACTTTGTGCATACCTTTGTCGTAGTCTACGAAGCCAAGCTTCTTCTCCTTCCAAGCTTCATCGTTGTTGTTCTTGGAGATTACTAGTCGTACTAGGCGGCTTGTTCGGCGATTGTGAGTGGTGGTAGTCGAGTAAAAGGGTTGTTCGAGTGAGTCATTTGAGTGGTTGTTGGTGTTGAAGAGATGTGGATGTTGTTGATGCAAGGTCGCCATGGAAAGAGAAAACCCTGCTTCCCTCCACTGGAGTTCTGCTATACTGATGGTAGCAATCGTTGCTGGATAGGATCAGGAGAGTTTGGTTGTTTTTAGTGAATATTTTTTAAATTTTAAATATTTTTTTTATTTTTAATATTTTTTAAATTTTAAATATTTTTTTATTTTTTTAGATGTATTAAAAAGTAAAAAATGTGTAAAAAAATATTTTTAAAAATTAATAAATACATAGAAATACAAAAAATGTATTGAATTCTTGTATTTTTGGTATTTAGTGAATTTTTTTAAAAAAAATTTACAATTTTTTTACTTTTTAGGTGTATTTATGTTAGGTGTGTCTAAAAAGTAAAAAAATTTCTTAAAATATTAAAAGAATTCAGTAAAAATAAAAAAGCATGAAAATTAAGAAAGTAAAATTTTCTGAAAAATATTTTATGAAAAATGAAAACAAGCAAGCTGATTGGGATTCGCTTCATTGCCGGGGGCTTTTCCGTAAGCTAAAATACCAAGTTATTCCAATCTAGGGAAAATTCTATTTCCACACACTAAATTAACTCAGTACACATTTTTTTAAAATTTATTTTATTATATTGTTATCCTTTAATCAAATTACCAACGCATCCCTCCCTTTCTCCCTCCCTCCTAACTCAACCCTAACCCTTGCCATTGCCGACCACCGGCAGTCACCTCCCTCCCTTCCGATCATCACCACCTTCATAGATATATGTATACTCTGCAAAATCTTCATATCATTTCAATTGTCAATGTCAAAATTTCAAATAGGCACATGGTATAGCCATTAAACTTCCACAAAATATTCAAGGGAAAAATAAAAAGTTATTAATTTGCTAAAGAGGCTTCAATTAACTTCGATTTTTTTAATTAAAATTGTAAAATTGTCACTTTTAAACAATCATTCTAAAAATTGTGCAAAATAATCATAAAATTTCTAGTAAAGAAGAGGGTGAGGCTCAGATCTGCTATGATATCAGGCTGATAATGGCGTTAAACTCCACCATGGCTGCAACAATGGTTGCCTAGTGAGAGAGAGAAAACCAGATCTAATCTCTCTCTCTCTCTCTTATTCTCTCTCTCAATGGCCTTCCGAGTTGCCCCGCCATGAAACGGATTCAAATCTCAAGACCTGATTTGAAAACCCAAAAAAAGCTATCATCACAGCCTCTTACAAAGAAGATAGAACAGTTGTTTGTTATGGGGTTGATGATGATGATAAAGATGCAGCAGAAGGGTTCAATCACTCTAAAGGATCTAGATTCGATTAATCGAATCAAACCGAACTGAACCCAACCCAACCCAACTCAAAACCACACAGAGCTATGCATATATATATATATATAGATACATAGTACAGAGTACTGAGTACATACAAACTCACACACCCAAAGGGTTGTTGAAATTTAGATATGAAAATAAAATCCTGGGCTTCTTTTTCTGTATAGTACAGATTATAGAGAGGGGCACCCACCCTTAGAAATTTCCCATCTCTTTGCTTGAAGAAACCTCATTTCATCATCTAGGTTTCAATCTCCTAGAGGAGGTAGCAGTGGCGGGAGGGAGAGAAGGATAGGGAGGGGCGGCGGCAGCCGTGGGAAGTTGAGAGAGGCTGAGAAAGGATCGACGCCGGTGGGAGGTGGTGGTTGCCGGCAATGGTTAGTGTTAGAATTTGTTGGAGAAGACGAGGGTAGTTTAGTATTATCTGAAAATTATTGATGTGTATTGAGATAAAATTAAAAGTTTTAATTTGTGTATGGTGTAAACTGAGTAAATAGTGTATTCTAAGATAAGTAAGAATGTGTAAATAGAATTACCCCCAATCTAGGCCTAGTTTTGACGAATTTTTTAAAATAAGTTGAAATGTGGTTAGAAATCACGTTTTTACCATTTTTGTAACCCAATCATAAAAATTTATAAAATCGTAAAAGCGTGGTTAATTAAGAAAGCATGGTTACAAATCACGTTTTTAAAGAAATTTGATTTATGAGTAAAGCGTTGTTTCTAATCACACTTTTAAATAAATTTTTTTTTTCCAGAAAGCGTGGTTTCTGACCACGCTTTCTTAATTAAGTTGTGTTGTAAAAAATATGTAGTTAGAAACCACGCTTTCAATAATAGACCAAACAACATCACGCACTCACAAACACTCTCTCTTTCTCTCTCTCTGACATACACACACACACATCACTCACACACACACTCACACTTACACTCACATCAAACATATAATTTTTAATATATATAAATTTTATTTTATAAAATTGAAACCAATATTAAATATATATAATAATAATTTATAATAGTAAATAATAATCAACTATATAAAATGATTACTTATTTATTTTAATTCTTAAAATTCTTTTTATTTTTATTTTAAGGTTTAAGATGTGATATTTACCAATAAATCCTATCCCACAAACAGTTTTACCGATTGGTCCTAAGGTTATTTCTATTGTTTTGATTAGTCCTATTAGTGGGGAAATATCTTATCAGCTGATCCTATTTCCTTTGTTTAGTAACATTGAGTGGTCAATTATACCCTTCTGTGTGTGTGTCACGTGACATACATCATTTCAAGACAAAAAGCATAAAGAGCCTTAGTGTACTTTGTTGATGTGTGCCACCCATTGTGTGTGTCACGTGACATACATCATTCAAAGACAAAAAGCATAAAGAGCCTTTGTGTACTTTGTTGATGTGTGACACCCATTGTGTGTGTCATGTGACATGTTCTGTGTGTCACGTGACACTCCAAGGCAAAAAGCATAAAGAGCCTTAGTGTGCTTTGTTGATGTATGACACCCATTGTGCGTGTCACGTGACATATTGTGTGTCACGTGATACAGCCTCATAAAGAGCCTTAGTGTACTTTATTGATGTGTGGCACCCATTGTGTGTGTCACGTGACACTCCAAGGCAAAAACTATAAAGAGTCTTAGTGTACTTTGTTGATGTACGACACCCATTGTGCGTGTCGCGTGACATATTGTGTGTCACGTAACACACCCTTATAAAGAGCCTTGGTGTACTTTGTTGATGTGTGGCACCCATTGTGTGTGTCACGTGACATATTGTGTGTGTCATGTGACACACCATCATAAAGAGCATGCATCTAATAACATCTAAATGAGGGCATTAAGATCCCTCAAAACATCCAAGGACTAAACGGTTTATTAGAAAAAAATTGGGACCAATTGGTTCATAAGTTTAACATTTGGGATTTATTGGTAACTCTCCCGTTTAAGATTTAGGGTTTAATTCTTAATTTTTTATTTATTTCCTGTTTGGTAACTTTTCCGTTTTCAGTTTATATTTACAAAAATTTTAACAACTGTCATAAAAACTTGTTTGATAATTTTTTTTGGTTTATAAATGGTTGTCTCAGTTTATAAATTTGAGGAAAAAACGTAAACTCAAAAAATGAGTTTACATTTTCAGTTTTCGATTTTTTTTTTCAAATAATTTTTTTTCATTTTTTTTCAAATATTTTTTTTTCTAACAATTTTTTTCAATTATTTTTTTTTCAAATATATATTTTTTTAATTATTTTTTTTCAAATATATATTTTTTCAATTATTTTTTTTTCAAATATATATTTTTTCAATTATTTTTTTTAAATATATATTTTTTCAATTATTTTTTTTCAAATATTTTTTTTCAATTAATTTTTTTTCCAATTAAAATTTTTTAAATTATTTTTTTAATTATTTTTTTTCAATTATAATATGTGTGATCTCATTGTCATAATATGTTTGTTATATGTGAGATCACACATATTATAATTGAAAAAAAATTAATTAAAAAAATATTTTAAAAAAAATAATTGTAAAAATATATATTTGGAAAAAAATTAATTGAAAAAAATTGTTGGAAAAAAATTATTTGAAAAAAAATGAAAAAAAATTAATTGAAAAAAAATTTAATTGAAAAAAAAAATTACCTGAAAATAATTATTTGAAAAAAAAAATTGAAAACTGAAAACGTAAACTCATTTTTTGAGTTTATGTTTTTTCCTCAAATTTATAAACTGAGACAACCATTTATAAACCAAAAAAAAAATTATCAAATAAGTTTTTATGGCAGTTTTTAAAATTTTTGTAAATATAAACTGAAAACGGAATGGTTACCAAACAGGAAATTAAAAAAAAAATTAAGAATTAAACCCTAAATCTTAAACCTTAAAATAAAAATAAAAAGAATTTTAAGAATTAAAATAAGTAAGTAATCATTTTATATAGTTGATTATTATTTGCTATTATAAATTATTATTATATATATTTAATATTGGTTTCAATTTTATAAAATAATATATATATATATTAAAAATTATATATGTTTGATGTGAGTGTGAGTGTGTGTGTGTCAGAGAGAGAGAGAGAGAGTTTGTGAGTGCATGATGTTGTTTGGTCTATTATTTTGTGAGTGCGTGATGTTGTTTGGTCTATTATTGAAAGCGTGGTTAGAAACTACGCTTTTTGAAAAAAATAAAATAAATTTAAAAGCATGGTTAGAAACAACGCTTTATTTATAAATCAAATTTCGTTAAAAGCGTGGTTTATAACCACGTTTTCTTAATTAAAAGCGTGGTTAAACCACGCTTTTACAATTTTACAAATTTTCTGCGGTTGGGTTACAAAAATGGTAAAAGCGTGGTTGCTAACCACGTTTCAGCTTATTTTGGGAAATTCATCAAAACTATACCTAGTTTAGGAAATAACTTGGTATTTTAGCTTAATTAGGGAAAAGCCCCTCATTGCCGTCCGTGATCGGACTAGAGGGTGATGTCGGGTCCGTAAGCCATCACAGTCTCTTTTTTATAGTTCATACTGTTTAATATATAGAATTTATTTATTATTATATGCTTTAAAAAATTATGTTGATCGAATATTAATAATTATGTTATTGGATCAGATTTTAGTTAATTGTTTATTTTTTTACCGTTTATTTTTTTATATAAAATTGATTTGATCACCTAACTATCGATATTCGATCAACGTGGTTTTATTTTATTACATAATACTCGATCAGTTCTACACATCGAACCGGTTCAAATTATCAAAACGGAATTTGTGTTGGGCTCCCACGAATCCAACAACACCCTACAATCTACGGATTAGAGAGAGACCAAACCAACCCATATATATATATATATATATATATATATATATAAATATATATATATCAACAATGATTGGTAGCTCTAATAGTAGAGCTCTACTGAGTTGGCAGCTTAAAAAAAAAAAAAAAAAGAAAGATCAAAACATCATATCATAGTGGGATTCACCCCATTAGAGCGGTTAGAATTCACAAATTAAAATTTCAAAACATTTTTGCATATATATATAGAGTAGTTTAAGAAGGCCGTGCAAGCCACGGCCTATTATTTTATATTTTAATAATTTTTTTAAAATTGAAATATTATTTTATAAAATTAAATATAATAAATTATTAGATATATAATAGAATTATATAGTATGATATGTATCATTTTTTTGATTTGTTATACAATTAATGATGTAACCTTTAATTTTATTATCGTAACATTTCTCCCAAATTTATAAAAAGAGAAATTATGGTGTGTAACTTTTCTGAACAAATAAATATAAAAAAAAAATATTAAGATAATTCTCATCTAAAAAAAAAACTATTAAGATAATTCACTGAACTAATAAATAAGTAAATATATATATATATATACAGATAACTAATTTTATTAATACATAAATTATACTCGAATAACAAATGATCAATTTTATTAATAAGTAAATCATTAAATAAATTAAAAATTTGTAATGATATGAAAAATATTTTTTAGTTAACCATTTTATTAATAAATAAATCATGAAGTCAATTAATAATTTTTAATAATATGAGAAATAATTTTCAATAAAAAATTTTGATAATTTATTATTGCATAGGAGAATTGGTTTTTTTTTTTTTTTTTTCTTTCCCCCGAGTATTGTGTTAAATGAAAATTTATAACAAACAGTAGTTGTAATTTCTAATATTATAGGACTAATTTTTATTTTAAACAAACATTATGGTTTATTTGTAATTTGTTAAAAAAAAAAAGATTTATATTTCATAATTGACCAAGAATGTTTGCGTAATTACGAAAAAACCTGTGTCATGATTGACCATGAATGTTTGCGTAATTACGAAAAAACTGTTGCAAAATTGATCAAGAATGTTTGTATAATTACAAAAAGACCTTTACTTAACATATAAGCCACTATAGTAAATTATTCAAAATGAAAGGGCAAAATCGGAAAGAAAAGATGAACCTCAAGCAGCTAAGTGGTTCTTATATATATACTAGTTTACACAGGCCCGTGCATAGCACGAACTATTATTATAGTATGTTTAAGTTTTATATTTTGATAATTTTTAAAAAATTAAAATATTGTTATATGAAATTGAAAAGAATAAATCATTAGATATATGATAAAATTATGTGGTATGATATGTATATTTTTTGATTTGTTATACACCCAATGCTGTCAATTCTAATTCTATTATCATATCATTTTGGGTGAATTTATGAGTCTTTAACATTTCTTCCGAATTTATAAAAGAAAAAAATTATGGTGTGTAGTTTTTCTCAACAGATAAATATAAAATAAATATTAAGATAATTCTCCTATATAAAAAAAAACTACTAAGATAAATTATTGAACTAATAAAGAAACAGAAGAAAATATATATATATATATATATATGCAAATGACTAATTTTATTAATACATAAATCATACTTGCATAACAAATGCTTAATTTTATTAATAAGTAAATCATTAAGTAAATTAACAATTTTTAATGATAAAATATTTTACAATTAACCCTTTTGTTAATAAATAAATCATTAAGTCAATTAACAATTTTTAATGATATGAAAAATATTTTTTAATAAATAATTTTGATAATTTATTATTGCATAGGAGAAAAGTTTTTTTTTTTCCTTGAGTATTGTGTTAAATTAAAATTTATAACAAACGATAGTTGTAATTTCTAATATTATAGGACCGATTTATATTTTAAACAAACTTTACGAGTGTATTTGTAATTTGCCAAAAAATAAAATATTTATATTTCATAATTGACTAAGCATGCTTGCATAATTACGAAAAAACTATTTTATAAATGACCAAGAATGTTTGCGCAATTACAAAAAAACCTATTGCATAATTGACCGAGAATGCTTGCGTAATTACAAAAAAACCTTCACTCAACATATAAGCCAATATTGGTAAATTATTCAAACTAAAAGGGCAAAATCGAAAAGAAAAGACGAAACTCAAGCAGCTAAGCGCCTCTTATATATATAGATATACCAGTGTAAAAGGTTGTGCTAATATGACCTTTAACTTCAATATTTTATTGAGTTTACTAAATAAAATGGAATAATATGACATTTTTGTTAAAATATGTATTTTATATTTGATTCATTCAAAAAATTATAAAAAATACATTGTAAAAGAAATAATTATTATTCCATAAAAAATAAGAAAATAATTATTTTATTCATTCCAACCTAGAAGGAAAAGACTTCCCATTTTGCGGCTTTCCTGAGCCCTGGATGAATTCTGAGAAGCAGCATGTTCCTGGCTTTGAAATTTTCTTTGACCTCCAGTCGCAAGACAGTGATATAGACGGAAAGATTGAACTAACTGCTGAAGTTGAGAAAAGTGTGGAAAGTGATTCAGACAGCAACGAACTTGAAGTAGGGGCATCATTGGCATGTCTCATTTCAGATCCTCTAACCGACTCAAAGAGCTTGGGGGATAACCTGACCATCTCCATGATCGGGGACCAACCGGGTGTGAACCTTTCTAGCAATATTTTGGATGCGTCTGAAGTATCATCTTTCGTTTGGCAATTGGAGGATGGCTACCTGTCTAGTAGTTCTGAGTCGGGTAGTGAGCTAGAATCTGATTCCACAGGGTCTATGGAGTCAAAATCAGATCCCGGTTCTTCTGAGTCCGAGTTCGGTATTCCTGAGGGTGATAACCCAAATGCCAAGGTCTTGTCCCGGTCGTCCTTTTCTTTTGCTTTTGAGTTGGTTGTAACCGAAGAGTCGGATAAACTGGACTTTATGAATGAGAATGCCATTGCAGATTCTGAGTATTTCTCTGTGTCGATTGTTTATTACATTGATCAGGACTTTCAAAATTTTAATGAAACGAAGAGAAAGGAATTTCTCTGGTTTTGAAAATTTTGATTAATCGAGAGGATGAGAGGTTTGCAAAACCCCTTGCTGATGAAATCATTGCTTTTAATGTGGGTACTGAGAAGGATCCACATCTGGTCCAGATCGGGTCCACGTTGTCTTCAGAGAAGTGCAAGCGCTTAGTCGCTTTATTAAAAGATTTCAAAGATGTTTTCGCGTGGTCTTACGATGACATGCTTGGAATCGATCCTGAGATTGTATAGCATCGGATCCCTCTCGACCCCGAGACTCGACCCGTCAAACAGAAGTTGCGGATAATACGCCTGAATTAGGCTTTGGAGATTAAGGAAGAAGTTACCAAACAGATTGAGGCAGGGTTTTTGCTTGTGTCTGAATATCCAACATAGTTGGCCAACATTGTTCCTGTGCCAAAGAAAGATGGCAGGATCAGAGTCTGTGTTGACTTTAGGGATTAGAACAGAGCCAGTCTAAAGGACGACTTCCCTTTGCCGCACATTGATGAATTTGTGGATTTCACCGCGGGTCATGCATTGCTCTCCTTCATGGATGGATTTTTCAGGTATAACCATATTCTGATGGCGCCTGAGGACAGAGAAAAAACTGCCTTCATTATGCCGTGAGGAACCTACTGCTATCAGGGTGGTGCCATTTGGGCTAAAGAATGCCGGGGCTACCTATCAAAGGACGGCAACCACAATTTTGCATGATATGATCCATAAAGAGATCGAGGTGTATGTGGACGACATGATTGTTAAGTCCAAAGAAAGAGAGGGCCATTACACTGCTGTGGAGAAATTCTTTAAATGGATTAGAGAATACCGGTTGAGGTTGAACCCACAGAAGTGTACTTTCAGCGTAATAGCAGGGAAAATGCTGGGTTTCTTGATCACATAAAGGGACATCGAGGTAGATCCTTCCAAAATCAAGGCCATCCTAGAAAAGCCACCACCAAGGATTGAAAAGAAGGTGCGAGGCTTTTTGGGTAAAGCGCAATTCATAAGACGGTTTATTTCTAAATTAACCTTGACTTGTGAACCACTATTTGGTCTCTTGAAGAAAGGAAAGAAATTCCGATGGGATAATCGATGTCAATTCGCTTTTGAGTAGATCAAACAGTACATTCAGAATCCGCCCGTGTTATTGCCGTCAGAGCCGAGGAAGCCTTTGATTTTATATCTGTCAGTCACGGACACAACGATGAGATGCATGCTTGCCCAGAAATTTGAGGATAGGGTAGAAAGAGCCATCTATTACTTGAGCAAGAAAATGCTAGATTATGAGACCCGTTACACTCCGTTGGAGAAAACTTGCTTAGCCTTGGTATAGGCTACCAGGAAGTTGAGGCACTACTTGTTAGCTCACTCCGTAATTTTGGTTTCGAGATTAGATCCCATCAAATATTTCCTTAAGAAACTAGCACTTACGGGTAGGCTAGCTCATTGGTTGCTTATTCTCTCTGAATTTGATCTGAAGTATGTTACTCGCAAGTCGGTCAAGGGGAGAGCTGTAGCGGAGTTTTTGGAAGATCACCCAGTGGAAGGGGATTAAGCGGTAGAATACCTGTTCCCAGATAAAGCCATTCTGCAAGTCGAGGAAGAGATTTGGACAATGTATTTTGATGGAGCGTCTAATCAGTATGGTTATGGGATAGGTGTGTTGTTGATAGCACCCGACGATTCCCATATACCTTTAGCCTTCAAACTTCGGTTCAAAGTATCCAACAACGAGGCAGAATACGAGACGTGTATCTCTGGTTTGGAATGCCCTCGAACTAGGGGCAAAACGGTTGGATGTCATCGGGGACTCGAACCTAGTTGTTTCTCAAGCAAACGAAGACTGCAAGGTTAAAGAAGAAAAGATAAAGATCTATCACCAGACCTTGGACGTTCTGATTCCTAGGTTTGAAAAGCTGACTTTCACGCATCTACTAAGAGAGAACAACAGGTTCATTGACGCCTTATCAACTCTATCTTCTATAATAGACATCCCACTTGGAGTTCGGATTCGTCCGATCATCATTGAGCAGAAGTACACGCCAGCCTATGAGACTATCGCCGTAATAGATGAATCGCAAGATCAAAACTTTTGGTATTACAATATCTGGAACTTCTTGGAAAATGAGATTTATCCACCAGGGGCAAATACCAAAGACAAGAGGGCAATACAGCAGATGGCCGTTCAATTTATCATCTATGGAGGTAAATTGTACAAGAGAGGTCATCTGGGAATACACAAGTTGTGTGTTCAAGTAGAGGAATCAAGGCGCCTGATGGAGGCCATCCATAGAGGAGAGTGCGGAGCGCACATGAATGGAGTAATGTTAGCACGGAAGATTTTCAGGCAAGGTTACTACTGGTCCACTATGGAGGAAGATTGTATCGGTTTTGTTCGGCGATGCCACAAATGTCAAATTCATGTAAATCGCATGAATATCCAATTGTTGTAGCTGTACAACATGACTTCACTATGGCCTTTCTCAGGTTGGAAAATTGATGTCATTGGGGTGGTTACACCAAAAGGGTCAAATGGGCATGAGTACATTCTGGTGGCAATTGATTACTTCACAAAGTGGGTGGAAACTCAGTTCTACACAGTGTTGAAAGCAGCACATGTGGCTAAGTTCATCTGAAATAACATCATTTGCCTATATAGAGCCCAAACGAGATCATTTCAGATAATGGTTCCCATTTTAAGAAAGAAGTGATCGCCTTGTTGGAGAAATACAATGTGGTTTTCTATGAGTCATCTACATATGGGCTGCAAACCAACGGAGCTGTTGAGGCCGCCAACAAGAACATCAAGCATATTCTGCAGAAGATGGTTGAGATCTATAGGGACTGGCCAGATAAATTGTCATTTGCACTCTGGGGTTATAGAACTTCAATCCGGACGTCTATAGGGGCAACTCCTTATTCTCTTGTTTATGGGATGGAAATTGTTCTGCCAATCGAAATAGAAGTCCCGTCATTGTGAGTCATGGCTGAGTGTCAGATAGCAAAGGCGAACTAACAACAGAGCGAATTTGAAGAACTGATGCTGTTTGATGAGAAAAGGCTGAAAGCATTGTACCATGTTCAGGGTTATCAACGTAGGATTGCCAGGGTTTTTAATAAAAAGGTTAAGTCTCGGAATCTCAAATAGGGAGATTTGGTGCTGAAAGACAACCGAGCTCCCATCCATGACCCAAGGGGCAAGTTGAGACCCAACTGAACCAGTCCTTACATCATCAAAGCTGTCTGGTCGGGTGGAGTTGTTATTCTTATGGACCTGGATGGCCTAGAATTTTCCCAACCAATCAACATGGACAAGTTGAAGGAATACTATCCCTGAGAGGCTTGCTAGGCCGAAAACTCAATAGGGCGACCTAGGCAAAAGTTAGAGCACAAAAAATTAGAAATAAAGAAAAACTGAGCTCGCAAGGTTAAAAACCCTAAAGGGAGGCCTTGACAAAAGTTAGAGTGCAAAAAGAGAGGGTTAATACTCGAGTGCACCCGAACCAAACTACGTAAGGCCTGATTCCCATCTTCAGGATACGTAGGCAACTTCATTCTAAAGTTTGACCGTAAACACCTCCAACTCAACTGTCTTGTCCATGTGTTTGATCAGGTCATCTTTGTCTTTTCTTTACCCAAGGGTTTGGTTGTGATCTTTACTCTGAGAGAAAAGCTGGTTACAATGTTGAGCAATGCTGTTCAATCAAGGGGCAATCTGTGCTCTATGGATTCGGGGTTGTACATCTCGAGGATTGATTCTGTGCGTGTCAAGTGGTGATTCCTTTTCGAAAATAGTTTTGGAAAGTTTTAATAAAAGTTTATTTTTGCTCAAATTTTGCCTTTTACAACTTAGACCATTTTTGGACCAAAAGGAAAATTTTCTATGCTCACAACTTTAATTTCGTTGATTTCAACATAAAAGTTTTCTAACTCTCGATACAAATCAAAGTTTCTTTTATTACATTCAAAAAAAAAAAAAAAAAAAACTTGAAAAGAAAGATTGAAGCAATAAACTAGGGACATAGATGAGTCAGGTGCTCCTGTGTCTCCCACTCGTGCTCGTGGAAGCTTCTGATGCCAAAGTGGGCCCGGTTTGTGCCTCTTCCTCGAGGCAAGCCAGGCATTCGCCAGAAAGGACACAATTGAAACTAGGGGCAGGAGCCAGAAACTCTCTCATCCTCCAAGCAGTGAGGTACCTAGCCAAATGTGAACCTTAGATGGGGAATGAAACCAGGTACTCTACCCCCTCCTCTGGGCGGATCTGGTCATGTCCAAACTGACGTCTGAACCGAAATGGAAATTAGAATACATAGTGTGTAAGGTCGATCAACTGAATATTAGGTTGCCAAGTCATGCTATAGCTCATTTCGGTTAGGTTAAGCTAGGGGCAACGCTAAGCAATGTCAACAGCAGACCTGTTGCACATCCAGTGGCACCACCACCCCTCATTGGGGAAATCCACTAGCTGTTGGCAGAAGAAGTACGCTCGAGCTGAGTATTCAGGGCAAGAGTCCACTACCTTCAGCTTGTCCATGAGCCATACCTGGGAAACGATGAAAGAAAAGAGAGATTAAAGAATAGAGAGATGTATGTTGAGAGAAAAGTGAGAAAAGGGCTTTGAGAGAAAAATAGAGCATGAGTACCGAGCGATGTGAGAAACACATATGAGAAAGGACGGGAAACAATACCTGTAGAAGTAGTGGACTTTCTGCGAATTTGGTGGCCTCTCGCCGATGGAAGGCGTCTAAACCTATCAAAGTCTCGGCTATCACCAAGCTAATACAACTCTTGCCTTCTTTCAAACCTTGGACCACTTTAATCAGCTAAATGCTAGACCCGCCAAAACTAGGGGCAAGAAGGAAATGTGCAAGCATACACAAGCAGAGGGCATGTTGTCGAAAGCCTCGCCAGAGTCGTTGCGGTCACCAACATCGGAGAATCGATGAATCAGGCTGGGAATATTCAGCTTTTTGTTGTGAACCAAAGATCGAGCCTCATTGAGAGTGAGCCCACACATCCGTCCCAAAGTTTGGATGTGGCCAAAACGAGGTTGAGGTATGATTTCCTCTTTGCGTCGAGATTTCATTAGCGCTTGAAATTCTTCAATTATCGGGCATATCTCTTGTCCTCGAAGCTAAAGACATGTGTAATTGGGTTCCAACATCTAGCCGCAGCATGAAGGAATGAAAAATAAAGCAGAGAACGGCTTAGCGAAAAAAGTGCATTTATGCCAAAACCCCAAAAATTCACATTTTTCGCGTTGTCTAAAGTCGCAATCCAATTCGAGAGTCTTTTTGCAAGAAATGGCTCCATTTGTGGAAGAAATTACAGCTAAAATGAAGTTCTGGAAGGAAAATCATGAAGCTGAACCTTTTGTAGAAGATAAGGCAATGAGTGGAAGCCAGCTGTCAACAATCTGGAGGTTCTTTACACTGGTGGTTGACAATCTCCACCTTTGCTCGACAGTTCCCTTTTCAGGCTTGCTGTCAACTTTTGTGCTGAACAGTGCTGGAAGCATGTGTTTTGTTCTGCTCTTTGTGTGTTTTAAGGTCTTGTTTTGAGTCCTTTTGGTTTTGGCAAGTTTGTCGAGTTGGAGTTGAGTTGTTTTGTTTATCGAGTTGTTGTTGCGTTGCTTATTGAGTTGTATATTGCATTTTGTATTTCGGTTGTTGGTCGGTTCATTACCCGATTAAGAACATTGTTTTAATCAAGAGTGCTCTTGGCCAATTCAATTCAATTACGTGTCCATTTCATACAAATATGGTGCTCATGATGCAAAAATAATCACACTTTTCATAAAAACTGCTGGTTTTTATTTCGATCATGGTTTTTTACAAAAGTGGAGTACAAATTTTAGAGCAAAATAAAACATGTCCGAAGCTATACAATGTGCTAATGCTATAAACAAAAAGAAATTGAGCAAAAATACAAAAAAAAATCGGCTCCAGTCGCCTTAGACTCGAGTGACCCTCTTCGTTGTCTTCCTATGATGAGAGGACTCAGGGGCACTGTCTCTATTTGCGCTGCTGTCAGAGGCACTGTTGCTAGAATCAGCCTTTGAACTAGAGTCGGTAATATCTCCGCTCTCTGCCTTTAAACCTATCTCAGCATCAGAACCTTCGCTCTCAGAATTAGAGTCGGCATCGTCATCCCCATTCTCAGATGACTCCGAATGCTGACTCACTGCCTCCTAAGAGTCGTTCATCTCGGCGTCATCATCGCTCAAAATGGGCTCTAGAGTGCTCCTTCGGCCTTGAGCACCCCTGTCTCTACCTCTCTCTCCTCCCTGGTGCGGGAGGAGGTACTGCTAGTGCTGGTGCTGCAGTTGCCGCTAGTGCACCCGGTATGGGTGGGATCTGAAAAGACAGTTGTCATCATATCAGTCTCAGTATATATCAGATGCAAGCTGTAGACACCCCATTTTTGACCGTCCTCAAAACTTGGATGTCACCGCTTGAACACTCGGTGATCATCCTTGTTTGTGTTTGTCTTGAGTTCCTGAAAGTCTTGGCTACGCGCCTTGCCTCAGGATCTCTCGGCTCGACTGTTTTGTGTTTGGTTTTGCACCAAACACTTCTGCTTTGCCTTTGAGGGGCAGGGAATGGCTTGTTGACCATCCCCACACATCACCGGCCATGGCTTGAGGCCACCGGCCACTGGTTTGTTGCCACCGGCCAAATGTTTGGCCGACCGGCACTCTTTGTAGTCGATCGACCATCTATTTTCGTCAAATTACATTTTTGGCCGGCCGACCACTGTGCATCTGCTTTTGGCAGATATTTTGTGCCAGCTGTGATAGCTGGCACCCACTTTGCTCCCTTCCATACACGTGTATGGAGGGATCTCCCTCTTGACTAGCTTACTTGAGAAGCTTTGCAAGAGTGAGCTTCTATAAAGAGGAGGCATCTCCTCCCTCTTCTAAGGTTAGAAAGAAGCTCCAGAGGTCTGGTTCTTTTTAGGGTTAGAAGTGTGTCTATTCTATCTCTATACTTTCCTCTCATTGTGTATAAGTGTGTGTTTGTTCATAGTTTTGCACATAAACACCTACCATTATACCTTCCCTTAATTGCTGAGGCTTTAGAGGGTTGATCTTGGACTTTTTGAGCTGGTTTTGATCCAAGAAGAGGTCTGACCTTGTGATCTTGGAAGTGTTCTTCAAGGGTGAGTGTTCTTACCTTTTATTTCCCATTTTTGCATAGCTTTTTTGCCTATTTTGAAATTGTTTTTAGACTTTGCATATAACTAATAAAAGTCTTATTTTTACTTGCTTAAAATAGTTGTTTAAGGGTGTTTGGTTGTTTGGGGTTGTTCGACCCCTCTTAGGGCTTGTTTGGCCCCATTTTTGTGCTATTTTGGTGAGCTCTGGGACCACCTTGTTTGGGCCTCCTCACCACTGAAATCTTGAGGGATTTCAGTGGTGAGGATGGTGGTTTAAGGTCCTAAGAAGGAGAGGGCCACCCCCTCTCCTTGTTGTCTTCAAAATGTGCCATTTAAGCCTCATGTGTGAGCACCATTTTTGAACTCATGTTGGCCATGTTTCAGTAGGTATTTGGTAGTATTTTGCCATGCTTTACCTCTTTTTTTACTTGGTTTAGACACACCATGCTTGCCTTGCATACATGCCTTGTAATGCCATATTTTTTGCCTTAACATGCTTTAGGTTTTAACCCTTGTTCTAGCATGATTTCGGCCTAGTTTTGTAAAGCTTTTATGTTTGTTTTAGTGTGCTTGAGGTCTGTTTTTGGTCATTTGGGTCATCCATGCTTCCCTTTGTATAGCTACCATGTAATCCCTCTTGTAGGCCTTAGGTATCGGACCCTCTAACATGCTATTCTTGCATCATTTCAGTGGCTTAGAACCACTTATAGCATCATTTCAGTCCTCATGGCATGCTCGTATACTTGTATTTGATGCCCCTTTCATGCTTTAAAAGGTTGGTGTTTTTTGCTCCATGTTTGTGACATTGTGTATGCCTCTAGGATTAGATCATTTAGATGCCATCTAAGTGATTTTTGGGGCTTACTTTTGCATGATTTATGACTGTTTTAGTTCATTTTGGTCATTTGCTTCATATGTCATATGGCCATGGTTTAAGTCCTTGGGCTTGGTGGCATGCCTAGCTTGCATTGTAGATTTGTTTGGCACCTTCTCTAACATGACTTTCAGAGCTTATAATGCATGCCATTTGTCCATGTTTGCATCCTCTTAAATGTACTTGAGAGTTGTTTTTATATGCCTAAGTGTTGGTCCTTGTGTGCATGCATGTTTGCATGTCATTTTGCCTTCATTCTTGAGCATATTGGCCACTTTTTTGGGCTTAGTATAGAGCTGCCCAAATTAGTTTAAGTCCATAGTTCGCATGTTGTTGCATGTTCACCTTGTGTGTTGTTGCATACTTGTGTGTTGTCACATGTTTAGGTTGTCTAACATGTTTGCTCCATGTGTTGTGGCATGATTGAATGAAGTCACATGCTCGCTTGCATGCTTGAACATCCCCATTGTATTTGGCATACTTATTGGTTAGCATGATCGTCACATGCCTTATATGCTTGTTCGCATTGCTCATGTTCCATACTAGCTCATGTGTCTAGGTTGCGTTGCATTGACATGCATGTTTAGCCTCTTGAATTGAGTATGATAGAGGTTGAGCTCTTTGCTTGTTTATGTGCATTTCATTTGAAATCAAAGTGCATAACTTAGTTTCTTGGGCCATCACGCATCGAAATGCGCGATTGGTGGTCCGAGAATCGAGAACCATGTCCCTTTTAGTCATAAACATGACAAGGGATGTGTTGGTGCACACATTTGCTTGGAATGCATTGCCATGCCTTGTTTTGCCCTCTGCTGCTGTCAAAACAGGATTCTGCAGGAAGATTTGGCCGGCCGGCCATCTTTAGTGCCGATTGACCAATAATTGGTGGCCGATAGCTTAACCAGTGGCCGGTGATCATTTCCTTTGGCCAGTGACCATTACCCTTGGCCGGTGGTATCCCACAAGGTTCACAGAGTGCACCTTGGAAATTTTGCAATGATCAGAGAAGGAAAACAGTGTGGATAGAGGCAACTTGTGCATGGCAGTGGACTTCCAAGGGGAGCCGAGCGCGCATTGCATTGAGCCCTCTTCCCTAGGCTGTTTATTGTTTTATTAGATTAGTTAATTTGCTTAACTAGTTTAATTGGTCTGTAATATTTAATTAGCTTGTACGTTAGTTAAATCTGTATTATCCTTTCGGTCCCTTCGAGCGAGGGCAAATTTGTAATAAGTGTGGGTGCGTATGTGTATGTCTTCCAACCCCCACTTCTTTCTCCTTTTTACTTACCTGCTTTGATGGTTAGTACTAGGGCATATTTAATTTAGCATCCTTATGCTATGCATGCGTGCATCATTCATCAGTATTGCATGCATCGGGCTCGGCGCATCATACTAACTGCATAGTATTTCAAATCTAACTTGAATATGTGCAGCAAATGGTTGCATTTCACATGTCATCCTAGGATTAGCCGAGCCTATCCTAATTGCATTCTGTATGCGTTGCATTAGGCACTTAACATGGACTTGGATCATACATTGATTGCTAACGAGTTCTTTGTTTTGGCTTGGAGTACATTGTAAGTATTTTGTGCTTTAGCATCTCGCACGAGTGTGAATGTTAACATAACAGCATGCTTACCATGTGGCTAGATGCTTATGTGATATGAACTGCCTGAATGCCTGTGGGTGAAGGTTGGATTGCTTGAGTTGGAACAACTCATCAAAATCCGTGTTTTAGCCTACTCGCGAGTAGTAAATTTCAAAACATTTTCCAAACAAACGGATATGCGATGCTTTGTTCCAAATTAGGCGATCTAGTCTATATTTGTTTTGCTGTGCGCATCACATAGTAATTCTAGCTAATTAACCGGAATAAGAACACATAAGGTTTTCAAAATTGGATATCATGGTTAGTAGAGGCCGATCTTCGGATCGGGCGAGAGGGGGTGCTCATAGTTGACCTTCCCCAATCGTACCTAAGTTCCCGAGCCGAGGCAACTTTGGTAATGACGGTCACGTGGCCTTAGGCAAATGAGTCAGGGTTTCCTAAATTCCCCCATTAAAAAATATTTAGGTGGCGACTCTGTATTTGGCAAAGCAGTCCATGTTTGGTACTTTTTTTCTAAAAATCTGTTTTCTCAAAACGATTTGCCGGATTTGGACTCTTTGGCTCAGACTAAGAACCGTGACACAAAAAGGGAGTCTGAACTGTGGTGGCATAAAGCCCAAGGGCGCGTCCATAGTTTCTGGCGACTCTGCTGGGGATTTAGAGAACTTGACTCGAACTCATGATATCTTGTTTTGACTACACTTATGTGTTTCTTTGCATTGCATGTGCATTGGTGCGCCTAGGACACCATGTTGGCCATCTGCTATTCATGAGCGATTTGCCGGAGGCTCGCTTTGAGAAGCGTGCCATAAGACTGACCGGTTGCGGGCTCTGCCAGTATGGGAACACAAACCCCGATTTTACCGGGGCACCCTTTTTGACCATTCGACCTAGTGCATATCGAAATCCGTAGTGACCATTCCAAGCTAGGACAGGTTGCTTACCCGATTATAGGTTGTTTGAAACCGCTGCGTGCGTAGTAAAACCCTAGCTCCTGACAAAATAGGACAGGGAAACCCTACCCCAGCATAGGGGTGTTTTGGTTCTCATTTACTTGCTATGTGCTTTTAGAGTATATCTCTACAGGGAATGTGCATATCAGTTTGCAAGTTTGAGTACCAGGCCTGAGGGCATCAATATCAGTGTTTTGGGGAATCAGTTATATCTGCGGGTATCAGACTCAGTTTTGGGACAGCGATTTTGAGGAACAGTGATCAGTAGTAGAGTACAATTATTCAGTCATGTCTGTTCCGTCTGGGCTGAACTACTGCTTGTTTTCCCTTTCAGTTCAGAGATTTGGGTTCAGAGATTTGGGTTCAGAGACTTGGTGTTCTCCTTCGCTGAAGCAAGACAGATATCTGATTTGTCAGTCACCGTTCAGTTCAACGAACTTATGATGACCCAAAGTTCAGAGGAAATTGTGGTTATGGCAGCCGCGTTAGACCTAGGGATCATCTTGCAGGATGAGACCAATGTTGATGTGCCGCATCCGTCCAGGTCGCCTGCTGCACACCCGATCTGGACCCCCCAGTTATATCAGGCTCATGAGCCCACCACGTTTGAGTTAATGGGAATGGTCGGCGACCTCCAGAGATCCGTGGCCGATCTGGCCTATGGAATGTCAGCTTCGCCACCAGCCACATCATATGCCGGGAATTTTGTACCACAGGAGCCCCGCTACTGGGGCGGATTGTGATCGAGCTCAGCCAACTAGAGGTTGCCTCCAGCTACAGCAACGACGTGTCAACAACAACTGGGTTTCACTCTGATGTAGTAACCCAAACCCTCGATCAGGCTGAGGCTAGAGGTAAGAACAAAGTGGGAACAGATGCTGATCCCGTTAGACAATTGCTGTGGGCAGTCGAGGCTTTGAAAGCCGGGGGAATGAATAACCAGCAAGTGTTCGCAGCCATGACTAAAGCTATGGATGATGCTTTCCCCACTCCAACCGAAGGCAGTTTAAGCCAGGCGGAAAATAGGGATAGGCCCTGTCATGCCAAGACAGTTCTTTTCATTCCCAACCCTGCTCTAGGAAAAGATCAGAAAGCCAAGGCAGTGCCTGCCGACCCTTTCGCTAGTGTGTCTAGCGAGAACCCTCAGACTTCGAAGTACCTACCTCGAGGGCGCAGCGTCTTTCACGCCCTCTACATGCCTTTGTTTAGGGCATTTCAAATTTTGGCTAAAAAGGGGCATCTCAAACCCCTCGAGCCTCGGCCTCTCCCGAAGAATCTCCCTCTCTCACATGATGCTACCTTGTACAGCGCGTACCACCAACAGTCCGGCCACAGCACTGATGGTTGTTTCCGTCTTCGTCATGAAGTGCAAGATTTGATCGACAATGAGGTCATCCTCCTACCTACCTTAGCAAAGTCTGTCACTACTGAGCTATTGGACTTCGAGGATACTGTAAGTTTGTGATCAGGGGTTGGACCACCTACGGGCGGCGCTCGGTGCATTTCGAATGTGGCGTCTGGCACGCACTTTTGAGCATCTGCGAATGCTAATTTTTGTGGTTTCTGACTTAGGTGTTGAGTCAGTTTGGTGGTCTTGTTTTGAGTCTGTCTCTTTGTTTTGAGTCAGTCTTTTTGCTTAAGGGTCTGCCTTGTCGTATCGAGTCAGTCCCATTGTATAGAATGTCAGGTGATTTCGGGGTTGTTGCCTTGAACACCCTTTTGTTTTGTAATTACCCTTTTGCTTTTTTTTAAGTCTGTCTCTACCGTGGAGCCAGTTGCAACCAGGGAATCTGAATGAAACAGCTGCGGCTATCATGTTTCCGTGCTTACTGCTATTTCGAGCTAGTTGTGCCAGAGGATTTGAATGGAATAGCAGTACATTCCACCTGCTCTCTTGTGCCCTAAAAATCATTGCATTGACCTAAGTTTTTCAAAACCTTTTTGAACACTGCGGTGAAAACAAAGGGGAAGGAATCCTCGAGATTTGCAAAACTTTGATCAAATTGAGAGAAAGTGAGGCGTGCTAAGCCCTTAATGATTGAAATCATGCTTGTCAGCGTGAGTACTGAAAAGGACCCTGGCTTGATCCAGACTGGTTCCACACTATCTTCGGCACGAGCGATTTGTTGCTTCTTTAAAAACTTTCAAAAATAAAATGTTTTGCGCGGTCCTGCGAAGACCTGTGTGGAATCGCTCTTGAAATTGTGCAGTTTAGGATCGCTCTCAGCCTCAAGACTTGAGCCCTTGCTTTAAAATCTTGAACCACAATTCGGAGTGTTCAACGATCGACCATCAAGAGAGGCCTGCGTGGCCAGATCGGAAGCAGCCCTTGAACAAGAGGCACCAAAGTCAGATCAAGAAGATTAGATCTCATCAGAAGAAGCTCATGAAACTAGAACAGAAGCACCCCTCAAACTAGGGGCAAAAATGTCCGATGTGCTCGAAGAACCGAAGATGGGTCCTTCAGCGAATCAATACAATAGTCATTTTCCTAGATTCAGATGACTTCAGGATCTCAAAACCATTTGGCATGGACTTGTTACACTTTTACCTTTTGAGAGGCTCGCTGGGCCGAAAACCCGGAAGGAAAGAAGAAAAAAAAAAGAAGAAAAAAAAAATGCAAAAGAAATGAAAAGAGAAAAATAAAAAGAAAAAGGAAAAAAAGAGAAAAGAAAAGAATTGAAAAAGGAAAGAAGAACAAAGCTCGCAAGGTCGAAAACCCGCAACGGGTGCCTTGGCAAAAGTTAGAGCCTAAAAAGTGAAGGTTAATACCCGAGTGTACCTTAACCCAAACTACGTAAGGCTTGATTCCTATGTTTGGGATACGTAGTCAACTTCATCTTGAAGTCCAGCCCCCAACGCTTTCATAGCGACTGAGTCCATGTAATGGTTTTGATCATCCTTGCCTTCTCTGAATCTGATAGTTCGGTTTTGACACCGGAACTACGTAAGGCTTGATTCCCATGTTTGGGATACGTAGGCAACTTCATCCTAAAGTCCAGCCACCAGCACTTTCAAAGTGACTGTGTCCATATATTGGTTTTGACCATCTTCGTCTTCTCTGTATTTGAGAGTTCGGTTGCGATCATCACTAATAAGGACTGTCTACAGTATGCTACGGCGTTATCCAGACAAGGGGTAACTTTTCGTTGCCATGAGTCGCCATTTAAACCAGGGGCAACTTTCCGTTGCCATGCAGCGTCCTTCGAGCAAGGGGCAATTTTCTATTGCCTCCGATCCGAGGTTGCGCATCTTGAGAGTAAGTTCCGTGCTCGTTAAGCATTGACCGTTTGCAAAAATAATTTTTGAGAATTTTTACTAAGGTTGACTATTTTCTCGAAAATTATTCTATCTTTTCCAAAATTAGACCATTTTCTTGGACCCAAAAAAAGGAAAATTTTCAGTGCTCATAGCCTGACTTGCATGATTTTAAATCAGAAAATTGGACAAGTATGTTAATCTAACTCTCATTTTGGTCAAAATTGTTTTAGTAGAAAACCAAAGCAAAAAAATGGTCAAAATGATGAACTAGGGGCATAGTTGAGTCAGGTGTTCTGTCTTTACCCCGTGGTTAACATTCCTTGCCATAAGGACACTCTACCTGCCAGAAAGGGCACAACTGGAGTTGTCTGTAAAGGGCTGAAACCTCTCTCACCCTTCAAGCGACAAGGAATCAAACCAAGTGCGAAGCACGAACTGGAATGGATCAAGGTACTCCGTTCCCTCATCCAGAACATCAACTAGACGTCCCTGGAGGAAATAGCTGCGAGCTAACAGTGTTGGGTTTGAACCCACAACTTCCTATTCATCCATTAACCACCTTGGGGAGGGATGAAAAAATGAGAGAATAAAGAATAGAGAGGTGTAAGTTGAGAGAAAAGTGAGCAAAAGTGTTTTTGAGAGAAAAAAATCGAGCTTGAGGGCCGAATGATGTGAGAATCATAAATCAGAAAGGGTAGGAACAATACCCGAAGGAACTGGCTCTTCGTGATTTGAGGTCTTTCATTTTTGTAAACACGTCTGTGTGTCGTGTCTTTTGTTTTATTTAGCTCAACTTTTGTTTTGAGTCTTTTCCGAGTGTTACTCGTTGTGTCTAGGTAGTTTACCTTTTGATTTTCGCTGTTGAGTCTTTTCATTGAGTTCAGTCGTAGGCTCAATACCCCGGTTTGAGAAACCCTTTTTTCAAAAACAAATCATTTTGTGCTCAGAGTGCTGTGCCATTCTCTACATTTGTGCAAAATAGATTTGGTTCTTTCGTAAAGCTGCGGAGGTTCAACCTAGGTCGCGTGAAGACAATGAATATATGGATTTCGGATTGCATCTGAGTGTGTTTCAGATTCAGCAAATTCAACCTTTGTATTCCGTCTTGTCAAATTGAACTGTTTGTTCAGGATTCGCTGTATGCAGATTAATCCCCAGCAGAGCATGAGCCGAGGGTTCGAACTGAGCAGTGGGTTGTTTAAGTTATTTTGTTGTTAGCTGGTTCATTACCTGGTTATTACAATACAAATGTCTGATTTTCAGACAGGAGATCAATCTCATTTACATTGAGGTGTAACATGATGCAATGCGATGCAATGTATAAAATGTACAAATGTAACAATTTTTCAGACAAAAAGTTTGTTTCATTTCATCATCTTTTTCAAGTACAAAATTTTGGAGAAAACAAAAACCTGCTCGCGGCAGTACAAGATACCCTAGCTACCAGCAAAAGAAAAGCAAAACAAGAAGAAGAAAAACAGCAAAAATCTGGATCAATGTCAAATGGTCTCAAGCCTAGAGGTCTGTTCTCGTCCTCTTCCTGGACAAAGGTCCAGGAGCATCATCATCAGCGTCGTCATCTGAGCCCGAGTCAGTGCCCTCTCCGGTCTCCTCCTCAGATGACTCTGTCTCTGCCTCTGCCTCTGCCTTGGACTCGTCGTCATCTAGAACTGGCGCCCGAGAGCTACTCCCAACATGAGTGCGCCCCGCCTTAGTGCGGGCGTATACTCTGCCATCTCCTCCTCCTCGGGTAGGAACCGAAGGTCCGGCTGGAGCATCTCCTGCAGTAGAAATCAGAAATGGAGGCTGAAAAGTACAAATTGCAGACACATCAGTATGCTACGCAAAACAGAGTATCAGTACAGAATGCGGTGTATGAGTACAGAGTATGAATGATATGAGCAGTGTATCAGTACAGAATACAGTGACTGAGTGCAGTGTATGAATGTTATGAGTAATGCTGTGAACGGTCTGTGGGCTACAGTGTATCAGATGCCGTGAGGGCAGTGTATTGAGTGATGTGTTAACAGGGCAATGCATCAGATTATGTGAAACAGTTTATGTATGGTTTGAGACTGTGGTCAGAAGAGCATACCGGAATACTGTACATGGCCAAAAGATCGAGGCTCTGCTAGAACATCCCCATCACCGAAGCAGTCAACTGCAGGAACTGGCGAGTGTACTCGGAGGAAGCCTGCAAAAGTGTTAGAAGTATCAATATTTTGTGGAATATCAAACGAAATGAAATGAAATGACGGTGCAAAATGCAAAATGCAGAAGTACATACCGGAGGCAAGTCGTAGAAACCGACTAACTCATGATCAGCCGGAAGAGGAGCGATGGGGATTTGGTAAGTCGCCCCCCCGTCCTCTGCATGTCATCGTCGTGGGCAGTGCTGGTCAACTAGCCCCCCGTCCTCTCCGAGCTCCACTCCTGCCACGGACTTGAGCCGTCCTGATGTCCCTGCCCTTGCTCCAGTCGCTGGGGCCCCCGACCTCTCTCTCTTAGCTCGACGGCCACTGCTCAAAGGCTGCATGATATACATCTGAACGTACTCTGAGTAGTCGCCTATGCCTCTGAAGCGTATCGCATCCTAGCCGATCGTGTAGTCCGCCATCTGCTCAGGAGTGAACCTCTCGGTATCCCTCATATGCTCAGGAGAATGAACCGGGACTATCTGTTCTGGCAAACCTAGGGTCTGGTGTAGGAAACGCTCACCCAGGTACCAAGCCCGACAGACCAGCCCCTCCAGCAAGATCCTGAAGCGTGCAGTCTCCTCGGCACTGGCAAATCACTCCCAAATCCCAGCTGGCAATGGAGCCCAAGGCTGCCAGGTGATCTGTAAATGGCATGCAGTTTGTTATCTACTGTTATAAGAAAATACAGTGCAAAGCGAAGCTTAAATGAACTGCAAGTTGAACATACCTCCGCGGGGGCGATGGTGTCAAAGTAGCGGTGGAAGAAGATGAAAGACTCCCGCGGTCTCCGCACACACCTAACGTCGAAGCGGCGGGAGAATGGCACGCCAAAAGGGGTCTCCTCGTCAGGCACTGGTGCGAGCCTCAGAAAGTAGGCATAGACCCACAACTGCAGAGTAAGTATCTGTATGCTTATCAGATAAAGCGGAATGCAGAATAAAGCAAAAATCATAGAGCCGTGTATTGTGCAGCATATGATGCAGAGTGTACAGTCTGTGCAGTATACAGTCAGTGAAAAGTAGGGTATATATGTACCGTGTGTGCAGTATACAGTTAATGTGAAGCAGACTGCAGTGTGTACAGTGTACATAATACAGGTAATGGAAAACAGAAATGAAAAACAGAAGAAACAAATGTACCTCCCAAGCTCGCCAGTAGCCCCTGAGCAACTGTCCGCTACCACGGGAAGCTGAGCTCATGTACCCGTACAGTGTGGCCAAACCGGCGCCACCCCGGTCGTAGCGCAAGAATCGCGTGACGTCCACAAGCGCACTCAACAAACAGAGGGGCATGGTATTCGCCCGATCGGCGAAAATGGTCGTCCCAAGCAGAAACATGAAAAAGCCACGGGCGTACGACTCCACCTCCTCCTGAGCCATCAGTGCCTCCTCAGCCAAAGCTGGCTGAACCCTGAACTGGACCTCGAACCATGAGCATCTGACGAAGCTGGGGCGTGCGAGAGGCGGCATCTCGCCCAGCAAGTAAATCTGAGCGGCCTCCCACTCGTCCATGTCGGTATCGAAGGGGATTGGATCACCCCCTACCCCGATGTCGGTGAGCATCGAGAAGTCATAGGGAGTCATCGTCATATCTCCCGTAGCAGAGAAGTGGAAGGAGTCGGTGGTGTCCCACCACCTCTCCACTAGAGCAGCAAGGAGAGGCCTGCTTGTAGTGAGGCGCGAGAGTCCTCTATAGAAGGCGCCGAAGTCAGCCTGGTCTACGATGTGGCGGACCGCATCTGGCAGCTCCATGTACCAGTCTCGAGCGGCAACGTTCCCATACCCCCGGAAGGCATGAGAATCTCCCTGTGTTCAAGCAAAATAGTTACGAAGCAATATAAAATGTATAGTTTTGAAGAGTATTCAGAATTGGTGACAATACAGTGTGTGTGCACGTGTTCAAATTCAAACAGACATTAAGTGCAAGTGTGTTCACAGTCAACTACAGCATACAGTGTATCGGTGTATCTGGGCTAAGCAGTTAAAGAACCGAATCAACTATGGTAGTTAAGTGTTCTACATTGCGAAAAATGAAACGGGAAAGAATATACCTCAGAAGCGCCATATGATAGATGTGACTCCGGCTCGCGCAGGAGAAGCTCTGGAGGCACCATCTTATCGAAACTCCTGAATTGGCGAAGTCCGTCAGGAGGAAGTATGTGAATCGCCGGCCGGTAGGTCGCCAGGTCGAACGGGCGGACGCTCAAGGGCAAGAGCTCGGCCTCGAGATCCATCTCATGATCCGGGGGAGTCCCGCCCCGTGGAATATCGTTTTCCATCTCAGAGAAAGTGTGAAAATGGCCGAAAGAGAGAAAACCGGGCTAGAATACGAAAGGTCAACCGAAAAGTCAACCCCCGGGAGGGCGAAAAATGGTCGGAAAAGTCAGAATGTGGAAAAGGCACGAAGATCAAGAGGAACTCGGGGGAAACAAACCCCAAGAGGCAGAAATCAAGAAAGAGACACCGAAACGAAGTTTCGTTCGGTTCAAAACGTTCGAAACGCGAAGGTATTCGTGAATCTAACGTCGAAATGAACGCTAAAATCGAGGAAAACGGTGAATGGAAGAGAGAAAAATGCTCTAGAGAGAGAGGGAGAGGATTTTCGCACAAGAGGCAAGTGCCAAAATAGGGTTTGAAGCCCTATTTTAAAAGACCCAAGGCCAAAAGACCAAACTGCCCCGAATCAGGCACTTTTGGCCGGTCGGCCACACTGTTGGCCGGTCAGCCAAATATTTGGCCGATGGAACCTTTTGATGGCCGGTGGGCAGCCGGTGACCTCATCTGATGGCCGGTGAGCCTCCTACAACCTTGTTTGGGTTAGATATTTGGTTTGGGGCCTTCATTGCTCAAGACAGTGCAAGACAGTGCATTTCCGAAGCTCAACCGGCCTCCGTTTTGACCTCAGACTGTGTCTTCTGTGCATAGCACTTGAATATGTGCAAGGTGTATCCCTTTTGTATCCTTTTGTCCCTTTCAAGATTTGAAAGTTGCCCCACACGCGTTGCTTTACAACGCTTTGATGTGAACGCGCGTTGAGTTGTACGTCATTATGCTTACATTGTCATACAACTCGCCACGGTCTGGCGAGACCTTAAACACGCACGGTTTGGCGAGACCTTAAACACGCACGGTCTGACGAGACCTTAAATACGCTCGGTCTAGGAGACCTTAAATCCGTCGGTCTGCATTGTCATGCATGATCCTCGTCACGTGTTGCCATACGCACCTTACATGCGTTGTTATGCATCTTCCTCATTTGCATTGTCATGCATTTCAAGCCGCGCGTTGTCGCGCATTTCAAATTCACATGCATTGCCATGCATTTCAAGCAACTTGCGTTGTCGCGCATTCAAAACAACATGCATTTCAAACAAAAACAACATGCATCATTTGCATTTCAAAAAACAAAAAATATATCCATATGTCATGCACTGTAAATAGCATGCATTATCATGCATTTGTCATGCATCCACTGTATATAGTGCATATGTCATGCATTTTTATTGTAAATAATGCATATGTCATGCGTTCACTGTACATACATACATTCCATTGCATATTGTATATATTGCATTGTAGCTTGCATGCATTCATTGCATCACCTCTATTTATGGCTTGCGCCTTTCCAGGATTGAGCTTGGTCTGGTATGTGCCCACATCTTTCACGTCAAAGCACAGTTATGATATTATGTGTACGCACCTATTCCACGCTGGTATGTTGGTTTGAGGGTGACGGCACCGTTTCTGTGTTAGACGCGGCTTGTATGTGTCCATGTCTTTCCTAGGCAAAATATGGTTTGGCCACAGGCCTTATCCACTGCATTCATTGCATTCTCCCCGGCAGATTGCATTGTACATAGCATTCATTGTATATAATGCATTGTACATACATACATTCCATTGCATATTGTAAATATTGCATTGTAGTCTGCATGCATTCACTGCATCACCCCCTCCATCTATGGCTTGCGCCTTTCCATGTTGAGCTTGGTTTGGTATGTGCCCATGTCTTTCACGTCGAAGCATAGTTATGATATTATGTGTATGCACCTATTCCACGCTGGTATGTTGGTTTGAGGGTGACGGCACCGTATCTGTGTTATGTGTCCACACCTTTCCTAGGTAAGATTTGGTTTGGCTGCATGCCATATCCATTGTATATAATACATTGTAGTGTAATTTTTGCATCCAGCATTAGGATCATTGGTCTTTCCTCAGCGGGACATTTCCCTACTTATGTCATTCTACCCAATTACTTGTTCTTGCGTCCGTCTACATCACTCATAGTTCTGCATGTGTACGCGCCTATCCCACGCTGGTATGTTGGTTTGAGGGTTGCGGCACATTTTCTATGGTAGACGGATTTTGCATCTCTATTATCCTTTTGACATTTGTGTGGTTTTGAATCGCTCATGATTTGATCATGATTCAATTGCATTGTATTTTCATTTGCATTATTATACATAGTTTTGTATATATCGCATATCATTTTGCATTCATTTTGCATGTTATGCATGTTGCTAACAATATTGTACCTGTTGAGTTTTCGTTCTCTTTCAGGCATGATATTGTATGTACGGTTCATTTGAAGCTGGTGCAACTAGACGAACCGCACAGGTATTGTATTCTCCGAGTGAGACATATCGAGAATTGCATAATTCTCTTACATCCTTTTGCATTGTAGTGTAGTTGGATTTGTTTTTGCTAGCTTAAAACTGTCGCATGTTATGCTTCGTTACAGCTTTCTTTGCATGATCATAAGTTATGTTCGGCTTCTTGCATTGTCAGTTGCATTCTGCCCCGGCCTTCGGGCTCATATCTTGTCTGTCTTGCATGTTTGTCTAAGTCTTCGGCCTTGTCAAAAATGGGTCGTCTCTGGGCTTTGAGAATCACTCCTGTCATTGTTATGACTTTCGAGTTCTGTCAAAGAGGGGCAACTGTAGACACCTCATTTTTGACCGTCCTCAAGACTTGGACGTCACCGCTTGAACACTCGGTGATCATCCTTGTTTGTGTTTGTCTTGAGTTCCTGAAAGTCTTGGCTACGCCTTGCCTCAGGATCTCTCGGCTCGACTGTTTTGTGTCTGGTTTTGCACCAAACACTTGTGCTTTGCCTTTGAGGGGCAGGGAATGGCTTGTTGACCATCCCCACACATCACCGGCCATGGCTTGAGGCCACTGGCCACTGGTTTGTTGCCACCAGCCAAATGTTTGGCCGACCGGCACTCTTTGTAGTCGACCGGCCATCTATTTTGGTCAAATTGCATTTTTGGCCGGCCGACCACTGTGCATCTGCTTTTGGCAGATATTTTGTGCCAGCTATTGCTCCCCTCCATACACGTGTATGGAGGGATCTCCCTCTTGACTAGCTTACTTGAGAAGCTTTGCAAGAGTGAGCTTCTATAAAGAGGAGGCCTCTCTTCCCTTTTCTAGGGTTAGAAAGAAGCACCAGAGGTCTAGTTCTTTTTAGGGTTAGAAGTGTGTCTATTCTATCTCTATACTTTCCTCTCATTGTGTATAAGTGTATGTTTGTTCATAGTTTTGCACATAAACACCTACCATTACACCTTCCCTTAATTGTTGAGGCTTTAGAGGGTTGATCTTGGACTTTTTGAGCTGGTTTTGATCCAAGAAGAGGTCTGACCTTGTGATCTTGGAAGTGTTCTTCAAGGGTGAGTGTTCTTACCTTTTATTCCCCATTTTTGCATAGCTTTTTTGCCTATCTTGCAACAGTTTTTAGACTTTGCATATAACTAATAAAAGTCTTGTTTCTACTTGCTTAAAATAGTTGTTTAAGGGTGTTTTGTTGTTTGGGGTTGTTCGACCCCTCTTAGGGCTTGTTTGGCCCCATTTTTGTGCTATTTTGGTGAGCTCTGGGATCACCTTGTTTGGACCTCCTCACCACTGAAATCTTGAGGGATTTCAGTGGTGAGGATGGTGGTTTAAGGTCCTAAGAAGGAGAGGGCCACCCCCTCTCCTGTTTGTCTTCAAAATGTGCCATTTAAGCCTCATGTGTGAGCACCATTTTGAACTCATGTTGGCCATGTTTCAGTAGGTATTTGGTAGTATTTTGCCATGCTTTACCTTTGTTTTTACTTGGTTTAGACACACCATGCTTGCCTTGCATACATGCCTTGTAATGCCATTTTTTTGCCTTAACATGCTTTAGGTTTTAACCCTTGTTCTAGCATGATTTCGGCCTAGTTTTGTGAAGCTTTTATGCTTGTTTTAGTGTGCTTGAGGTCTGTTTTTGGTCATTTGGGTCATCCATGCTTCGCTTTGTATAGCTACCATGTAATCCCTCTTGTAGGCCTTAGGTATCGGACCCTCTAACATGCTATTCTTGCATCATTTCAGTGGCTTAGAACCACTTATAACATCATTTCAGTCCTCATGGCATGCTCGTATACTTGCATTTAATGCCCCTTTCATGCTTTAAAAGGTTGGTGTTTCTTGCTCCATATTTGTGCCATTGTGTATGCCTCTAGGATTAGATCATTTAGATGCCATCTAAGTGGTTTTTGGGGCTTACTTTTGCATGATTTAGGACTGTTTTAGTTCATTTTGGTCATTTGCTTCATATGTCATATGGCCATGGTTTAAGTCCTTGGGCTTGGTGGCATGCCTAGCTTGCATTGTAGATTGGTTTGGCACCTTCTCTAACATGACTTTCAGAGCTTATAATGCATGTCATTTGTCCATGTTTGCATCCTCTTAAATGTACTTGAGAGTTGTTTCTATATGCCTAAGTGTTGGTCCTTGTGTGCATGCATGTTTGCATGTCATTTTGCCTTCATTCTTGAGCATATTGGCCACTGTTTTAGGCTTAGTATAGAGCTGCCCAAATTAGTTTAAGTCCATAGTTCGCATGTTGTTGCATGCTCACCTTGTGTGTTGTTGCATACTTGTGTGTTGTCACATGTTTAGGTTGTCTAACATGTTTGCTCCATGTGTTGTGGCATGATTGAATGAAGTCACATGCTTGCTTGCATGCTTGAACATCCCTATTGTATTTGGCATACTTAATGGTTAGCATGATCGTCACATGCCTTGTATGCTTGTTCGCATTGCTCATGTTGCATACTAGCTCATGCGTCTAGGTTGCGTTGCATTGACATGCATGCTTAGCCTCTTGAATTGAGTATGATAGAGGTTGAGCTCCTTGCTTGTTTATGTGCATTTCATTTGAAATCAAAGTGCATAACTTGGTTTCTTGGGCCATCACGCATCGAAATGCGCGATTGGTGGTCCGAGAATCGAGAACCATGTCCCTTTGAGTCATAAACATGATAAGGGATGTGTTGGTGCACACATTTGCTTGGAATGCATTGCCATGCCTTGTTTTGCCCTCTGCTGTTGTCAAAACAGGATTCTGTAGGAAGATTTGGCCGGTCGGCCATCTTTAGTGCCGATCGACCAACAATTGGTGGCCGATAGCTTAACCAGTGGCCGGTGATCATTTCCTTTGGCCGGTGGTATCCCACAGGGTTCATAAAGTGCACCTTGGGAATTTTGCAATGATCAGAGAAGGAAAACAGTGTGGACAGAGGCAACTTGTGCATGGCAGTGGACTTCCGAGCGGAGCCGAGCGCGCATTGCATTGGGCCCTCTTCCCGAGGCTGTTTACTGTTTTATTAGATTAGTTAGTTTGCTTAACTAGTTTAATTGGTCTGTAATATTTAATTAGCTTGTACGTTAGTTAAATCTGTATTATCTTTTCGGTCCCTCCGAGCGAGGGCAAATTTGTAATAAGTGTGGGTGCGTGTGTGCATGTCTTCCAACCCCCACTTCTTTCTCCCTTTTACTTACCTACTTTGATGGTTAGTACTAGGGCATATTTAATTTAGCATCCTTATGCTATGCATGCGTGCATCATTCATCAGTATTGCATGCATCGGGTTCGGCGCATCATACTAACTGCATAGTATTTCAAATCTAACTTGAATATGTGCATCAAATGGTTGCATTTCACATGCCATCCTAGGATTAGCCGAGCCTATCCTAATTGCATTCTGTATGCGTTGCATTAGGCACTTAACATGGACTTGGATCATACATTGATTGCTAACGAGTTCTTTGTTTTGGCTTGGAGTACATTGTAAGTATTTTGTGCTTTAGCATCTCGCACGAGTGTGAATGTTAACATAACAACATGCTTACCATGTGGCTAGATGCTTATGTGATATGAACTGCCTGAATGCCTGTGGGTGAAGGTTGGATTCCTTGAGTTGGAATAACTCATCAAAATCCGTGTTTTAGCCTACTCGCGAGTAGCAAATTTCAAAACATTTTCCAAACAAACGGATATGCGATGCTTTGTTCCAAATTAGGCGATCTAGTCTATATTTGTTTTGCTGTGCGTATCACATAGTAATTCTAGCTAATTAACCGGAATAAGAACACAAAACGTTTTCAAAATTGGATATCATGGTTAGTAGAGGCCGATCTTCGGATCGGGCGAGTGGGGGTGCTCATAGCTGACCTTCTCCAATCGTACTCAAGTTCCCGAGCCGAGGCAACTTTGGTAATGACGGACACGTGGCCTTAGGCAAATGAGTCAGGGTTTCCTAAATTCCCCCATTAAAAAATATTTAGGTGGCGACTCTGTATCTGGCAAAGCAGTCCATGTTTGACACTTCTTTTCTAAAAATCTGTTTTCTCACAACCATTTGCCCGATTTGGACTCTTTGGTTCAGACTAAGAACCGTGACACAAAAAGGGAGTCCGAACTGTGGTGGCATAAAGCCCGAGGGTGCGTCCACACAAGCATGATATGTAGTGTATGTATGCAGAAGCCAGATACAGTGCGGGTAAGTACAGTGTGTGAATGCAGTGTATCAGATACAGTGTATCAGGTGTAGTTTAGGAAAGATTACAGTTTGAGATGCCAGTGTATAGTGGAAAGATGATAGCATGAACTGCAAACTAAAGGAATTACTAGGATGCCGTGGACCATGCCCATCAGGGAGGCTATCAGCTCGAGAGCGCATCCTGTGTACTCTATCGATGCCTGTAAATACATTTTGGATGATCAGTATACGCAATAAACATATCTGATTGAGATGTAGGGTGCAAATTGTAAAGTGTGGTCCATACCTGAGTCGGGCCTTGAACCCCGACAAGCTCGTGCCCAGCCGCTACAAGCTCAATTGGGACTTGGTAAGCATTCATGGTGTACCGCCAGCATATAAGTACAGTGGGAAGCTCTGGCCTATTGGTCATTTGCCTTGCTTGGAAAGTCCCTCTACCACGGGCCCTGGTCGTCCGGGTCACTCTAGGCGCCTCTCGCGCAACAGGAGCTCTCGTCTCCCCACCTCCACGTGAATGAAGGTTACATAATTGCCCTCGGCTCGAAAGTAGTCAACCTCCAAGCCCAACATAAGCTTGGTGACCTCCTCAATAGATAGGCTATCTGTTGTCCTCATAGACTCAAGCGGCGCCATCGGAATGATCGGGTTAGGCAGGCCCACAGTCTAGCGCACGAACCGCTTGCTCAGAAACAGGCTCGGCAGACTGGGCCCTCCAATAGAATGCGAAAGTGGTAAGTGCCCCAAGCCCCAACATACTGGTCTCGAATCCCCGCTGGCATTATGGCCCATGGCTGCCACATAATCTGTAAATAGAGGTTGTATAGATTATTAGTTGTTGTCAATTGCTAAACGTCAATCAGAATAGTTGTGAACGAAAATGATTGTGTTTTGGGTTACCTTATGAGCAGTCACGGTGTCAAAATAGTGACGAAAGAAGCTGAATGTCTCACGGGTTTGATGCTGGAGCCACCCATCATTCCTCCGTGAATAGGGGACCGCTAAGGGAAGCTCCTCCATAAGCTCTGGGGCGAGAGTCAGAAAATAAGCATGCATCTATAGCTGCAAGGAAAGTGCAGTGATGCGTGATCAACAATGTATTTGAATAGATACAGAAAATGTAAAGTAGAAAGCATACAGCATGAACAGATACAGAAAATGCAAAGCAAAAAGCATACAGCATGAACAAATACAGAAAATGCAAAGTAGAAAGCATACATCATGAACAGATGCAGAAAGTGCAGAGTAGAAAGCACATGTGTTGAAACAGGTGTAAAGCAGGAGATGTAGAGTAGAAAATGTAAAATGCAAAGAGGAAACTGAGATCCTTACCTCCCAGGCACACCAATAGCCTCTGATCAAGTCTTCCCACAGACGGGAGGTAGAGCTCATGTAGCCGTACAAAGTGGCGAAACCAGCTCCGCCCCAGTCGTAGAAACGCACCCAGGGAAGGGTTACCAGGACGCTCAGCAAGTACAACCCTATAGTGTTCGCCCTGTTCGCGAACAGGGTGGTGCTGAGGAGGAACATCAGAAATCCCCGAGCATACTACTCTATCTCCTCTACTGTCTCTAGCTGGCTCCCTTGGAAATGCTCAGCAAACTAGCTATATCTCATTATGGTTGGTCGGAACAGAGATGGGTGTGCTCCCAGTAGCTCGATCTAGGTAGCCTCCCACTCTACCATATTAGGGTCGAAAGGAATCGGATTACCCCCTACGCCTAAGCCGGTGATCATGGCAAAGTCGTAGAGAGTCATCGTCATCTCCTCGATAGTGGAAAGGTGAAGGGAGTTGGTGGTGTCCCACCATCTTTTCACTAGCGCTCCGAGAAGTAGACGGCTTGTTATAATCCGTGTTAATCCAGAGCAGAATAGGCAGAAGCTGGCCTCATCAACAATGTCGCAGACTTCTGTAGGGAGCTCGTCGTACCAATCCCTAACTGTCGTAGCCCTGTAGCCTCTGTATGTGCAGGAGTTGCCCTATGGTGGAGAACAGGTGAATCAGATAAGACAATGATGAAAATATAATCAGAAAATGCAGTGCAAAGCAATAATGAAAATACAGTTAGAAAATGCAGTGCAAGAAATGAAAAAGGCAGAAATGTGAGTAAACAGAGTTCATACCTCAATGACAAGGCATGAAAGGTGAAAAACAGACTTCCTTAGTAGGAGGTCATCCGGCACACCGTGAATCGTCTGATGCCTCCGGGAGGCAAGATATGTGTCCGGGGATGATACCTCGCCGGATCAAAGGGTCGTACCCCCAGTGGTGCCAACTCTGGCTCAAGCTCCGGGACGAACTCTAACTCAAGCTCTGACTCAATATCCTCTGCCGCCTTGCTGGCCTCAGCCATCATTGGCTCCTCAACCTTGGTAGGAGGTGCTAGTGAAGGTGGAACCTCTAAAGGGGTTCCGTCACGTGGAATATCATTTGCCATTTGGAAAATGGGTGAAAAGTCAGTGAAAAGTGAAGGAAAATTGAGAAAATAAGGTAAACTCGAAAAAAGTCAAACCCTAGGAGAGAGAAAATAGGAGGAAAAGTTAAAGCCAGAAAAAGACCATGAAACTCGAGAGGAACTCGGAGGGAACAAGCCTAGAAGGGCGAAAATAAGGAAAGAAGTGTCAAAACCAAATTTTGATCGGTTCAAAATGTTGAGAGCTAAGAGGGTTTAGCGAAGAAAGTGTGCGTGGGGTGTTGGAAAACGCGTATAAAGCTCAGATCTAGAGAGGGAAAGTGTCTAGAGAGAGAAAAGGGAGGAATTTCGGCCTTGGAGAAGTGAGGAAATGAAATGTGGATATGTATATATAAAGACCCGAGGCAAAAGGCCAAAAATGTCCCGAATCTGCCATCGACAGCTGACCGGCCACCATTGGTGGCCGACAGACCACATTGGTGGCTGACAAGCTTTAGGGGTGGCCGACAGGTAGCCGACACCCTCCTCTTGCGGCCGGCCAGTGGTTAGTGCCCCTCCACTGAGTCTTGATGTTGTTTTGTGTCCTTGTTGTCCAAGAAATGCAAGAAAAGTTCACTGTTGAGTTTAGATTGTCTCTACAGAAGCTCAAAACTGTGTTTTCGATGCACGGTGTTCATCACTTGTCAACATGAGCAAGGTGTATCCTTTAAACATGTTGTAACTCTTTCGAGAGGTAAATCGAAAGTTGCCACGGAATTTGTTTTTGTCAGATACACTTTTGTTCCTTGTATAGAAGGTGCATTTCACGTCCTTGCATAGAATGTGCATTTCACGTTGTTGCATAGAATATCCATTTCATGTTATTGCATAGAATATGCATTTCACATATGTTGTTACATAAGATATGTGTTTCATATATGCACTTGAGTATGTGTCTTGCATGGGTTATGATTCACAGCTACAGAATATGCTTTTGTTTTGATTTCATGCATAGAAAATGCTTTTGTTTCCTCCATAGAACATGCCTTCAACTAACATCATATCTTGGTTATTTTTCTTGCATAGAACATGTACGGTTATTGTATCACACTTGTTAAGTTTCTTTCTTACACAGGCAAACGATATTGTATGTATGGTTTATTCAGAGGAGTTCTGGATAAGATCATTCATGTCTCGGTAAGAGATCGCATTCCTTTAACTCGTGCATCTATCGCACTTGTTCACCTTTGTGCATCTATCGCACTCCTTTAACTCGTGCATCTATTGCACTTGTTCACCTTTGTGCATCTATCGCACTCCTTTAACTCGTGCACCTATCGTACTTGTTCACCTTTGTGCATCTATCTCACTTCCTTAACTCGTGCATCTATCGCACCCCTTTAACTCGTGCATCTATCACACTTGTTCACGTTTGTGCATCTATCGCATGCTAGTTCGTTGTTTCTCGGGACGCGTGACACGCGAGCCCGAGCAGTGTTTCTTGTTTCTCAAGTTGCGTGAAATGCAATATTGAGTGGTTTTGTTTTTGGTTTCTCAGAATTCGAGAAACGCAACCTTGAGCGGTGTTTTTCTTTCCTTGTCTCTTGTTTTGGCGTGATTAGAGTGTGTTTTGGATCTTTTCGCTTTTAAGCTTGAAGTTGCTCATTCATATGTTATTATCTCATGTTCTTGCTTATCACATTTTGTTATTGTTTATTGCATTATCTCGCATGATTATAAGTGTTCAAAATCACCGGCTTCGCGAAGCGTGTAAGTCCAGCTTTCAAAGTCGCATTGTGCATATTATTTGCATTTTGCCCCAGAACTACGTTGGTTTTATTCCTTGCAAAGGGATACGTTGGCACCCTATGGACACAACCATTCTTTGTGCCTGTTTGGAAGAAATTATTTACAGCTTATTTCAGCTTTCAGCTTAATTTAAGCTATTTTGATGTGTTTGGTTTAGCTTATAGCTTATAGCTTTGTGGAAGTCAGAAATCAGCTTATTCTTTGAGTGGGGCAGGAGATGCTTTAAGAATTAGCTGGAAATCAGCTTAAGCTGAAAGTTATAAGCTATAAGCTGTTTAGGCATAAGCTATAAGCACTTTCTCACAGCTCTACCAAATAGGGCTTTTGTCTTGTTTGTTTGTTTGTACAACTCTTACAGCCTTGTCAAAATGGGTTGTCTTTGGGCTTTGACATTCACTCATGTTATTTCACGACTCCGAGTTCTATCAAAGAGGGGCAACTGTAGACACCCCATTTTTGACCGTCCTCAAGACTTGGACATCATCGCTTGTGCACTCGATGATTGTGACTGCATGTGCTCGTTTAGTGCCCGAAGTCCTCGGTGAAATGCCCTGTCTTTGAGGCTTTAAACCCTGTCTATTCTATGCCTTGTTTTGGACCAAAACCTTGGTGTTGCAAGCCTAAACTTTTTGGTGACTTGTCGGCCACCACCATAGGCTGTCGGCCATTGGTGTGGCAAGTCGGTGACCAGTAGTGGCCGACGGCCACCGGTGTGTTTTGCATATATTTTATGCCAGTTGTGCCAGTTGTGCCAATTGTTTGCACAGATGCATGTATCTGCACCCACGTGTAGGGTTGGATCTCCTTGTATAAAATTCATGTTTTCTATATATAGGGGGTCTCCTCCCCAATTTTTGAGGGTTAGAATTTTTAGAACAAAAATCTCTCTATCTCTCTCGTAAATTTGTGCATATTAGCCTACATACACTACACTTTTGCCTACACTTCCTTAATCAAAGTTGATCATTTTTGAGCTGAGGTTCCTTGAGGCTTTCTTGGAGCTCTTGAAGGTGGTTTTGGCTTGAATTGTTGCCTAAAGTTGATCTTTGCTTCAAGAGGTATAACAATTACCTTTTTTTGACTTGCCTTGCATACTTGTTTTTCTATCTTTTCCCCACTATTTTGAGCTGTTTTTGAGTTGTAAAAAACTCTATTTTGTCGGCTGAAATTGGTGGCTTTAGGCCATTTAAGGTTAGGGGGTGGTTCACCATTCTTTATTCCTTATTTATAAGGCCTTTCCACCTTTGTTTCCCACTTTCAAGATATCTTTTTTTGGGCTTTTAAACATTGAATTCCAGAGTATTTTTAGTGGTGAAAATCATATTTTGAAGTCCAAATTTGGAGGGGATAGCCTCTCCTCCTTGTGTCTTGTTTGCTAGCCTAGTTAGCTTTATATGTTAGCTTATTTTTCTAGCCATTTATAGCTTGATTCTAGTATGTTTTAGGCTATGTTCAAGACTATTTTGCCTTTGTTTTTGGCTATTTAGTGCATTTGAGTCTTGTTTTGCATGCTTGTAGTGTAAGTGTCCTCACAAGCTTGGTGTTTTAGGCTTTAGACACCACTTGTTTGAGTTAATTGCCATGTTTTAGTGTTTTTCTCACTTAATTTCAGCAGCATTAATCTCTACAACCTCCCTCATTTTTTGACTTTTTCATTTTCCTTGAGGGTTGTTTCAACCTTAGGATAGTTTAAGCTTGAGATTGAGGTTCATGTTTAATGGTTTAATCCTCTTTTGGGAGTTCATTACCAACGATATGATACCTCTCTCTTGCCTTAAACTACCCCTTGATTGACACTTCCTTCCCTTTTAGAGGACTTACTCACCAGTGGACTTAATTGGTTAAAGAATGGTTGGTAATCTAAAATTAGTAAATAAAAATTGAAACTAAAATTGTGTAAGATAAGAATTTGATTGTGTTTTGATGTGTTCAATCTGACGTTAATTGAACACAAGGAAAATTGGAGGATTTCATACTCAAAGTGATGAAATGTGCTAAGTTGCCTAGGTCATCATTGCCCTTGATCATGCATGACAAGGTGAAGGTTTTGAGTCTTGTTTGTGCATTTATTGAACTTGTACATCTTGGTTCTTTGGCCATCATTCAATGAAATTGCTTGATTGATAGTTTAAGAGCTAAGTGCATCACTCATTTGACATGTTTTGATGATAAGGAGAGATACACAGTACAAACAACCTGTGAGAATACCCTCTCTTTGCTCTGTTTGTCCTCTGTTGCAGCAAGAAGGAACAAGCCAGCAGAGGCCGATAGGCCATCATCAGTGGCCGACCGACCATCAACAGTAGCCGACCTGCCCCCTGTCGGCCACCGGTGAAAATTCAGCAGTGCCCTTCTGAGACAGAACAGAGTTAGTCCAGAGGTGGAAAACCAATGCAAAGGTTGTGCAACAGAGGCTTTCAGAGACAGACAGTGGACGTTCTTCGGGTGAAAACCGAACATGTATGGGCCTCCCTCGCTTCCCGGACTAGTTAATTAGTTTAAATTAGTCTTTTGTTATTTAGTTAACTAGTTTAATTAGTGACTTTGTTGTAATTAATTAGTTGTAGCTAATTAGTTTGTTTTGTACTTATTTAATTAGATTGATTAATTAAGTTAGTTTGTGTTGTAAATATTTAATTAGCTTAGCATAGTTGATTATTTAATTGTTGTAATATTTAATTAGCTTAGAGGTAGTTAATTATTCATTTGTTTTGTAATAATTAGTTTAAGTAGTTTAGCTTAGCTAGTTTATTTATTCGGACCCTTCTGCGTGAGGGCATCAATGTTGTAATAATGTGTATGCCTTCCAACCCCACGTCTTTCTCTCTTTTATTTACCATCTTTTGATGGTTAGATCAGGGACATCATGTTTCAATTAGCATATCGCATGTTTGCATCTATTCATCTTGTATTGCATGCATCGAGGCTCGGCGCATCATTCTAACTACATTGTTGTTTAATTACTTCTTTGAATATGTGTTTAATCGCATGTTATCGAATTGCCTCATATGCCACATTAGTAGCCGAGCCTATTAGTTGCATTATTGCATGCGTTGTATTAGTCATATTGCATAAAGTTAGAAATCATGCATTTTTCTAACTCATGTCTTTTCAGCATGGAGTACTAGGTGAGTTTTTAGTGCTTTAGCATACTTCCATAAGTGTGAGTGATTTTCATGACTAGTATGCTTGCCATGAGGCTAAGTGCTTACTTGTTAAACTGCTTGAATGTCTGTGGATGAAGGCTTGTTGCTTGAATTGGAATGATTCAATGAATGTACGTTTAAGCCCACTTTGTCAAGTAGCAAATTCGCAAAGTTTAAGCCCGTTTTGTTAAGTGGCAAAATCAAACTCTTTTTGAAAAAACAAACATGAAATTGAATTGTCCCAACTTGAGCAAACTGGTCTATACCTTGTGTGTGCACATCACATAGTAAATGCTAGCCCAAATAAACCGGAACAAGAGCATATAATGTAAATAAGATTCATATCATGATTAGTAGAGGCCGATCTTTGATCGGGGCGAACGAGGCTACTCAGATGTAGTCATGACTTTCCCTTCTCGTACCCAAGTTCCTGAGCCGAGGCAACTTTGGTGATGACAGACACGTGGCCTTTGGCACGAGTCATGGGTTTCCTAAATTTCCCAAAAGTATTTAGGTGGCGACTCTATATCTGGCAAAGCAGTCTAATTTTGGCATTTTTGATTCAAAATCGATTTTCCAAAACGATTTGTCGAATTTGGACTCTTTGGTGTTTATTAGTTTCACTTTGCACTTGTGAGATTAGATTCAGAACCACGAGAGTCCAAACTGTAGGGCTTATTTCGAGCTTTCGAAAAAGGGCGTGAAAAAGCTGAGCTACAACCCCCCTCATAGGGGTGTTTTGGCTCGCACTTAACTAGTATGTGCTTTACAGTAAAACTGTACAGGAATGTGCATAGCAGTTGCAAGTTTGGTATCTGTTTTGGGGGCGAAATTCAGTGTGGAGTGTAGTCCTACAACTTTGATCATGTCTGTGTTGATAGCGTCTTAGCTGAGGTGCTATGCAGTTTCTGATTACCTTTTTCTTTTGCTTTATTTCTTTTTGTTATGTAGTTTACCAGCATAGTTTCAGAAAGTTCGAATAACCCCTAAGTACTCTAGACCCGAGTTAGAAGACTTTATAAAGCCGGGGATCTTGTTTGAGGACAGCCCGTGTTTACCTTACTCCCACCGGTTATAAGACGGGGAAGAATTAGGCAGAGTTCACCGGTTCAATTTTTACAGCAGTCACCCCTCAATTCACCTGTGTCCAGTTAGGTTCAGGACAATCTTCTAGCCCCATATGAGATCACTCGCCTATTCTGATGATACAATATCCCCCAGTTAGTATGGAAGAATTAATACATCATCTACAGCAGACAGTTGAAACCCTACAGCAAGATGTTGCCTGCCAGGCCGTCACGGCCCGTCAGGCCGAGGTTATAACCAGACTACAACAACAATAACCACAGCCGGCTGCAGCCTCTACATCTTATTCACCTCCCACGGGTATCCCAGCACTCGGAGCCACTGTTCATACTACTAATGTCCAAGAAAATTAGGGCAATCCAACAGAGCCAATCTCAGTACAAGCTTCCAAAGCACTTGTTTATTAGACTGAGGCCCTGTTTGAGTTTGAGGTTGACCCAACTATACTCAAGGTCAATATACTGGAGAAGTTATTCAAGAGAGCACAAGGGGTTAACTCCATCCCCAACATAGAGGACAGGTATACCAATTCTGCAGTGACATTGTTAGATCAGTTCAAAATACCGCATATTGACCGTTTTGATGGTTTCGGAGATCCAATGGTTTACCTTCGATTGTTTTCGGACAACTTGCGGCCGATAAGCTTGACTAGACTACATAAGTTGTCTCTCTTTGGCCGGATCATGTCAGGTATAGCGGCTATATGGTATGCCAAGTTGGAAGACTCTGTCAAGTAGAATTAGGAGGAGATGGCCGAGGCCTTTATTGCGCAATGTTCGTACAATACACAGATTGAGGTCACAACTCGTGATCTCGAGACAACATGCCAAGAGCCAAAGGAGGGTTTCTCTGAATTTGTGACAAGGTGGAGAGCTAAGGCCTCGATGATGACTATGAGGCCATCTGAGAAGGATCAGATTATGATGGTTGTCTAGAATTTGCACGGCAAGTTGCTACAAAAGATGATCATCTTACCTCTGTTTACATTTACAAAACTCCATGAGATGAGGGTGCAAATCGAAGACGCCATGAAGCAGGGGCTGATTATAGATGAGAAAGAGCCGGCAAAAAGGCCATTTGTACGCAGTTCCAATACTACCAATGATAGCACAGTTGCGAGGCCGTCAGATGTAAGCGTTGTCACCATAACCAAGATTGCCGACCCCTTTGCCAATACAAGCTCACAAACACCGTCCAACTCTGGCCGATCCTAGAGGACTTTCAACCAGCTGTACATGACCCTGTCTCAAGCCATGAAGGTGCTAGTAAAAAAAGGGCACCTCAAACCATTAGAACCCCACCCATTGCCTGATCATCTTTCAGCCAAACACAATCCCGCAAAATACTGCTCGTTTCACCAACAGCATAGTCATGATACCGACCAATGCTTTCGATTGTGTCATGTGATTCAGGATCTCAATGACAACAAGGTGATCGCCCTATCTCAAAAGCCAATTGTGACCACAAATCTACTCCTAGCCCATAATCAAGTTCCACCACCTTGAAATCTCAACCTGATTCATACACTAGCCACCCCTTATGATCCCAGCGTATATATTACCCCCTCCCACCTACCAAAATTGACGTTGTTCATTTCAAAAGGTGTAAATTTGTGCATGATGGACATGTCCAAACCTCAACGCAAGCCTATGGTAATGCTTACAGTGGAAAGGGAGTCTACCTTAGAGGAAGGTACTAGTCCATTACTGGAGTGTTCTGAGAACTTAACTAATGTGGTGTATCACCCAAGTAGCTACATTGTGCCAATGGATTAAGTCAAGCCTGAATTGGTGCTGCCAGCCTCGGTAGACATCAATGTGGTCAAGGAAGATAGCCCCTAGCCAAGGGTTGGATGATCTAGCAGAACTCGAGGAGGACTTGGATAATTTGCAGTTCTTTGACGAGCAGGATCAGGGGGATGTGCAGATTGGGTGGTTCGACTTGAACGGATCAACTGACAACTCTAGATGGCTGAGTGATGAGCCAGACAAGGAAGAAGAAATTGGAATGAAACCAGAGGGAAGAAAAGCAAAAGTCGCTGTGGTAGCCGGAAAGGCTGACAAGAAAGGAAAGCTACCAGAGAGCGTTAGTGTGGAAAACCCAGCCCAGGAAGTGGGCGTTGTGAGCACTGCAAATACAGAACAGGAAGCTGCACTGAGGTAGTTTGAACTAGAAAGGGTTGAAGACAACCAGGAAGTTGTAATGGCCCAACATCTTGTGGGGATACTTATAATGTGAAAATGATACAAGCAGAGCCGGACAACTGTTTGTTGGCTGCTTGAAGGGAATGGTGAGCCGATGATGATTTGCATCTGGCCCACACCGACGAAGACTAGGGCAAGTGCCTCCCAGATGAAACGTGGTATGCGGAAGAAATTGACCATCTGATAAGAAGCGGGTGGTATTTTTAGCCGTTGCACCTAGATCAGGTAGATGCGTCTAGAAAAGACAGAGAGGCTGAGAAACAGAAAGACAAACAGCTAGAAGAAGAGGTAGTGTTGAAATAGCTTAAGAAAATCTAAGCTGATATCTCTATCTAGGGTCTTCTCATGGCCTCTTGGGTACACCGACAGACAGTGTTGTCGACAATGGACAAGGCTAAATTGTCCATTGACACTATCCTTGAACAGCTTGTGGGATTGGTCTTCCCAAGTGGTGCCAGACCAACTCTGACCTTCTCTAACAAAGAACTTCCGTCGAAGGGCTCAACTTATGATAAACCCTTGTACATATCTATGGAATGCAGGGAAAAATGGGTGCTAGTGGTGTTGATAGTTACCGGTTCGGCCATCAATGTCTCTCCTTCTTGCACCGCCTATGCAATTGGCCTTAAACCAGCGAACTTTGTTCCTACAACCGAAGTAATACGGGCATATGATAATACGAGCAGAGAGGTCATGGGCACAGTGCAAGTCAGAGTCCAAGTGGGCCCGACTGAGCAGGAGGTCGAGTTCCATGTTTTGGATGTGCCGGCTACCTTCAATTTGCTGTTAGGGAGGCCCTGGTTGCATCATGTATAGGCCGTCTCCTCTACTCTCCATCAGATGTTAAAATACCTTTATCGGGGAGGAATGTCAATTGTTTTTAGGAATTCATCTATCCATCTGCCGCCAGAGGTAACTATACCAGTGCTGGAGATCAACCATGGCGAGGAGGATGTATTCCTCTTGGGATTCACTTTGGCTGAAGCCTGGGTAGTGCAGACCATTTTGGCCACAGACGAAGGCATGTACGTCAGCGCCTAGTCCATTTATTTCATGAGCAAACTACAACATGTTCCAGGAATGAGACTTGGGAGAAGTGGCCAGAAAGGTGTTGCAGCACTAACAGATGTGCCATACAACCCACATGCCTTTGGACTGGGCTATATGCCCACCAAAGAGGATTGGATCAGAAAAAAGAGAAGAGATGAAAGGCAGAGCCAAGGCCAAGCAAGTCGAGAAACACTATGAGCTTATCAACAGGCCAATTTAGGGGACACAGAATGGACGCTTTGTTCGGAAGGGAAACGATTTCCCTTTTTGTGGCTTTCCTGAGCCTTGGGTGAATTCCACGAAGCAGCATGTCCTTGGGTTCAAGATCTTCTTTGATCTGCAGCTGCAGAATAGTGATGATGACGAAAGGGCTAAGCCAAGCATCAAAGCTGAACAGAGCATGGAAAGTGACTTAGATGGCAGCGAACTTAGAGTAGGGGCAGCACTGGCTTGTCTCTTAACAGATCCTGTAACTGACTTAGAGAACTTGGGGGATAACCTTACTGTCTTCGTGATTGGGGAGAAATCGGGTATGAACCCAACTAGCGGCATTTTGGATGCATCGATGGCACCATCTTTTATTTGGCGACTGGAGGAAGGTTATCTGTCCAATTCTGAATAGGGCGATAAGCTAGAATTTGATTCCACTGAGTCTGTAGAGTAGGAATCAAATTCAAGTTCTTCTGAGTCTGAGTCTGGTATTTCTGGGGGTGGTAACCCGGATACCAAGTCCTATGTAGGTCTTCATTCAAATTTTCTTTTGAGTCTGTAACCGAAGATCTGGACCTTTTGAATGAGAACTCTGTAGATTTTGTGTACTTCTCTGTGCTGTTGGTTTATTGTATTGACCAAGATTTTCAAAATTTTAATGAAAACGAAGGGGAAGAAATTCCCATGGCTTTGAAAAACTTGATTAATCGAAAGGAGAAGAGGTTTGCTAAACCTTGTGCTGATGAAATCATTGCTATTAATGTGGGTACAGAAAAGGATCCGCGCCTAGTCCAGATTGGGTCCACGTTGTCTTTGGAGGAGCGCGAGCGTTTAATTGCTTTGTTAAAAGATTTCAAAGATGTTTTTGTGTGGTCCTACGAAGACATGCCTAGAATCGATCTTAAGATTGTACAGCATCGTATCCCTCTCGACCCCGAGGCCCGACTGGTTAAGCAGAAGCTACGTAGAATTTGCCCAGATTGGGCGCTGAAAATCAAGGAAGAGGTCACCAAGCAGATCGAGGCAGGTTTCTTGTTAGTATTTGAGTATTCGACTTGGTTAGCCAAAATCGTCTCAATGCCAAAGAAGGATGGTAGAATCTGCGTGTGTGTAGGCTTCCGGGACTTGAATAGAGCCAGTCCGAAGGATGACTTTTCTCTACCACATATTGATGAGTTAGTGGACTTCACTATGGGTCATACATTGCTATCGTTCATGGACGGGTTTTTCGGGTACAACTAGATTTTGATGGCACCCGAGGAGAGAGAAAATCGCATTCATTACGCCGTGGGGTACCTACTACTACCGGGTTATGCTATTTGGTTTGAAAAATGCTGGAGATACCTATTTGAGGGCTGCGACCATCATTCTGCATGACATGATCCATAAAGAGGTCGAGGTGTGCGTGGATGACAAGATTGTCAAGTCCAAAAAATGAGAGGGCCATTATACCGCCTTGAAGAAATTCTTTCAACAGATCAGGGAATACAGATTGAGGTTAAACCCACAGAAATGCACCTTCGGCATAACGGGAGGGAAAATGCTGGGCTTTTTGATCACATAGAGAGGCATTGAAGTAGATCCTTCCAAAATCAAGGCCATCCTAGAAATGCCACCATCGAGGACTGAAAAGGAGGTGCGAGGCTTTCTGGGTAAAGTGCAATTCATAAGATGGTTTATTTCCAAATTTACCTTGACTTGTGAACCACTATTTGGTCTCTTGAAGAAATGGAAAAAATTTCGATGGGATGATCGCTGTCAATTTGCCTTTGAGCAGGTTAAGTAGTACCTCCAGAATTTGCCTATGTTGTCATCGCAAGAGCCAGGGAAGCCTTTGATTTTGTACCTGTCAATAACAGACACGACCATGGGATGTATGCTTGCTCAGGAATCTAAAGATAAGGTGGAGAAAGCCATCTATTATTTGAGCAAAAAAATGCTGGATTATGAGACCCGCTATACCCCGTTGGAGAAAGCTTGCCTAGCCTTGGTATGGACTACTAGGAAGTTGAGGCACTACTTGTTAGATCACTCTATAATCCTGGTTTCGAGATTAAATCTCATCAAATATCTCTTTGAGAATTCAGCGCTTACGGGTAGGCTAGCCTGTTGGTTGCTTCTCCTCTCTGAATTTAATCTCAAATATGTCACCCGCAAGTTGGTCAAGGGAAGAGCTGTAGCAGAGTTCCTGGTAGACCACCCGATAGAAGGAGATAAGGCAGTAGAATATTTGTTCCCAGATGAAGACATTTTGGAAGTTGAAGAGGAAACTTGGACGATTTACTTTCACGGAGCATCCAATCAGTACGGTTATGAGATAGGTGTGTTGCTGATAGCACCCGACGACTCTCATATACCTTTAGCCTTCAAACTCCGGTTCAAGGTGTCCAACAATGACGCAGAATATGAAGCGTGTATTACTGGTTTAGAAGCCGCCCTAGAACTAGGGACAATAAGATTGGATGTTATCGGAGACTCGAACTTAGTTGTTTCTCAAGCAAACAAAGACTAAAAAGTCAAAAAAGAGAAGATGAAGGTTTACCATCAGACCTTGGATATTTTGATTCCTAGGTTTGAAAAGCTGACTTTCACGCATCTACTGAGAGAGAACAACAGGTTCACTGATGCTTTAACAACTCTATCTTCTATGGTAGACATCTCATTTGGAGTCCGGATGCGTTCGATTATCATCGAACAAAAATACACACCTGCTTATGAAACTATTGCCACGATAAATGAAGTGCAAGACAAAAATCCTTGGTATTACGATATTTGAAACTTTTTGGAAAAAGAGATATATCCACCAGGGGCAAATGCCAAGGGCAAATGGGGAATACAATGGTCGTCCAATTTATCATCTGAGGAGGTAAGTGTATAAAAGAGGTCATCTGGGAATGCATAAGTTGTGTGTAGAAGAAGAGGAATAAAAGCGCCTTATGGAGGCTATCCACGGCAGAGAATGCGAGGCGCATATGAATGGTGTGATGCTAGATTCTTAGACAAGGTTATTACTGGTCTACCATGGAGAAGGATTGCATTGGTTTTGTGCGGTGATGCCACAAATGTCAAATTCATATCAATCACATGAATATTCCACCGTCAAAGTTTTACAATATGACTTTGCCATGGCCTTTCTTAGTTTAGGGAATTGATGTTATCGGTGTAGTCATGAGAAAAGGGTCGAATGGGCATGAATATATCTTGGTGGAAATTGATTACTTTACAAAGTGGGTGGAAGCTCAGTCCTATGCAGTGTTGAAAGCATCGCATGTGGCCAAATTTATCAGAAACAATATCATCTGTCGGTATGGAGTTCCAAACGAGATCATATCAGATAATGGCTCCCACTTTAAGAAAGAGGTGATAGACTTGTTGGAGAAATACAATGTGACTTTTCATAAGTCATCTACATACAGGCCGTAAACCAATGGAGCTGTTGAAGCAACCAATAAGAATATCAAGAACATCTTGTAGAAGATGGTTGAGACCTACAAGGATTGGCTTATAAATTGCCATTCGCACTCTGGGGCTACAGAACTTCGATCCGGACATCTACAGGAGCAACCCCTTATTCTCTCGTCTACGGGATGGAATTCGTTTAGCCAATTGAAATTGAAGTCCCATCTCTACGAGTTATGGCTGAGTGTCAGATAGCAAAGGCGGATTGGTAACAGAGCAGATTTGAGGAGTTGATGTTGTTTGATGAGAGGAGGTTGAAGGCGTTGTATCATGTTTAGGGCTACAAGCATAGAATTGCTAAGGCTTTTAATAAGAAAGTTAAGTCTCGGAATCTCCAGGAAGTAAGGGTAGTTATTCTCATGGACTTAGATGGCTTAGAATTTTCACAGCCGATCAACATGGACAAGTTGAAGAAATACTATCCTTCAGAGACTCGCTAGGCCGAAAAACCAAAAGGGCGACCTAGGCAAAAATTAGAGCATGAAAGATTAGAAATAAAGAAAAACTGAGCTCGCAAGGTTGAAAACCCTAAAGGGCAACTTTGGCAAAAGTTAGAGCACAAAATGAGAGAGTTAATACTCGAGTGAACCTGAACCGAACTACGTAAGACTTGATTCCTATCTTTGGGATATGTAGGCAACTTCATCCTGAAGTTCGGCCGTAATCATTCTAACTCAACTGTCCTGTCCATGTGTCTGATCAGGTCATTTTTGTCTATCATCTGAGAGTTCGGTTGTGATCTTCATTCTAGGAAGAAGAGCTGGTTACAATGCAGAGCAGTAACGGTATGCAATCAAGGGGCGGTTATGATCTTCGATTTGGGGTTATACATCTTGAGGATTGATTCTATACGTGTCATGCAGTGATCATTTTCGAAAATGGTTTTGGAAAGTTTTAATAAAATTTGATTTGGTTTAAAATTTTACCTTTTACAACTTATACCATTTTTGGACCAAAAAGAAAAATTTTAGTGCTCACAAGTTTAATTATATTAATTTCAAACATAAAGTTCTCTAACTCTCTGATACAAATCAAAGTTGCTTTTACATCATAAAACTTGAAAAGAAAGGTCAAAGCAATAAACTAGGGACATAGGTGAGTCAAGTGCTCCTACGTCCTCTGCTCATGCTTGCAAAAGCTTCTGAAGCCAAAGTAGGCCCAATTTGTGCCTCATCCTTGAGCCGAGCCAAGCACTCACCAGAAAGGACATAACTGAAACTAGGGGCAGGGGCCAAAAGCTCTCTCGTCCTCTAAGCAGCGAGGTACCTAGCCAAGTGTGGAGCACGAATAGGGAATAAAGCAGGGTATTCTACCCCCTCCTCTAGGCAGGTCTGATCATACCCAAACTGGCGTCTGAGCCAAAAGAAAAAGTAGAACACGCAGTACGTGAGACCAATCAACTTTATGCCAGGCTACCGAGTCATGCTATAACTCATCTCAGTCAAGGTAAGCCAAGGGCAGCACCAAGCTATGTCAGCCCCAGACCTGTTGCACATCCAGTTGCACCACTATCCCTCGTTGGGAAAATCCACTAGCCGTTGGCGGAAGAAATAAGCTCGAGTTGAGTACTCGGGGCAAGAGTCCACCACCTTTAGCTTATCCATAAGCCATACTTGGGAAGGGATGAAAAATAAGAGAGATTAAAGAATAGAGAGATATGCGTTGAGAGAAAAGTAAGGAAAGGGCTTTGATAAAAAATAGAGCATGAGTGCCGAGTGATGTGAGAAACACATATGAGAAAGGGTGAGAAACAATATCTGAAGAAGTAATGGACTTCTCGCAAACCTAGTCATCTCTCGCCGATGAAAAGCATCCAAGCCTATCAAGGTCTCGGCCAGCGCCAAACCGATACAACTCTTACCTTCTTTTAGACATTAGGCCATTTCGATCAACCGAATATTGGTTCCGCCATAACTAGGAGCAAGAAGGAAATGCGCAAGCATACATAAACAGAGGGCAGGTTGCCGAAAACCTCGCCAGAGGAGGTCGCCCCTACCACCGATGTCAAAATATTGATGAATCAAGCTGGGTATGTCTAGCTTTCCGTCACGGGCCAAAGATCGAGCTTCGTGCAAAGTGAGCCCACACATTCGTCCCAAAGCTTGGACGTAGCCGAAACGGGGCTGAGGCATGATTTTCTCATCGCGCCAAGTTCCTATCAATGTCCGAAATTCTTCAAAGTAGGGCACATTTCTTGTGTTCCAAAATGAAATACATATGTAATTGGGTCTCAGCATCGGGCCGCGGCATGGAGGAACAGAAAGCAAAGTGGAGTATGGCTTAACGAAAAAAGTGCATTTATGCTGAAACCCCAGAAATTTACTTTTTTTGTGTCGTCTAATATGGCTATCCAATCCGTGAGCTTCTCGGCACGGAATATCTCCATTTGTGGAAGAAATAGTAGCTAAAATGAGGTTCTGGAGAAGAAATCACGAATGAAGACCTTTTGTAGAAGATAAGGCTATGAGTGGAGGCCAGCTATCAGCAATATGGTGATTCTCACATTTGTGGCCGGCAGGCCACCGGTGGTGGTCGGCAACCCCTCTTTTGTGGCTGGCAACCCTGCTTTCTGGCCTATCATCCACTTGTGTGTTGGGCAATGTTGGCAACCTGGGTTTTTTTTTTTGTCTTGATCTTTATGTTTTGAGGTCTTGTTTTGAGTCTTTTGGTATTAGTAAATGTGTGTATCTGTGCTTAAGTTGTTTTTGTTTTGTTTGAGTTGTTTTTGCTTTGCTTATCAAGTTGTATTTTGTACTTTGGTCGTTGGTCAGCTCATTACCCGATCAAGAACATCATGCCAATTTTTTGTTTTCAATTCAATTCCATTTTCATTTTCATGCAAAAATGGTACCCATGATGCAAAAATAATAACACTTTTCATAAAAACTGTGAAGTTTTATTCCGATCATGGTTTTTACAAAAGAGAAGTATAAGATTCAAAAGCAAAGTAAAACCTATCTGAAGCTATACATGTGTTAAGCTACCAAACAAAAAGAAACTAAGCAAAAAGTACAAAAATCGGTGCCAGTCATTTCAAGCTCGAGAGGCCCTTTTCCTCGAAGGGGACTCGGGGGCACTGTCTCCATCAGCACCACTGTCAGGATTAGACTATGAACCAGAGCCAGTATCATCTCCTTTCCCTACCTCAGAGCCCGCTTCGGCATCATCTCCGCTCCTGGACCTCGAGCCAGCATCATCATTGTCACTCCTGGATGACTCAGAATATGGACTAGCTGCCTCCTTGGAGTTGCTAGTCTCGGCATCATCATCGCTCAAAATGGGCTCCGAGGGACTACTCCAGCCTTGGGTACCCTTATCTCTACCTCGACCACAATGTACATCTCGGCCACGTGCTGGGGCCTGCTTTTCTCTCCTCCCTGTTACTGGAGGAGGTGTTGCCGGTGCTGGTGGTGCTACTACCACTGGTGCCCTCAGAATCTGAAAAAACAATTGTCAATATATCAGCTACAGTTTGTGTATCAGATGCAGATAGTATGCAGAATGAGCGTCATACAAAAACCAGATACAATATGAGTACAGTATGTGAGTACAGTGTGCCAATGCAGTGTATCAGTGCAGTTTGGGAAAAGACTGCAGTGGGAATGCCAATGTATCAGTGAAAATATGGTAGTGAGGTGCACAACAGAGTTAGTAGTGAAATGCATGCTAAAATGAAGGAAATTACTTAAATACCGTGGAGACCAAGCAACATCTCTCTCCTTTGCACCATGTCGATCAGAGAAGCGACCAATTCGAGGAGCCTCTCTATATACTCTGTAGGTGCTTGCAAGTGCATTTGACTAATCAATATCTGGAATAAACATATCTGAAATGGAAAGTGTGGGGTGCAAATTATAAAGTGTGGTCCATACCTAAGGTGCGCCTCAAGCTTTGATATATCTGTGTCCTGCCTCTATCGGCTCGATTGGAATCTGGTAAGCTGTCCTGGTCAACTGCCAACATGTGAGCGCAGTAGAAATCTCCAGCCAACGGGTCATCTGCCCAACAGGAGGGGCCCCTCTAATATGGGTCTTGGTCGCTCGAGTCGCCTCACCCAGCACAGGAGCTCTTGCTCTCTCACCTGCGCGAACACCTGTCAGAGGGGGCATAAGATAAGTCTAGATAAATGTCACATAGTCGTCCTCTGCTCTGAAGAAGTCAACGACTAGGCCCACCATGAATTAGATGACCGCATCAATCGGTAGGTTATCTACTGTCCTCATGGATGCTGGAGGTGGCATTGGAACAAACGGATTAGGCGAGCCCACGATCTGGTGTATAAATCGCTCGCTTAGAAACTAGGCCCGGTAGACTGGGCCCTCTAGCAAAATTCGAAAGCGAGATGTGGCCCAGGCCCCGACATACAGGTCCCTCATACCAGCCGGCATCGTCTTCCAGGGTTGCCATGTGATCTACAAACAAAAAAAGTACAGATTGTTAGTTGCTATCAATTGTCGAAGTATGAATCAGAGCAGTAGTAAAACAAAAATGACTGTGAGGTTTGGGTTACCTTGTCAGTAGACACTGTGTCGAAGTAGCGGCAGAAGAAGGCGAAGGTCGTGTCGTTGCGGCTTCAACGTCGACGTTGACACCGGTCGTCATACCATCGTGAATATGGTACCATGGGGGGAATCTCCTCCATAGGCTCTAGAGCCAGAGCTGGGAAGTAGGCATAAACCCACAATTGCAAGGAGATGATAGTGATGTCAATGCATGAACATATATGAAATAGAAAGTGCAAAGCAGAAAGTACAAAGCATGAACACATATGAAATAAAAAGTGCAAAGCAGAAAGCACAAGTTTTGAGCAGATATTGAACGGAAAATACAAAATCAGAAAGGTGTGGTGCATACCTCCCAGGCTCTCTAGTAGCCTTCAACTCGTTCTCTCCTCTTTCGAGAAGTGGAGCTCATGTAACCGTAGAGGGTGGCGAGGCCAGCTCCGTTCCAATCATAAAATCTCACACGAGGTAGTGTCACGAGGGCGTTCAGCAGATATAAGCCTATGGTGTTCCACCTATTTGAAAACAAGGTGGTACCGAGAAGAAACATCAAGAAGCCCTAGGCGTATTGCTCCACCTCCTCTAGTGTCTTGGGCTTGCTCCCACGTAACTGCTTGGTGAACTAGCTATACCTCACCATCGTTGGTCTAAACAGAGGTAGGCGTGCTTCCAGCAGGTGGATCCAAGCGGCCTCCCACTTGCTCATATTCGTGTCGAAGGGGATCAGATGACTCTCTACTCTTAAGCCTGTGAGCATGGCGAAGTCGTAGGGAGTCATCATCATTTTCCCGGTAGAAGAGAGGTGGAACGAGTTGGTGGTGTCCCACCACCTCTCTACTAATGCCCCGAGAAGAGTTCGGCTCACTATGTGCCATGAGAGCCCGGAGCAGAATAGGTCGAAGTCGGCCTCGTCAATAATGTCGCGGACCCTAATGGGGAGCTCATCATACCAGTCTCTCGCCGTCGTCGCTCTATATCCCCTATAAGCACAAGAGTCCCCCTGTGGCATGGAAAAGGTGAATAAGATGAAAGGCATAAAAGAGCATTCAGATGAGAGGCAGTGCAAGAAATGCAGTTAAAGGGAATGCAGAAATGCATGGAAATGAGTTCATAGCTCGATAACACTAAAGAAAGATGGGAGTTCGGCTTCTTCAGTAGAAGGTCCTTTGGCACACCACGAGCGACGTCACTGAAACACCTGATACCTCCGAACGGTAGAATATGTGTATGAGGATGATATGTCATCGGATTAAAGGGGCGCACCCTCAGTGGCAATGGCTTCGGCTCGAGCTCTAGAGTGAACTCCGCCTCAAGATCAATGGCGATGTCCTTTGCCGCCTCACCGGCCTCGGCGACCACCGGCTCCTTAACCTCGGCATGGGGTGATAATGGAGGTGGAACCTCAGAGGGAGCCCCGTCATCAGGAATCTCATCGGCTATTTGGAAAGTGGGTAAAAATGGGTGAAAAATAAAGAAAAATGGAGAAAAAAGGGTAAACTTGGAAAAAGTCAACCTTAGGAGAGAGAAAATGGGAGAAAAAGTCAAAACCTGAGAAAGTTTGCAAAATTCGAGAGAAACTCGAGGAGAACAAGCTTAAAGTGGTGAAAATGCAAGAAAAACAACGAAATCAAAATCTGATCGGTTCAAAGTGTAGAGAATCAAGAGGGTTTTACGAAAAAAGCTTACGTGGGGCGTTGGAAAACGTGTATAAAGCGTAAATCTAGAGAGAGGAAACACCTAGAGAGAGAGGGGGTGTTTTCAGATGTATGGAAGTGTGGAGGTGTATACTTAAAGACCCATGCGTGAAAAGACAAATCTGCCCCGAAATGGCACGGGTGGGCGGCAGGCCACTATTGGTGGCCGGTGGTCCTCACTTGTGTCTTGGTGCTATTTTGTGCCTTTGTTCTCTGAGAAGTGTATACGAGGTTCACTGTTGAGTCCAGATTGATTCTAAGGGATCTCAAAACTACACTCCGGTGCGTGAATGTGCCCCACTTGCCAATATGAACGAAGCGTATCTTTTTTGAGCATGTTGCAAAGTCCCCGAGAGGTAAATCGGAGGTTGTCACTGAATATCTTTGTTCTCTTTTGTTGCATAGAATGTGCGTTTCATAAATACTTATGTTGCACGTGTGTCCTGTATCATTCATGATTCATACATAGAATATGCTTTTGTTTGTTGCATAGAACATGCTTTCAATTAACATCATACGTAGGTTGTCTATCTTGCATGAAATATGCGTTGCCATTGTATTGATTTGTAAACCTGTTCACTTTGTGCATCTATCGCACTTGTTCACTTATCGCACTTGTTCACTTTATGCATCTATCGCACTTTTTTACTTTGTGCATCTATCGCACGTGTTCATTCCTCTTTGCATCTTTTGTTTGTATCTTAGGATGCGTGAAATGCAGCCCTGGGCGTGTTTTATCTCGGGATGCGTAAAATGTAAGCCCGAGCTATTTTTCTTATCTCAGGATGCGTGAAGCGTGGTCCTGGACGTATTTTATCTTAGGACGCGTGAAGTGCCAGCCTGAGCAGTTTTTCTTATCTCAGGACGCGTGAAGCGCAGCCCTAGATGTGTTTTTATCGCGGGACACGTAAAAAATGAGCCCGAGTAGTTCCTCTATCTCGGGATACGTGAAACGCGAGCCCGAGCAGTTTTTCGTATCTCAGGACGCATGAAGTGCGACCCTAGGTGTGTTTTATCTCGGGACACGTAAAACGCAAGCCCGAGCAGTTTTTCTTATCTTAGGACGTGTGAAATGCGGCCCTAGGCGTGTTTTATCTCAAGATGGGTGAAACGCGAGTCTGAGCAGTTCTTCTATCTTAGGACACGTGAAGCGCAACCCTGGGTGAGTTTTATCTCGAGACGTGTGAAACATAAGCCCGAACAATTCTTTTATCTCAGGACGCGTGAAGTACGGCCCTGGGCGGGTTTTATCTCAGGACGCGTGAAATGCGAGCACGAGCAGTTCTTCTATCTTAGGACGCGTGAAGCGTGGCCCTGGGTGTGTTTTATCTCGAGACGTGTAAAACGCGAGCCCAAATGGTTTTTCTTATCTCAAGACGCATGAAACGCGACCCTGGGTGAATTTATCGCGAGACGTGTGAAACGCGACATTGAGCGACTTTGTCTCTATCTCAAGATGTATGAAACGCGGCCTTGAGCGGTTTTTATCTCAGGACGCGTGAAACATGTCCCGAGCAGTTTTCGTTTCCCAATCTCATAGGATGCGTGAAACGCAACCCTGAGCTGTGTTTTCTTTCCTCGCCCCGCGTTTTGGCGTGGTTAGAGTGTGTTTTAGATCTTTTTGCATGGAACCTATGTTGGTTTTAAGTTTAAAGCTTCTCATTTATATGTTTTATTGCTTATTGCGTTATCTTGCATGATCATAAGTTTTCAAAATAGCAGGCTTCGTGAAGTGTGTGAGTCCAGCTTTCAAAGTTTTTTCTATGCATATCATTTGCATCTTGTCCCAAAACCACGCTGGTTTGATTCATTGCAAAGGAATACATAGGCAGCCTGCGAGCACAACCATTCAATTTATGTCTTGATAGTTTGTCCAAGTCTTACGACCTTGTCAAAATGGGTCGTCTTCGGACTTTGACATTCACTCACGTCATTTCATAACTTCGAGTTCTGTCAAAGAGGGGCAATTGTAGACACTCCATTTTTGACTGCCCTTACAACTTAGATGTCACCACTTGCACACCCAATGATGAATGTGTATATACTTGTCAACTGCTCGAAGTCCTCTGCAGAATGCCATAGCTTTGAGCCTTCAAATCCTATACACCTCTTTTCTTGTTTTGGACCACAACCCTAGTTCTTCAAGCCTAAACAACCTTGGGGCCTGCCGGCCACTGCTATTGGCTGCAGGCCACTGATCTTGGCTGCCAGCCACAAGTGTGTTTTGGCAGATATTTTTGCCAGCTGTGCCAGCTGTTGTCACAGATGCATGCACTTGCTTACAAGTGTATGTACTGATATTTCTGAGGGAGTTTGATGTTTGTCTATATATAGTAGACCTCCCCTCTTGTTTTAAAGGTTGGAAAATTTTGGAACAAAATATTTTTTTTCTCTCTTTTCAAATTTTTTTGAGCCTTTGCCTATACACTCTAAACCAAACCTTGTGATCTTTAAGTTGAGGTATTTTTGAGCCTACTTTGAGCTCTTGAGGGTGTGTAAGTGTTGGTTTAACACTTGAAAGTGTTCTTCTCTTCAAGAGGTATAAGTTTTGGCTTATTGTTTTGCTTTAATTGTTATTTTGTCTACTATTTTTGGGTTTTTTTATACTCTGAAATTTTGGGCTGAAACTTGTGATTTAAGGCCAATAAGGGTGGAGGGGTGGCTCATCATTCCTTCCACCTAGCTTCCAAGGCCTTTACCCTTGTTTTTCCCACCTTGTTGTCAACATTTTTTTGAGCTTTTAAATACAGATTTTCAGAGCTTTTTCAGTGGTTAAAATGTTGTTTTGAAGTCCAAAAATGGAGGGTGTAACCTCCCCTGCTTATGCTTTGTTTACTAGCTTACATAACTCCATGTTTTAGCTACTTTTGTCTTAATTCCAGCATGTTTTAAGACTGTTTTAGCACTATTTTGAAGTGTTCATTGTATTGGAGTCTTGTATTGCAGGCTTGTAGTGTAACAGTCCTCCTAGATTGGTGGTTTATGCTTTAGCCACCAACCTATTTAAGTTAATAATATTTGTTTGTGGCTTTCCATACTTGTTTTCACTCCTAATCACTTCTGCAACCTACCTCATTTCTTGGCTTTTGCTTTGCTTTGAAAGTTGGTTCGAACTAGTTGCTTGTTTAAAGCATGAGATTGAGGTCTCGTGCTTAATGGTTTAATCCCTTTGGGGGTTCATTACCAACGGCATGACACTTCTCTCATGTCTAAAACAACTCTTGGTTTGATGTTTCTTTCCATTAGAGGACTTGAAGCTCATCTTTGGACTTAATTTACTAAGGAATGGTTGGTAATTAAAATGGAGTAATAAAATGAGGGCTAAAAATTATGCAAGATAATAACTTGGTTTGGGTTCAATTAGACGTTAATTGAACCCTTGAATCTTGAATCGTTTCATACTTGTTAGTGATGTAAACGGTTCAAGAGTCATTGTCGATCACTTCTCTTGATCAATCCATGATAGGGAGGAGGTTCGAGGGTCTTTATTTGTTGCATTTATTGAACTTGCACACTTTGGTACATAGGCCATCATGCAATGAAATTGCATTGATTGATGGTTTGTGAATCAAGTTTACCACTCATTTGAGTTATTTGATGATAAGGAGGGATAAGTTGTGTAAACAACTCTTGAGAATACCATGTTCTTACTCTGTATGCTTTCTGTTGCAGTAAGAGGAACCAAACTTTTGTGGCCAGCAAGCCACAAGTTCTAGACGGCAGGCTACTATGTGTGGTCGGCAGGCCACCAATTCTAGCTACCGACCATTTTTGTCAAAATGAGCAGTGACTTTCTGGAGCAGAACAGAGCAATGTCTAAGGTGAAAAGAGGTTACACTGTGCAACAAAAACGTTCTAACAGCAGAACAGTGTTCTTTTCGGGTGGAAATTTGCGCATGCATGAGCATCCCTCGCTTCCCGGGGCTAATTAGTTAATTTAGTTACTTTATTTCATGTTGTGTTCATGTTGTAATTAATTAGTTAGCTAATTAGAATTTTGTAACTAATTAATTAGTGTAATTAATTAGTTAGTTTCAATTTGTAATAATTAGCTAGAATAGTTAATTAGTTGTGATGTTGTAATAAGTAGCTAGCATAGTTAGTTAATTCGTTTTGTAATAGCTAGTTAATTAGTTTAGCTAGTTAGTTTATTCGGTCCCTCCTACGCGAGGGCACAGTTGTAATAATGTGTATGTCTTCCAACCCCATATCTTTCTCCCTTTTATTTAACTGCTTATGATGGTTAGTTTAGGGCATCATATTTCGTTTAGCATCTCTCATACCTTACATCCATTGTCTTGCATGCATTGAGCTCGGCGCATCATTCTAACTTGCATTGTTAGTTAAATACTTCTTTGAATATGTGCTTAGACCGTACGCTATCAAATTGATTCATACGCCATACTAGTAGCCGAGCCTAATAATTGCATATCGCATGCGTTGCATTAGTCACATTACATTATTAGGATCATGCATTTTTCTAACAATGTCATCTTTTTTGGCTTGGAGTACTAGGTGCGCTTTTGTTTGTTTTAGCCTATTACATTGTATGTTAGTGTTGCCATGTCTAGCATGCTTGCCATGAGGCTAAATGCTTAATTGATAAACTGCTTGAATGCCTGTGGATGAAGGCTAATTGCGTGAATTGGAATAATTTGAGTAATGTTTATGTGCGATCACTTTTTTAAGTCGTTCATATTCGAAACAATTTTGCAAACAAACATGAACCAAATGTTCCAATTCCTGCAAATTAGTCTATACCTTGTGTGCATCACATAGTAAGTTAGCCTAATAAATCAGAACAAGAGCATATAATGTAAATAAGATTCAAATCATGAGTAGTAGAGGCTGATCTTTGATCGGGCGAGCAGGGGTGCTTAATTCACGACCTTCCCCTCTCGTACCTAAGTTCCCGAGCTAAGACAATCTTAGTGATGACGGACACGTGGCCTTTGGCACGAGTCATGGATTTCCTAAATTTCTCAAAAACATTTAGGTGATGATTCTGTATCTAGCAACGCAGTCCATTTTTGGCATTTTTGATTCAAAATTGATTTTTCAAAAGATTTGCCGAATTTGGACTATTTGGTGCTTATCTATTTCATATTGTAATTGTGAGATCAGATTCAGAGCCGTGGGAGTCCGATACTGTAGGGCTTATTCGTCTTCCGAAAGGAGTGTGAAAAGTCGAGCTACACATACCAATTAGACCTTTCAAGAAATATCTTAGCCTTCTTCAATAGCAGTTTTAGCTCTAATGCAACATCAGATTCCTTGAATTTCTCAGTGGCTTCGTTTTTCACCATTGTTGTTGATTGAAGAGGGTGTGTGTACAAGATATGAGTTAGGATATAATTGGAACATCAAGTGTATGGAATGAGAAAAATAACCATAAATCAAATTAATAACCAAGAGTTTCGATTAATTTTTGTCATATGCTGATTACTAACAGATGCCATAATAAATTATGTAACTTGACAGTTTCATGAAAGTGACTCTGCAAACACTTAGAAGTATGGATATATAAATATCGTGAAAATAATTATGAAATTTCTATATCGATCGAAATATTAAGGTACAATATCATTTCATTTTCTTAAAAAAAATTATTCCACATTTTCTGCATAAATGAAAATCTACTAATGACTGATGTTATATTTTTCATCATGCAAGATATTCGTGGAACATGAAACGAGACTCAACAACACTTGATGTATGCAAATATATTATATATTGATATTAGTGCGTTCTTACAATAATTATATGCAAATAATATGCAATAGTGGGTTCAATGATTTATATTATGAGATGAATTATTAAACAAAATGAAGAGTTACGTGTATATCCTATTAGGTGGACTTATTATCCAATAAGTCCTGTGATGATTAACAATATTTTTCATCAAACACTATTAAAAAACGTCACTAATTGTTAATTTTCAGTGTCAGGTTGCAAATTGTCACAAAAAAGTTCTTAATTGCAAGTTTTAGCAACAGTTTAAAAAAGTCAAACTATTAGGATTTAATAGGAATTAAGTCCAATTATTAGGATCAATTGGTAGTTTACCCAAAATAAAATTGTATAATTGTGTAATTACTTTCATATCTTCAATTGTATTATAGGTACGAATTATGAAAAGTTAAAGAAAAAAGTTGATAGAAAAAAATTTGTCTAACACTACATATTTAAATGACTTGTTTATTATTTATTATTTAAGATAATATTATGATATCAACAATCCAGTTATAAATTAATATTTATATTTATAAAATTTCTTATTCATCATTTATATTCTTCAACCGAGTATATATTCATTTTTTACTTAGTTATATTTTGGGTACAAATCAATTTACCCATACAAGTCTGTGAGACCATGAAATATCCTCTCACATGGATATTGTAGAGATCCAACGAAGGGATGAACTTTGTCCCTGTGTGTCTGCAAAGATGAGTATGATCAGCGCCACCCAACTGGGATTGCTGGCCGGAGACACTCCGATGCTAAAGTTAGTCCTTTGATTGAAAGAATAAAGCTATGGAAATCAAGAGTGTCAGTGTATAGTGTAGGGAGAAAGCACACATCATTTCTTTTGGGATGCCCCTCCTTTATATAGATGGGGGGTGTGATATTTGTTTGGGCTGGACCCATTATAGGTCTTGTTTGGGTTAACCCCAATAAGTGGATATCTATTTTTTTCTGGCTCCCACAATAGCCCCAAAACTTTCATTATCTGCGGTAGAAGGAATGAGAGTTTTTCTTGCCGAGTTACGTTGTTCAAATAGTTGTTAGATTTTTTGATAAAGAACACTTTGGATAAATGAATAAAATATATGAATGAATGACTGCATGTATGCTTGAATACACGTATAAATGTACGTATGTATAAATGTATATATGTCTATCACAAGATGAAATTATATCACATGAGTTCCAAACAAATCATAATGATGGGCCACGGTATTGTTACCCCCGGGCAAGGGTTGTAGGTCGCGGTATTATGACCCCAGAGCGAGGGTGCAGTATATTGTCAAGTGCAAAGAGCACTTCAAAATATGAACCTTCGTACGGAGCTAGTGGTATTTCTATGTACCAAGCACATAAATGATTGCCAGAACCAAATAATGTAGATAAGGTAGATATATCAGCCAAAAAAAGGACCACGGTATTATTACCCCCGGGCGAGGATGTAGACCTGCGGTATTCTAACCCCCGTCATGGGTATGGGCCTGTGGTATTCTAACCCCCGGGCATGGGTGTGGGCCTGTGGTATTCTAACCCCCGGGCATGGGTGTGGGCCTGCGGTATTCTAACCCCTGGGCATGGGTGTAGGCTTTTGCTGATGGCGCTCCATGCTGAGTGCGAAGATTACGTTGTACTCAGAGACTTATGCTAATTTTAAGTGGCGATCAAGTGTTAATATTGCAAGGATTTTGAATAATGCATCCTGTGTCAGTGATGGCTTATACCAAATGAGGTAGACGTGTTCATCACAAATAATATTGCTCCGCTTGTGAGGAATTTCCAAGTAGATATTGGACTAACTATTTAATTGTCGAGTAAGTTTTAGGAAAATTAGCATTGCTCAGTTTGCATTTAGTCCAATGTAGACCTGCCTCATTGCTTTCGAATGACGGGTGTTAGTCAGAAGGAATGCAGATTGTTTGTGCCCCATTGCCCTATGTTGCGAGGCAGATTTGACTTTGGGAAAATGGCGGCGCGCAAAAAATATACAAACTGTCGACTGCCAAATGCGTAATGTGTTGCCCCAAAACTGGCGCTTGCTTGGAGCGGCGTGAAAAGGAGTGAGAGTTTATAACTCCAGAAAATTTTGTAATGTTTATACCAAGTTGGTTGAGTATTGCAGAGGTGTCGAGATCTGGATCGGCTGAGATGCCCCAATGAGAAAGTGGAAAAGTGACTAAGATGTCTCAGTGGGCGAGAAAATGGCCAAGGTAACGAAACGGTGGATCGGGGAAGATAGAGGATTATTTCCTAGCCCCAAGATCTTGCTGCTAAAATTGCATGCCGATTGGATATGATTCGACCGTTGATTTTGCATTTAATGTTCCCAATTGACCGATGTATTGATCGCAATATGCAACTCAGAATTTGCAAAATTAGACCGCTCGAACGTGTTCAAAAGGCTCAAAATAGCTGGAAACAACTATTGGATCGTTGAAATCGGACTCCTAACGGCGTAGTTTTATCTAAAATGGATATGAGGGTTCAGATCAACAGGGTGTAAGGCAACTGTGAAGCACTGGATTATTTCTTCATTGCTTGCTGGGTCATCTTCTCCAGCGAAAGAATTCATTTTCTGGGCAAACTTTGATCGGCCTGTACGACTTCGTTTTAGCATCGATTTTGATGCGGTTTGTTGCGTTGGATTTGTCTCAATGAGTACTTTACATTGGGATGATCAAAATTTGATTTTGACAACTTTGAAAATTTTAGTTTTTCTAAAAATTTGGTCCGTTTCGTAACTACCGACGAATTGTGGTTAGTTCTTGGCTCCTCGGATTGGTGGGTTTGGACTCCTTGAGTTGACACGAATCTGCTAGTATTTTCAGATGTGGGTTTCGGTAAGCCGAGATGCTAGTGTTATGCTGAGATAGTAGTGCCGAGCAAGATTGTGTAGTTTGTAGCTGATATAATATACGTGTGCCAAATTGATAATATGCGGAATGAAAAGCTGAATTGCAGAGTTGAACAACGTTGCGATATAATGTGTTGCCGAATAAATTACCGAAGCCGAATAATGTTGATGAATTAATAATGGTGAACGCACTTGAGCTTTGTGCTTGGCAAAAATGTAGTCGGTGGAAGAATGTGTTGTATGGGGGAATGTATTCGGCAAAAGAGCTCGGTGCATGGGGTTATAGAGCTATGTATTTGGCAGCAAGAAATCGAAGCTGTTCTCGTGGCCAAAGAATAGAGCTCGAGGTTTTAGAGCTACCGGGTAGCTTTGTAGCTTTGCCGAGCAGTGTGCTATGAGTCACGGCAGTGCCGAAATGCAAATATATGGTCTCATTGTAACACTGCCATGCGGCCTCGTTGAATTGCTGAACAGCTTTATTGTTCATAAACTTATGATTGGCAAGTCCGTAATGGCATTTGTGCGAATTTAACATGTTGGTAACTATTCGGCATGACTGTGGCATTGTCGAATAACCAATGTGCTGCCGAGGGCGATGGATAAGCTTCAATGAACTGGCAAGCCGATGGGCCAATGGCGACGCCGACTATGTTGTTTTACAGAAATCATAAGGATTGGTACATTCAATTGATGATAGCTTGTTTTTTTTTAAAAAAAATAAAATAAAAAAATTCTTTTGCCTGTTTTTCATTTTCAAAATCTCAAGTTCTTCATTTTTAGGATGCTTAAGCATGTTTGTTCCATATAACTTGTGCCTGTTATTTGTAAAGCACAGAAGGTACCAATCTTGTCTCCAACAGTTTTATAAACGGCATGGAGTATGGAATACCTGTCTTGAACTGAATGACTTGCTGAGTTATTTTTCCTCTTATAAAATGAAGCTGTTAACCATGTAAACCCAACTATAACCCTAACTTTCACGATACCATACCTCGTCATGTTGTCTTTTCTCAACCTCTTATCTTATCAGTGGCTTGTTTGTTGACCTACAAAACTAGCTCAACATATGTCTATGTTGATTCTTGACTTTGAATTCATATTTAAAAAATAAAAGTTAAAATCGGAGATTATGTTTTATTATGAGGGATTTTCGCTAGCATGTCAATATAATCTCAATGCTGCTGGATCAATAGAAGGCAATTCCCAGTTTCACTACTGCTGTAAAGAACATTTATGGAGTTAAACTTGGCAATATAGGTTTAAGGGAGACTCTTGTTTTTGTAATTTTATTTGTATCGAGTTTTAGATGTGGAATATTGGATGTGTGGTATTGGTATCTTTGAAAGGACATAAAAATAGTAGTTGCATGTGTTTTTGGCTGGCCTTGCTGACGTATACTTTCTACTCTCTAATACATGGAGTGGCAGCTCACTATATATCTTCTAAATTCTAATGTTTTCCGAAGGTTAGAATACCGAGCCGATTCAATCTAGGGAATGGAGAAATTTGATGGTGAGAAATTTGATGCTTCCATGAATGGGTGTGCCGATCAATTTGGTGTCCTCACGGCTACTGTATTGTATTTTATTTATTTATTTTTTATGTTGATTTATATTCATTGTTTTTTTAATAAATGTAAATAACAATTTATATATGCACATATATCTATAAACTTGGTTAAGTCATTCAATACAGGTTGGACACCACCTGTGAGTCTAAACGTATATAAATAAATGAACTGAGTTTGGCCAAACAACCTTGTTGAATTGCCGAAAAGAGGCTCTCTTTAAGAAAAGTGAAACCCATTTGTAGAGACAGAAAATGGAAATGCAAAAGTAGACTATGAATTCTATGTTGTTTTAAAACTTTTTACTGAGATTCACAGTGAACAAAAAGCTCTATTTTGTAAGCACAAACATATGTACCTCCAATCCAAGAACCAATCTTAAACTAATTTGCAGAGAGCAAGATCAATTAGTGTTGTTAAATTTTTACTTACAAGAACATGTTTGCTCCTCTCTTCGTTGAACTCTTGCAGACGTTTCCGACAGACGGCGCCAATTGTGAGACCATGAAATATCCTCTCACATGGATGTTGTAGAGATCCAACGAAGGAATGAACTTTGTCCCTGTGTGTTTGCAAAGATGAGCATGCTCGTTGCCACCCAACCGGGGTTGCCGGCCAGAGACACTCCGATGCTAAAGTTAGTCCTTTGATTGAAAGAATAAAGCTATGGAAATCAAGAGTGTTGGTGTATAGTGTAGGGAGAGAGCACATACCATTTCTTTTGGGATGCCCCCCTTTATATAGATGGGGAATGTGATATTTGTTTGGGCTAGACCCATTGTAGGCCTTGTTAGGTTAACCCCAATAAGCGGATATCTATTTTTTTCTAGCTCCCACAAAGTCTCTATACTTTCTTTATATATATATATATATCGCATATCAATTTAAGAGATATGTATAATTACAGTATTCATAATTAACAAAAAATTATTAACTATTAAACTGGGCATTCATCACAACAGGAAAGAAAGCTGCCTTGAAGAGCTTGATACCCAGGACTTTGAAGTGGGGCACAGGGGAAGGGACCTTAACGACAACAAAAGAAGTGTGTGCATTTCTCGATCAAAGAAGCCCTTGAACTCACCTTTATTTAACTTCACATATGAACTCTGCTCAGGATATGTTATTTCTTATTCTCAGTCCTTAGTCTTCTGGCTTCAGTACTGTTCTAGTGGTAAACGAAACCTTCTTTCTCTTGCTTTCGGGCCTACGTCTCTCTTTCAAGTGTTCCACTTTCTTTGGTAGCTTTGGGCAAGGCAGTATTGGTACTCAGTCGATCTTGCTCTAGCCGCTTTTGGCTTCAGGGAAGGTTGACTTTTCCTTTCCGCGAGGTTTTTGTTCTAGGCCTCATTCTTAGTCAATGGACTGATAGTTGAAGGGATGGGATCATGACTTTGACTTCTAGGTAAACCTGTAAGTGAAGGAAGGAACAACTGTAAGTTAAGATTTCAGTAAAGTTGAACCTGCACCCGAACCAGAGAAAGAACCGAAGTAGTTCAGTTTCGGTACTCAATTTCCAGCGCTCTATGAAAGAGGTAGGTTCGTCAGTTTAGCCCCGTTTTTTAAGGCTTACGGAGGGCAGCTTTGCTTATAGGTTTTGCTTAGAGAAGAAATCCCCTCCGTTTTCAGAAAAGACAGATGTCGGCTTCTTGGGAAGTCGTAGAACAGTTCTAGGGCAATTGGCTTAGACAAAATTTCCTTTCTTGCTTGGGTGCTTCAGCTCTTGGGAAATTCGGAAAAAAAGAAAGATACTCGTCAAGCTCTTTCAAGCTTTAGAGTCTAATACTCCCGTTGTAGGCACTCGGCAGTAAAGTCAGTTCCTTTTGTATTAGCGGTACAAGAGAGCGATAGTCGCATATTTAGTCCGAAGGACCCTTCAAACAAAGAGGGGCTCGTTCTTTCATCAATTTAGTCCAGAGTTAGAGTTTGCAGGGGAAAAAAAAACCTTCGGACCTAGTCAAGTTGTAGTTAAATCAATCTTGCTTTCCGGAGAGCGTAGTACTTGAGGACTTTAAGTAGGTGACGACAAGTCTTTCACTATCTTTAACTTGTTTATCAAAAGCATGCCCCTCTTTAGAGAAAGCAAGGAAACCCCCCTATCACAAAAAGGCATATAGCGGAAAGGTGGGGTAAATATCTTATTCGATAATTGTCGGTTATCCTTCTATTCAACCCTCCCATTCCAATGAGAGGTAGGGTAAATATCTTGGTTGTAGGTTGGGAATATTTGAAAGGTAGGTAAAGCGGAAAAGAATGATATTCGAATGGAAGGGACTATTCTTAAAGGCGGTGAGTTTAGATTGTTGGTTTAGGAGTGGTAAAATGGATTAAAAGTAAAGGCCTATCCCCCCATGAGCTCAACCTCCACCTCTACTCCCTATCAATATAAAGAGGGTTCTCCATCTCGAGCACCATAAAGACTCATATGCTGTGATGTATTACGAAAAAGAATCGATATTTTGAAACACACGAGTGAACTTGCTAAATCACTACGCCCAAACATGTATGTTTGTAACGATCCAGTAAGCACAAAGATAGTGTATGGGGAAAAAAGTTTGTGGAAATCAGAATGAGTGTGAAAAGTGTTAGAGAGCAGGCGAGAGAAGTTGAGATATTCGATCGGTCGGAACAAAGGAATGCTACTCCGCTCTATCTTCCGGAAGCAGTTCTTATCCGTTCCTTGCCCCCCCTTTTTTAAGTCGTATGGGTCAGTATTAATTTCACTAGAAAATGAATCAATATGGTCTGAATTCTCACTAAAGGCTCGTGCACTAGGCTCCCACCTCTCTAACTTTTAGTTATTTTAGTATCCGAAGTGACTTGCTAAAGCAAACCCCGTAGCTATTTGCACTAAAAACAAGGGCTTTGTAGCTTAATATGGGTTGCTTTGCATTCCTTCCATGTCAACATGTTGGTTGCACTTACCATCCAGAATATCACCCACTTCTATATTAACTCTGCGTTCAATCGGAGAAAGACCACATGAAGGTGCTTCCAATCCAACATCCTTGTTTCCATCAACAATTGTAGCTGCAATTCCCGTGTGCCTGCTGACATCAAACTCATCTAACACCTTATTTACGGCAGTCTTATCTTCGGTTATTTTTTTAGCATTCAAAACGTAGCACTTAGATGTTTTTCTGCTATAACAACAACTTCATCTACATTTATTCCAACTACGGCATGATTATCCTTTGGATTAATACCACCTTGTATAGGATTGGCATGATTCTTGTAATTGTTAAAATTGACTTTTTAGGGAGGTATTTTAACCTATTGCTTTTGAGGAAGGTGTCTCAGGAGCTTTCTCTTCCCTCGCCCTTTATTTAAAGCATTCTCATTTCTCATCTTTTATTGGAAAATGTGTAGTAATAACAAAAAAAGGCCTCTCTTATTGGCGTATAAATGGAAATGGAAATCAATCAAATTAGAATAGGAAGAATAGGCACATGCGGTTCACACAATAATTGTAACATTGTCTCACTCGTTCTCTTTTATTTGAGTTTGATGATGTCAGTTGTAGTTAGCAGACTCACTCTAGGCAACGAGAAGAAGATAAGAACTCAGGAGGGAATTGGGTCAGATGAGTGCATGGTTTTTATTCCTTCCCCTCGAAGATAAAAAAGAATTTGCTATTGAGAAGAAAGAAGAGACAGAGTGGGAAGTGGTAACTGTTCAGGTGGAATCTTTCCTGAATTATGATGAGAAAGTAAAAGGAAAGAAGGTTGGAGTTCTGAATAGTAGAAATGACTTTGACTTTGATGGTCTTCCCGATCATAAAGTCAGAATTCTTGATCTCGTGACTCAGCCTTATGTTGATGATTGCCAAGCTGTCATAGAGCAACAAGGAAATAGTCTGGACCTTACCTTATTACAGAAAGGGGGATGGGCCTATGATAAAAAAGGTGTATAATGAAACTCTCCTAACTTATTAACCATCCAGTTTTTACATTATCATACGCGCATCATAGTGTTCACATAGAGGAGCACCACAATAGTGAAACTAATCACTGCTCTCCATTTCTTCGGACTAGTCCAAATATTAATCACATTGTTTTTATGATTTGATCTGACGGTCAGGATCATTTACGGCAGAGGTCCCACTATCTGAATTGAAGAGTGCTATTTGAATTAAACATTCTCGTTTTTATGATACAAATTATTTATTTTGTAAAAAAAAATTTATGTATATTATTTACAAACAAAAATATCGATTCAAAAATTGTAATCGGTTCAATTTTTCACATTTGTCAAAAAAAAAAAAAAGAATATATTTTTAAAAATATACTTGTGGCCTATTTTTTTAAAGATAAATGTAATAAATTGAATAAATTATAATTATTAGATCGGTTTCATTTTTTTTTTTTTTTTAATGAATGGTACACGTAAACAGTTTTATAAAATAAAAAATTTAAATTATTGAAGCATAACTAAGGATGAGCCCTATTAATCCAAATGAAACCATTCCATCCAAATATCGTAGACTGAGGGAAGCCAAAGCTTTCAATAAAAAAATGTCACAAATCTATTTGAGGCCGAGGTGAACATTTTAATTGACTTTTATAATTATTTTAAAAATCAAAATCATAACTACATCCCTCAACCTTCATAATCAAAATAATTTTGATAAAAAATATTTAATATTTAATTTTATTATTATTCTTTTTCGTCTTGATTGAGATAAGAAAAAATTTGTAAATGTGATAATAGGATTGTTTTTGTGTTAAACAAGAAATGTCATTTCTCTCTAATTTTTTACTATTTGACTTAGAAATCAAGATAATTGATTGTATTCTTTATAAATAATTTAAGATAGGTAAATTACATTGAACTCTCTTCAAGTTTGAAAAAAGCAAAATAAATTTCATAATTTTAACATAATTATATCGAATTTCCTTTTAGTAAGATTAAAGAAACCTAAACTAATACCAACAGTATAAAAACACAATTATAAAATAAAGTAAAATATACATTTCAGTATAAAAATGTTGACTATATAATTTTTTCATCGATATGACTAATGAATAACTGATGAAACGATGACTAAGTGTTATGCGAATTAAAATAAAAAATGAGTCCCATGTAATTATGTTAAACATGTGAGCCTTATTATATTTTCTTCCTATCTCATGAAAGATATTTGTTATTTTTTATTTATATTTACAAATAATTTTTTACTATTATTTTATTTCAAAAAATCATTTTGACTAATAATTATTTTTATATGTATACACATTATGGTGGAGGTACAACAATGGAGACCCCTTTTCTGCTTGGGGCTTAGGCATAGTCCCAGGTCATCAAGTGGCCTATAGGGCGAAATACTTGAGTTTGGATCTTTTGTATTATGTTCCTGTAATATTTTAAAACGATGTTATTTTGAAAAAAAAAAATTAAAAAAAAAAAATAAAAAAAAGAGAAAAAGAAACTATTAGAGAAAGAACAAAGAAGGCATCAATGGCGCCAGTCTCTAGTGACCTCACCAATGCAACCACCCACCACTGCCATCTTCACCCACTGATGCCACACCTCCCCACTATCACTACTGTAACTCACCTTTCTCTCATCCCACCTCCTTCCTCTTTCTTAGGCCATCTTCACCCACTGATGCCACACCTCCCCACTATCACTACTGTAACTCACCTTTCTCTCATCCCACCTCCTTCCTCTTTCTTAGGCCTAGTTTGGAAAAAATTAAAAAAAAAAAGTTAAAAAGTCATTAAAAAATTAAAAAATTAAATAATTATATAAAAAAATCGAAAATTTTATTTATTTATTACATATTTTCTCGTGAAAAAAAAAAAAAGAAGAAAGAGGGTAAGTCAAAAAGTTACTAATGAAATAGTTTATTCCAAAACTAAGAGCATCTCCAATGTACTAGGCATATAATACTTGTTAGTTAAAATGCCTAGTGTGATTCACTTTTTTCAATTCCAATGCACTAGGCATATGATTAGGCATTTTGGCTCAACTCATATTCACTAGCCACATGTAGCTAGCCTTCAACGCTAGGCAAAATGTATTCAATCATTAGGATCATTTCCCTCCATCTTTGTTGTTGACGTGGCATTCTATAAAATTAATAGTATTTGGATAAATAGGTAAAATAAAGAGCATGGTTGGAGTAAAAACATAAAACAGTTGATAGGCAAAATAAAATATATACTTTATAGTAATATTTAGATAGGTAAAATGCCTACTACCGTTGGAGATGCTCTAACCCTTATTCTTATTTTTTTTTTCTTCCTCCTCATTTCTCTCTCTAAAAACAAAACTCACCAACGCGAGCCTTTCTGGCAACCTCATCAACGCGACCACCCACTATTGCCGCCACTCACCAACGCTACCACCTCCCTGCCATTGCCATCGAAACCACCTGTCTTTCATCCAACATCCTCCATATTCTCATTCTTCTTCATATTCCCCATCATTCTCTCTCTCTAAAAATTACCAAACCCACTAGTGTAAGCCTCTCCAACGACCTCACCAACGCGACCCCCTACCACTGCCACCCCCACAGTCAGTGCCCTCTGACCTCCTCTCCCCCACCCCCACCTCCATAAGCTCCAATCAATCTCATTCTAATGCAACTGCCATGAGGCAGCTTCTCTCTCTCTCTGTCTCTCTCTCTCTCACAAAATGCCCATTCACCATCTTAATCTAGATCCGCTTCTACTCCATAGTCGCCACCGCCGCCGCACGAAACCCTAACCTCCTCAATCAAGAGAAGAAGAAGAAAACGAATATGAAGGAATTTGTGGATTTACAACAAGGGTGTTGTGGGGGTCAAAAGCTAAGAGTTATAGTGGAGGGGCTGTGGAGGTCGTAATGGTGTAAGCAGGGGCAAGGCTATGTATAGTTTAGTGGTGTCAATTGACACTACTGAACTTTCAAATTTTGTTCAAATATATATGAAAATTTGTCTAATAGTTTGGGATTTTAATAAAATGATCTCAGTGTTTAGAATTATTCATTATTTAGTGATGTCAATTTTAATAAAATGATCCCAATAAATCTAGATAAATATCACATATATTTGGAGCTATTTATTGTTTAGTGGTGTCAATTTTAGTTCAGTATTCGTTTGTTCATTCGCTCCATCAACACTTCATTCTCTAACAACCATTGTTGTATTGGCATTGATACATTCCTTCATTTGTTCTCTCTCCCTCTGAGTGACCTCACTCAATGGAATTTCTGGCTACGCCACTGGTTGTAAGTTGCTGGAGATGGGTTTACAGCAATAGTGTCTTCTTTCTTCTTATTCTTCTCTCGAAATTTTTTTTTTTTTTGGTCCCAAAATGATATCATTTTTGGGCACTAAAAGAATGCATTACAGGGAGACGTTACAGAGGATCTGGACTCAAAATACCTAGCATTGCCTAGTCCGACCCATCCAACTTGACTTGGCCCCCTTCCTTGCCCAAGCCATAAATAGTGGTTTAAGGCTTTCGTCAATGGGTTGTAACTCGAGCATACCTCTAACCCTAACGGACAAGGGCCTGTATGGGCAAGTCCAACCCGACCATCCTACTACTATTGTCGAACTAATTAACACAATAAAATAATAATAATAAAAAGTGCTACAATGATCATATTTATATATTATATTAGGTCTATTATATGATGTGTTCATAAATATGACTATTGTAGTATTACTTATTTTAAAAAGAAGAAAACAAAATTATACTTCAACATATTTTTAAAAAAGTAATTACAAATACATTGAAAAACTCATGTGTTTAATTATATAAAATTGATCAAATTTATTACTAATTTGTAATTATTTTTTCAATATTGCATTAATCTACAATTTCTCCCAAAAAACAAAAAAGGCAACTACGGAAACATATTATGAAAAAATTGTATTGAATCTAGTGCAAAAAAATGGTATCCATGGAAAAGTTCATCCTACGCCAGTAACCAATCCAACCTACAGCAATTCTAAGTTCAACTTCTACAATGCCTTCACAAGAGGAGGATAAATAAACAAGCTCCAAATCGCATGATATCCCAAACCACCCAGCGCAAGTTTGCATTAGTCCTCAACCCACCACCACTACTCGGAACATCCGACGCCGTCGGAGGGTCCACGTAGGGCGCAAGAGCAGGCAAGACGAGGCTCGGGGGGAGGCCGAGGCCGTAATTCACGACGATCTGGAAGGCCATCCCATGCTGGCACTGAACGGCATTGTCGGCGTCGGAGTAGTAGTAGTTCGTCCCGTTTTCGGTCAACGGCACCGGAATCATCACCGGCACTCCGGACTGGTTGTTGCCTCCGCCGTACTCGAACGTGTCGTCCGATGCATCGTCCATGACGCAGCTACGGTAAATCGTCTCGTTGTAGGTTTGGATCACTGTCTGATTCGTATTTGTGTTGAATACTACACACATCACAATGGAGAAAATTTTGATATGAAAATGTAAACGAATCAAATCAAACTAAGAAAATGGAAGTATGTTCTGTTGTTTGTTTGACGAGAAACTGGCGGAAGGGGAAAGAAATAAACGATTGATATTCATTTCGTTAAAATGCTGCGTGTTTTTTTTTTTTTTTTTTTATCAACAACAAAAAAATGCTGTGTGTTTGGATTGTAAGAAAATGAGGTAAAGCAAGAGCTCTGTTTTTTTTAGATAGAACAAGAGACTATTGGGAAGTAGTTATTTTAGTTATTTTTAATTTTTTAGGTGAAGATGAATAAAAAAATAAAAAAATTAATATGATAATTTATATTAATTTTTAACTTTTTAACCACGTTACCTCATTGCCAAACAAGGCCGGAGATATGATGCAGAACTAAGAAAATTCGTTTGGAAAATGGATTGGCTTTTTGATTTTTTAGTTTTTTTTGATTATTTTAGCCTAAGGTTAAAACATTTGATTTGAAAAGGACTTTTGAGGCTTTTTGACTTTTTAGTTTTTTTTTGTTATTTTAGCCTAAGGCTAAAACGCTTGATTTGGAAAGGACTTTTGACTTTTTTGTGAGAAAAAAAATATAATGATTATAGCTTCGTTTGAGAAGAACCATAGAGGAGTTGGGATCAATAGATTTTATTTATGGGAATGACTTCTGTCCGGATTGGACCGTGCTGTTGGGCCCGTGGAGGCCCACCACGGGTCCCGTTTTGATAATCTGAACCGTTCAATGTGTAGAATTCGTCGAGTACTATATGCTTATAAAAAATCATGTTGATTGGATATCGATAGCTATGTGATCAAAACAGATTTTTTGTCAACCGTTAATATATTCACCGTCCATTTTTTTTTATACAAAACTGATTTGATCACATAGCTATCGATATCCGATTAACGTGATTTTTTTACAGACATATAGTACTTGACGAGTTCTACACATTGAATGGTTCAGATTATCAAAACAGGATCCGTAATGACCCACACTGACCCAACAATACGGTCCAGTACGAAGGACCGGACAGAAGCCATGCCCTTTATTTATTTTTATTGATTCTAACTTCAATCAAACTAGAATAATGTTACCCATCATATAATAAATATTATAAAAAAATTTATAAAATTAATTTAAAGGTAATAGTATAACATATAATAAAATACTATAAACTAATTCAAAATGAAAAATCCTCACGAAAACGTCTCATGATATATATTTCTTTCGTATACTTAATCAAACAAATGGAAGATAGTATTGACCTTGAATTGAGTAGATCATGAGCAGGATGAGGTCTGAAATTTTGATTAGGTAACTAAAAACTAGTTTATTTTGCTTCCTATACCCGCATTTTCATGGGAATCAAACAGAGACACCAGAACTGATCATCAAATAGATCAGTAAACTTTCTCTCACCTTACTATTTCCCCCATTTTCCCGCTAAACAAACAGCAGATCAGGCAAATAAACAAAAATAAAATAGAAAAAGCATGGGAACTTACTTAGATAGTCTCCGAGATTGAAGGTTTGGGAGGCGGCCCAGGAAGTGTAATTAGCGGAGGAGGTGTTGGTGGTGGTGTTGAAGAACCATCCGGATGCGCCGCCGACGGTGTGGTTGGTGTATTGAGTGGCGGCGGGGGTGTCGGATGCTACGGCGGTGATGGAAAGAGCTAAAACAGTTAGATATAGCATGGTCGCCATTGGCATGGCTTATTAGGCGACCTTTGAATTTTGAATCTATGATCTGTAAATTGAGAGATGGGATAAGTGTAGAGAGAGATTCTTATTAGACTTTTGTAAAAGATGGAATCGTGGAAGTCATTTGCCAGCCAGAGCGCCGCTCTTTCCGTTGCGAAACACGTGAGTCTCGATTTTCCCATGTTCCGGAATTTAAGGAGGGTGAGAGAAAACAAATATTAAATAAAAGAAAATTATAAATAGATTTATTTAAAATATATATCAATGGTTTTTATAATTTGAAAAATTATAAATATTATTTTATCAAAATTTTTTATTTATTAAAATTAATTGAAAAAATAAAATTTCTAACTACTCTCGTATACAATAATAAAATATCATGAATTATTAACGGAAATAAATTTTTGATATCATTAAAAATTATTAATTGATTTGATGATTTATTAATAAAATGACAATTTGTTATGAAATTAAAAAATTTAAGGGACATAATGTAATTTTCAAAACCATAAAGAACAAATCGTATTTTAAACAAATCTCAAGAAGTGCATTTTGTAATTTATCCAAAAAATAATTACATAAGTTATGAACAAAAAAATTGTGATTTTTGTTCGGTTCGGAATCAAACTGGAGTGTGTTGTTAAGCTTCCGTGGGCTCACCACGGAGCTCATATCGATAATCCGAACCGTTCAATGTGTAGAATTCGTCGAGTACTTCATCTCTGCAAAAAAAGTCACATTGATCAAATATCGATAGACACATTGATCAAATCAAATTTGTGTCAACCGATAATTATGATTTTAAAAATAAATTATTCACACAAATGTGATATGATCAATGCAATTTTTCACATGGATAAAACATTCAACGGGCCTTATATATTGAACGATTTGAATCATTAAAACGAACCCAAAGTAAGCCAGACTAGATCGTCCAGTTGGGTAATCCAACTAGAGACCGTCCAAATCCAATGAAAAATAATAAAATATAATTTCTTTTCTATCTTCTTCAGTTAAACTACATAAAAGGAAAAAAAAAATTGTTTCATGATATATTATTAAGCCTTCGTTTGGGAAGTGGGTTGACTTTTTGACTATTTTAGCCTGGGCTAAAAAGTTTGGTTTATGAAGGGTTTTTCGACTTTTTTGACTTTTTTTGTGAGAGAAGAGTGTAATGATTATGGGTTAGATGTGATGTTTTATTTTTTGTGCCTTAAATAGCCTATTTTGTCTTTTGTGATTAAAATAGCCAAAAAAAACCCAGAAAAGCTCTTCCCAAACGGACCCTAAATTAATGTTTAGTAGGCGTGCCTTATTTTTTCTCTATTTAAAGAGGTAATTTTGGTATTATAAGAAAATAGTAAGTAGTTGATTTCTTTTATAGGTAACTCCACTTACACATAGGAATGGCAACGGGGCGGGGCGGGGCGGGACTAGGGATCGCACTCCCCCGTCCCCGATCCCCGAAGCTACAAAACTCCCCGTCCCCGTCCCCGATCCCCGACGAGAAACCCATCAACCGCCTCACCCCCGCCCCCAACGGGGATCGGGTTTCCCCGACTTCGGAAAATCCCCGCAGCTCCCTTCTCTCTCTGTTTAGCCAATTACCAGCAGACTCTGTCTCCACTTTCCAACATCTCAGTGACTCCTTCCTCAGCCATTTTATTGGAGCCCTGCGCCAGCGACGCCCAGCAACCCAACTCCTCAACATTCGACAAACCGAGGGGGAGTCGCTACGCAGTTTCGTTACCCGCTTCAACCACGAGGCCTTGCAAGTAGCGAAAAATGATGACAAGGTCATCCTCACTGCTTTCATGGCCAGTCTGCGGTCATCCGACTTCCTGTTCTCCCTCTCTAAAAACCCCCCGACCTCCATGGCAGCCCTACTCTCCAAAGTCCAAAAATACATGAACGCTGAGGATTCCCTAGCCACCCGGCAAGATCCAATAACCAAAAGCCCGACCCCTAGAGAAAAGAGAAAAGACTCAGAACCCAGGAACACCCAGTATAATAGCCAAACACCACACTATACCGACCGACTCCCCTGAGCTGACCGGTCGGCACCAGCCCGACCGCCTGGTCGGTTCGAGCGGTACACACCCCTTAATTCCCCCATGGAACAAGTTCTCAATCAGATCCAGCGGGACTACCCCCTCAAATGGCCCCAACCTTCGCGAACCCCTTCCAATTAGAAAGACCAGTCCAAATATTGCCGCTTTCACCAGGACCATGGCCATAACACTGATGAATGTGTTAACCTCAAAGACCAGGTTGAGACCTTAATACGTTAGGGGTGCCTAAGCCGATTCACGGACACCTGCCCTCAGCAGAGGCAAAGAACTGAGCTCCTCAGAAACAACCGCCGGTGCACCCCTCCCCGGCAGCCAGCCCAACCTAACCAAGGCCATGATCGCCCTCCACAACAGCCTCAGCCACCAGGTAATTGTCCCCCACCTGTTGGTGAAATCAGAGTTATTTCAGGTGGCCTTGCTTGTGGGGGACCATCCTGCTCGGCTCAGAGGGCAGAACTCAGAAAGATAAGGCAGGGCTCAGACAAAGCAGTTGCCACGGTAGACCGACCCCCCAAACAGCCCAAGCAGTGGACCGAGCCCATCACCTTCACGGACGCCGACTGTGCAGGCATCCGTTACCCTCATGATGACCCTCTCATCATTTCTGCCCTCCTCTCTAACTACAAGGTCAGGCGAGTTCTCATTGACAACGGCAGTTCTTCAAACATCATCTTCCTCAATTGCTTTCACCAGCTCAAAATCGGGGAGGAAAGTCTGTCTTCTCTCCAAACCCCTTTGGTCGGTTTCACTGGCGATCGGGTGACCTCAATCGGCTCCATTGATCTTCCCATCACAATCGGTGAGTACCCACGGCAGACTACAAACTTGCTCACTTTCCTTGTTGTCGATTGCCCATCCGCTTACAACATCATCCTTGGCCGCACCGCCCTAAGTGCTTTTCAAGCTATCACGTCAACTTACCACCTCGCCATTAAGTTCCCCACCGATCTGGGGGTCGGGATAGTGAGAGGAGAGTAGACCGTGGCCAGGGAATGTTATGTCGCCTCATTCAAAGAAGTCAAGCTGAAGGAAGCTATGATCATTGAAGGACTTGACGTTCGAGATGAGGACGGGCTAGTCAAAGGAGAACTTGTGAAGGAGCTCGTGGAGGTTCCCATTGACCCTACCAACCCAACGAAAACTGCCAAAATTGGCAGCCAACTATCCCCCAAGCAAAGGCCGACCTTACTGCCCTCCTAACCGAGCACAATGATGTCTTTGCCTGGACCCATTCAGACATGCCGGGTATTGACCCCTCCTTCATAACCCATCGCCTCAGCATTGAACCCCATTTCCGACCTTACCGCCAGAAGCAGCGCATCTTTCATCCTGAGCGTAATAGTCTTATTGCCGCAGAGGTTGACAAGCTCCTTGAGGCCCAATTCATCAAGAATATGGACTACCCCAGATGGTTGTCCAATGTGGTCCTAGTCTGCAAGAACAATGGCAAATGGCGACTCTGTGTCGACTACTCCGACCTCAACCGAGCTTGCCCTAAAGACAGTTATCCTCTTCTCCGCATAGATCTACTGGTCAACGCCACGGCCGGTCACCAAATGCTTAACTTCATGGATGCCTTCTCTGGGTAAAACCAAATTCTAATGCACCTATCTGATCGGGAATACACCTCCTTCATTACCGACCAAGGCACTTACCATTACCGTGTGATGCCATTTGGACTGAAAAATGCTGGGGCCACTTACCAACGGTTGGTCAACACCGTTTTCCATCATCAGATCGGTCGAAATATGGAAGTATATGTCGACGACATGCTAGTCAAGAGCAAACTCTCTGCTGATCATCTGGCCGACCTGCGAGAGACCTTCGCCACCCTACGAAAGGACCAAATGAAGCTCAACCCAGAGAAGTGCGCCTTCGATGTAGGATCTGGGAAGTTCTTAGGTTTCATGGTTAGTCAGCGGGGCATTGAAGCTAACCCTGAAAAGATCAAGGCCTTGATTGAAATGCAGTCACCCAGAACGGTTAAGGAAGTTCAGAGACTCACTAGCCGAGTTGTCGCTTTCAACCGCTTCATTTCCCGTGCAACGGATAAGTGCCTCCCCTTCTTCAAAACTCTTCGGCAAACTTTTGAATGGACGACCTAGTTCGAAGAGGCTTTTCAGTAGTTGAAGCAGTGCATGGCCAACCCCCCCTCCTTTCTCAAGCAATCACTGGCAAACCCCTCTTCCTTTACTTAGCCGTTTCAAGCACCGCAGTCAGTGCAACTCTTATCAGAGAAGACGACTCTGTTCAACGGCCGGTCTACTACATCAGTCGGGCCCTCAGGGGCGCTGAGCAGAATTACGCACTATTAGAAAAATTGTCCCTGGCCTTGGTCACTACTTCCAGATGACTCCGTCCTTATTTCCAAGCCCATTCCATAGTGGTCCTCACCGACCAACCTTTGAAGAAGGTAATGCAGCAACCAGAGCTCTCTGGCAGACTCATGCAATGGTCAGTGGAACTCAGCTAGTTTGACATCTCCTACCGATCTCGAACAGCAATTAAGGGGCAGGTTGTCGCCGATTTCATCATGGAGTTCACTAATCCTACCCCAACCACGGCCACTTCACCCTTACCAACCCCGTCCGAACCAGAGGACCCTCATTCTTGGACTCTCAATGTCGACGGATCATCCCGCAAAGAAGGCAGCGGGGCTGGCCTCATCCTCACCGGTCCTGAGGGTGGTTATTTCAAATGTGCTCTCCATTTCCTGTTCGATGCCTGTAATAATGAGGCCGAATATGAGGCATTGATAGCAGGGCTCCGCCTAGCCAGGGACATTGGTGTTAGCCACATCCGGGTGTTCAACGACTCCCAACTCATTGTCGGACAAATTATGGGGGAATTCGATGTAAAGGAGGACACAATGCGGGCTTACAGGGATATTGCCCTTCCCCTTGTTCACCTTTTCAATACTTTCCACATCCAGCACATTCCTCGGGCGAAAAACTCAAAGGCAGACAAAATGGCTCAGTTGACTTTTGCAGACTAGTCCGACCTCAGTCATGGTGTCCGTCTCGAGTACCTAGCCCACCCCTGCCACTTCTCCTGATCAGCAATAAGTACAGTTCCTCCAGAATGAGCCCATCCCTTAGGCGTCGGACATCTTTCTATTTTTGACAACGGGGGAACTTCCAGATGACCAACAGCAAGCCGCCAAAGTTAAGGCCCGGACGTCCAATTACATCCTCGTCAGTGGTGCCTTGTACAAACATGGCTTTTCACGCCCGTATCTGCGATGCCTCAGTCCAGTTCAAGCAACCTATGTGATACGAGAAATCTATGAGGGTATCTGCGGTAATCATTCAGGCGACCGGTCCCTAGCCCACAAAATACTTTGCACTGGTTATTTCTGGCTTACCCTCAACCAAGATGCGACCGACTTCGTACTCAAATGTGATAAATGTCAACGCTTCGCCAATATCTCCCATGCTCCTCCCACAAAATTGATCACACTTTGCAGTCCTTATCCATTCGCCAAATGGAGGATCGACTTAGTTAGTCCACTTCCCACCGGCTGTGGCCAGACCAAGTTCACGATTGTCGCCATTGATTACTTCACCAAGTGGGTAGAGGCAGAACCCCTTACCACCATTACCGAACGGAACACAACCAAATTCATCTGGTAGTTGATCGTATACAGGTTTGGCATCCCTCAAGCCATCGTCTCCGACAACGGCAAACAATTCGACAACACCAAGTACAAGAAGTTCTGTGCAGACCTCCAGATCCAACCCTATTTCTCCTCCCCAGGTTATCCCTAAGCCAATGGCCAAGTCGAGGTCACCAACCGTTCTCTTCTGAAGATCATCAAAACTAAGCTATAAGCTGCTAAAGGACTTTGGGTTGAGGAATTACCGAATGTACTCTGGGCTTACCGTACTACCGCTCGGACTCCTACTGGGGAGACTCCCTTTCGCTTAACATACGGCGCTAAGGCGGTCATCCCGGTGGAAGTCGGTCTGCCTACCCTAAGGGTTTTACACCCGAACCCAGAACTGGCCGAAGAGCTCCGTCGGGTTGACCTTGACCTAATTAAAGAGCTCAGAGAAACCACTGCTGTCAGACTGGCCTCCTACCAACAGAAAATGAGAACACACTACAACCGCAGAGTCCGACCAAGGGAGTTCGCCGTAGAGGACCTTGTCTTACGCGAAGCAACCCTCGCCACCAAGAATCCGGCTGAGGGCAAGCAAGTAGCCAAATGGGAAGGACCTTACGTTGTGAAAGCCAGACCTCGCCCAGGCACTTACCGACTTCTGGACATGGAAGGTCGAGACCTCCCCCATCGTTGAAATGCTGAGCATTTGAAGCGCTATTTTCAATAAAACTTGTATTTTTGTATTGTCCAATTGATGTATGTTCTTTCTGACAATCTGCACGCCTAAATGTTCTCATTTTCTCCACATATGGTGTAAATTTATGATCCAATGGGCTACACTTTACTGACAACAAGCTTATATCTCAAATATCTGCATGATCTTTCAAATAACACTTTGATTGCAGGCTTAGCCAGACTAAGCATCAAAGCCTCGGCCAGACCGAGCGTGCAAAGCCCCAACCAGACTGAGCATCAAAGCCTCGGCCAGACCGAGCATGCAATGCCTCAGCCAGACTGAGCATGACGAGCCTCGACCAGACTGAGCATAAAAGCCTCGGCCAGACCGAGCATGCAAAGCCTCAACCAGACTGAGCATGACGAGCCTCGGCCAGACCGAACGTGCAAAGCCTCAGCAAGATTGAGCATAAAAGCCTCGGCCAGACCGAGTATGCAAAGCCTCAGCTAGGCTGAGCACCAAACGCTTCCTCCAGACCGAGCGACAAAAGCCTCAGCCAGACTGAGCACCAAAAGCCTCGGCCAGACCGAGTCGTTAAAAGCCTCAGCCAGACTGAGCACAAAAAGCCTCAGCCAGACTGAGCACCAAGTCCCTCAGCCAAACTGAGAACTAAAAGCCTCGGCCAGCCTGAGCATAAACTCCTCGGTCAGCGCAAAACTGAGTTACTTCAAGCCACTGAATTATTTTCAGAGTTAGTGAATCATAGTTTAATCCTAACTAGGCACGCATACAAAGCTCGGTCAAGGCCATTCAAGCAAACCTCATGCTTGTGGCATTCATAGACACACGTAGTCAAAATTCCAGGTCTATGTTTTTACACCTTACTTGGTCAAATTCCAAACTAATCTTTTATTTACCAACACTCTTGCAACTTGATCTACAACTCCATTTTTGGGCATAATTTGACACTTCACATCTTTGACATTCTTACCAACACTCTTTTATTTTCTTATTTATCAATATTTGTAAGTCAGCCTCTTTCTTTACAAGTCAAGCCTAACTTTAATAAACCACTCTCATTCACTTCAGCAGTGTGGCAAACACACACTTGGAATTTTATTCCATTTTAAACTTCACTCTGCGCTGAGTTTTTAATACAAGTTCAACTTCAATTTACATTGAGATTCTCACAACGATTTATGCACAAGCTTTACACACAAACCACCATTCTCATTCATTTCAGATGCGCAAGCAACAACAATCGAATGAAAACACAATTGAAATTTTATTTATTCACAAACTTGTACATAAGTTCACTACAGCATTCCAAAAACAATAATAATAATAATAATAAAAATAATAATAATAATAATAATAATAATAATAATAATAATAATAACAAAAATTATTCCTCCTCACTGGAAACGAGGTCTTCTTCTTCAATCCCCTCGTCTAGGGAGGTCTGGGCCACATCGTCTTCGTCAATTTTTACACTACTGAGGTCTAAGCCTGGTGTCACGACCCGAACCCGCCCCCGTGGGTTAAGGACGTAACCGGCCAGTAATCCTAAGATTACCTACGGCCTCAAACCAAAACAGACTTAACACATCAGAGTAAAGGGGCCAAAAAGGGAAGCAAAATTTAAAAATTTGTCCGTAGAGCTGTGCTTACATGGCACATCAAAACAAACCATACATATGTACGTTAATAACTCACAACAGAAACGTAGCGACATAGGTTTTGTACAGACAGGATCATCCAAAACTAAGTCAACCCATAAAACTATAAGCAGACATATACAAAGCTTCGCCAACCTGACAAAATGTAAATATATAACAAAAGGCGAAGACGGGTCTCATGCGTGAGACACGAGGGCTGACTCTCTCAAAACCTTAGTTGTTCCAAGCAGACTTCACTGGAGTTGGGTTTACGCTTCTCTTGGCTCACCTACAAGACACATGAATGAGCGTGAGCGATAGCCCAGTGAATAATATCAAATATGACAGTTACATAACGATGTATAGAACAACATGCTCCAAACGGCCTTGGGCCCAATACATACTTCTATTTAACAAATATATATATATATATATATACAACTATACAAAATTCAAATCAAGTGTCTGTAGTTCCAAACATTCTGGCCTTTGGCCCATTCAGATTTCCATTCATATCAAAACGGCCTTCGGCCCGTTCATTTACGTCAAAACGGCCTTCGGCCCATACATTCATGTCAGAACGGCCTTCGGCCCACTCATTCATGTCCAAACGACCTTAGGTCCACTCATATATGTAAAAACGACCTTCGGTCCACTCATTTCTATCAAAACGACCTTCGGTCCATTCATTCATTTCAAAATGGCCTCCGGCCCAATCGATTACGACAAAACGGCTTTCAGCCCAATCATTTATGTCAAAACGACCTTCGGCCTACTCGTTCATGTCAAAACGACCTTCGGCCTACTCGTTCATGTCAAAACGACCTTTGGCCTACTCGTTCATGTCAAAACGGCCTTCGGCCTACTCGTTCATGTCAAAACGGCCTTCGGCCTACTCGTTCATGTCAAAACGGCCTTTGGCCTACTCGTTCATGTCAAAACGACCTTCGGCCTACTCGTTCATGTCAAAACGGCCTTTGGCCCATTCATTTACATCAAAACGACCTTTGGTCCATCCACTTCAAAACGGCCTTCGGCCCACTCATTTACATCAAAACGGCCTTCGGCCCATTCGTTTATATCAAAACGATCTCGGGTCCATTCATGTTTATCAAAACGACCTTGGGTCCACTTATGCTTATTCATATCAGACTTACGTCCCTAATCCCAATTAGCAATTCATAAAGCTTATAAGGGAATAGACAATTGGACATTCACAAGCATTCAAATATCGATATTACTCACAGTGATTGGCTTGTGGATTCGCCCTGGAGCTTGACCCTACACATTCCATGAACACAAAAGGGGTCATTAACAATTCAATCCGTTCCTTAATTCACATATTCCTCTTTTAGGCTTTATTCTTATCTCATTAGCTCATTTACAATGCTTAACATAAGCCTAAGAATGCTTGCAAGTGAAAGAGAACGGAAAACAGAACACAAAATGCAAAAACAGGATTTCAGAAAATAGGGTCCCCGCTCGAGCGTGGACCTCCCCGCTCGAGCGGACCCTTAGGTCTGCAAAAGTACTGGTTGCCTTCAATTCCAGCTCGAGCGTGAACTCGGCCGCTCGAGCGGACTGCCTGTCTACATAGCTCCCCGCTCGAGCGTCAACTTCCCCGCTCGAGCGGGAACCATGTCTACAGAAAATGCTGGGAGCTCGATTTCTCCGCTCGAGCGTCAGGTTCCCCGCTCGAGCGGACATCAAAATTCTGGGTTTTCCAGATTGTGTTCTTGAGCTCCCTTCAACATTCAAACCGTCATTTCATGCTTTTGGTGGCTCCAATTTCACATATACTTGTACTAACATGGTATAAACACCAAAATACATCTTCATGGAGCCCAATTTCATAAATCAAATACATGCATGGCTCAATTTAATTCAAGCTCAATTCTATCATACACATTCATGCATTCCAAAGCTCCTATCTTTAATTATTCAACATGCATGCTAATCTTGACTTCATTTTCATTCCAAATAATGCAAATGGTGCTCATTCTCATGGAGCCCAACAAAAACATGCTTGCATGTAAGATTTAACACCTTTATTTCCATATTCAACTTAATACATGCATGATTATGCAAAATCATGGTGATCTTACACATACATGTGCACATTAGCTTCAAATTCATCAATTATAGCACATCTCTTGTTCTTGATCACCAATAAATCTTTAATTCACAAAATCACAAGTTCAATCTCATGAATTTACTCACCTAGGAGCCTTAAACACCCAAGCTCTAGCCAAATCTTGAGCTAAATCCCCAATTTCCCAAGCTTGAGCCAAAAATTACACAATTCTCTCCTTCTCTCTCTCTATAGCCGGCTCTCTCTCTCTCTTTATTTTGAGTCCCAAATTCAGCCAAATGAAATGAAGAAGAGAGGATGGAGAGTGTAGTGACTTAACAACAAAACCCACTAAGGCCAATATAATATTAATAAGGTAATTGGGCTCTAATTCATCAATTTAATCAACTTAATCTGACCCGAATCAATTTCTAATTAAATTTCACCGTAGGCTCTAAAAATTATGCCGGCCACAATGGCGTAATCAATTTCGGGTTCTGTGGCCGATAAGGCCTCCAATTTAATTTCCGAAGTGGTAAGATCAAACAGATATTCCTACGATGAACAGATAGAAATTCAAAACCACATATTTTCACATAATGGCATACAAAACCATAACAAACACATAATCACATCCTATTAAGGACCAATTAACATATTACGGGACAGGGGTATTACAGTCTTCCCCCCTTTAGGAAGTTTGGTCCTCCAAACTTAATTCACCTTTAGTCAGGCATAATTCGGAACACTTTTCATTCAATGGTTCCAACCCTTTTGGTAGTTAGCTGCTTAGTCTCAAAATCGAGCAACACTCTGCTCTCAATCAGTCAAAGACTCAACTTTTCCTCCATACAAGACTTGTATGGTGTCACACCAAACTAGAGCGCAAGCTACTGTCGTAGACAAAGTTTGCCAATGATGGATGGATTCCCCCAACTACCTTGGAAATCTAAAACATACATTTGGAGCATTCCCTCCAGAATCAAAAAGGTTCCTTCTGACTGTACATCAATTTACGGATGGAAAGTAACGCCGAATCATAATTCAGTTTCGTAACAAATTCATAATTCGTCCAGATCATACACAGAAATCATAAGTCATGATTAAGTTTACGTGATACGTCCATTAGCATTAACAGATCAGAACGGAACAGAGTAGAACAGAACATATGCACGTGGGGTCACGAATAACCAGTTCCATAAAGGAACCTCCGGATCCGGGTAACATAACAGAACAGAAGCTGAGCCCCCATTGCCTCTTGAAGGCTTTTCAGAATTCAAACACATTTTAGAATTTCTGTCTAAACAATAGATACTGGGACCCCATGTAAACGAACGATCTTATCGATGTAAACAGTGGCTAGTCTACAAGCATCATACAAAATTTTATAGGGAGAAATGGGCAACTTCAATAACTTTACCTACAATAGCCCAAATGGGCCTTATACCTTGGGTGCTCAAGGTAGCCCCACAACGAAATTCGTAGCCACCTATTCCCATTTCCATTCCAAAATGGAGAGAGGTTGAAGTAGTCCCGCCACTATCTAAAATTCAACTTCGACCTGTTGGCACCAAAAAAAATATTTAGACATATTCACCAACTGACCTCTTCAAGGTAGGTCACCAACATATTTATTTCAATGTCAGCTAACTTTATCACAGAAGTTCGGTTTATTCCGTGTCACGAAAGTTCAATTCATTCTTCAATAATTCCACGATTCACAATCCAATTCGGTATTCAGTCTAGTGACGCATCACAGTTATCCAAGGTCAATCAAAAGTCTTCAGAAATTCAAAGTGGATCCAGACACTGATTCCCTAACCAACAAAGGTAGCATCGAGGCAATTACCCATACAACGCATATAGTCCGTACATCCCCATAGTACCAATTGTAAAATACAACAACACTGAGGCAATCGACCTCTAATAGAATACACGTATTCTCAGTTCATTCAACAGTTTACAATTTGCAATTCACAATTCAATAAGGCAATCCATATACGTAAATCCCCATGATGTCAAAGGCGTTATCAAAGGAGTCAATCGCATGCCAAACACAATTCACACATTCTCAAGGTTCCACTCACAGAATATAATGACACTGGGTGGTTATTCACAAGACGTACTGAATTCGCGCATTTCCGGACAATCAGGGTTTTTCAAAGCTCCTTGGATGTTAAAACATTTACATAATACCAAAGGATGACATTCCGAACAAAACAAAGGAATAATCGTCTCGGAATCGAAGCACACCCGTTCGCGACCGTCGGTGGCCGATTCCAGATCGATTAGTTAAACCCACCCGTACGAAACCGTCGGTGGTAAAAGGTATCTCAATCAAAGGTGCTACATAGGCTTAACGTCCCCTAGCACGAAAGGACACTCTAAGAATGTCATCAAAGCAACACAACACCATTCACTATAACCTGATTTTCCCAAAATCTGATAATACTGAAGCAACCACTCTCCCTTACAAAACATGTTCTGATCAGTCAAAGATAAAAGTTCAGTACTGCTCAAAATCAAATCAATCTACCGTCATCGGTTCCCATAGCGTCAAACAACAAAATGGAACAACACTCCTTACGACACCCAATCACGGGGTTTGTACAATTCGATTCATTTTTAACACATATGTTCTCAATAGTTGGGGATTGATTCTCAACGACGTTCATAGTTAGATCAATCTGTTGATAGCCCCCAAAAGGTCTTTCAAATAAGTCAAGTATTCCAAACGCATTCAAGTTTTGGGCCTATCAGTTTTTCTGCCAAGAATAATCTGGCTATTTATCCACAAGTAATTCTTAATCCCCTTTTTACAAAATCAAATTAGATAGAGGGTCTTATCGGTCGATCCAAGCAACGGTCTTGCCAGATTAGATCGAACAAGGTTCCATCAAATTATATCAAATGAGGGTTCCATCGGAACAATATCAGACCAAGGTTCTATAAGGCATACTTCGTTTGCTTAGGTACATGGTTGATAGTTTCTCAACTGCCCTAAGTTCATCAGTTTCCAAATAAGCCTTATATGCAAGAACATGGTGCACAGTAATACATTATACAAAGTTCCTCGGGTACACATAGTATGGGATTGTTACGCAAAAGTTCCAAATTAGTCACATCACCCAGTCAACTTTTTACCAATCAAAATATATGGTCTCACAATTATGGAGTTCATCATTTAGGGCGCTCAACTTGGTCATACGATTACAGAATCATAATTCCAGTGATTTAGTCATTGAAGACGGTAACATAATAAATCACCCTGAGCATAGGTGTAGATATATATGTGCATGTGCAGAGTCAATCAATATCCCAAAACGTATTTCACAAATTTCCCAAACGGGGCATATACCTCTAATGAATACAGTCTCGATCATGTGGGTCTAACCAATCTAGATACACATGCAGCAGATATGAAATATATGCCGATCCGGATCAAATAATATCCCAAGCGAAGATGTACAAACGTACTAATTCAGAATCAATCAACACATAAGCATTCATTTGTAAACAGTATAGATACCTGGGATAACGGTTACAACATTCTGAGTGCTTTCTGGGATGAGTGTCATTACTCCATTCTGAGTAGCAATTCCTACCACTGGTACGGATTTAGCCAAGGCAGAGGATTCATTCACATTTCGTTCAATCCGGGGACAATTCCTTACCGTATGGTTCGTTTTACCATATCTATAACGAGCCCCAGAAGTCTAAACTCCTCGGTGTTTCTCACACTGGTGGTGGCAAAGGTTCTTGCCGTAGCGGCAACTGACGCTGTTGTCTCAAGATCTCTGCCAATTCTTGTACTACTCTTTCCGGACTATCAAGTCGGGCTGTGGAAAAACCTTCCAACCCGTATGCCCTTAACTTGCCCATACTCTACACAATTCTTATCAAACTTTACCGAATACTGGGATGCCCAATACGAAATTAAACACAAAATCACATGAGTACATTCGCACATAGGCACATTGTTATATTCTCCTTTCATATATCGTACGCAATTAATCACTTACGTAACAGATAATTGCATATTTATCAAATATCGCATGCTGAACATTTACTAAGTGAGTATATACTCAAATCATGTTCATATTTCAAATAGACACCCGTAGGCAGGTTGAATGCACATAGACAACTTTTCATGTATGTGCATTATATCAAAACAAACTTGTTGTACACATTAGTGTAACAATTCATATCTCATATTCGAATCATGTGTGGTACTTCTTTTAGCGTGACATATCATGTTGGTCAAGCATATCAACATATCTCATACATAGGCCACGGTATTATTTCCCCCGGGCGAGGGCCTGTGCCACGGTATTATTTCCCCCGGGCTAGGGCTTTATGACCATAAGCCACAGTATTATATCCCCTGGGCGAGGGCCTCCGCTAAGGATACCACAATTATGTTCAAGGAGAATTTAGGAAATCATTCATTTATATCAAACATAGCTTTATACTTAATACAGAGATTCACAAGTATGCATACACCAGAGAGCATACGTATTCCAAAGGTTTACCATGCAAGCAATTTACAAATTATAGCACATGACTGTTCATACCGAAACACTTAAACATATTCTTGATGCTTTCAGATTTATACTTATCACGTGAATGCATCCTAGATCTTTTCTAGACGCTTATTGCTCTTTTGGACAAGTGTGTGAGTTATTAACTCGTGCTCTGATACCACTCTGTCACGACCCGAACCCGCCCCCGTGGGTTAAGGACGTAACCGGCCAGTAATCCTAAGATTACCTACGGCCTCAAACCAAAACAGACTTAACACATCAGAGTAAAGGGGCCAAAAAGGGAAGCAAAATTTAAAACTTTGTCCGTAGAGCTGTGCTTACATGGCACATCAAAACAAACCATACATATGTACGTTAATAACTCACAACAGAAACGTAGCGACATAGGTTTTGTACAGACAGGATCATCCAAAACTAAGTCAACCCATAAAACTATAAGCAGACATATACAAAGCTTCGCCAACCTGACAAAATGTAAATATATAACAAAAGGCGAAGACGGGTCTCATGCGTGAGACACGAGGGCTGACTCTCTCAAAACCTTAGTTGTTCCAAGCAGACTTCACTGGAGTTGGGTTTACGCTTCTCTTGGCTCACCTACAAGACACATGAATGAGCGTGAGCGATAGCCCAGTGAATAATATCAAATATGACAGTTACATAACGATGTATAGAACAACATGCTCCAAACGGCCTTGGGCCCAATACATACTTCTATTTAACAAATATATATATATATATATATACAACTATACAAAATTCAAATCAAGTGTCTGTAGTTCCAAACATTCTGGCCTTTGGCCCATTCAGATTTCCATTCATATCAAAACGGCCTTCGGCCCGTTCATTTACGTCAAAACGGCCTTCGGCCCATACATTCATGTCAGAACGGCCTTCGGCCCACTCATTCATGTCCAAACGACCTTAGGTCCACTCATATATGTAAAAACGACCTTCGGTCCACTCATTTCTATCAAAACGACCTTCGGTCCATTCATTCATTTCAAAATGGCCTCCGGCCCAATCGATTACGACAAAACGGCTTTCAGCCCAATCATTTATGTCAAAACGACCTTCGGCCTACTCGTTCATGTCAAAACGACCTTCGGCCTACTCGTTCATGTCAAAACGACCTTTGGCCTACTCGTTCATGTCAAAACGGCCTTCGGCCTACTCGTTCATGTCAAAACGGCCTTTGGCCTACTCGTTCATGTCAAAACGACCTTCGGCCTACTCGTTCATGTCAAAACGGCCTTTGGCCCATTCATTTACATCAAAACGACCTTTGGTCCATCCACTTCAAAACGGCCTTCGGCCCACTCATTTACATCAAAACGGCCTTCGGCCCATTCGTTTATATCAAAACGATCTCGGGTCCATTCATGTTTATCAAAACGACCTTGGGTCCACTTATGCTTATTCATATCAGACTTACGTCCCTAATCCCAATTAGCAATTCATAAAGCTTATAAGGGAATAGACAATTGGACATTCACAAGCATTCAAATATCGATATTACTCACAGTGATTGGCTTGTGGATTCGCCCTGGAGCTTGACCCTACACATTCCATGAACACAAAAGGGGTCATTAACAATTCAATCCGTTCCTTAATTCACATATTCCTCTTTTAGGCTTTATTCTTATCTCATTAGCTCATTTACAATGCTTAACATAAGCCTAAGAATGCTTGCAAGTGAAAGAGAACGGAAAACAGAACACAAAATGCAAAAACAGGATTTCAGAAAATAGGGTCCCCGCTCGAGCGTGGACCTCCCCGCTCGAGCGGACCCTTAGGTCTGCAAAAGTACTGGTTGCCTTCAATTCCAGCTCGAGCGTGAACTCGGCCGCTCGAGCGGACTGCCTGTCTACATAGCTCCCCGCTCGAGCGGGAACCATGTCTGCAGAAAATGCTGGGAGCTCGATTTCTCCGCTCGAGCGTCAGGTTCCCCGCTCGAGCGGACATCAAAATTCTGGGTTTTCCAGATTGTGTTCTTGAGCTCCCTTCAACATTCAAACCGTCATTTCATGCTTTTGGTGGCTCCAATTTCACATATACTTGTACTAACATGATATAAACACCAAAATACATCTTCATGGAGCCCAATTTCATAAATCAAATACATGCATGGCTCAATTTAATTCAAGCTCAATTCTATCATACACATTCATGCATTCCAAAGCTCCTATCTTTAATTATTCAACATGCATGCTAATCTTGACTTCATTTTCATTCCAAATAATGCAAATGGTGCTCATTCTCATGGAGCTCAACAAAAACATGCTTGCATGTAAGATTTAACACCTTTATTTCCATATTCAACTTAATACATGCATGATTATGCAAAATCATGGTGATCTTACACATACATGTGCACATTAGCTTCAAATTCATCAATTATAGCACAGCTCTTGTTCTTGATCACCAATAAATCTTTAATTCACAAAATCACAAGTTCAATCTCATGAATTTACTCACCTAGGAGCCTTAAACACCCAAGCTCTAGCCAAATCTTGAGCTAAATCCCCAATTTCCCAAGCTTGAGCCAAAAATTACACAATTCTCTCCTTCTCTCTCTCTATAGCCGGCTCTCTCTCTCTCTTTATTTTGAGTCCCAAATTCAGCCAAATGAAATGAAGAAGAGAGGATGGAGAGTGTAGTGACTTAACAACAAAACCCACTAAGGCCAATATAATATTAATAAGGTAATTGGGCTCTAATTCATCAATTTAATCAACTTAATCTGACTCGAATCAATTTCTAATTAAATTTCACCGTAGGCTCTAAAAATTATGCCGGCCACAATGGCGTAATCAATTTCGGGTTCTGTGGCCGATAAGGCCTCCAATTTAATTTCCGAAGTGGTAAGATCAAACAGATATTCCTACGGTGAACAGATAGAAATTCAAAACCACATATTTTCACATAATGGCATACAAAACCATAACAAACACATAATCACATCCTATTAAGGACCAATTAACATATTACGGGACAGGGGTATTACACCTGGGGACAGTTCTTCAGCTTTACGCTTGAACATCTTCCAGTCACTGTCCCAGACCTCAGCCATTTCGTGTTTATAGAAGTCTGACCGCTGGAAGCTCTCAATCACTTCTGCCTCGGTCCTGCCCCCAACGGTCGTTCCAGACGGGCCCACCCCTCCAGACACCTCCTTCGCCACGCTGCTGGCGACCACGACATCGATCGCCATCTGAAATTCAGCAGACCCCTTGAATTGTTCTATTGCTGCGACATACAGATCGGGGTGTACTGTCCTTTTAGAGGCTGCCTTGGTCCTCTCTTTCTCCAACTCCTTCTGCAGGCTCGCCTTTTCAGAGGCCGCCTTGGCCCTCTCTTCCTCCAACTCCTTCTGCAGGCTTGCCCTCTCCTCCATTGCCTTAGCACGCTTATCTTCCAGCTCCTTCTGCAGCCCAACAATCTTCAAGTCTGCTTCATCCTTTTCTTTGATTTGCTGGGCGCGCAGTTCTTCATTGCTGGTCATAGCCTCTTCATGCCACTCAATGGCGACCGCGCAGGCCCTTTGAGCATCCCCCAACTTCTTCTGCTCGTTAGCCAATTGGAACTCGAGCGACACAACCTGGCGGCGTTCATCTTCTAGCTCCACCTTAACCACGATCAGCTCAGCTTGGGCTCGGTCGGCAACATTGCGGTGAACAATGGCCAACACTTACATCTTTTTAGCTTTTTCAGCTTCCTGCCAATCCCTGGAGCACGCGCTTCGCGCAACCTTCTTCCATCCTGCACTCTCCCTTTTTAAGTTTGCAAGTTGAGCCTTGGCCTCATCTGACTTGACCTTTGCAGCTGTTGTTTTTCTCAGCAGAGCCCCAACTAAGGTGGTTACCTCCATTTGGGCAGAGCACAACCCCCTTAGCAGCTCAGCCTTATTAAACCTGGCTACCGAGCGCACAGCTGCCTCGTCCACGATCCCAACAAGGTGATCTGCAGCTGCCCTGGCTGGGCCTTCTTCTCCCTCCAGTCGCCCAGACACCACGCAGGCGTGGTAGATTATAGTCGTTAGCCTAACCCCCCTCCTCCTTGGGGCACAGGACCCTCCTGGGGCTGTTCCTCTCCCCTTGGCTCAGGGCCAGTTGCCCCACCTTCTACTTGAATTTCTTGGGCGATCTCTGCTACTACTGGGATGACTTTCACGACCTCTGAGGCGACCTCCACCACTTCTGGGGCAACCACCCTTCCTGGGATCTCCCCCACCCCTTCCTCCCCTGCCTCCTTAGCCATGGGGGTCTCCTCTGCTGTCATCTCTTTCCTCCTCTTCAAGACAGGCTCTTCTTCACTCCTCTTCACTCTCCTTTTCTTCTTTACCACACCCTCCAACTCCATCTCCTTGTAGGCCCTCTCCTTCAAAGGATCAACTGGGGGTGGTCGTGGCTCAAATCCACCTAAGTCTTTTTCCCCCAGGGGCTTGGGGCGAGGTCAGATCCTCTCCCTCGCGATCGGTTTTGGCGGTTGGTCTACCTGGGACTCTTTGAACTTACTGGCTTTGGTAATGATGACCATATCCTCAGCCTCTTGCGCTTTCCACCTCGCCTCTAGTTCAGCCCGTCCCAGATCTCCAACGCTCGGCTGAGGACCCAATCCCGCTGCAAACAAGGCTGAAGGTTGAACGAGTTCGTTCTACCTGACTTCCTCCTTTTCCCTCCATGCCTTCACCTTTTTTATCTTCTCCTCTGCTGTCGCCCCCAATTTTGGCTCCACAGATTTGGTGGGCACTCTCCACACCGTACGCACCCCAACCCCTCCATTCGCGGACATGTAAAACCACCGCGGCCTCCAACCCTTAATGGATGGCGGCAGCCCCGTCACCAAACCCCTCCCTGCCGCCGCCTGTAACGTCACCCAAGTCTTTTGCTGTCCTGAGGCCTTATAACATGCGAAAAATTCGTCCACCATCATAGCTGTCCCTTCAGTCGCCTTCGGCCACGAGCTTGCACAGGATAACACGATCTTCTACGCGTTGGGCATTAGTTGCCTCGGCGTCACCTCCAACCGGTTTAGGACATCAACCACCACTTGCGGATGCGGCAGCCTCAGTTCTCCTTTCAATGCTTCCTCATACAGGGCAAACTCCCCCGGCCGGGCATCGGATGTCCTCTCCGTTGACGATGGCAACAGTAACTCTATTTCAGTGGGAACCTGGTATTTTTCGTGCATAACCTCCAAGTCCGCTGTAGTAACCGTTGATTTGTCAGCCTTCGTATGCCAGTGATCTGGTTCCACCTGGCTAATTGGCTTCGGAGCCGCTATCATGGTAGAAGAATGGGATTGTACCACCGGCTCCTGTACCCTCTCCACTTGTCTTTCCATCCGGTACTGCTCCGCCAGCTCCACTGCGTCGTCATCCCCAAACGAATCAACCCTGGCGGTTCCAGCTTCTTCTTGAGCCATCTCTGTGGTGTGCCTACGAATAGCTTTGGAAGCGGATGTAAGAAAATTCAAGAAATGTTGCAGAGGTGTATCGTCAGCAACAAAGGAGTTAACACTTGGAATGTTTTGATTTTTGCAAAGAAGTAGGTAAATCGAATAATACCAAAAGTCCAAGGCTTGCCCGTATTCTAAGGGTCAAAATTAATTTTTGCCAGCTTGAAAACTTTTCAAAACATCCGCCAAAACTGTCTTTTCAACACCCATCATGACCTATCGTTTCATTTCTGGCCCAACGCCTAATCTCCCTCCCCACGAGATGCTGCCACGTGTACGATCACGATTCACTGACACCTCCTCTTACCCTGTCTTTTCCATTTCAAGTTATCACGTGACACGCTGCCTCTTGAGCCCCGCGCCCCCTACCTCAACCTTCACGGTCGGCCCTCCTCATGGTCGGCCCTCCCACTCGGCTACCCTTCGCGGTCGGTCCTTCTCATGGTCGGCCCATCCACTCGGCCACCCTTCATGTTCGGCCCTCCCACTTGGCCACCCTTCGCGGTTGGTCCTCTTCATGGTCAGTCCTTCCACTCGGCCACCCTTCGCGGTCGGTCCTCCTCATCTTCTCCATTAGTATTCCCTTCGTTGGGCTAAAGCTGCACTTGGGAATGGGGGACTACTGATGTGGTTAGGCCCATAAAGGTCATAGCCCACTATGAACAACCCAAACCCATCACTTAGAGCCCAACACATAACCCAACTAATGAGATCCTAAACAGCTGGAAGCCAACATGGCACGAAGAACCAATGATATTCAGACATGTGGCAGGTAAAGGACATGCCACATCAGCAGACAAAGATCTGCAAAATTATTGCCACTGCACATCGCCATTAATGCAGTCCATCACAGTATTTATTACGACAACACCTCTAAGTCGAAACAGCACCCCCTCACCTTGAACAAGGTAAGCTACAGCATAGACTTTCGGCCAAGGTGGCAGGTCGGAAAGGACGGCGAAATGATTACCAAAGGATATAAGCAGACGTTGAAGACAAGAAGAAGGTTAAGTTTTCTATCTCCAATTCATATCTCTACATTCCACTTCTCTCTCTAACTTGCTCGTCGGAGGGTTCGCTGGGGGACTCCCCGTTTCCCTGTTGAACTTGTGTGCAGGTTCTCTAGTGGGTTTGAACACTCAGTTACCGGTTGAAGAAGCGTGGATTAGTCCGACCCATTCTACGTGGGACCCGTTGTATCGTACCTGTATCATCTGTAAGAGTTGTTGGTATTGTTGGTTGTTGCAATTTGGATATTTTTCTGTAAATCCACCATCAAGCCCATTTAAACAGATTGAGTATATATATATAGAATATACATATTAGGTTTTTTAGAAATAAAGGTTCGTGTGATATATATATATATATATATAACACATGATATATTTGTGTTGCCTTGTATACATACATATGTCGGTGTTGATATATGGTTGCTAACCCAGTAAGCAATCTAGTTGGCAGCTAAATAAACAACTAAGCCATTTATTACATATTTCCACCACAAACACAATATTTTCAATGGTGTATTGATGTCTTTGATTTTAAGGTTTCGGCGACACGGTTAATGGTGACTATGGGGAGTGACCTATGATGTTTTTTTATGTTGTTGTCGTTGCTTATGGTGGTAATCGTGGGCATCGGTGGGTGTGGTGATGGGGTTGATCGGAGACAAGGACCATAAATAGAGAGGAATGAAAGTGAGGATCAATTTGTTTTAGGAATATGAGGGCCAAAGGGGAAATAGATTAGCTAAGGGCAGTAAGGTAAATTTATGTTTTTAGGTGAGGGTACAAATGTAATTTTATGTGTTTTATTAATAAACACTAACCAGAGAAGTCAATGTAATTTTTAAAACGTGAAGAGAAACTTGTATTAAATCTAAACCTTAATTGGCGTTAAAATAATTAACTCATTTTTTAAAAATATAAATAATGCATAAAAAGTAAAGTGAAACATAAATAGTCCGAATGAATCCAAACAACATTGTCGAATTTAATTAATGGTTGGGGACAACCTTGGGTTGTTGGTCCATCTCTTTATTTCATGACGTTGGGTCAAAATCAACGCGCTATTCGTATTACTTAATTATTGTAGATTTTTGTGCGTGCAACATGTAATTGCACATATCTAAGATGATCCCGTTGACTTGCTTTTCTTTATTAACTTTGTATTTTAGGAATCTTTAAATTTATCATATTTTAATATGGGACTGGACACTTGATTATTCTAATTAGACGGTCTATTTTGGATTTGTCTTAAAGATTCAAATCGTATAACATGTGAGATTTGTTAAGTAATTCATCTTTATGAAAAATTATATTGATCAGATATTAATAGTCATTTAATTATATCACATTTATGTCAATAATTTACTTTTAAATTCATACTTACCGTTGACATAAATTTAAACAGATTAAGTGGTTATCGATATCTGGTCAATAAGATTTTTTTTTTTTTTTTTGTAGGGATGAAATACTTGATAAGCCGTATAGATTAAACAATTAAGATCATTAATGTAGGCACTATGCTTTTTTTTTTTTTTTTATATGATATCTATACTATTATATTAAATGAAGGCTGGATTTGGTGTCCAAACATTTACTTGTTTCTCCTTATGCTATGTATCCTTCATTTTTCTATTTAAAACAAAAAAAATTAGACAAATGGGAAGAATGAGACTCAAACCTTAGAATACTCTTACCATTTGAATGATACAGAATATATATTAAATATTTTGTTTTATTTTTACTTATTTGAATTGCACATGCATCGCATATGCCAACTACTCTAGTATTTATAATTGTCAGTTCAATGCATACGCCAACCATTAATATTTATAATTGCCAGCTTAATAAATATCACATTGATCAAATTAACATAAATACTATGGATCATGAAAATTTATCTCAAATATTTTTCGAAAGTGTTTGTGCTGTAAATTTAAAGTTGATACGATATGAGCCACATTCAAATGCATGTAGACCATAATGCATGTAGACATACTCATAATATTTTAAAAATAAAACATTCATTTTCTTAGAGACAATCATGATAAAATCAAATAAAAAAATTATCATTATCGTATCGATTTAATTTTTTTTCATAGAAAATATACATTTAGGGCCTTACAAAATAAACAGTTTAAATTATCGAAATGAAATCCGTGATAGGCTTCATGGGCTCCTCAAATTTCTCAAGTTAAAATGTGAACTTGAAAGAAGCTAATAAAAATTATAAATAAAATTAAAAATTATATGGTTGTGTCTATCAATGCATTTATTTGGTACTTTTTCAAATATACTAGTTGGATCCCCATGCGCATAGCGTGTGGGGATCACATTGTTGTTGGCATAAATAATAAAGGAAAGCAAAACTGCAACAACAAAAAAAAAAATCTCCAGCACAAAATACACAATATTTCTTCTTTTCTATTGAATAATCAAAAACATAATCTTACATTTAATGAAATTGTGAATCAGGAAACAAATCAATACTTGTCCTAAAAAAAAAAAAAGTTTTACTCGGTGGATTAGTTAGTTGGAAGGATTGTTTTCTCGTGTTTGTCTTTTCCTTCTCTTACTTTGTCAAAGGATACTTGTATGATTATGCTCCAGTGGTCATGAGTTTCTTGTGTCTAGAAGATGTGCAAATCAGAAAGGTATACTCATTCAGTAAGCTAGTAAATTCGTACAGAAAAATTCCTCAGACTGTTAAGGTCTAGAATTCTTCAAATGTCCAAAACCAATCACCACAAACTATGTGATAAGGTTTTATGCATTTTTTAGAACAAATCTTCGATTGCTTCTCTTTTCTAGTTGGAAGCGGCACAAACAGATTAATAATATAGACAACAAGTGAGACAACTTTTGTGAAAAAATAGCAAATTTGTGCGACCTGAACAATAACAATATAATCAATCACATTTTGAATAATGGTGCACACAGGAGACATGCAAAACTATTATCAAGCAATAATAGCCAGTGTTGAAGCATTTGAATTACTTCACGACTACGTGACAAAAAATATGCAATGAACAGTAATACAACTACCAAAGAAAAACATTCATTGTCTGGCTACAAGTGAATAACATTGTCCAGTCACAGGTAATATTAGCTAAAGACCAAGGAGTCCTTTGAAATACCATGCTCTATATCTAGCCAAAATTATATGGATAGCTTAATCACTCCAACCCTAAACACCCCAAATTTTATTGTACTTTTTAATCACACAAAATTACATAAAGATATCAATCCCAACTTTTGAGGAAAAAAAAAAATTTAATTGTGAATGTAGATTTTTGACCGCACAACCAAAAAAGAGAACTCAGCTGGAGAGTACCGGCAGAATAAATTAAGCCCAACAACCTGTAACAAGAAGATAAGAATTTTGCAATGCTTCACCACCTGGGGGCACTCCGACGATCAAGTCAGTAATCTTTCAAAGATATCAAATCAAAGTATAACTCACAAGTCACTGCTCAAAGTATATCACACATACCTGAGATCCACGGGAGTACCTAGTGCCTAAAGCCCCTAGCAGTCTCAATTCATAAGACTCATGCACATAATGTTTATCTCGGACTCTCAATTAGATAGGATAAACTCCGTAAGAGCTTTATCCTTATCCAAACTAGATCTCTCTTTCGTTCAGGATTTTTATCCCTTATCCGCTTATCTCAGATTCCTATATCTCCACAGATAACTTCGGCCTAGCCGAGATCATCTCGACAAGTATGGCTAGGTCATGTGGCACCTCGGCTGACATTTCGGCGTCATCTTTGCCACGTGCTGTCATTCACAAAATACTTCTCCGTAACTGCCCTCTAGGTTCCATTACCTCGACAACCTGAAGTGATGGAACCTACATTGTCTGTCTACTCAACATGTTGGATCAAACATGTATATACTGTTCTGACTGAGATCATGACTCGTCGGCTTCATGAAACAAGGACTTAGTTGACCATTTTATCAATGATCAAGGACTAGGAACCAAGTTCTCTTAAGCATCTCAACCGAGATCGCTCCTCTAGCCAAGGTTATTACCTCATTATTTTAAGAATTTCAAGAGTTCCAATTGTGCATAAGCTGTCATGCATAGGTGTTTCAACCGTTTCTTTCGTGTCTCTTATTCCCACTGGCTCGTACTTGGCACGCGCCATCAAGTCACGTTGCTTTTGCCCAAATCGCCTGACAGGCACGTTGCCCAAGGCTAATTCATTATGGTTTGCTGTCTTTTCATATTTTTTGACAAAATTCCCTCTCTCTTTCTCTGCCTCTTCACTTCTCGTTCTTGCATTCTCTCTCTGCTCAGACTTTCTCCCTCTAAACTTTCTCTTACAAGTCGCCATTTTCAAGCTCTCTCAAGCTCTGTAACTGCTCCATCTGTCACCGCCGGCGTACTTTTTATCATTTGACTCCGATCGTTCAAGTTGTTTGACTTCGGCATACCTCACTCCCGCATCCTTGTTCTCGGCCCCATTCGGTAAGTTCCTGACTTCTTCTTTTTCATTCTCATTTTATGCTGTTCTAGAATATGTCATTGTTATGAACCGTTTGCACACTCTTATTGTTCCTTGTATCAAATTCCACATTCATTCCCTGATTTGCTTTCTACTTTCATGCTCTAGACATTATGAATCAATTCTTGCTTTTGAATATGTTATTTGTACTTGTTTTTCAACATATCTTGCTCTTGAATTTACCTCACGCCTTATGTTGTATATGTAATTTGTACCCATACTTGTTCTTGAATTGTTCTTGAACACTTCCTTTTGTATTCTTGTTTCGCCTGGGGTTTAATTTTGAATCTCTTGTTTTCTCTTTTGTTTGTTTGTTTGTTTGTTTTGTTTGTTTTGTTTTTTTTTAGATTTTTGCCTTTGATTCTTGATCTTCCATAGAATTAAGTTTGAGATTTGCCTAGAAACCATACATTTAGAAAAACTGAAACAAATTTCCCCTTAGATCTTTAAAAATCCTCACACTAATACTCGTTTAGGGTCTAGCCGAGGTTCTCAAACCCATACCAGTTTCTTTTCTCTGATATCCAGCACAAGGCACTTTAAGCCGATATCATGGGCATGTTCAGGTGGAGGGTAGATACCCCGATGAAACTAGAATACTTTCGCCAGGAATTCTCTATCCCAACTGACGTTCACCTCAGGTTGGCTAGGAATGAGGATTCTATTATGCCTGGGAAGGACTACATGTCATTCCCGTAGTCACCTTTATTGAGTGTGGACTTTGGCTTCCTTTAAACATTCTTTTTTGAAAAGTCCTGCATTACTACAAACTTAACTCCATGCAATTAGCCGTCAACTCATTTAGGGTTATCAACGGCATAGCCGAATTGGCACGTTGAGAAAACGCTAGGATTACTCTAACCGACATCCAATTCTATTATACCATGAGTGGCCTTAAGTCAACCAGTGGCTACACCTACTACCTCGAGCCCAGATCCACCGCCTACAAACTCATAGCCGACCTCTCAGACTCTAACAAAGGCGCGGGAGATGACTACTTGATTGTCTCGAGCAATTGGGAATTTTCATGCCGAGGAGTTTTTAGAGAGGATGAGGGTAAGAACTTAGCATAAGTGTAGTTTTTTGAGCCTCTGTATCTATCTTGTATATTTGTTCTAAAGCTTGGTGTCATTTTCTCTTGTTTTTGCAGTTCTTCCTCAACCGAGCAAGTCGTTTCAGGAATCCTATACACCCAGCCGAAATCTCAAGAGGCTTCTAGACCTGCCAATTGAGACACGTAAAGCCCCACTATTGCTCAACTATATACCAACCTACCGAAGTCCCTTGCCCTACACTCCTAGAAGGAGCAAGACTTCAGCAGCCACTCAACTTGCCACCTCCTCACCAAGGCCAGATCAAGCCTCCTCATCAGATCCAGCGGACCAGCCATCCACTTCAGTTCCAATTTAACTTATTCCACCATCACAGCGTCAGCGTCGTTGCTAAGTTCCTAACGTCCCTGCCGGACGAACCCAAAGTCGCAAGCGCCGAGATTCAGAGGCATCGGCTTACGATCCAACTAACCCGCCAATTGCTCTTCCTGCCATCAACTTTGGCACCAGAGTTACTGTTGCAGCAACAGCCGAAGAAATAGGGCGCAAACAGGTCGTGGTTGAAGACTTCCTTGCCAACATTCCAGGCGTCCTCACTATTCAGTCTTCCTCACAATCCCAGCCGAAGCCCAAACAAAAGAGGGTAAAAAAAGTTAAGGCGAAGGCCACAGTGACTTAGGTTCTTTCTGATTCTGAGAAAGACCTTGAGTACACAGTGCCAATATCTAAGCTAGCCAATGCCAAAAAGAGGCCAGTCGAAGCCACATCCTCTGACGCCTCCTATCTAAGAAGTCGAGGTCTGATTGCCCAGAGGGTGAGAGTAGCTTCCCCGATGATCAGACCTGGGCCCCTGAGGTTATGGTTGGTAGCCGACCTTTGCGAGCTGGAGATAGTGTAATTAAAAGCTTGGAGGTCGGCACAGCTCTTTCTACGGCTGTGTTGCTTCCAGCCGATATGAACTAAATGGTCGAGCTCCACGAATACGAGAACTTTGCACTTACGATGCAGCACTATGTCTTGTTAAATTTCTTCACTTTCTCTTTTTACTTTCCAACACTTAGCCAAATTGTACTAATCTGTTTTGTTCCTTGCAGGCTATTCAACATGCACACTCTTATGCGATCAAGACCGAGATAATGAAGAAGGAGTTGGTAAAGAAGACTCAAGAAGCTTCCAAACTCCTCTCTTCACTCAACAAGGCCGAGACTAGCAACCGAAGTTTGCTGGATAAAGCCAAGGTTGCTAAGGCTACTCAAAACAAAGCCGAGGCTAAAGCCAAAACAGCTGAGGCCGCTGCCGAAGTTGTCAAGGCTAATGCTAAGGTAGCTGAGGTTAGAGCAGTAGAATTTGAGGCCAAACTCAAGAAGGCCATTGAGTCAAAAAAGGCCGAGCTCAAAGCGGCTGATGAGAAGGCCTTCGAAGAGGGGCAAGCCGCCGTTCGTGATCAATACAAACAACAAATAAATCTTGCTTGTAACAAGGGTTATTACCTCGGCTAGATGGCAGCCCTGAAAAAGCTGTCAATTTTTGAGGACTCGCCCCTCCGCGACATCAGCCAGCTTGCCGTTCCACTCCCTCCCTCTTCAGCTGAGTCCGAGAAAAAAGACGATGAAGAAGATGCCGAGGCTGAGGAAGGGGTTGAAGTAGAGGTCGCTACTGGGGCTAAGTCCCCTACTCTGAATGATCAAAGTCCTAAACTGGACTCAGGATGATGGGGATGAGGCTTCCAAAACCATCTCTCCCAAAACCACTTCCGAGACCGAGGTCGATTTAGTCGAAAAGAGTCTAGATTAGACCCTCCTCAAAATTGATGCTGAGATCACGGCTGAAAAGTCTCACTAAGTGTCTGCTGAGGCCAAAACAACACAAATTGTCGAGGCTGCACAGTCGGAGAATCTTGCCAATGCTTGAGAGTTTTTCTTTTTTGATTGTACTTTTCTTTTTAGTAACTGTAACCTTTGCTACTTCTGTTGGCCGAGGTGCCATATTTTGTAACTGAACAAGTTCCCTCTACTAAATGAATGGCTTCTCTTTTTCTTCTAAGTTTTGTGTGTATGCTTACTACTTTTCTCCTATGCCTTGCATGTTTCCATACTAAGAATATTTTTGCAATTCTTAAAAGTACAACTTAACTGTGTAATCATTTCGGATGAACACACCTCAGTCATATACCACCTCGAACACATTTTATTTGAGGTAATATCTTAGATAACTGTTGTTGATTCTCATCTCGGCCAAACAACACTTCTAAAAATTCCTCCAAAGCTTTAATAAGTGTTGTTCCTGCATTTGTACTAATTGCTTTCAGGAAGAAATTAACCCTTCCAAGTCTGACAACTTGGTTGTTACCTTGGACAATTATACTTCGGATATAGTTTAATACTTTTATCTTAGATTGACTTAGCTCGGCTAGTATTTCTTGTCAACGAGCTCGGATAACTTTAACTTGTGAAATTTTTGTCAAAAATTTCACAAGTGTTATGCTTTTATTCCACCCCTACTTCCTGCCCCCTAATATGAACCTAAGTCTCTCTTAAGTTCACATTAAGGACGTATCACATGGTTATTGCCGACGTCACTCTTAGACTTTCTAGGCTGAGGTCATCATGCTTGGCTTGCCCAAATGAAGCACTTAAGGCTGAACAATAGTGCACCGAGAGTACCATTCTCATCGACTTTGCTTTCAAATCAACCAAATCATGGCCAGCTTCGTTATGTTTCATACTGAAACATAGCAAACTTAGTTCAACTCTACCAGATGGCAAGTCTAAGTTATTTGTCATGTTTCATATCGAAACATCGCAAACTTAGTTCAATTCTACCATATGGCAAGTCTAAATTATTTATCATGTTCACCATGAGAACATCGTCATAAGACTATTCAGTCTTATCGCACATGTTTCAACTATAATTTATAAAAACAAAATCGAGCTAGTGTTTTATTAATACTTTAGGGTAATAAAATCATTACATAAATCTCAAAAAATAAAAACTAATGGTAAAAACCTCAAATTGCTTGTGTTCCAGGGTCTTGGTAACTTCTTGCCAGTGGTGTCTTCCAGCCGATATGCACCATTGTCAGCGACCGAGATGATTCAATATGGCCCTTCTTAGTTTGGGCCAAGCTTGCCCTCCCTGGTATCCTTCTTATTGCCGACAACTTTTCTAAGGAGTAGGTCCTGGACCTAAAATTCCCTAGGATTGACCTTCTTATTGTAGGCCCTAACAAGCTGCTGCTGGTATGCTCTCAGTTGAATTGCTGCTCTTTCCCTTCTTTCTTTCACCAGATCCTGATCTCGGGCAAGGAATGCCTCGTTGGTCCCATTCTCCACTCCCTGGCTTCTGATTCTAGGGATGCCAATCTCTAATGGGATAACGACTTCAGTGCCATATGCAATGGCAAAAAGAGACTCTTCAGTTGATCTTCTTGGCGTAGTCCGATATGCTCACAAGACATTGGAAATTCCTCCACCCACTTGCCCTTGACAACTTCTAGCCTTTTCTTGATCCCATCCAGGATGGTCTTGTTAGATGCCTCAGCTGGACCATTACTTTGGGGGAAACTAGAAGTAGAGTAATAGTTCTTAATCTTGTACTTTGCATAAAAGCTCTTGATCAGCTTACTGCCAAACTGGGTGCCATTATCTGCTACTATGGCCCTTGGGATTCTAAATCTGGTAATGATATTCTTCCAGACGAAATTCTTTACATCAACATCTCGAATTTTGGCTAAGGGTACAACCTCTACCCACTTCGTAAAATAGTCTGTAGCTACCAGTAAGAACTTTCTCTGTCCAGTTGCTTGGGCAATTGCCCAATAGGATCCATACCTTACTGGGCAAATGGCCAGGGACTAGATACTGGATTCAGGTCTGCAGCTGGCTGGTGTATAAAAGGGGCAAACCTTATATTTCCGCACGTGGGCTTCAGCGTCCTTCTACATGTAAGGCCACCAATATCCTTGAGATATGGCTCTATGAGTAAGTGATCTGCCCCCAGCATGCATTCCACATACACCTTCATGGATTTCGTACAAAAAGTTCTCAACCTGTGATAGATGCACACATCTCAAAAGGGGCCCAGTGAAGGACCTACTGTAGAGATAGCCTTCTACTAACCAACAGAACCTAGCCGACTTTAACCTGATCTTATATGCTTCCTTTCTGTCTGTTGGTAGCCTGCCATCTCTGAGGAACACAACTATAGTGTTCATCCAGCTTGGACCCATCTCTATGCACATCGCTTCATACTCTGTTATCAGGGGCTCTATGTTTAGGCCTGACGGATAATCCATCATTATTGTCTTTGCCTCACCTGATTTCATTACGCTGGCCAAGCTAGCCAAGGCATCGGTATGGCTATTATCATCTCGGCTAACCTGCTATAGCCAGTAATTTTTTAACAGTGTTAGCAGCTTGACAACCTCCTTGACATAGGCTATCATCCTCTCATCTCTGGCTGCATATTCGCTTGTTGCTTGATTTACAATGAGTTGGGAGTCGCAGAAGATTACCACTTCGTTGGCTTCCATTGTTATTGCTACCCTCAGTCTAGCAATCAATGCCTCGTATTTTGCTTCGTTATTTGAGGCCTTGAACCCCAAACGAATAGACGACTCTATCATTCATCCATCCAGCAATACCAACACTACTCATGCCTCCGCTCCTTGCCGGTTGGAGCTGCTGTCAACGAAGAGCTGGAAGGAGTCTCCGATGTAGATGTCGCAAGGGTTTGGCTTCTCTTCTACCCTCTGCGCTGCTGGTGTGGGGCTCTTTGGCCCCAGTTAGGTTTTTTCTTATTCTCCTGGACATCCTAAGCCGCGACTCACCGGAGCCTGCCTTGGGATCACGCCAAGAGTGAACTCAGCCACAAAATCGGCCAAAACCTGGCCTTTGATTGTTGTTCTAGGCCTGAATTCCAAGTTGTATTGGCCCAGCACCACTGCCCATCTGGTTACTTTGCCTGTCATATCTCCATGCTACAACAGGGACTTTAGGGGATGCTCCGTTAGTACCACAATCTTATGGGTTTGAAAATAGTGATTTAATTTTTTCGAAGCGATTACCAAGGCTAGTGTCAATTTCTTCAAAGGCACCTGGTTTCTGTACCTGCTAGGGTCTTCCTAACATAGTACATTGCCTTTTGCTCTCCTTCTTCTTCTCAGATTACTACCGCACTCACGGCGTGGTCTGAAACAGCCAGGTACAGGAATAGTTTTTCTCCTGGTATCGGGTTTGATATCACCGGTGGGGTTGTTAAGTATTTATTCAAGTCAGTCAAAGCGACTTCACATTCTTCTGTCCTTGGAAAATCTGTGGCTATAGACACCCTATTTTGACCGCCCTTATGACTTGGATGCCATCGCTTGTGCACTTAATAATGAAGTTGTATATGCTTGTTAAGTGCTTGGAGTCCTCAGCAGAATGCCATAACTTTGAGCCTTTAAAACCCTATACACCTCTTGCTTTGTTTTGGACCAAAACTCTAGTTTTTCAAGCTTAAAAATCTTAGGACCTACTGGCCCCCTTTTGTGGGCTGCCGACTACTATTATTGGTTGCCGGACACTTGTGTGGCCTGCTGGCCACAAGTATGTTTTGGTAGATATTTATGCCAGCTATGCCAGCTATTTCTACTACTACTTGTATCTGCCTACACGTGTATGTATGGATGTTTCTGAGGGAGTTTGATATTTTTCTATATATAGGAGACCAATCCTTCCATTTTTGAGGGTTGAACATTTTGGAGCAAAATTATCTCTCTCTCTCTACAATTCTCTCTCTCTTGCAAATTCTTAAACTTTTGCAAGCTTTTGCCTATACACTCTAAACCAAACCTTGTGGTATTGGAGCTGAGACACTTTTGGGCTTACTTTGAGATCTAGAGGGTGTGTAAGTGTTGATTTGTTGCTTGGAAAGTATTCTCCTCTTCAAGAGGTATAAGTCTTGGTTTATTGTTTTGCTTTAATTACTATTTTGCCTACTGTTTTTGCACTATTTTTGGACAGTCTAAACTTTGAAATTTTGGGCTGAAACTTATGGTTTAGGGCCAATAAGGGTGGAGGGGTGGCTCACCATTCCTTGCATCTAGCTTCCAAGGCCTTTACCCTTGTGTTTTCCACCTTGTTGTCAACCTTTTTTTAGATTTTTACCACTGATTCTCAGAGCTTTTTTAGTGGATAAAATGTTATTTTGAAGTCTCAAAAATAGAGGGGGTAGCCTTCCCTTCTTGTGCTTGTTTGCTAGCTTAACATGCTCTACGTTTTAGCTTATTGTTCTAGCTTTTTTTGTTTTAATTCCAGCATGTTTTAGGACTGATTTAACACTATTTTAGGACTATTTTTGGTTGTTCATTGCATTTGAACCTTGTTTTGCATGCTTGTGGTGTAATTTTCCTCATAGGTTTGGTGGTTTAGGCCTTAGCCACCAACCTATTTGAGTTGATAGTGTTTATTTCTTGTTTTCCATGCTTGCGATCACCTCTAATCACCTTTGCAACCTCCCTCCTTTCTTGGCTTTTCATTTGCTTTGAAAGTTATTTCAAGCTACTTATTTGTTTTAAGCTTGAGATTGAGGTCTTATGCTTAATGGTTTAATCCTTTTAGGGTTCATTACTAATTACATGATACTTCTCTCATGTCTAAAATAACTCTTGGTTTGGTACTCCTTTCCATTAGAGGACTTAAAGCTCACTTTTGGACTTAATTGACTAAGGAATGGTTGGTAATTAAAATGGAGTATTAAAATGAGGACTAAAAGTGATGCAAGATAATAACTTGGTTAGGGTTCAATCAGATGTTAATTGAACCCTTAAGTCTTGAATCATTTCATACTTGTTAGTGATGTAAATGGTTCAAAAGTCAATGTCAACCACTTCCCTTGATCAATCCATGATAGAAAGGAGGTGTGGGAGTCTTTAGTTGTTGCATTTATTGAATTTTTACACTTTGGTTCATAGGCCATCACGCAATGAAATTGCATCGATTGATGGTTTGTGAATCAAATTTACCACTCCTTTGAGCTGTTAGATGATAAGGAGGGGTAAGTTGTGCAAACAGCCCTTGAGAATACCTTGGTTGTGCTCTATTTGCTCTCTCTTACAGTAGAAGGAACCAGAATTTTGTGGCCGGCAGGCCAGACCACTTTTTTCAAATTGAGCAGTGCCTTTTTGAAGCAGAACAGGATTGTTTTTAAGGTGAAAACAATGTAAGTGTTCCAACTGTGCAACAGAGGCTTTCTGGCAGTAGAACAGTGGCTTTTTCAGGTGGAAAATCCGCGCGCATGCATGAGCATCCCTCGCTCCCCGGGGCTAATTAGTTAATTTAGTTATTTTATTTCATGTTGTATTAATGTTGTAATTAATTAGTTAATGCTAATTTGTACTTAATTAGTTGGTGTAACTAATTAGCGAGAATAGTTCATTAGTTGGCTTTGTAATAACTAGCTAGCATAGTTAGTTTACTTGTTGTTGTAATAGTTAGTTAATTCATTTTGTAATAGCTAGTTAATTAGTTTAGCTAGTTAGTTTATTCAGACCCTCCTGCGTGAGGGTGTAAAATTGTTATAACGTGTATGTCTTCCAACCCCATATCTTTCTCCTTTTTATTTACCTGCTTATGATGGTTAGATTAGGGCATCATGTTTTGTTTAGCATATCTCATGCCTCGCACCCATTGTCTTGCATGCATTGAGGTTCGGTGTATCATTCTAACGTGCATTGTAATTAAACATTCTTTGAATACGTGCTTAGACCGCATACTATCAAATTGATTCATATGCCATATTAGTAGTCGAGCTTAGTAATTGCATATCACATGCGTTGCATTAGTCATATTGCATAGTTAGAATCATGCATTTTTCTAAATTTTTTTTATCTTTTTGGCTTGGAGTACTAGGTGAGCTTTTACTTGCTTTAGCATATTGCATTGTATATTAGTGCTTCCATGTCAAAGCATGTTCACCATGAGGCTAAGTGCTTAAGTGATAAACTATTTGAATGCCCTATGGATGAAGGCTAATTGCTTGAGTTGGAATAATTTGAGTAATGTTCATATGTGATCACTTTTTCAAGTGGTACATATTCGAAACAATTTTCAAAACAAAACATGAGATCAAGTATACCAATTTTTACAAATTAGTCTATACTTTTGTGTGTACACATCACATAGTAATACTAGCCTAATAATCGGAACAAAAGCATGTAATGTAGATAAGAATCACATCGTGATTAGTAGAGGCCGATCTTTGATCGGGCGAGTGATGGGTACTCAATTCATGACCTTCCCCTCTTGTACCTAAGTTCCTGAGCCGAGACACTCTTGGTGATGACGGATTAGTGGCCTTTGGCACAAGTCTCGGGTTTCTTAAATTTTCCAAAAAATATTTAGGTGGCGACTCTGTACCTGGCAAAGTAGTCCATTTTTGACAATTTGATTCAAAATCAATGTTTCAAAAAGATTTACCAAATTTGGACTCTTTGGTGTTTATCTATTTCACATTGCACTTGTGAGATCAGATTCAGAACCGTGGGAGTTCGATACTGTAGGGATTATTTGTCTTCTGAAAAGGGGCATGAAAAGTCGAGCTACAGTTTCTGGCGACTTTGCTGGGGATTTAGAGAACTTGACTTGAAATTCATGATGTAAAATTTTATCTACACTTATATGTTTCTTTACATTGTATTTACATTTGTGCGCTTAAGTCTCTGTGTTTGCCATCCACTATCCCTGGATGGTTTGCTGAAGGCTAGCATAAAAGCTAGCGAAAAGGCTGACCGGTCGTGGGCTTTGCCATGATGGGAACACAACCCTTGGATCTGGGCTACAGCTGTACCGTTTGACCCTCCTTTCATTTCTCGATGTTAGGTGCGAGAGGTATATTAGGTAATCTTGCTGAGGTACCCTTTTTGACCATTCGGCCTTGTGGCATATCGAAAAACCATAGAGATTGTTCCAAACTAGGACAGGATGCTCACCTAAAAATACAGGATTGCGTAAAACCGCTTTGTTTGAATAGTGAATCCTAGTTCTTGGCGAAACTAGGACAAGGTAACCCTACCCCAGCATAGGGGTGTTTTGGCTCTCGCTTCACTGTTATGTGCTTTATAGTGAAAATGTACAGGGATGTGCATACCAGTTGCAAATTTGGTATTCGTTTTGGGGGTAGAAATCGGTGTGGAGTGCAGTCCTACAGCTTTGATCATGTTTATGTTGATGACGTCTTAGCTGAGGTGTTGTGCGGTTTCTGATTACTGTTTTCTTTTGCTTTATTTCTTTTACTAGGTAGTTTAAAAACCACAGCTTTAGAAAGTTCGGATATACCCCAAGTACTCTAGACCCGGGTCAGAAGGTTTTGCAAAGTTGGGGATCTTGTTTAGGGACAACCCGTGTTTACCTCACTCCTATCGGTTACAAGACGAAGGAGAATTAGGCAGAGTTCACCGGTTCAGTTTTTATAACAGTCACTCCTTAATTCACTTGTGTCCAGTTAGATTTGGAAATGGTCATCTACTCATAGCCTTGCACGAGATCGATCTCCTATTTTGATGGCACAGTATCCCCCAATCAGTATGGAAGACTTGATACATCATCTGCAGCAGATAGTTGAAACCCTACAATTGGATGAGGCCCGCCAGGCCAAGGTCATGGCTTGTTAGGCTGAGGTTATAAATAGGCTACAACAACAGCAACCACAGCCGGCTGCAGCTTCTGCATCCCATGCACCTCTCACAAATATCCCAGCACCCGGAGCCGCTGCTCATACTGCCAATGTCCAAGAAAACTAGTGCAATCCAGCAAAGGCAATCCCAGCACAAGCCTCCAAAGCACATATTTATCAGATTGAGGTTTCGTTCAAGTTTGAGGTTGACCTAACTGTACTCAAGGTCAATAAACTGGAGAAGTTATTCAAGAGAGCACAAAGGGTTAACTTCATCCCGGACATAGAGGACGGGTATACTGATTCCACAGTGACATTGCCAGATCGGTTTAAAATGCTGCATATTAACCGTTTCAACGGTTCGAGAGATCCAGTGACTCTCTCTTGCCTACAACCAATAGTGTAGAATCGGGGTGTCACAGATCCAATGGTTCACCTTCGGCCATTTTCGGATATCTTGCGGTCGATGGGCCTGACTAGATTATAAAAGTTGTCTCTCTTTGGCCGTACCGTGTCGAGTATAGAGTCCATATGGTATACGAAGTTGGAAGACTCTGTCAAGTAGAATTAGGCGGAGATGACCGAGGCCTTAATTACGCAGTATTCGTATAATACACAGATCGAGGTTATAACTCGTGATCACGAGATAACATGCCAAGAGCCGAAGGAAGGCTTCTCTGAATTTGTAACAAGGTGAAGGGCTAAGGCCTCAATGATGACCACGAGGCCTTCTGAGAATGATCAAATCAGGATGGTTGTCTGGAATGTACATGGCAAACTGTAGCAAAAGATGATCGTCCTACCTCTGTTTACATTCACAAAACTTCATTAAATGGGGGTGCAAATCGAAGACCCCATGAAACAGGGGCTTGTTACAGATGAGAATGAGTCAACAAAAAGGCCGTTTGTACGTAGTTCTAATGTTGCCAGTGGTAGCACAGCTGCAAGGCCGTCAGATGTAAGCATTGTCACCACAACCAAGTCCACCGACCCCTTTGCCAACACAAGCTCACAAACACCGTCCAATCCTAACTGATCCCAGAGGACCTCCAACCAATTGTACATGACTCTCTCACAGGCCATGAAGGCGCTAGTCAAGAAAGGGCATCTCAAACCTTTAGAACCCCGTCCTTTTCCTGATCCTTTTCTATCTAAACACAACCCTGCAAACTATTGTGCATTTCACCAACAACATGGTCATGACACTGACCAGTGCTTTCAATTGCATCATGAGATTCAGGATCTCATAGACAACAAGGTGATCGCACCACCCTAGAAGCCAAACGTAAGCACAAATCCACTCCCAACCCATAACTAAGTCCCTTCATCTCGAAATCTCAATCAGATCCATACACTGGCCACCCCTTATGACCTTAGCGGCTATTACTCCCTCCTACCTACCAAAGCTGACATTGTTCATTCCGGAAAGCGCAGATCTGCGCATGATAGACATGTCCAACCCTTAACCCAAGCTTGTGGTGATGTTTACAGCCGAAAGGGAGTCGACCTTGGAGGAAGATACTAGCCCATGTCAAAGTGCCTTGAGGACTTACCTAATAGGATGTATGATCCAAGTTGCTACATCATACCAACTGATCAAAGCAAGCTAGAATTGGTGTTTTCAGTCTCGATAGACATCAATGTGGTCAGAGAAGATGGCCCGAGCCAGGGGTTGGATGATCTAGCAGAACTCGAGGAGGATTTGGACAACCTGCAATTCTTTGATGAGCAGGATTAGGGGGATGTACAAATCGGTTGGTTCGACTTGAATAGATCAACTGACAACTCTGGGTGGTTGAGTGATGAGCCAAACAAAGAGGAAAAACTGAAATCAGACCAGAGGGAAAGGAAGCAGAGATCGTTGTAGTGGCCAGAAAGGCCGATGAGAAAGGAAAGCAGCCGGAAAGCACTAGTATGGAAAAATCAGCCCAGGAAATGGGCGTTGTGAGCACTGTGGACACTGAACAGGAAGCTACACTAAGGCAGTTTGAACGAGAAAGGATTAAAGACGGCTAGGAAGCTGTAATTTCACAACACCCTGTAGGGGCACCTACGATGTAAAAGTGATACGAGTAGAGCCAGGCAACTGTTTGTCGGCTGTTGAAGGGGAATGGTAGGACGATGATGATCTACATCTGGCCCACACCGATGAAGACTGGGGCGAGTGCCTTCTGAACAATACGTGGTATGCTGAGGAAATTAACCATCTAACAAGAAGCGGGTGGTATTTTAAGCTGCCGCACTTGGATCAAGTAGAGGCATCTGGAAAAGACAGTGAGGCTGAGAAACAAAAAGAGAAACAGCTGGAAGAAGAGGCAGAGTTGAAATAGCTTAAAAAAATCCAAGCTGACATCTCTATTTGGGTCTTCTTATAGCCTCCCGGGTACACCGACAGGTAGTATTATCAGCAATGGACAAGGCTAAATTGTCCATTGACACCACGCCCGAACAGCTTGTGGCATTGGTCTTTCAAGTGGTTCTAGCCTTTACCTTCTCTGACAAAGAGCTGCCGTCGGAGGGCTCGGCTCATAACAAACCCTTGTACATATCTGTGGAGTGCAGGGAGAAATGGGTGCCGTTGGTGTTGGTAGATACTGGCTCGGCTATCAATGTCTGTCCTTCTCGCACCACCTATGCAATTGACCTCAAACCAGCAGACTTTGCTCCCATAGCCCAAGTAATATGGACATATGATAATACAAGTAGAGAGGTCATGGGCACAGTGCAAGTCAAAGTCCAGGTGGGCCCAGCTGAGCAAGAGGTTGAGTTTCATGTCTTAGATGTGCAGGCTATCTTCAATTTGTTGTTAGGGAGGCCCTGGTTACATCATGTGAAGGTCGTCTCCTCAACTCTCCACCAAATGTTGAAGTACCCTCATAGGGGAGGAATGGCGATTATTTTGGGAAATTCATCCATTCATCCGCTGCCAGAGGTAACTAAGCCAGTGCTGGAGATCACCCATGGCGAGGTTGTTTCGGCATTCACTCTAGCTGAAGCCCGAGTAGTGCAGACCATACTGGTTGCAGGCGAAGGCATGTATGTCAGCGCCCAGTCTATCTATTTCATGAACAAACTACAATATATTCCAGGAATGGGACTCGGGAGAAGTGGCCAAAAAGGCGTTGCAGCACTGACAGATGTGCCACACAATCCACATGTCTTTGGACTGGGTATGTGCCCACCAAAGAGGACTAAATCAGAAAGAGAGAAGACATGAAAGGCAGAGCCAAGGCTAAGCAAGTCGGGAAACACTATGAGCTCACCCACAGGCCAATCCAGAGAACGCTGAATGGACTTTTTGTTCGAGAGGGAGAAGATTTCCCTTTTTACCGCTTTCTTGAGCCTTGGGTGAATGACTTAAAGTAGTGTGTCCCCGGGTTTGAGTTCTTCTTTGATCTGTAGTTGCAGAACAGTGATGATGAGGAAAGGGCTGAACCAAGCATCAAAGCTGAACAGAGCATGGAAGATAACTTAGATGGCAGTGAACATGAAATAGGGATAACACTGGTTTGTCTTCTGACAGATCCTGCAGCTGACCTAAAGAATTTAGGAGATAACCTCACTGTCTCCATGATCAGGGAAGAACAGGGAGTGAACCCAACCAGCAGCATTTTGGATGCATCAGGGGCGCTATCTCTTATCTGGCAACTGGAAGAAGGTTATCTGTCCAGTTTTGAATTGGGTGACGAGCTAAAATCTGATTCCACTTAGTCTGTGGGATCGGGATTAGATTCAAGTTCTTTTGAGTTCGAGTCAGGTATTTCTAGGAGTGGAAACCCAGATATGAAAGTCCTGTCTAGGTCTTCATTAAGCTTTTCTTTTGAGTCTATAACCGAAGATCAGGACCTTTTGAATGAGAACTCGGTAAATTCTGTGTACTTCTCTGTGCTGTTAGTTTATTGCATTGACCAGGATTTTCAGAATGCTAACAAAAATGTAGGGGAAGAAATTCCCATAGCTTTGAAAAACTTAATTAATCGAGAGGATGAGAGGTTTGCTAAACCCTGTGCTGATGAAATCATTGCTATTAATGTGGGTACTGAGAAGGATCCGCGTCTGGTCCAAATCGGGTCCACATTGTCTTCGGAGGAGCACGACCGTTTAATCGCTTTGTTAAAAGATTTCAAAGATGTCTTCACTCGGTCCTACGAAGACATGCCTAGAATCGATCCTGAGATTGTATAGCACCGGATCTCTGTTGATCTCGTGGCCCGACCAGTCAAGCAAAAGCTATGTAGAATTTGTCCAGATTGGGTGCTGAAAATCAAGAAAGAGGTCACCAAGCAGATCGAGGCAGGTTTCTTGTTAGTATCTGAGTACCCAACTTGGTTGGCCAACATCATCCCAGTGCTAAAGAATGATGGTAGAATTCGAGTGTGTGTAGACTTTCGAGACTTGAACAGAGCTAGTTCGAAGGATGACTTTCTTCTGCCGCACATTGATGAATTAGTGGATTTCACTGCGGGCCATGAATTGCTATCATTTATGGACGGGTTTTTCGGGTACAACCAGATTCTGATGGCACCTGAGGACAGAGAGAAGACTGCATTCACTACGCCGTGGGGTATCTACTGCTACCGGGTTATGTCGTTTGGCTTAAAAAATGCTGGAGCTACCTATCAGAGGGCTACAACCATCATTTTGCATGACATGATCCATAAAGAGGTTGAGGTGTACGTGGATGATATGATTCTCAAGTCCAAAGAACGAGAGGGCCACTACACCGCCTTGATGAAGTTCTTTCAACGGAACAAGGAATACAAATTGAGGTTAAACCCGCAGAAATGCACCTTCGGTGTAACAGTAGGAAAAATGCTAGGCTTTTTGATCACATAAAGGGGCATTGAAGTAGATCCTTCCAAAATCAAGGCCATCTTAGAAATGCCACCACCGAGGACTGAAAAGGAGGTGCAAGACTTTCTAGGTAAAGTGCAATTCATAAGACGGTTTATTTCCAAATTAACCTTGACTTGTGAACCACTATTTGGTCTCCTGAAGAAAGGGAAGAAATTCCGATGGGCTGATCACTGTCAATTTGCCTTTGAACATGTTAAACAGTATCTCCAAAATCCGCCTATGTTGTTGTTGCCAGAGCCGAGGAAACCTTTGATTCTGTTCTTGTCAGTAACAAACACGACCATGGGATGCATGCTCGCTCAGGAATCTGAAGATAGGGCGGAGAAAGCCATCTACTACTTGAGCAAGAAAATGCTAGATTACGAGACCCGCTGCACTCCGTTAGAGAAAGCTTGCCTAGCCTTGGTATGGGCTACCAGGAATTTGAGGAATTGCTTATTATCTCACTCTGTAATCCTGGTTTCGAGGTTAGATCCCATAAAATATCTCTTTGAGAAATCGGCGCTTACGGGTAGGCTGGCTTGTAGGTTGCTCATTCTCTCTGAATTTGATCTCAAATATGTCACCCGCAAGTTGGTCAAGGGAAAAGCTGTAGCGGAGTTCTTGGCAGACCATTTGGTAGCAGGAGATGAGGCAGTGGAATACTTGTTCCCAGATGAAGCCATTCTGCAAGTTGAAGAGGAAACTTGGACAATGTACTTTGACGGAGCGTCCAATCAATACGGTTATGGGATAGATGTGTTGTTGATAGCACTCGACGACTCCTATATACCTTTAGCCTTCAAACTCCGGTTCAAGGTGTCCAACAACAAAGCAGAATATGAGGCGTGTATTGCTGGTTTAGAAGCCGCCCTGGAACTAAGGGCAATAACGTTGGATGTCATCAGGGACTCGAACTTAGTTATTTCTCATGCAAATGGAGACTGGAAAGTCAAAGAAAAGAAGATGAAGGTTTACCATCAAACACTGGATGTTCTGATTCTGAGGTTTGAAAAGTTGACATTCACGCATCTACTAAGAGAGAACAATCGGTTCGCTAATGATTTAGCAACTCTATCTTCTATGGTAGACATTCCACTTGGAGTTCGGATGCATCTGATTATCATCGAGCAGAAATACACTCTAGCCTATGAAACTATTGCCGTGATAGATGAAGTGCAAGACAAAAATCCCTGGTACTACGATATTTGGAACTTTTTGGAAAAGGAGATGTATCCACTAGGGGCAAATGCCAAGGACAAAGGTGGAATATAGCGAATGGTCGTCCAATTTATCATCTGCAGCGGTAAGCTGTATTAAAGAGGTCATCTGGGAATGCATAAGTTATGCGTGGAAGAAGAAGAATCAACGCGCCTTACGGAGGCTATCCACGGCGGAGAATGCGGGACACATATAAATGGTGTGATGCTAGCCCGAAAGGTTCTCAAACAAGGTTATTACTGGTCCACCATAGAGGAGGATTGTATTGGTTTTGTACGACAATGCCTCAAATGCCAAATTCATGCCAATCGTATGAATATTCCGCCGTCAAAACTATATAACATGACTTCGTCGTGGCCTTTCTCAGTCTGGGGAATCGACGTTATCGGTGCAGTCACGCCAAAGAGTCGAACGGGCATGAATATATCTTAGTGGTGATTGATTATTTTATAAAGTGGGTGGAAGCCCAATCCTATGCAGTGTTGAAAGCATCGCATGTGGCCAAATTTATCAGAAACAATATCATCTGGCGGCACGAAGTCCCGAACGAGTTCATATCAGATAATGGCTCCCACTTCAAGAAAGAGGTGATAGACTTGTTGGACAAATTAAATGTGGCTTTTCATAAGTCATTTACGTACAGGCCACAAACCAATGGAGCTATTCAAGTCGCCAATAAGAATATCAAGAACATCTTACAGAAAATGGTAGAGACTTACAAGGACTGGCTAGATAAATTGCCATTTGCACTCTAGGGCTACAAAACTTCGATCTAGACATCTACGGGGGCAACCCCTTATTCTCTCGTCTACGGGAGAGGAAGTCGTTTTGCCAATTGAAATTGAAGTCCCATTGCTGCGAGTCATGGCTGAGTGTCAGATAGCGAAGGCGGACTAGCAGCAGAGCAAATTCGAGAAGTTAATGTTGTTTGATGAGAGGAGGCTAAAGGCATTGTATCATGTTCAAGGCTACCAATGCAAAATCTCTAGGGCTTTTAACAAGAAAGTTAAGTCCCAAAATCTCAAGGAGGGAGACGTGGTACTGAAAGACAACCGAGCTCCCATCCATGACCCTAGGGGCAAGTTCAGACCCAATTAGACTGGTCCTTACATCATCAAAGTTATCTGGTCAAGAGGGGCAGTTATTCTCATGGACTTAGATGGCCTGGAATTTTCACAGCCGATCAATATGGAAAAGTTAAAGAAATACTACCCCTGAGAGGCTCGCGAGGCCGAAAATCCGAAAGGGCGACCTAGGCAAAAGTTAGAGCATGAAAAATTAGAAAGAAAAAAAAACTAAGCTCGGAAGGTTGAAAACCCTAAAGGGCCACTTTGGAAAAAGTTAGAGCGCAAAAGAAGAGAGTTAATACTCGAGTGAACCTAAACCGAACTACGTAAGGCCTAATTCCCATCTTCGAAATACGTAGGCAACTTCATCCTAAAGTTCAGCCGTAACCATCTCCAACTCAATTGTCCTGTCCATTTCTTTGATCAAGTCATTTTTGTTCATCATTTGAGAGTTCAGTTGTGATCTTCATTCTGGAAAGAAGAACTGGTTATAATGCAGAGCAGTAATGGTATTCAATTAGGGGTAGTTATGATCTTTTGATTTAGGGTTGTACATCTTGAGGATCGATCCCCGTGTCAGGTAGTGATCATTTTTGAAAATGGTTTTGGAAAGTTTTAATAAAAGTTGATTTTGTTCAAAATTTTACCTTTTACAACTTATACCATTTTTGGACCAAAAATCAAATTTTTAGTGCTCACAAGTTTAATTATATTGATTTCAAACATAAAGTTCTCCAACTCTCTGATGCAAATCAAAGTTGCTTTTACATCATAAAACTTGAAAAGAAAGGTCAAAGCAATAAACTAGGGGCATAGGTGAGTCAAGTGCTCCCGCGTCCTCTACTCATGCTTGCAAAAACTTCTGAAGCCAAAGTAGGCCCAATTTGTGCCTCATACTTGGGCCGAGCCAAACATTCACCAGAAAGGACATAACTGAAACTAGGGGCAGGGGCCAAAAGCTCTCTCGTCCTCCAAGCAGCGAGGTACCTAGCCAAGTGTGAAGCATGAATAGGGAATAAAGCTGGGTATTCTACCCCCTCCTCTGGGCAGGTCTAATCATGCCTGAACTGGTGTCTGAACCAGAAGGGAAAGTTGAACACGCAACGCGTGAGGCCAATCAATTTTATGCCAGGATGCCGAGTCATGCTGTAACTCATCTCAGTCAAGTTAAACCAGGGGTAACGCCAAGTTATGTTAGCTGCAGACCTGCTACACATCCAGTTGCACAACCATCTCTCGTTGGGAAAACCCACTAGTCGTTGGCGGAAGAAAAAAACTTGAGCTGAGTACTCGGGGTATGAGTCCACCACCTTCAGCTTATCCATGAGCTATACCTGGGAAGGGATGAAAAATAAGAGAGATTAAAGAATAGAGAGATGTGCATTGAGAGAAAAGTAAGGAAAGGGCTTTGAGAGAAAATAGAGCATGAGTGCCGAGTGATATGTGAGGCATATATCAAAAAGGATGGCAAATAATACCTGAAGGAGTAGTGGACTCCCCGCAAACCTATTGGTCTCGTGCCGATGAAAAGCATCTAAACCCATCAGGGTCTCGGCTAGCGCCAAACTGATACAACTCTTACCTTCTTTCAAACATTGGCCACTTCGATCAACTGAATGTTGGTTCCGCCGTAACTAGGGGCAAGAAGGAAATGCGCAAGCATACATAAACAAAGGGCATATGGGCAAAAACCTTGCCAGAGGAGGTCTCCTCTGTCACCAATGTCAAAAAATCGATGAATCAAGCAGGGTATGTCTAGCTCTCCGTTATGGGCCAAAGATCGAGCTTCGTGCAAAGTCAGTCCACACATCTGTCCCAAAGCTTGGGCGTGGCCAAAACAGGGCTGAGGTATGATTTCCTCATCGCGTCAGGTTTCCATCAATGCTCGAAATTCTTCAAGAGTCAAGCACATTTCTTGTGTTTCGAAGCAAAATACATGCGTAATCAGGTCCCAATATCAGGCCGCGACATGGAGAAATGGAAAGCAAAGCGGGTATGGCTCAACGAAAAAAGTGCACTTATGCTAAAACCCCTAAAATTTACCTTTTCCATGCCGTCTAAAGTGGCTATCCAATCCGTGAGCTTCTCGGCAAAGAATATCTCCATTTGTGGAAGAAACAACAGCTAAAATGAGGTTCTAAAGAAGAAACCACGAAGGAGGACCTTTTGTAGAAGAGAAGGCTGTGAGTGGAGGCCAGTTGTCAATAATCTGGCGATCCTCACATTTGTGGCCGACAACCCCCCTTTCTGGCCTGCCGTCCACTTGTGTGCTGGGCGGTGTTGGTAGCCTGGTTTTTGTTTGATCTTCGTGTTTTAAGGTCTTGTTTTAAGTCTTTTGGTTTTAGCAAGTGTATATATTTGTGTTTGAGTTGTTTTTGCTTTGTTTATTGAGTTGTATTTTGTATTTTGGTCGTTGGTTGACTCATTACCCGATTAAGAACATCGTGCCAATACAAGTTTTCATTTTCAAACTCAACTCCATTTTCATTTTGCAAATATTGTACTCATGATGCAAAAACGATAACACTTTTCATAAAAACTGCGAGGTTTTATTTCGATTATGGTTTTTACAAAAGTGTGTACAAGTTTCAAAAGAAAAAGTAAAACCTATCTGAAGCTATACATGTGTTTAGCTACCAAACAAAAATAAACTAAGCAAAAAGTACCCAAAAAAAAATCGACGCTAGTCATCTTAAGCTTGAGAAGCCCTATTCGTCCTCTTTCTCGAAGAGGACTCAGGGGCACTGTCTCCATCGGCATCGCTGTCAGAATCAGACTCTAAACCAAAGCCGATGTAGACACTCCATTTTTGACGGTCCTTACAACTTGGACGTCCTCGCATGTACACCCAATGATGAGTTTGCTTGCTCGCCAAGTGCTCGAAGTCCACTGCGGAATGCCACAGCTCTAAGCCCTTTCAACCCCATACCCTTGTTGCCTTATTCATGGACCAGGCCTTGGTCCTTCTGGCCTACAGCTCTTGGTGGCCTGCCAGCCACCCTTATGGGCTACCGACCATCACTTTTTGGTTGTCAACCACTGATGTGGCTTGCCGGCCACCAATGTATTTTGCAGATATTTTATGCCAACTGTGCCAGCTATTTGCACAGATGCATGCATCTATCCCCACGTGTAGGGCTGGATCTCCTTGAGGGAATTTTATGTTTTCTATATATAGGGACCCCCTCTCTCTTGTAGCAAGGTTAGAAAATTTTGGACTAAAAAATTTTCCTCTCTCTCTCTCTCTCTCTATAAATTCTCTACACTTTTGACTACAATTCCTTAACCTTTGCCTATACACCCATAACCAAATCTCACCGTCTTTGAGCTGAGGTGTTGTTGAGCTTGGTTTGAGCTCTAGAGGGTGTTGTTTGCGTAGTTTTGTTGCTTGGAGTTGCTTTTCTTTTCAAAGGTATAAGACTTTGCTTGTAACTTTATTTGATTTGCTTCTATTCTTACTGTTTTTCCATTGTTTTGTGCTGTCAAAACTTTGTGTTTTTTGGGTTGAAGCTTGGGTTTAAGGCCATTAAAGGTTGAGGGGTTGATAGCCCTTCTTTGTACCTTGTTTTGGAGCCCTTTGCCCTTCTGTTTCCCATCCTTTTACAATCTTTTTCCAAGCTTTTAAACACTGATTTTCAAAGCTATTTTAGTGGCCAAAATCATGTTTTGAAGTCCAAATTTGGAGGGGTTAGTTTCCCCTCCCTGCGTCTTGCTTATTAGCCTAGCTTATGCCATGTTTTACCATATTAAGCTAGCTATTGTTAGCTCAATTCCAACATGTTTTCGAACTTGTTTTAAACTGTTTTAGGACTGTTAGTTGCATTTGAGCTTTATTTTGCATGCTTATAGTGTACTAGTCCTCATGAGTTTGGTGTTCTAGGCCTTAGACACAATCTTGTTTGAATTGATAGGATTTATGTATGCTTTTCTCACTCATTTTCAATACCTAATCATCTCTATAATCTCCCTCCTTTCTTGGCTTTTGTTTTTCTTTGAAAGTGGTTCAAACAATTTGTTTATTTAAAGTATGAAATTGAGATGTCATGCTTAATGGTTTAATCCTTTAGGGGGTTCATTACCAACGACATGATGTCTCTTTCATGCCTAAAACAACTTTTAATTTGAGCTTTCTTTCCATTTAGGGAACTTAAACTCACCCTTGGACTTAATTGATTAAAGAATGGTTGGTAAACTAAAATGAGTAATTAAAACTTGGGACTAAAAGTGAGCAAGATTATAACTTGTTGTGTTCAATCGGACGTTAATTGAACACATGGAAGCTTGAACCATTTCATACTTGCTAGTGATGAAATGATTCAAGGTTCCAAGGTCAACTTCTTCCCTTGATCATTCCTGAAAGGGAGGAGGTTTGTGTCTTATTTTATTGCATTCATTGAACTTGCACACTTGGTTTCACAAGCCATCATGCAATGAAATTGCATCCATTGATGGCTTGTGAACCAAAGCTTGCTACTCCTTTGATTTTCCCATGAAAATGAGGGGTGGGTTATGCAAAAAAACCCTTGAAATACCCTGTATATGCTTTGTTTGTTCTCTATTGTAGCAAGATGAACTTGTGCATCGGTGGCCGGTAGGCCACTTTCCATGGCTGGTAGACCACCATCCATAGCTGGCAACCTTCAACCATGGTCGGCTGGTGGCCGGCAACCTTTACCAGTGGTCAGCCAGCCACTGATGCAAAACATAGAAGAGTGTTGGTAAGGCAAAGCAGAGTGAGCGGCAGTGTTGGTGTTTAACTGTGCAAATAGAGGCATTTGGAAGCAAAACGATGGTCTTTTCAGGTGGAAACCGAGCATGCGCATGCACATCTCTCATTTCCCAAGGCAGAGTAGTTAATTGCTTAGTTTAATTATTAATTGTAATTGTGTTGTAATTCTTTAATCAGTTAAGTAGTTAACTAGTTATGATGTAATTATTTTAGTTAGCTAGATTAGTTAATTAATTCAAGTGTTGTAATAATTAGTTAAGTAGTTTAGCTATTTATTCGGTTTGTAATAATTAGCTTAATTAGCTTAGCTTAACTTAGTTAGTTAGTTAGCTTAATTCATTTGGACTCTCCTTCGTGAGAACGCAATGTTGTAATAACGTGTATGTCTTCCAACCTCACATCTTTCTCCCTTTTATTTAACTGCTTATGATGGTTAGATTAGGGACATCATGTTTCAATTAGCATATCGCATGTTTGCATTCATTCATTTGTCTTGCATGCATTGAGCTCGACATATCATTTTAACTTGCATTGTTAGTTTCAATACTTCTTTGAATACGTGCTTAGACCGCATGCTATTTAATTAAATTTATATGCCAAATTAATAGCCGAGCCTAGTAATTGCATATCACATGTGTTGCATTAGTCATATTGCATAAATTCAGATCATGCATTTTTCCTAATACTAGGCGAGCTTTTATTAGCTTTATCATGTCGCATGTGTGTGATTGTTTCCATATTGAGTATGCTTGCCATGAGGCTAACTGCTTAAGTGCTATAACTGCTTGCATGCCTGTGGATAAAGGCTTGTTGCTTGAATTGGAATGATTCAATGAATGCACGTTTAAGCCCACTTTGTCGAGTGGCAAATTCACAAACTTTAAGCCCACTTTGTTAAGTGGCAAAATCAAACAATTTTGCAAAACAAACATGACTTGAAACGTTCCCATTCTTGCAATTTAGTCTATACTTGCTTGTGCGCATCACATAGTAATGCTAGTCTAATAAATCAGAATAAGAGCATATAATGTACATAAAAATCATATCATGATTAGTAGAGGCCAATCTTTGATCGGGCTAGTGGGGGTACTCAAATGTATTCATGACCTTACCCTCTCATACCTAAGTTCCCGAGTCGAGACAATCTTGGTAATGACGGACACATGGCCTTTGGCACGAGTCATGGGTTTCCTAAATTTTTCAAAAATATTTAGGTGGAGACTCTGTATCTGGAAAAGCAGTCCAATTTTGGTATTTTGATTCAAAATCGATTTTCCAAAAGATTTTCCAGATTTGGATCCTTTGGTGTTTATCAATTTCACATTGCACTTATGAGATTAGATTTAGAATTGCGGGAGTCCGAACTGTAGGGCTTCTTTCAAACCTCTAAAAGAGGGGGCGCGAAAAAAGCGAGTTATAGTTTCTGGCGACTCTGCTGGGGATTTAGAGAACTTGACTTAAAATTCATGATATGAAATTTTATTTGCACTTATATGTTTCTTTGCGTTGCATTTCTATTGGTGCACCTAAGTCACTGTGTTTGCCATCTGCTATTCCCAGACAGGTTGCCGAAAGCTTGCCTAAAAGCTTTCCAAAAGGCTGACCGATCGTGGGCTCTACCACGATGGGAACATAACCCTTGGATCTGGACTACCGCTGCACCGTTTGATCCTCCTTTCACTTCTCGGTGTTAGGTGTGAGAGGTATATTAGGTAGTCTTGTTGAGGTACCCTTTTGACCATTTAGTCTAGTCGTATATCGAAAGCTATAGAGATTGTTCCAAACTAGGACAGGATGCTCTCCCATATGCAGGATGATGTGATACCACTTTGTAGACACCCCATTTTTGACCGACCTTAAGACTCAGACGTCACCGATTGAGCGCTCAGTGATGATGCATATTGTGCTCGTTCTGAGGTTGCAGAGTCTCGGCTGAGGGCCTTGCCTCCGGACTTCGGCGCTCTTTTGCACTTTGCCTCGGTTTGCGAACCAGGTCCTTTTTTCTCTGTTTTCTCTTCCCGAAGGGAGGGAGAGGTCTCGTAGACCATCTCTCAGCGGCTGTAGGATACTTTTCGTGGTTGTAGGCCATTGTTCTCGTTTGGAGACCAGTTTCTGGTTTTTGGAGCCGTCGGTTGTGCGCCTCGGTTCGAGACCGCTTAACTTTCTCCGTTTGCTCTGGTTTTTGGCACACACCTTGTTTCCTCTATCTAGAGGGACACTGTGGCCCGGGAGACCACCTTCGTGGTCGCATGCCACCTTCGGTGCTTAGTAGTCAGTTTTCGGGGCCCCGGGCCGCACGTTTTGGCCCCCGAACCCTCGTTTTGCACCGGTCAGGGTTCATTTTTGGCATGGACCCTAGTTTCATTGTCAGGAAGGTGGTATAAGGGTGGGAGACCACCTTTTCTTCTTGGAAACCAGCTTTCTCCTTGGAGACCACTTTTCTCTCTCCTCCAGCCAGTTTTCTTGGCAAGTAGGTGGTCTCCCTCACTTTTGGGCCATAATTTCTGGTCTCCCATACCACCATTGTGTTGTACTCATCTGGGAGACCACCAATATGGGTAGGCCGGCCAGCTTTTCTTCCTGACCCTTTTGAACCATGCTAGAAAGCTGGTTTCTCCCTCTTCTAGGCTACAATTTCTGGTTTCCCACCATACCACTGTGTTGCATTCACCTGGGAGGCCACAAATCTGGTATGGCCAACCACCTTTTCAACCTGACCCTTTTGACCCCTGGTCGGCCGACTAGGGCATGTGGTCGGCTGACCACTTGAACTGGTCGGCCAGTCATCTGCTTTTTGCCCTACCTGAGTGCAACACAGCTATGCCAGCTGGGAAGCATTTGACCCATCCTTCAAGATTTAACCCTTTTGTTTGCCTTCTTAAAGAAGCTTTGGCCCTTTTTGCTTAGCTTCTAAGAGAAGCTTGGCCTTTTGTCAAGTTTCTTGAGGAAGCTTGTTCCCTTTGGTCAAGCTTCCTCAAGAAGCTTGACCCTTTTGGTTAAGTTTCTTTTAGAAGCTTTGACCCTTTGTTGAAGCTTCTTAGAGAAGCCTTGCCCCTTTGTCTTCTATAAGAGAGGGTCTCTTCTCCTTTGGCAAAGGTTGAACATTTTAGCCAAGGCATACATACACTTCCCTCCATAGCTCTCTACTTCAAGCTTCAAACTCCATTATTCTTGCACCCATTGCACTACACCTCCTAGCACAACACCTTCACCATCCACCCAAGCATCTTGAAGATGATTTTTAGAGGTTGAAGACTCACTTTCTTGGTCCAGAGCTTGTTGCATTGCTGTGCTACAAGGGTAAGTCTCTATTTTCCCAATTTTGACATTGTTTTGCTCCATAATTTAGCTCTATTTGCAAGCATTTTTGAACTTTGACATAAACTGAAAAAAGTCTTGTTTTGAACTTCTCTTCAAGTTTGTTCAAGGTCATTTTTCTATTTGGGGTCATCTTCCCCTTTGCATGCTTCATTTCCTCATGTTTAGGGCTATGCATTAGAGCATTTGTGTTGGACTTGGTTTGGTCTTTTAGCCACTGAAATCTAGTGGATTTTCAGTGGCTAACATGTGTCTTTGAGCTTCAAAATCAGAGAGGGGTGACCCTCTCACCCCTTGTTCTCTTTACTAGCTTTTTTGGCCTTACAAAGGAGCCCCTATTTGCATGTTTCAAAGCCATGGTCCAGGCCCTAATTGGCAAGTCCTAAGGTCTGCATGAACTCTGTCCGGAGCCCTTTTTGCCATATAAAGTGTCTATTATGCATGTGTAGAGCAATCCCATTCAAGGCCTTTCAAAGGGGCTTTTATTTGCACGCTTCCTAGACTCTTTTTAGGGCATTTTTGGTGGGTTTTAGGACCCTCATAACCTCTGTCTAGAGGTGGTTTTTCCATTTTGCATGTCCATCATACATGTGTAGAATAACCTCTTGCATGGCCTTTCAAAGGAGCACTTCATTCTTGCATGTGTTGACTAAGTTTCAGTGGTTATTTGGGCATATTTTGGCATGTCATACTTCTATTTTTGGTTGGTTTGGTGAGCCCTCATGTGCTTCATATACGTGTAGTGTAAATCATGGTTCACTAGCTTACTTCGCATGCTTTGTTGACCCTTCATGTTAGCACTTTTTGGCCATGCCTTAAACTGATATTGTGCGTATTTTGGACTACCCTAGCTCTATTTTTGGGTCTCATGATTGAATGGCGTTTGTTTTGCATGCTTGTAGTTCAATACCCATGCTTAACTTTGAGTTTTGAGGTCCATTCCATGCATACACTGAGGTGTGTTCATGTTTTGGGCCCATCATACATCATATTTTAGAGCTAGTTTGAATGCCATATTGCCATGTTTTGTACTCTTTAAATGTGTTCGAGAGTCGGGCTTGTATGCCTCATTTACCGACCATTGAATGAGCTCCATTTCTTTGCATCCCGAATCATCATTTTAGGTCATTTCCCCACTATTTCAGACCTGCCTAGGGACGGTTTGGGGTTGGTTTTTGCCATTGGTGCATTGCTTTGGGTACCTCTAGGGTAACGCACTTCATTAGTTTCGGTACCCGGGCCCTCTAGCATGCATTGGTTGACATATTTGCATGATTCGGGACCATCTTTTATGCCATTTCAGAGCTGTATCATGTGCCATTCTATGCCATGCTTCAGCCTTTGCCATGCTTAGTTAGAGTTTCATGTTGTGCCTTAGGATCGGTCCTTCGCATTCGTGCACGTTTGCATGTATTTCGGTTGTCTCATTTTCATCATATGGCCACTGATTTGAGTGTGGTTGAGGTCCACTCATATTGGTTTAAGTCCACCTTGCATTGTGTATGCCATTTGGTTCATGTTGTTGCATGTTTGACCATCGCATTGTGTATGCTTTGATTATGCCTTTGTGTATCTCCATCTTCGTATGTGTGCATTGTGTATGCCATATAGCTCATGTGCATTGCGTATGCCATTTTAGTCCATAGCATTGCGTATGCTAGGTTACATGTGTGCATATCATCCCTCGCATGCCAGCATGATTAGGTGCATTGCATTTAGGGTTGCACGTTAGTCGCATTGTATATGCCATCTCATTGCATTGTGTTTGGAGTAGGGTTAGTCCAAATACGGGAAATAAGGGGCGTTTTGTACTCAAAGTGACGAAACGTGTCTCAATTTTCGGTCCCCGACACTCCGGATTACCCATGATGGAGTTTTGGCCTTGTTGTGTTTATATGTGCATTCATTTCACATTGAGTCGTGCAATTTGACTTCTCGGCCATCATGCATCGAGATACGTGATTGGTGGCACGAGGATCAAGGACTACACTCCCTTGAGCTTGTGCAAGGACGGGGAGAGTGGTCATGCACACATTTGTTGAAAATACCTTGCTTTCTCTCCCTCTTGCCTTTGTTGCAGAAAAACCAGAATCCAGGGACAGAAAGTGGTCGGCCGACCAGGTTTTCTGGCAGGCCGACCACCTTTTTTGGTTTCCACCACAAAGGGTGGTCGGCAGGTGTTTCCCAAGCCAATATCTGGTCGGCAGCCTTCCCAAGGTGGAGTTTCAGCCTTCTGAAGCTTTGTGCAAGTTTCTAAGATCAATTGCAAACAAAGGCGAGACGAGGCATCGCGATGAAATTTCCTGACGAAGCGACTCGAGCATGCATGCATCCATCGTCACCCAAAACAGAGCCGAGGCAGTCACATTCATGTAGTTTACATGCTTACTTAGCTAGTTTGTTAATTAGTTAATGGTGTGTAATAATTAGCTGTAGCTGTTAATTATTCGGACTGTATTATTTATTCAGACCCCTCGAGGGGGGGCAATGTTGTAATAAGTGTGTGTCTGTGTGTGATGTATGTCTTCCAACCCCACGTCTTTCTCCCTTTTATTTATCATCTTATGATGGTAGATTAGGGCATGTTTCAATTAGCATACTTATGCTCGCATGTTTGCATTCATTCGCCTGTCTTGCATGTACCGGGCTCGGCGCATCATACTAACTGCATTGTATTTCAGTTCCGAGTTGAATATGTGTTAGTTGTAGCATTTCACATGCCATTGTAGAATAGCTGAGCCTACTATAGTTGCATTTTGCATGTGTTGCATAAGGCATTTCTGTATAGTTATGATCATGCATGAATTTTTAACATAGCTTTTGTTTTGGCTTGGAGTACTCGGTAAGTTTTATGCTTTAGCATCCTTGCATGCGTGTGAGTGACTGCCATGATAGCATGCTTACCATGAGGCTATTTGCTTATGTGATATACCTGCCTGAGTGCTTGTGGGTGAAGGTTGGGTTATCTGAATTGGAATAATGCGTTGACTGTGAGTTTTAAGCCCGCTAGCTAGTGGCAAAATCATGTTTTTCTAAGCCCACCTGAGGGTGGCAAAATCTGCATTTTAAGCCTACTTGCGAGTAGCAAACCGCTTTCAAAAACAAACATGAAATGTTTTGTTCCAATTCAGGCGATCCGGTCTATACTTGTATGTTGTGCACATCACGTAGTAAATCTAGGCTAATAACCGGAATCAGAGCACATAATGTTTTCAAAATTCGATATTATGGTTAGTAGAGGCCGATCTTTGATCGGGCGAGCGGGGGTGCTCATGATGTGACCTTCCCCAATCGTACCCAAGTTCCTGAGTCGAGGCAACTTTGGTGATGACGGACACGTGGCCTTAGGCAAAAGAGTCAGGGTTTCCTAAATTCCCCAAAATAAAATATTTAGGTGGCGACTCTGTATCTGGCGAAGCAGTCCATGTTTGGCACTTCTTTAAAAAAAAATCTGTTTTCAAAAACGGTTTGCCGGATTTGGACTCTTTGATGATTCATCGGTTTTGCATTGCACTCTGCGAGATTAGATATAGGACTGTGACATTTGAGTCCTGAACTGTAGTGAGCCCATATGAACAAAACGGGATTTCCCTCCCGGGACTTTTGAGGACATCTACAGTTTCTGGCGACTCTGCTGGGGATTTAGAGAACTTGACTCGAACTCGTGATATCTGGTTTTGACTACACTTGTGTGTTTCTTTGCATTGCAGGTGCATTGGTGCGCCTAGGACACCGTGTTTGCCGTATGCGATTCCTTAACGGTTTGCCGGAGGCTCGCTTCGAGAAGCGTGCTATTAGGCTGACCGGTTGCGGGCTCTACCACAACGAGAACACAAACCCTGATTTTACTGGGGCACCCTTTTTGACTGTTCGACCTAGTGCATATTTGGAATTTATAGTGACCATTCCAAAGTTAGGACAGGTTGCTTACCCGATTATAGGTTGTTTGAAACCACTGTGTGCGTAGTGAAACCTTAGCTCCTGACAAAATAGGACAGGGAAACCCTACCCCAACATAGGGGTGTTTTGGTTCTCGCTTGCTTGTTATGTGCTTTTAGAGTGCGTCTCTATAGAAATGCATGTATCAGTTTGCAAGTTTGGGCATCAGGCCTGCGGGCACCAGTTCAGTATTTTGGGAATCAGTTATCTGCGGGTATCAGATTCAGTTTTTTTTAGGGGGGGGCAGTGATTTGGGGATAATGATCAGTGTTTGAGAACAGTATTTTCAGCTTATCAACTGTGTGTTGTGTATTTATTTAAAGTCGTTATGCTGTCCGTTTGTTTGGTTGTTTATTTCCTTATTATTGCTTTATTTATGTTTTGGTAGGGGTAGTTTAGCACAATTGCTTCAGAACAAGCAGATATTCCCCAAGCACTCTGGACAAGAGGTCGCCGACTCAATCGATCTGAGGATCTAGTCGATGGACAACCAGTGTTCCACACTCTACCCCCGGTTATTAGACGGAGGCCGAGAAAATGCAGTGTATCCGAGCAGAGATTGCCAGATCAGTGGACTTTGAACAGTCAGGTTGAGCTTCCCGAGGCCACTCCAGAGATAGACCTACTGGTAGTTCAGATAGATCAGGGCGGTATGGCAGGAGCGGCAGGGGTTGAGGAAATGATGCGTCAGATGCAGGAGACCATGAAAGCCATACAGGAGGACGCCGTCCGCCAAGCGGAATTTGCCAAGCAACAGGCTGCGATCATGGCCCAGCTGGCCGAGCTAATCACCCGGCTACAACAGTAAACCGGAGCATTTGCTTCGTACCAAGCTCCTCTCCCACCAGGAGTTCCACCACCAGGGGAGATACCAAATGTCCAGGGAGAGACGGACATTCCGACAGGGTTGGCTCCGCCCCCGACTCTACCTCAATTGTCCAAGGCACCTACGCCTATCAATCAACCGGACTCTCCCTTTAAGTTCGAAGTGGACCCTACAGCATTGAAGTTGAGCAAGCTCGAAAAGTTGTTCAAGAAATCCCAGGGGGTAAAGTCCATCCCAGACATTGAGAATGGGTATACCGACGTGGCTGTGACGCTGCCAGATAGATTCAAAATGCCACAAATTGACCGCTTTGACGGATCTGGGGATCCCATGGTGCATTGCCGGTTGTTCTCAGATATACTACGGCCGATGGGCTGACCGCAGAAGCTTTCATTATTCGGCCGGACCCTGTCGGGTGTGGCCGCTATCTGGTATGCAAAATTAGAAGACGATGTTAAGCGGAACTGGGATGAGATGGCTGAGGCTTTCATTGCACAGTACTCCTATAATACACAAATTGAGATTACAACCCGTGATCTTGAGATAACAAGGCAGGAGCCTAAAGAGAGCTTTTCGGAGTTTGTAGCCAGGTGGAGGGCGAAGGCCTCAATGATGACCCTAAGGCCTACTAATAAAGATCAAATCCGAATGATTGTGCGCAATCTCCAGCCTAAGCTGATGCAGAAAATGATCGTGCTCCCTTTCCCTACCTTTTCAGATTTGCATGAGATGGGAGTACAGATTGAGGATGCCTTGAAGCAGGGCTTGATTGATAATGACAAAGAGTAACCCAGAAGAACCTTCAACCACAACAACAATACAGGCACCAGCAATGCCGCAAATGCTAGAGCTTCAGAAGTAAGCATGGTCACCACCATTCCCCCTCCAAGACCCATGGCAGCTACACCTTTCTCCGGCGCGTCCGGAAGCAACACACAAACCACCAAATACTAACCTCGAGGCCAGAGAAACTTCACCCCATTATATATGCCCCTGTCCAAGGCTCTGGGGGTATTAATTAGGAAAGGGCACTTAAAGTCCCTGGAGCCGAGGCCATTGCCAAATCTACTCCCTCACTCTCTCATAAACTCAGCAAAATACTGCGCATATCACTAACAACATGGTCACGACACTGACCAATGTTTCAAATTGCGTCACGAGATTCAAGATCTCGCTGACAAGCAGGTGATTGTGCCTCCAGAAAAACCCAATGTCACTACAAACCCTCTCCTACCGCACAACCAAGCTCCACCCCCCAAACGTATCAACTTTATCCAGATTGGGGTCGTATCTTACGATCCTAGCATATATATCACCCTGTCCCACCTACCCAAGCCGGAGGTGCTCCTTCCTGACTGCACTGACTTGTGCATGTTGGACATCTCCAGAACCCAACCCGAACCAATGGTGGTGACTGTCGAAGACAGAACAAGGGAGATTTTGGGGAAGAATGGGATTGTTGAGTCAGAATTTGAGCAATCTAGGAGTTTTGCTGAGGAGGTATATAGTTCGAGTGACTACATTCTGTCAATAGGCCAGGTTGGGCCAAATGTGGAATTGCCGGCAGGGGCAGAACTTTGCGTAATACAGGGGGATGAATCTGGTAAGAGGATAGACGACTTGGCAGCTCTGGAATTAGGGGACTTTGCTAACCTCCAATTTTTCAATGAACAAGATCCAGAGGGCATGGTAGTCAACTGGTCAGATTTTGAGGAGTCAGCAGAGGTCACCGGGTGGCTTGATGACCTATTAGATGTTGTCGACGAAACTCAGTTGGAACGGGGCCCGACAGGGACAAGAACATCAGTTGTGGCCGAAAGGGCCGGAAATCAGAATGTATCACCGGAGAGCACCGGTGCTAAGAATTTCGCTCAGGGTCTGGGCATTTTGAATACAGGAATTATAGAGCAGCCAGCAGTACTGACGCAGTTGGAGCAAAAAGGAATCGAGGAGTTTGAGAGAATCAGAAAAGCCAAGGCCCCCGTGGGGACTGAAAATACTGTGTGCATGAAGATAGAGAATGTTGCGAGCATGTGGACGGAAAGTACTGCAAGTACAATTGTACTAGAGCCGGACAGGTGTCTGTTGGCTGCTGACGGAATGTGGTGGGAAGACGATGATCTATGTCTTGCCCACACGGATGAGGATTGAGGGATTAACCAGCCAGACGATACCTGATACATTGGTGAAGTCAACCATATGACTAGAAGCGGGTGGTACTTCACGCCCCCGCACCTAGATCAGCCAGAGGCGTCTGGGAAGGATAAGGAGGCTGAGAAACAGAAAGAGAAGCAACTCGAAGAAGAGGTTGTACTGAAGCAGTTGAAAAAGATACAAGCAGACATCTCCATCTGGGGACTGCTTATGGCATCGCGAGTGCATCGACAAGCTGTCTTATCGGCCATGGACAAGGCCAAGCTCTTAATAGACACCACGCCTGAATAGCTGGTGGACTTAGTTTTTCCGGGAGGGGCTACCCCGATGTTGACTTTCTCCGACAAAGAACTGCCACCTGAGGGTGCGAACCACAACAAGCCACTCTATATCTCTGTGGAGTGCAGAAACAAATGGGTACCCGTGGTGCTTGTCGACACAGGGTCCGCCATCAATGTGTGCCCGGAAAGAACTGCATATGCAATCGGTTTAAAGACCGTGGACTTTGTGCTGACAGCCCAGGTGATTCAGGCATATGATAACACAAGCAGAGAAGTAATGGGGACAGTAAAAATTCAGACCAAGGTTGGGTCGGGACAGCATGAGGTAGACTTTCATGTCTTAGAAGTTCCCGCAACCTTCAATCTACTCTTGGGGCGGCTGTGGCTGCACTAGGTGAAGGCAGTATCATCCACCTTACATCAGATGGTGAAATACCCCCATGGAAGGGAGTAGCCATTGTTTTTGGAAATTCATCGATCCATCCACCGCCGGAGGTGTCTACACCAGTCCTGGAAATTGAGCACGGTATGGAGGATGTGTTCCTATCCGGTTTCACTCTGGCTGAAGCCCAGGTCGTGCAGAACATTTTGGCTGTTAATGAGGGGGTGTATGCCAGTGCACAATTAGTATACCTCATGAACAAGCTTCAACACATCCCTGGGATGGGATTGGGAAAGAGCGGCCGGAAGGGCGTTGCAGCGTTGGCCGAAGTGCCACACAACCCACACACCTTTGGCTTGGGTTATCTACCCACCAAAGAGGATTGGGTAAGGAAAGGTAAGGAGATGGCTGGGAGAGCCAGAGCAAAAAAGGCAGGGAAGCCATATGAGTTAATGCACCGACCCATCCAGGATACCCTAAACGGATGCTTTGTCCGGGAGGGGGAGGACTTTCCATTTTGTGGCTTCTCGGAACCATGGTTGAACAAGGAGAGGAAGCGCGTGCCAGGGGTTGAGATCTTCTTCGACCTGCAGTTATCCGGGGATGACATTGCCGAAGAGCAGACAGACCCATTAGCTAAGGCTGAGCAGAGCAAGAAAGTGGAGTCTGAGGACGCTGAAAGTGAAATAGGGGTAGCGCTGGCGTGTCTACTTTCAGATCCTTCGATCGAACAGAAGTGCTTGGGGGATAACTTCTCGGTATGCGTGATTGGGAATGAAATGGCTGCGGGCCTACCAACAAACATTTTGGAATGCATCTATCGCACCCTCTCTCATTTGGCAATATGAAGAGGGATTTTTGTCAAGTAGCATCGGGTCAGGTAGTGAGCCGAAATCTGATTCTACCGAATCTGTTGAGTCAGAATCAGGTTCTAGCTCGACTGAGTCTGAGTCTGGTATGCCAGGGGGTGATAATCCGAATACCACAGTCCTGTCCAGGTCATCTTTTTCTTTCTCTTTTGAGTCTGTTGTAATCGAAGAATCGGACGATTTGGATGTGCTTAATGAGAATGATGTGGCTGTGGTTTTTGAGTACTTTTCTGTGCTCTTGATTTATTGCATTAACTCAGACTTTCAAAATTTTGATGAAAACGACGAGGAAGAAATTCCTCCGATTTTGCAACGCTTAATTGAACAAGGGCAGGAAAGATTTGTTAAACCCTTAATGGATGAAATCACTACTGTGAATATTGGTACTGAGGAGGACCCGCGGCTGGTCCAGATAGGGTCCACGTTGTCTTCGGGGGAACGCGAGTGCTTAGTCGCTTTATTAAAAGATTTCAAAGATGTTTTCGCGTGGTCCTACGAAGACATGCCTGGAATCGATCCTGAGATTGTACAACACTGGATCCCTCTTGACCCCGAGGCTCGACCCGTTAAACAAAATCTCAGAAGGATCCGCCCAGACTGGGCTCTCAAGATTAAGGAAGAGGTCACCAAGCAAATTGACGCAGGTTTCTTCCTGGTATCCGAATACCCAACTTGGTTGGCCAACATCATTCCGGTGCCGAAGAAGGATGGCAAGATCCGGGTATGCGTAGATTTCAGGGACTTGAATAGAGCTAGTCCGAAGGACGACTTTCCCTTGTCGCATATCGATGAGTTAGTGGACTTCACAGCGGGGCATGCTTTGCTTTCGTTCATGGATGGCTTTTCGGGCTACAACCAGATAGTGATGGCACCTGAAGACCGAGAAAAGACTGCATTCACCACCCCGTGGGGGACGTATTGCTACAAGGTAATGCTATTTGGGCTGAAAAACACTGGAGCTACATATCAACGAGCCACGACCACGATATTGCACGACATGATCCATAAAGAGGTTGAGGTGTATGTGGACGACATAATTGTCAAGTCCAAGGAAAGAGAGGGCCACTACACCGCCTTGCAAAAGTTCTTTCAAAGGATCAGAGAATTTCGATTGCGGCTGAATCCTCAGAAGTGTACGTTTGGTGTTACAGCAGGGAAAATGTTGGGGTTTCTGATTACACAGAGAGGTATCGAAGTCGACCCTTCCAAAATCAAGGCCATCTTAGAAATGCCACCACCAAGGACTGAAAAGGAGGTGCGAGGCTTTCTGGGTAAAGTGTAATTCATAAGATGGTTTATCTCAAAATTAACCTTGACTTGTGAACCACTTTTTGGCCTCCTAAAGAAAGGAAAGAAATTCCAATGGGACGGCCGATGCCAAGCTGCTTTTGAACAGATCAAGGAATACTTACAGAACCCGCCCGTGTTGTCACCGCCAGAGCCGGGGAGACCGTTGATTTTGTATCTTTCAGTAACTGAGACTACAATGGGCTGCATGCTCGCGCAAGAGTCTGAGGACAAGGTGGAGAGGGCTATCTACTATCTGAGCAAGAAGATGTTGGAGTACGAAAGCCGCTACACACCGTTGGAAAAGGCTTGCTTAGCCTTGGTATGGGCTACCAGGAAGCTGCGGCACTACCTGTTAGCTCACTCTGTAATGCTGGTTTCAAGATTAGATCCCATCAAATATCTCTTCGAGAAACCGGCACTTACGGGTAGGCTAGCTCGTTGGTTGCTTTTGCTTTCCGAATTCGATCTGAAATATGTAACGCGCAAGTCAGTCAAAGGAAGAGCAGTAGCAGAATTCTTAGCCGATCATCCTGCGGAAGGAGGTGAAGCAGTTGAGTATTTATTCGCAGATGAGGCCATTTTGCATATCGAAGATGAAACTTGGACGATGTACTTTAACGGAGCGTCAAACCAATACGGGTATGGGATAGGAGTGTTGCTGATAGCACCCGACAATTCCCGTATCCCTCTAGCATTCAAACTCCGGTTCAAAGTCTCGAACAACGAAGCAGAATATGAGGCATGCATTGTCGGTCTAGAAGTGGCCTTGGAACTAGGGGCAAGATGGTTGGACGTCATTGGGAACTCGAATCTTGTTGTATCCCAAGCTAAGGGGGATTGGAAGGTCAAAGAGGAAAAAATGATAATGTACCACCAAACCTTGGACCTGCTGATTCTTCGGTTTGAGAAGCTAAACTTCACTCATCTACTAAGAGAAAACAACAGGTTCGCAGATTCACTAGCAACTCTATCTTCCATGATAGACATACCGTTTAGAGTCCGGATGCGTCCAGTCATTATCGACCAGAAATTTGTGTTAGTTTACGAGTCGATTGCTGCTATAGATGAGGTTCAAGATGAGAATCCTGGTATTACGATATTTGGAATTTCTTGGAGAAGGAAGCATATCCACTAGGGGTAAATGCCAAGGATAAAAGGGCAATCAGAAGAATGGCCGTTCAGTTCATCATCTGCAGAGGTAAATTGTATAAAAGAGGTCATCTGGGAATGCATAAGCTGTGCGTTGAAGCTGAAGAATGAAAACACCTGATGGAGGCCATCCATGGAGGGGAATGCAGTGCGCATATGAATGGGGTAATGCTAGCGCGAAAGATCCTCTGACAAGGTTATTATTGGTCCACCATGGAGGAGGATTGTATTGGCTTTGTTCGGTGATGCCACAAGTGTCAGATCCATGCAAACCGCATGAACATTTCGCCGTCGAAGCTGTACAATATGACTTTGCCATGGCCATTTTCAGTTTGGGGAATTGATGTGATCGGAGCTGTTACTCCGAAATTGCCAAATGGCATGAGTTCATCCTGGTCGCGATAGACTACTTTACAAAGTGGGTCGAGGCCCAATCTTATGCGGTGTTGAAAGCGTTGCACGTTGCAAAGTTTATTAGAAACAACATCATCTGTCGTTATAGGGTCCCAAATGAGATTATTTCAGATAACGGTTCCCACTTCAAGAAGGAAGTGATTGACTTGTTGGAAAAATACAACGTGGCTTTTCATAAGTCATCCACATACTGGCCGCAAACCAATGGAGCGGTTGAGGCCGCTAACAAGAATATCAAACACATACTGTAGAATATGGTGGAAACCTACCGGGATTGGCCAGATAAGCTGCCATTCGCTCTGTGGGGTTACCAGACTTCAATTAAAACTTCTACTGGGGCGACTCCATATTCATTGGTTTATGGGATGGAGGCCATTCTACCTATTGAAATTGAGGTTCTGTCTTTGCGAGTACTGGCTGAGTGTCAGATAGCCGAAGCAGATTGGCAGCAGAGCAGATTTGAGGAACTCATGCTCTTTGATGAAAGAAGACTAAAAGCACTATATCACATTCAAGGTTATCAACGGAGAATCGCCAGGGCTTGCAACAAGAAAGTTAAGTCCAGGAATCTAAAAGAGGGAGATTTGGTGCTCAAAGACAACCGAGCTCCCATCTACGACCCTAGGGGCAAGTTCAGACCCAATTGGACTGGTCCGTACATCATTAGGTCTATCTGGTCAGGTGGAGCTATCGTTCTGATGGACCTAGATGGCCTAGAGTTCTCCCAACCAATCAATATGGAGAAGTTGAAGAAATATTACCCCTGAGAGGCTCGCTAGGCCGAAAACCCGAGAGGGCGACCTAGGCAAAAGTTAGAGCATAGAAAATTTGAAATTACAAAAACTGAGCTCGCAAGGTTGAAAACCCGCAAAGGGCGGCCTTGGCAAAAGTTAGAGCGTAAAAGGAGAGTTAAAATACTCGAGTGAACCCGTGCCTGAACTACGTAAGGCTTGATTCCCATCTTTGGGATACGTAGGCAATTTCATCCTGAAGTTCAGCCATAACTTTTCCCCGATCAACTTTGTCCATTTGATCATCTCGGCCATCTTTGTCTATTCAGCATTCAAGAGTTCGGTTATGATCTCCGGTGCAGTGTTTTTCAGACTAGGGGCAACTTTCTTTGCTATGCAGTGCCGCGGTACTATTCAGACTAGGGACAACTTTCCAGTTGCTAGGATCCGAGGTTGTGCATCTCAGTGACAGATTTCAGGCGTGTCCAGTTCTGATCCATATCGAAAATGGTTTTGAAAAGTTTTAATAAAAGTTGACTTTGTTTGAAATTAATCTTTTTACAACTTAGACCATTTTTAGACCAAAGCGAAAATTTTTCAGTATCCACAACCTTCAATTTCATTGATTTCAATACAGAGTTCTCCTGCTCTTGCATACAAATCGAAGTTGCTTTTTATTACATTAATAAAGAAAACTTAAAAGTATTAATAAAGCGATAAATCTGGGGCATAGATAAGTCAGATGTTCTTGCGCCCCCTCCCAGAGCTGGTCGAAGCCTCCGATGCCAAAATGGGCCCTTCCTGTGCCTCTTCATTGAGCCAATCCAAGCACTCATCAGACAAAGTGCAACTGAAAGTGGGAGCGGGGGCCAGGAGCTCTCTAGTTCTCCATGTTGTGGCATACCGGGCAAGCTGTGCGCCTCGGGCTGGGAATGCAGCAGGGTACTCTATCCCCTCTGGTGGGCAAGTCTGATCATGTTCGAACTGGCGCCGGAACCGAAACGGAAAATAGAAGACACAGTGTGTCATGCCAATCAATTGAATCCCAGGTTGACGGGTCATGTTGTAACTTATTACTGGCAGGTTGAGCCAAGGACAGCGCCAAGCGATGTGGTTTGTAAACAAACTGCACATCCAGTTGTACCACCACCCCTCATCCAGGGCATCGACCAGGCGTTGTCGAAAAAAGTAGCCGCGAGCTGAGTATGCTGGGCAAGACTCCACAATCTGTAACTTGTCCATCAACCACACCTGGGGAGGGATGATAAATGAGAGAATAAAGAATAGAGAGATGTACGATGAGAGAAAAGAAAGAAAAGGGTTTTATGAGAAAAACTGAGCCTGAGGGCTGAGTGATGCAAGCTATACACATATGAGATTGGGTGGGAAACATTACCTGCAATAGTGGTGGGCTCCCCGCAAGCCTAGCCGTCTCCTGGCGATGAAAAACGTCTAAGCCCATCAATGTCTCAGCTAATGTCATGGCGATGCAGCTCTTGCCCTCCTTCAAACCTTGGGCAACCTTGATCAATCTGACACTGAATCCACCAGAGCCCGGGGCAAGCAAGAAATGAGATAGTAAGCATAGGCAAAGCGCGTGTCGCCGATAGCTCTGCCAATGATGGTCGTCGCGGTCACCAGCATCAGAAAACCAGCGAACTAAGCTTGGGATGTCCAGCTCCCCGTCGTGAATCAATGATCGAGTGTCATGTAAAGTGAAGCCACACGTTCGTCTTAGGGCTTGGACGTGGCCAAATCGGAGTTGAGGCAAGATTTCCTCATTGCGCTCGGATTCCATCAAAGCTTGAAAATCTTCGAAGGTCGGACACATCTCTTGCCTGCCGAAGCTAAAGACATGTGTTACTGGGTTCCAAAACCTTGCCGCGGCATGGAGGAAAGGAAGATGCAGCGGAGTACGGCCCAGTGTGAATAGTGCATTCAAGCCGAAGCCCCGAAAGTTCAACTTTTCCGAGCCATCTAGAGAAGCAGTCCAAGCTGTGAGATTTTGGGCAAGGAATGCCTCCATTTTGGTGCAAAATTGAGATAAAATGGATGAACCACAAAGTTGGGACTTTTATAGAGGATAAGGCACTGTTCGGGGGACACGTGTCAATAATTTGGTGGTTGCCAAGCTAGGTGGTCGGCCAACCACCTTTTCTAGTAGGCCGACCACCCCTTTGGTTTCTAATGAAAAAAGCTGGTCGGCCAGCTCCCTCTGATGGTCGGCCATGAAGAGAATTGAGGCTTTGGTCTTGTCCTAGCCTCTAGAAGAAAGTTCCTAGCATTTCTATGCATCGGGAGTGTTGAAGGTGCGAGTTTTCCTCTGTTTCGGATGCGTTCCGTCACTCTGATCGTCCGAAATGAATTTTGTTTACCAAGTTGTTGTTGAGGCTTGCTTATCGAGTTGTTGTTTTGCTTCTCGAGTTGTTGTTTTGTTTATCGAGTTGTTTTGTTTATCGAGTCTTGTTTATCGAGTCATCGAGTTTCGTGTATTGAGTTGCTACTCTTTGTTTAATCAACATTGATGTGTCTTGCTTATCGAGTTATAAACTTGCTAAGGTTTTGTTATTTCTTAGTAATTTAAGTTGTTTAGTTTGTTGTGTCGGTTCACTACCTAACTTGGCAATTTTCAGTGCACAATTCCATTCAATCTCATTTTTTGTGCAAAATGATGCGATGCAATGCTAAGAACATAAAATGCAACACTTTTTCAAAAAGCTGTTTCATTCCATCATGCTTCCTTTGTTTCAACATTTTAGAACAAGGGTACAAGTTTTACAGAAAATAAAACTGCCTAATAATGTACAAATGTGCTACAACTACTAGTAAAAAAGGAAATAAAGCAGGAACAGCTGCATCAGTGCTATCAAGCACAGGAATAAGAGGCCCTCTTCGTCCTCTTCTGTGGAACAACCTCTGCACCATCATCATCATCGGAATTGGAGTCGCCGCCCTCGGAATCCTCCTCGGCATCATCTCCACTACCGGAACCGAAACCAGAGTCATCCTCTCTGCCAGCGGATGTCTCTGACTGGGGATGTGCAGGCTCCTCCTCCTCGCTGGACTCCTCCTCTAGGATAGGTGCTCTACGTCTGCCTCGGCCGCGAGTCGAACCCCCTCTCCCATCTCTTCGAAGAGGCCTGGATGGCCCGGCCTGTGGCCCAGTATGTAGCGGAGGCATCTGAAAAGAAAGAGCGCAATTTGAATACATCAGCCAAAGTATGCATATCAGATGCAGATGCAAGAAAACTATGAAGGGTGGGTGTATGCAGATACAGTACATGAATGTGGTGTGTGTCAGATGTGCTCTACACATACAGTCAATCAATGTAGTGAAATATTCAAGTACAGCATGTCATCAGAAGTATGATAAATGCAAGAAAACTAAAGAGTACCGGGACACCGACGATGGACAATTGCGTCTCTCTCCGCAGGACCATGCCCTCGAGTGAGGCTACTAACCCGAGTACCCCTCCGTATACTCCCTGGTAGGCTGCAGATACAAGCTCAAGTCATCAATGAGTAAATAAATACCTAAGTACCTGAGTGGTAAACGAAAAGCAGTGGAACATACCGGTGGTGAGTCAGGATCACTGACATATCGGTGATTGGGCATAGGGAGTTCTATCAGAATCGGGTAGGAAGCCCCGTATCGCCATCCTGTCAACTCAACCGGGATATCTGGCCATCCGGTCTGATGATAAGTCGAGGGAATCGGGGGGACCAGTCCAACCCCACCTCTCGATGTGCCGGCCCTGCTGGTCGAAGGAATATCTGTAGCTCGGGCCCAGCTCGATGATGGCATGCCAGCAGACCTTCTCATGGGAGTACGGACACCTGTCAATAGAGGCATCAAGTATGTATGACGGTAGGTCGCATACTCCCCCTCCTCCAAATGCAGAAGTACATCAGTGCCCAGCATAGCCGACTCATCATCCTAGGGAGTGAGCCCCTCAGTAGACCGCATATTGACCGGAGGTGCTGCAGGGACACTCTGCTCGGGGTAGCCCATAGTCTGGCGCATGAAGCGGTCCTCCAGAAACCAGGCCCTACCAACAGGCCCCTCAAATAGGATCCTGTACCGAGAAGCGGCCCACCCTCCAGCAAACTGAAATCGGGTATTTCCACCTAAGGGCGCCCAGGGCTACCATGTGATCTGCGGATAACCAATGCATGAGCCGATTAGAAATCATAAATGTGCAAGATGAATCAAAGATGAAAACATGGAGAACTGAGAGTTCTGAATTACCTCGATCGTCCGCACTGTGTCAAAATACTGCCGCAGGTAGGGCAAAGTCTCCCAGGTCCTCGGTCAGTACTAGCCCTCGAATACGAGCGAGTAAGGGATCGTGAGAGGCACCGCCACCTCGAGCTCCGGGGCCAGCGTCGAAAAGTACGCGAAAACCCATAGCTGTGGAAAATAGGGCAATAAGCCATTAGAATACAGAATGCTGAGTGCAGAATGTGAATGCAGAATGTATAGAGAATGCAAAATGCTGAGAGCAGAATGCAAAGTACAGAATGCAAAGTGTGCCATGTGTGCAGTGTACAGATAACGAAAAGCGAAAATGTAAATCAAGAGGGCAAAAAGTACCTCCCAAGCTCTCCAATAGTTGTCGACTATGTTCCCCCATCCGCGGGAGGTCGCACTCATGTAGCAATAGAGGGTAGCCAAGTCGGCGCCACCCCAGTCATATCGACTGACCTGTGATAGGTCTACCAGAGCACTCAGCAGATAGAGTCTGATGGTGTTCCCCCTATCGGAGAACAGAGTGGTCCCGAGGAGGAACATCAATAACCCTCGAGTGTACTACGCTATCTCCTCGGGAGTCTCGGGCTCAATCCCCCTGAAATGTGTGGAAAACCAAGTGTACCAGACCCTGCCCGACGATCTGTCAACCGGTGGGCGAGCTCCCAACAGATAAATCCAGGCAGCCTCCCACTCGCCCATGTCCTCGTCATAAAGGATCGACCAGCCTCCCACGTCAAGGCCTGTCAGCACTGCGAAGTCGAACGGGGTCATAGTCATGTCCCCGATAGCTGAGAAATGAAAAGAGTTGGTGGTGTCCCACCATCTCTCTACAAGGGCGCCTATCAACGTCCTGCTAGCAGGATAGCGAGATATCCCCGTGCAGAAGGGTCCAAACCCTGCCTGGTCCACCCAATCACGAGCGACCTCCAGGAGCTCCGTGTACCACTCCCTCGCAACGATGGAGCCGTATCCTCGTGCAATACGGGAAGATAGCTGCATTCAGAATGAACACATGTATTCAGTTCAACATGAAAATATGAGCTGTGTGCAAATTAAACCAGATACAATGTCGTGAGCTGCGTGTTCAACATAAAGTATGTGGGCTGCGTGTTCAGAATTAAAGTGTGTGAGCTGTGTGTTCAACATGAAATAATGAGCTGTGTGTTCAACGTCAAGTGTTTGGGCTGGGTGTTCAGACTTCAGAAATAGTGAACTGTGTGTTCATCTCAAAGTTCGAGTTGTGTGTTCAACATCAAGTGTTTGAGATGCGTGTTCAGACTTCAGAAATAGTGGGCTGTGTGTTCATCTCAAAGTTCGAGCTGTGTGTTCAACATCAAGTGTTTGGGCTGCGTGTTCAGACTTCAGAAATAGTGGGCTGTGTGTTCGTCTCAAAGTTCGAGCTATGTGTTCAACATCAAGTGTTTGGGCTGCGTGTTCAGACTTCGGAAACAGTGGGCTGTGTGTTCACCTCAACAGTTTGGGCTGTATGTTCAACTCTTAACAAGTGTGTGTTGCGTGTTCACAATGAACAATGGGCTACGTGTTTAGAAATTCAAAGTTTGGGCTGCGTGTTCGACTCTCAACAAGGGTGTGCTGTGTGTTTGCAATCAACAATGGGCTGCGTGTTCAGAAATTCAAAGTTTGGGCTGTGTGTTCAACTCTCAACAAGTGTGTGCTGCGTGTTCACAATCAACAATGGGCTGCGGGTTCAGAAATTCAAAGTTTGGGCTGCGTATTCAACTCTTAACAAGTGTATGCTGCATGTTCAAAATCAACAATGGGCTGCGTGTTCAGAAATTCAACAGTTTGGGCTACGTATTCAACTCTCAACAAGCGTGTGCTGTGTGTTCACAATCAATATGTGGGTTGCGTGTTCAGAAATTCACGTGATTGAGTTGTGTGTTCAAGATGCAAACGGAATACTATGTTATAGACTAAGTGTTCAGAACAAGCTGTGTGCTAGAATAAGCGGATAAACATAGCGAAAGCATGAAATGCATAATAAATTGCGAAAAACGTAAAAGTGAAGTACATACCTCCCGTGCCTGATGAGAGAGGTGGGACTCCGGCTCCTGCAATAGCAGATCCATAGGTGCTTGATCATCAAAATCGGTAAAATGGTAAAAAACGGCCCGAGGAAGGATATGCTCCCGAGGGTGATTCCTCTCGGGATCGAATGGCTGAACCCTCGGAGGCAAAGACATAATATATGGCTCACCCCCTGCACCTGGAGGACCTCCGCCATGAGGGAAATGACCCGCCATCTTAAGAAATCTGTAAAAAGGAGCAAAAATAAGCAAAATGAGCCAAATTGAAAAAAGTAAACAAAAGTCAACTCTCGGGAAAGGAAAAAGTCAACAAAAGTCAACTCTTGAGAAAATGTTTCAAATATTGAGACAAACTTACCCCAAGTGGTGAAAATGGAGAAAGAAACACTGAAATCAAAATTTAATTGGTTCAAAGTGAAGAAAACTGAAAGATTTCGCGAAACAACTTTGCGTGAGGCGTTGGAAAACGCGTATAGAGCGCAGATCTGAGAGGGAAAATGGTCTAGGAAGGAGGAGGAGATGATTTCAGATCTGAGGTTATGAGCAAAAAGTGTTTGGCCGTGTGTATTTAAAGAAACAAGGGTGAAAGGACAAAACTGCCCCTGTTTTTGGCTAGGTGGTTGGCCGACCACCTTTTCTGGTAGGCAGACCACCCCCTGCACCAAACCTGGTCGGTGGTGTTCCCAAGGTGGCCTCCAATGCCTCTTTGAGCTCCTTGCAAATTTTGGTAGTAATCGGAGTCCCCGGCACCCGAGGAAGTACAAGAAAAGTGCACTTTTTGTCGCGAAATCCCTCCACGGGAACTTCAACTCCAACTTTCGATGCGTGTTTCATTGTTACTCGCCGAGAGCGAGGTGTATCCTTTTTGAATACGTTGTAACCCTTCCAGGAGGTAAATCGGTGGTCGCGATTGAGTTGTTCTCGTCAAAGCTTGCATTTCTTTGCTCGTTGTTTGTTTGGAACATGCATTCGAAGTGTACTTATCCTGCATTGTTATGCACGTCACTTGCATTTGTATGCACATCACCTACATTGTTGTGCACGTTTCACCGGTATTGTCATACCTCTATGCTTAACTTGCGTTGTCGCGCACATTTCTCCTGGCATTGCGATGCACTCTCCCATCGACAACATGTTTGTCTGCGTTCGATATAGCGTTGAACATATGTTGCTAACTATATTGTGCTTGTTAAGTTTCTTTATTTTGTAGGCACAATATTGTATGTACAGCTCATTTGAGGCTGGTGCGACCAGACGAACCACACAGGTATTGTATCTTCTCCATTTGAGACGTAGCGAGAATAGTCATTCTCTTACATTCTTACTGCATGAAATGTAGTTTTTGCTTTGCATTCTTGCTTAAAACTGTTGCATTTGTTGTGAATATTTGCTTCATTATAGCTGGCTGCTTTGCATGATCATGAGTTATGTTTGACTGTGTGCATGCCTTTTGCATTTTGCCCCTACCTGCGAGCACGCCTGCGGGCACATCTCTTGTTTATCTCGCTTGTTTGTCTAAGTCTTTAGCCTTGTAAAAAATGGGTCGTCTCTGGGCTTTGACATTCACTCCCGTCACTTATGACTTCCGAGTTCTGTCAAAGAGGGGAAACTGTAGACACCACATTTTTGACCGACCTTAAGACTCAAACGTCACCGATTGAGCACTCAGGGATGATGCATATTGTGCTCGTTCTGAGGTTGCGGAGTCTCAGCTGAGGGCCTTGCCTCCGGACTTCGGGGCTCTTTTGTGCTTTGTCTCGGTTTGCGAACCAGGTCCTGTTTTCTCTGTTTTCTCTTCCCGAAGGGAGGGAGAGATCTCGTAGACCATCTCTCAGCGGTTGTAGACTACTTTTCGTGGTTGTAGGCCACTGTTCCCGTTTGGAGACCAGTTTCTGGTTTTCGGAGCCGTCGGTCGTGCGCCTCGGTTCGGGACCGCTTAACTTTCTCCGTTTGCTCTGGTTTTTGGCACACACCTTGTTTCCTCTGTCTAGAGGGACACTGTGGCCCGGGAGACCACCTTCGTGGTCGCACGCCACCTCCGGTGCTTAGTAGTCAGTTTTCGGGGCCCCAGGCCACGCGTTTTGGCCCCCAAACCCTCGTTTTGCACCAGTCAGGGTTCATCTTTGGCATGAACCCTAGTTTCATTGTTAGGAAGGTGGTACAAGGGTGGGAGACCACCTTTTCTTCTTGGAAACCAGCTTTCTCCTTGGAGACCACTTTTCTCTCTCCTCTAGCCAGTTTTCTTGGCAGGTAGGGGGTCTCCCTCACTTTTGGGCCATAATTTCTGGTCTCCCATACCACCATTGTGTTGTACTCATCTGGGAGGCCACCAATATGGGTAAGCCGGCCAGCTTTTCTTCCTGACCCTTTTGAACCTTGCTAGAAAGCTGGTTTTCCTCTCTCTTGGGCTACAATTTCTGGTCTCCCACCATACCACTGTGTTGCATTCACCTGGGAGGCCACCAATCTGGTATGGCCGACCACCTTTTCAACCTGACCCTTTTGACCTCTGGTCGGCTGACCAAGGCATGTGGTCGGCCGACCACTTGAACTGGTCAGCCAACCATCTGCTTTTTGCCCTTCTTAAGTGCAACACAGTTGTGCCAGCTGGGAAGCATTTGACCCATCCTCCGAGATTTAACCCTTTTGTTTGTCTTCTTAAAGAAGCTTTGGCCCTTTTTGCTTAGCTGCTAAGAGAAGCTTGGCCTTTTGTCAAGCTTGTTGAGGAAGCTTGATCCCTTTGGTCTAGCTTCCTCAAGAAGCTTGACCCTTTCGGTTAAGCTTCTTTTAGAAGCTTTGACCCTTTGTTGAAGCTTCTTAGAGAAGCCTTGCCCCTTTGTCTTCTATAAGAGAGGGTCTCCTCTCCTTTGGCAAAGGTTGAACATTTTAGCCAAGGCATACATACACTTCCCTCCATAGCTCTCTACTTCAAGCTTCAAACTCCATTGTTCTTGCACCCATTGCACTACACCTCCTAGCACAACACCTTCACCATCCACCCAAGCATCTTGGAGCTGATTTTTAGAGGTTGAAGACTCACTTTCTTGGTCCAGCGCTTGCTGCATTGCTGTGCTACAAGGGTAAGTCTCTATTTCTCCTATTTTGACATTGTTTTGCTCTATAGTTTAGCTCTATTTGCAAGCATTTTTGGACTTTGACATAAACTGAAAAAAGTCTTGTTTTGAACTTCTCTTCAAGTTTGTTCAAGGTCATTTTTCTATTTGGGGTCATCTTCCCCTTTGCATGCTTCATTTCCTCATGTTTGGGGCTATGCATTAGTGAATTTGTGTTGGCCTTGGTTGGGCCTTTTGGCCACTGAAATCCAGTGGATTTTCAGTGGCTAACATGTGTCTTTGAGCTTAAAAATCAGAGAGGGGTGACCCTCTCACCCCTTGTTCTCTTTACTAGCTTTGTTGGCCTTACAAAGGAGCCCCTATTTGCATGTTTCAAAGCCATGGTCCAGGCCCTATTTGGCAAGTCCTAAGGTCTGCATGAACTCTATTCGGAGCCCTTTTTGCCATATAAAGTGTCTATATGCATGTGTAGAGCAATCCCATTCAAGGCCTTTCAAAGGGGCTTTTATTTGCACGCTTCCTAGACTCTTTTCAGGGCCTTTTTGGTGAGTTTTAGGACCCTCATAACCTCTGTCCAGAGGTGGTTTTTCCATTTTGCATGTCCATCATACATGTGTAGAATAACCTCTTGCATGGCCTTTCAAAGGAGCACTTCATTCTTGCATGTGTTGACTAAGTTTCAGTGGTTATTTGGGCATATTTTGGCATGGCATACTTTTGTTTTTGGTTGGTTTGGTGAGCCCTCATGTGCTTCATATATGTGTAGTGTAAATCATGGTTCACTAGCTTACTTCACATGCTTTGTTGACCCTTCATGTTAGCACTTTTTGGCCATGCCTTAAACTGATATTGTGCGTATTTTGGACTGCCCTAGCTCTATTTTTGGGTCTCAAGATTGAATGGTGTTTGTTTTGCATGCTTGTAGTTCAATACCCATGCTTAACTTTGAGTTTTGAGGTCCATTCCATGCATACACTAAGGTGTGTTCATGTTTTGGGCCCATCATACATCATATTTCAGAGCTAGTTTGAATGCCATATTGCCATGTTTTGTACTCTTTAAATGTGTTCGAGAGTCGGGCTTGTATGCCTCATTTACCGACCATTGAATGAGCTCCATTTCTTTGCATCCCGAATCATCATTTTAGGTCATTTCCTCACTATTTCAGACCTGCCTAGGGTCTGTTTGGGGTTGGTTTTTGCCATTGGTGAATTGCTTTGGGTACCTCTAGGGTAACGCACTTCTCTAGTTTCGGTACCCGGGCCCTCTAGCATGCATTGGTTGACATATTTGCATGATTCGGGACCATCTTTTATGCCATTTCAGAGCTGTATCATGTGCCATTCTATGCCTTGCTTCATCTTTTTCCATGCTTAGTTAGAGTTGCATGTTGTGCCTTAGTATCGGTCCTTCGCATTCGTGCATGTTTGCATGTATTTCGGTTGTCTCATTTTCATCATATGGCCACTGATTTGAGTGTGGCTGAGGTCCACTCATATTGGTTTAAGTCCACTTTGCATTGTGTATGCCATTTGGTTCATGTTGTTGCATGTTTGACCATCGCATTTTGTATGCTTTGATTATGCCTTTGTGTATGTCCATCTTCGTATGTGTGCATTGTGTATGCCATATAGCTCATGTGCATTGGGTATGCCATTTTAGTCCATAGCATTGCGTATGTTAGGTTGCATGTGTGCATATCATCCCTCGCATGCCAGCATGATTAGGTTGCATTGCATTTAGAGTTGCACGTTAGTCGCATTGTATATGCCATCTCATTGCATTGTGTTTGGAGTAGGGTTAGTCCAAATACGGGAAATGAGGGGCGTTTCGTACTCAAAGTGACGAAACGTGTCTCAATTTTCGGTCGCCGACACTCCGGATTACCCATGATGGAGTTTTGGCCTTGTTGTGTTTATATGTGCATTCATTTCACATTGAGTCGTGCAATTCGATTTCTCGGCCATCATGCATCGAGATGCGTGATTGGTGGCACGAAGATCGAGGACTACACTCCCTTGAGCTTGTGCAAGGACGGAGAGAGTGGTCATGCACACATTTGTTGAAAATACCTTGCTTTCTCTCCCTCTTGCCTTTGTTGCAGAAAAACCAGAATCCAGGGGCAGAAAGTGGTCGGCCGACCAGGTTTTCTGGCAGGCCGACCACCTTTTTTGGTTTCCACCACAAAGGGTGGTCGGCAGGTGTTTCCCAAGCTAATATCTGGTCGGCAGCGTTCCTAAGGTGGAGTTTCAGCCTTCTGGAGCTTTGTGCAAGTTTCTGAGATCAATTGCAAACAAAGGCGAGACGAGGCATCGCGATGAAATTTCCTGACGAAGTGACTCGAGCATGCATGCATCCATCGTCACCCAAAACAGAGCCGAGGCAGTCACATTCATGTAGTTTACATGCTTACTTAGCTAGTTTGTTAATTAGTTAATGGTGTGTAATAATTAGCTGTAGCTGATAATTATTCGGACTGTATTATTTAGTCGGACCCCTCGAGGGGGGGCAATGTTATAATAAGTGTGCGTATGTGTGATGTATGTCTTCCAACCCCACGTCTTTCTCCCTTTTATTTATCAGCTTCTGATGGTTAGAGTAGGGCATGTTTCAATTAGCATACTTATGCTCGCATGTTTGCATTCATTCACCTGTCTTGCATGTACCGGGCTCGGTGCATCATACTAACTGCATTGTATTTCAATTCCGAGTTGAATACGTGTTAGTTGTAGCATTTCACATGCCATTGTAGAATAGCCGAGCCTACTATAGTTACATTTTGCATGTGTTGCATTAGACATTTCTGTAGAATTAGGATCATGCATGGATTTCTAACATAGCTTTTGTTTTGGCTTGGAGTACTCGGTAAGTTTTATGCTTTAGCATCCTTGCATGCGTGTGAGTGACTGCCATGATAGCATGCTTACCATGAGGCTATTTGCTTATGTGATATACGTGTCTGACTGCCTGTGGGTGAAGGTTGGGTTATTTGAATTAGAATAATGCATTGACTGTGAGTTTTAAGCCCACTAGATAGTGGCAAAACCATGTTTTTCTAAGCCCACTTAAGGGTGGCAAAATCTGCATTTTAAGCCTATCTGCGAGTAGCAAACCGCTTTAAAAAACAAACATGAAATGTTCTGTTCCAATTCAGGCGATCCGGTCTATACTTGTATGCCGTGCACATCACGTAGTAAATCTAGGCTAATAACCAGAATAAGAGCACATAATGTTTTCAAAATTCGATATCATGGTTAGTAGAGGCCGATCTTTGGTCGGGCGAGCGGAGGTGCTCACAAAGTGACCTTCCCCAATCGTACCCAAGTTTCCGAATCGAGGCAACTTTGGTGATGACGGACGCGTGGCCATAGGCAAATGAGTCAGGGTTTCCTAAATTCCCCAAAATAAAATATTTAGGTGGCGACTCTGTATCTGGCAAAGCAGTCCATGTTTGGCACTTGTTTAAAAAAAAATTTGTTTTCAAAAATGATTTGCCGGAATTTGACTCTTTGATGATTCATCGGTCTTGCATTGCACTCTACGAGATTGGATATAGGACCGTGACATTTGAGTCATGAACTGTAGTGAGCCCATATGAACAAAATGGGATTTCCCTCCCGGGACGTTCGGGGACGTCTACACACTTGTTTGAATAGTAAAGTCGTAGATCACTCCAAAGCTAGGACAGGGAAACCTTTAACCTCTTATAGCGATGTTTTGAATGCTTTTGTGCAAAATGTGAATTCTTTGGAAATGTATGATGCAATCCTCTGAGAGTCTTAATATTGAGGAGATTCCTTTCAAACTTGAGAATCATATCAGAATCAGATTTGGGTCGAAATCGAGGGGATTGTGTTTGATATGGGTGAATTTTCAGCAAAACCAGAACTAGGGCCAAAATTATATCTTACTTTGTTTTGACCAGCTTACCTAGTATACTGATCTGATAGGGCATTTTGTTTTTAATGTCAGGTTTGTCTGGGCCAGAGAAAGATCTGTACCCTACTCAGCAAAGGCCAAGCCCAATCCAACCCGAAAATCCTTAACCCATCACCATCCATCAAATCCCAGAAAAAACCTATTCAGCAAAGGTCCAGTCCATTTGACCCCCAAAAGGCCATCTTAGAAAAGATCCATCCACTACCGAAAAAAACCATTCTAAAAAGCCCAATCCAATCAAACTTGTCTAGACTAATCCAGTTTAGATCTATCAAGTATAACCAGGTCGAAATCCTTGTCAGTCAACTCTTTGCTTACACCCATCCATTTCCCCGATTGTCAACTCAGCAGACCCATGATGGCTCAAAGTCCGGAAGAAGTTGTGGCCAAGATAGCGGCATTAAACTAGGGAATTGCCATGCAGGATGAGACCAATGCTGAAATGTAAAGCCCATCTGGGGCATCTACTACACATCCAGTCCTGGGCCCCCAGCCGAACTTTGACCCACCTCCGCCAGCTGAAGATTTACAAGGTCTGAATCCCCAGGAAGGGTTGGCTCAAACTCGAGTTTTCAGACCCTTGGTGTAGCCTAATGAGGGGCTTTACCCCTTGACATTGATGATCTTGACCCGATCTCGTTAAAAATTACTAACCTTGAGAAGTAATTCAAAAAGGCACAGGAAATTAATTTCATTCCCAACATTGAGGACAGGTACACCGAGGCTGCCATAAGGCTCCCAAACAGATTCAAAATGCCACACATTGACCGTTTCGACGAGTATGAAGATCCCATGGTACATATCCGGCTTTTCTTGGATGTCCTAAAACCAATGGGTCTGATTAAGCCTCAGAAACTCTCTATGTATAGAAGAACCCTGTCGGGTGTGGCAGCCACTTGGTACGCCAAGTTGGAGGATAAAGTGAAGCAAAACTGGGAAGAGTTGGCTGAGGCGTTCGTCAATCAGTACTCTTACAATACCCAAATTGAAATGACCACTCAAGAGCTTGAAGCAACCTACCAGAATCCTACAAAACCTTTTGTGGAATTTGTTGCAAGGTGGAGAGTAAACGCAACACAAATGACAGATTGACCTTCTGAGAGGGACAAAGTGCGGATAGTGGTACAGAACCTTGAACCTAATATGTTGTAGAAGTCAATAGTTGCTCCACTATTCACTTTCAAAACTTTGCATGAATTAGGGGTTTAGATCGAGAAAGCATTTAATAGAGGGATTATTCCCAGAACAAGTGAACAAACAAGGAGGGTGTTTTACGGAAGTACCAATGCTATTTTCAAACCCCAAACCCACTGAAATCAATACTGTTGCCGCCACTCCCAAAACTACCGACCCCTTTACCAATACAAGCCCACAACAACCAGCCCAAGTAGAAGTGCCAATGTATCAGTAGGAATATGATAGTGTGGTGCACAACAGAGTTAGTAGTGAAATGCATGCTGAAATATAGAAAGATACCTGGATACCGTGGAGACCAAGTAAGGTCTTTCTCCTTTACACCATGCCGATCAGAGAGGCAACTAGCTCGAGGAGGCTCTCTGCATACTTCGTTGGTGCCTGCAAGTGCATTTGAATGATTAATATCTAGAATAATCAATATCTGAAATGGAAAATGTGGGGTGCAAATTGTGTAGTGTGGTTCATACCTGAGGTGTGCCTCGGGCCCTGACATACTCGTGTCCTGTCTCTGCTGGCTCGATCAGAATCTGGTAAGTTGTCTCGGTTGACTGCCAGCAAGTAAGCGCAGTGGGAATCTTCGGCCAACCGATAATCTGTCCAATATGAGGGGTTGCTCTAGTATGGGCACTGGTCGCTCGAGTTGCCTCACACACCACAGAAGCTCGTGTTACCTCGCCTGTGCGAATGCCCGTCAAAAAGGGTATGAGATGAGTCTGGATGAACGTCGCATAGTCGCCTTCCACTCTAAAGAAGTTAGCGTCTAGGCCTACCATGAACTGGATGATCACCTCAACAGGCAGGATATCCGCTGTCCTCATAGACGTCGGGGTGGCATGGGAATAACTGGATTAGGTGAACCTATGGCCTGGCGTACAAACTGCTCACTCAGAAACCAGGCTCGGCAGACTGGTTCCTTACCCCAGCTGGCATCGTCGCCCAGGGCTGCCATGTGATCTACAAACAGAGAATGTATAGATTGTTAGTTGTCGTCAGTTGTTGAAGTATGAACTCAGAATAGTAGTAAAGTAAAAATGACTGTGAGTTTAGGGTTACCTCATCGGCAGCCACTGTGTCGAAGTATCGACGGAAGAAGGCAAAAGTCGTGTCATCGTGGCTTCGACACCGGCACCCGCCGTCATACCGTCGTAAGTACGACACCACAAGGGGAATCTCCTCCACAGGCTTCGGAGCCAAAGCTAGGAAATAGGCATAAACCCACAACTATAAGGAGAGGGCAGTGGCATAAATGTATGAACAGATACAAAAAGTGCAAAGCAGAAAGCACAATGTATGAATAAATACATAAAGTGCAAAGCAGAAAGCACAAGTTATGAACATATGTGAAAACATAAAGTACAAAAGCAGAAAGGTGTAGTGCATACATCCCAGGCTCTCTAATAGCTTCCAACTCACTCTCCCCTCATCCGGGAAATGGAGCTCATGTAGCCGTAGAGGGTGGCGAGGGCAGCTCCGCTCCAATCGTAGAATTGCACCCGGGGCAGTGTCACCAAGGCACTCAGCAAATATAAACTTATGGTGTTCCACCTGTTCAAAAACAAGGTGGTACCGAGGAGAAACATCAAGAAGCCCTAGGCATACTGCTCTATTTCCTTTGGTGTCTCGGGCTCGCTCCCGTGAAACTGCTCAGCGAACCAACTGTACCTCACCATGGCTAGCCGGTATAGAGGTTGGTGCGCTCCAAGCAAGTGAATCTATGATGCCTCCCACTCGCACATGCCCATGTCGAAGGGGATCGAATCACTCCTTATTCCTAAGCCTGTGAGTATGGCAAAGTCGTTAGAAGTCATCGTCATCTCCCCGACGGAAGAGATGTGGAAAGAGTTGGTGGTGTCCCACCACTTCTCCACCGACGCCCCAAAAAGAGTCTGGCTCGCTATGTGCCGTGAGAGCCCGAAACAGAATAAGTCGAAGTCGGCCTCGTCAATAATGTCACGAACCCAGACAGGGAGCTCATAGTACCAGTCCCTCGCTATCATTGCCCCATATCCCCTGTAAGCACGGGAGTCCCCCTATGGCAGAGAAAAGGTGAAGCAAATGAAAGACAGTGAGTATGCAGATAAAAAGCAGTGTAAGAAATGTAGTTAAAACAAAGGCAGAAATGCATGAAAATAGAGTTCGTACCTCAGTAGCGCTGAAAGAGAGATGGGAGTTCGGCTCCCTCAGCAGAAGGTCCTCTGGCACGCTATGAGCGAAATCGCTGAAGCGCCTGATGCCTCCAGGCGGCAATATGTGTGTGCGAGGATGATACATTATCGGATCAAAAGGGCGCACCCTCAGTGGTAATGGCTTCGGCTCTAGCTCTAAAGCGAACTCCGCCTCAAGATTAGCTGGAATGTCCTCTGCCGCCTCACCGGCCTCGGTGATCACCAGCTCCTCAAGCTCAGCAAGGGGTGATAATGGAGGTTGAACCTCGAGAGGAGCACCATCATGGGTAATATCATTCACTATCTGGAAAGTGGGTGAAAAATGAAGAAATATGCAGAAAATAGGGAAAACTTGGAAAAAAAAGTCAACCCTAAGAGAAAGAAATTGTGAGAAAAAGTCAAAACCCGAGAAAGTTCACAAAACCTGAGAGAAACTTGAGGAGAACAAGCCTAAAGTGGTGAAAATGCAAGAAAAGCAATGAAATCAAAATCTAATCGGTTCAAAGTGCAGTGAATCAAGAGGGTTTTACGAAAAAAAGTTTGCATCGGGCATTAGAAAATGCGTGTAAAGCACAAATCTAGAGAAAGGAAGCACCTAGAGAGAGAGGGGGTGTTTTCGGATGTGTGGAAGTGAGGAAATGAAGTATGGAGTTGGATATTAAAGACCCACGCTGAAAAGACCTTTCTACCCCGATTTGTACACTGGTGGCCGGCAAGTGGGCGGTGATCCTCATTTGTGTCCTGGTGCTGTTTTGTGCCTCTGTTCCTCAAGAAGTGTATAAGAGGTTCACTGTTGGGTCCAGATTGATTCTAAGGGATCTCGAAACTGTGTTCTGATGCGTGAATGTGCCCCACTTGCCAATATGAATGAGGTGTTTCCTTTTTGAACATGTTGCAAAGTCTCGAAAAGGTAAATCGGAGGTTGTCACCGAATATCATTTTTATTTGTTCTTTCAAATTACATGTTTGTTCTTTTCTGTTGCATAGAATGTGCATTTTCACATATACTTATGTTGCATGCGTGTCCTTCATCATTTATGATTCGTGTATAGAATATGCTTTTAGTTTTGCATAGAATATGCTTTTATTTTTTGCATAGAACATGCCTTCAATTAACATCATACGTCGGTTGTCTATCTTGCATGGAACATGCGTTGTCACTATATTGATTTGTAATATTGTTCACTTTGTGCATCTACAGCACTTGTTCATTTTGTGCATCAATTACACTTGTTCATTTTGTGCATATATCGCACTTGTTCACTTTGTGCATCTATCGCACTTGTTCATTTTGTGCATCTATCGCACTTGTTCACTTTGTGCATCTATCATACTTGTTCACTTTGTGCATCTATCGTACACTTTCACTACATTGTGTTTATTATGTAAATTTTAGTGTGATTAGAGTATCTCTGGACGCGTGAAGCGTGGCCCCAAGCAGTTTTTATCTCAGGATGCGTGAAGCACGGCCCTGGATGAGTTTTATCTCAGGACGCTTAAAGCATGGCCCTGAGCGGTTTTTATCTCAGGAAACGTGAAGCGTGGCCCTGGGTGGGTTTTATCTCAAGACGCGTGAAGCGCGGCCCCGAGTAGTTTTTATCTCAAGACGCGTAAAATGTGGCCCTAGGCGGGTTTTATCTCGAGACGCGTAAAATGTGACCCCGAGTGGTTTTCTCTTATCCTAAGCAGCCCTGGGCGGGTTTTATCTTAGGATGCATGAAGCGCGGCCCTAGGCGGGTTTTATCTCAGGACGCGTGAAGTGCAACCCTGAGCAGTTTTCTCTTATCTCAGAATGCGTGAGGCGCGGCCCTAGGTGGGTTTTATATCAGGACACGTGAAGTGCGATGCCGAGCAATTTTCTCTTATCTCAGGACGCGTGAAGCGCGGTCCTAGGCGGGTTCTATCTCAGGATGCGTGAAGCACAACCTCGAACAGTTTTCTCTTATCTTGGGATGCGTGAAACGTGACCTTGAGCAGCTTTTCTCTCGGGATGCGTGAAATGTGACCCCAAGCGGTTTTCGTTTCTCAAGATGTGTGAAACGCGACCCTAACCGGTGTTTTCTTTCCTCGTCTTGTGTTTTGGCGTGGTTAGAGTGTGTTACATTTTTTTTTTTTTGGCATGGAACCTATGTCGGTTTTAAGCTTGAAACTACTTATTCATATGTTGCTATCTTGTTATCTTGCTTATTGCATTTGTTATTGCTTATTGCATCATCTTACATGATCATGAGTTTTTGAAATAGTCGGTTTTGCGAAGCGTGTGAGTCTAGCTTCAAAGTGTCTTTGTGCATATCATTTGCATTTTGCCCCAGAACTACGCTGGCTTGATTCCTTGCAAAGGGATACGTAGGCAGCTTACGAGCATAACCATTTAATTTATGTCTTGATTGTTTGCCCAACTCTTACGGCCTTATCAAAATGGGTCATCTTCAGGCTTTGACATTCACTCACGTCATTTCATGACTTCGAGTTTTGTCAAAGAGGGGCAACTGTAGACACCCCATTTTTGACCGCCCTTATGACTTGGATGCCATCGTTTGTGCACCCAATGATGATGCTGCATATGCTTGTTAAGTGCTCGGAGTCCCCAGCAGAATGCCACAGCTTTGAGCCTTCAAAACCCTATACACCTCTTGCCTTGTTTTGGACCAAAACTCAACTTTTTCAAGCCTAAAAACCTTAGGACCTGCTGGCCCCCTTTTGTGGGCTTCCAGCCACTGTTATTGGCTGTTGACCACTTGTGTGGCCTGTCGGCCACTTGTGTGTTTTGGCAGATATTTATTTTAATTGTGCCAGTTGTCTCCACTGTGCTTGCATCTGCCTACACGTGTATGTATGGATGTTTCTGAGGGAGTTTGATGTTTTTCTATATATAGGAGACCTCCCCTTCCATTTTTTAGAGTTGAACATTTTGGAGAAAAGTTATATCTCTCTCTCTACAATTCTCTCTCTCTCTCTCTCTCTCTCTCTCTCTCTCTCTCTTGTAAATTCTTAAGCTTTTGCAAGCTTTTGCCTATACACTCTAAACCAAATCTTATGGTATTGGAGCTGAGGCACTTTTGGGCTTACTTTGAGATCTAGAGGGTGTGTAAATGTTGATTTGTTGCTTGGAAAGTATTCTCCTCTTCAAGAGGTATAAGTCTTGGTTTATTGTTTTGCTTTAATTGCTATTTTGCCTACTGTTTTTTTGGCTATTTTTGGACTTTCTAAACTCTGAAATTTTGGGCTGAAACTTATGGTTTAAGGCCAATAAGGGTGGAGGGGTGGCTCACCATTCCTTCTACCTAGCTTCCAAGGCCTTTACCCTTGTGTTTCCCACCTTGTTGTCAACCTTTTTTTAGCTTTTTACCATTGATTCTCAAAGCTTTTTCAGTGGCTAAAATGTTGTTTTAAAGTCTCAAAAATGGAGGGGGTAGCCTTCCCTCCTTGTGCTTGTTTACTAGCTTAACATGCTCTACGTTTTAGCTTATTGTTCTAGCTTTTTTTGTCTTAATTCCAGCATGTTTTAGGATTGATTTAACACTATTTTAGGACTATTTTTGGTTGTTCATTGCATTTGAGCCTTGTATGGCATGCTTGTAGTGTAATTGTCCTCATATGTTTGGTGGTTTAGGCCTTTGCCACCAACCTATTTGAGTTGATAATGTTTATTTCTTGTTTTCCATGCTTGTGATCACCTCGAATCACCTCTGCAACCTCCCTCCTTTCTTGGCTTTTCATTTGTTTTGAAAGTTGTTTTAAGCTAGTTATTTGTTTTAAGCTTGAGATTGAGGTCTTATACTTAATGGTTTAATCCCTTTGGGTATTCATTACCAATGGCATGATATTTCTCTCATGTCTAAAACAACTCTTGGTTTGGTACTCCTTTCCATTAGAGGACTTAAAGCTCACTTTTGGATTTAATTGACTAAGGAATGGTTGGTAATTAAAATGGAGTATTAAAATGAGGACTAAAAGTGATGCAAGATAATAACTTGGTTAGGGTTCAATCGGACGTTAATTGAACCCTTGAGTCTTGAATCGTTTCATACATGTTAGTGATGTAAACGGTTCAAGAGTCAATGTCAACCACTTCCCCTGATCAGTCCATGATAGGGAGTAGGTTTGGGAGTCTTTATTTGTTGCATTTATTGAACTTGTACATTTTGGTTCATAGACCATCACGCAATGAAATTGTATCGATTGATGATTTATTAATCAAATTTACCACTCCTTTGAGCTGTTTGATGATAAGGAGGGGTAAGTTATGCAGACAACCCTTGAGAATACCTTGGTTGTGCTCTGTTTGCTCTATGTTGCAGCAGGAGGAACTGTGCACACCCCATTTTTGACCGTCCTCAAGACTTAGACGTCATCGCTTGTACACTCGATGATTGTGTATGTTTATGTTCGTTTTGAACGCCCAAAGTCCTCAGCGGAACACCTTGTCTCTGAGCCTCTAAACCTTATTCTTTCTATGCCTTGTTTTGGACCAAAACTTGGTGTCTAGACCTCTTGGTGACATGTTGGCCACCACCCAAGGCTATCGGCCATGGGTTGTTTTTCTCGACCATGGGTGTGGTCGGTCGGCCACCAGTGGTGGTCGGTCGGCTGTCAGTGGTGGCCGACGGCCACCAGTGCCATTTTCTAAATATTTATTGACAGTTGTGCCAATTGTTGCATACTGAGCTACATCTCCATACACGTGTATGGTGAGATGTTTCTAAGCTCAAGGGGTGTTTTTTTTATAAGTAGGGGGGGTTCCTCCCCCATTTTAGAAGGTTAGAAAAATTAGAGCAAAAATATCTCTCTCCTTCTAGCTTCTCTCTCTCTCTCGATATTTTGTACACATTTGCTCACGTGTCCTTAGCTATTGCATACCAACCCTTAACCAAATACTCTCACCTCTGGGCTAAGATTACTTGGAGTCTTGTTTGAGCTCTAGAAGGTGGTTTAAGCCTGGATTATTGGTTTTTTTTTTGCTTTGCTTCAAAGGTATAGCACTTACCTTATTTATACTTATTTTGTATCTTTGTTTTGCCATCTTTTCCAACTATTTTTGGGCTGATTTTGAACTGTCAAGAACTCTATTTTTGTGACTTAAAAGTGTTGGTTTGAGGTTTCTTTGAGTGAGGGGGTGGTCCACCCTTTTTGCTCCTTTGCTTGTTAAGCTTTTACACCATTTTTCATCACTTTAAAACCAACTTTTTGGGGCCTTTTAACCACTGAATTTCAGTGGTAAAAACCTTGTTTTGAAGTCCAAAATTAGAGGGGTTAGCCTCCCTTCCTTGTGTGTTGTTTGCATGTCTAGTTAGCCTCATATGTTAGCTTATTGTTTTATCTTTTTGTGGCTCAAGTCCAACATGTTTTAAGCTCTGTTTTGGAGTGGTTAATTCATTTGAGCCTTGTATTGCAAAGTTGTAATGTAATTTCCTTCACTAGCTCGATGTTTTAATGTTTTAATCATTATTGTTTTGAGTTAATAGCATGTTGTAGTGTTGTTTTGCACTTCATTTTAGCACTATAATCTCTGCAATCTCCCTTAAGTCTTCACTCTTTTGTTTGCTTTGAAAGTGGCTTTAAACCTCTTGTTTACCTAAGTGTGAAATGGAGGTGTTGCACATAATGGTTTAATCCCTTAGGGGGTTCATTACCAACAGTGTAATGCCTTTTTCATGCCCAAAGCTACTTGTTGTTTGAGTCATCTTTCCATTAGAGGACACTCACTAATGGACAAATTAATTAAAGAATGGTTTTGGTAATTAAAATAAGCAAACAAAGTTGGACAAGTAAAAGAGGCAAGATAAACATCTTTTGTGTTGCATTGCATGTGTATTGCATTGCATGTGTTCAAATTGGACGTTAGTTTGAACGCAAGGGAAATGTGACATTTCATACTCAAAAGTGATGAAATGTGCCATTTTACCTTTGTCTCCATTGCCCTTGATCATGCATGACAGGGTGATGGTCCTTTGGTCTCATTTTGCATTCATTGAACTTGCACAATTGGTTTCACAAACCATCATGTAATGAAATTTCTTGATTGATGGTTTGTAAACCCAAATTTTGTCCCTCTTTTGATCTTCCCATGAAAAGGAGAGGCAAAGTGTGCAAATAATCTGTGAGAATACACTGTTTTGCTATGTCTGCTCTCTGTTGCAGTAAAAAGAGGAGTTCATGTCATCAGTGGCCGATCGGCCACCATTGGTAGCCGACAGGCCCCTTGTCGGTCCCCAATGAAATTTGCACAGAGTGTTCCTAAGATGGAGCAGAGGTATTCTGGAAGTTGGTAGAATTTTTGGTGTTCAAATGTACAAACAGAGGCTCACAGCAGCAAAACGATGACTTTTCGGGTGGAGGAACCGAGCATGCATGCATCCCTCGTTTCCCAAGGCCGTTTAGTTAACTTGTGTAGTTAATTAGTTGATTAATTCGTGTTGTAATTAATTAGTTTAATTTGTAATATTTAATTAGTTAAGTATTTAGCTAATTAATTTGATTTGTAATATTTAATTACCTAGAATAGTTAATTAATTTTGTGTTGTAATAATTAGCTTAATAAGTGTAGCTAGTTAGTTAGCTTACTCATTCGGACCCTTCTTCACGAGAGCGTAATGTCGTAATAAGTTTGTGTGCGTATGTGTATGTCTTCCAACCCCACGTCTTTCTCCCTTTTATTTAATCGCTTTTGATCGTTAGATTGGGGACATATTTCAATTAGCATATTGCATGCTTGCATTCATTCATTCGTATTGCATGCACCGAGGCTCGGCGCATCATTCAAACAGCATTGCCATTTGAATATCTTCTTTGAATGTGTGTTTAATCACATGTTGTTCAAATCAATCCATATGCTATATTAGGAGCTGAGCCTATTAATTGCATATTGTATGTGTTGCATTAGGCATCTTGTATAGTTAGGAATCATGCATATTTTTCTAACTCATATTTTCCTAGCTTGGAGTACTAGGTGAGTTTTTACGCTTTAGCATATTTGCAAGAATGTGAATGTTGCCATGATTAGCATGCTTGCCATGAGGCTATGTGCTTACTTGCTAAACTGCATGAATGCCTGTGGATGAAGGCTTGTTGTTTGAATTGGAACGATTTAACAAATGTGCGTTTTAAGCCCACTTTGTTGAGTGGTAAATCTGTTTTAGGCCCACTATGTTTGGTAGAAAATCCACAACTTTAAGCCCACTTGAGGGTGGCAAATTCAAACCATTTTCGCAAACAAACATGACTTGAAATTTTCCAATTCTTGCGACGTAGTCTATACTTGCTTGTGCACATCACATAGTAATGTTAGTCTAATAACCGGAACAAGAACACATAATGTTTATAAAAATTCATATCATGATTAGTAGAGGTCGATCTTTGATCGGGCCAGTAGGGAGTCTCAATTCATGACCTTCCCCTTTCGTACCTAAGTTCCCGAGCCGAGGTAACTTTGGTGATGATGGACACGTGGCCTTTGGCACAAGTCAGGGTTTCCTAAATTTCTCCAAAAATAAAATATTTAGGTGGTGACTCTGTGTCTGGCAAAACAGTCCAATTTTGGCATTATTTGATTGAAAATCGATTTTTCAAAACGATGTGCTGGATTTAGACTCTTTGGTGTTTATCAGTATCACATTGTACTTGTGAGATTAGATTCAGGACCGCAGGAGTCCGAACTGTGAGGCCATTCTTTCAAACCCTTTCCAAAAGGCAAGGAGCGGAAAAAGGCGAGCCCACAGTTTCTGGCGACTCTACTGGGGACTTTAGAGAACTTGGCTTGAACTCATGATATGTTATTTTATCTACACTTATGTGTTTCTTTGCATTTGCATTTGCATTGGTGCGCCTAAGTCATTATGTTTGCCATCTGCTATTCCTGAACGGTTTGCTGGAGGCTCGCTTGGAAAAGCTTACCAAAAGGTTGACCGATTGCGGGCTCTGCCATGATGGAAACACAACCTTTAGATCTGGACTACCGTTGTACCGTTTGATCCTCCTTTCACTTCTCGGTGATATGTGTGAGAGGTATATTAGGTAGTCTTGCTGAGGTACCCTTTTTGACCAATCGACCTAGTTGCATATCGAAAACTATAGAGACTGTTCTAAACTAGGACAGGTTGCTCGCCCGAATGTAGGAATTGTTTTAAACCGCTTGTTTTGCGTAGTTGTAGACACCCCATTTTTGACCGTCCTCAAGACTTGGACGTCACCATTGGAACACTTAGTGATTACCCTTGTTTGTGATCATTTTGAGTTCCCGGAGGTCTCGGTTGCGCGCCTTGTCTCAGGACCTCTCGACTCGACCGTGTTGTGTCTGGTTTTGTACCAAACACTTTTGTTTTTCCTTGGAGGGGCAGGAAATGCCTTGTGAGGCATCCCCACACATCACCGACCATGGCTGGAGGCCATCGGCCAGTGATTTTATGCCATCGGTAATATATATTACCGGTCGGCACTCTTTGTTGCCGGTCGGCCATTTATTTTGCCAAAATGGCAATTTTGAATGGCCGATTACTGTTCATCTACTTTTGGTAGATATTTTGTGCTAGCTGTGATAGCTGGCACCCACCTTTTCTCCCCTCCATACATGTGTATAGAGGGATCTCTCTCTTGACAAGCTTATTTGACAAGCTTTACAAGAGAGAGCTCTATAAGAGAGAGCCTCCTCTCTTGGATTTAGGGTTAGAAAAAAATAGTTAGAGAGCTCTGGTTTTAGGTTAGGATTTATATATCTATCCTATCTCTCTCTCTCTCTCTCTCTTGAGCTTAATGTGTGTGTTTTGTCTTACTTTTGCTCACAAGCACCCACCATCACACCATCCCTTGGAGCTGAGGCCTCTTGAGGGTTGTTTTGGAGGTTTTGAAGATGGTTTCAACCTAAAGAAGCTGCTGGAGCTCCATTGTTGAAGAAGGTCTACAAGGGTAATCACTTTTCCCTTTTATCCCCCATTTTTGCACACTACTTTTACCTATCTTGCATCTATATTTGAGCTTTGTGTATAACATAAAAAAGTTCTGTTTTTAGGCCCTCTAAATAGTTGTTAAAGGTTGTTTCAAGGTTTGGGGTTGTTTGACCCCTCTTAAGCCTTGTAAGGCTCCATTTTGTGCCATTTTGGGTGAGCTCCAGGACCATTGAGTTTGGACCTCCTCACCACTAAAATCTTGAGGGATTTCAGAGGTGGGGATGGTGCCTTGGGGTCCTAGGAAGGAAAGGGCCACCCCCTCTCCTTGTTGTCCTTGAAAAGGACCATTTTTGGCCGCTTGAGGGAGCACCATGTTTAGGTTCATGTTGACCATGCCTTAGCTGTTTTTTGTGCTTATTATGTCATAATATGCCTCTGTTTTTAGTTGGTTTTGGTACACCATGCTTGCTTAGCATGCATGCCTCGTAATGCCATGATTTGCCTCAACATGTACCTAGCATTTGGACTACCAGGCTCATGTGTTTTGGCCTAACTTTGTGAAGCTTTTATGCTTGTTTTAATATGCTAAGGGACTGTTTTTGGTCATTTGAGTCATCCATGCTTTGCTTTGTATAGCTACCATGCAAACTCTCTTGTATGCCTTAAGCGTTGGCCCTTCTAGCATGGCATCCTTGCTTTGTTTCAGTGTTTTGAAACCACTTGACATGTTATTTCAGACCTCATGATGTGCCCATGTGCTTGCATTTGATCCCCCTTCAATGCGTTTAAAGGTTATTGCCTTATGTCCCTTGTTTAAGCCTTGGAGTATGCTTGCATTTTTAGACCACTTAGATGCCATCTAAGTACATCCTTGCCTTTGTTTAGGTCTGCACTATACCTACTTTAAGTCTTCTTGGCCTTGTGGGGCTTGGTTGGCTTGGCCATGGTTTAAGTCTCCTTGCCTTGCCTCAAGTATTTGGACCAATTGCATGCTTTGTTTGTCTCGCTTGCTTGGTTTAGCACCATCATTAACCTGATTTTCAAAGCTCGTGTGTATGCCATATGTCCATGTTTATCTTCTTTTAAGTGTGCTTAAAAGTTGTCTCTTCGATGCCTAAGTGTTGGTCCATTTGCATGCATGTTTGTATGTGTTTTGGCTTCCATTCTTGAGCATGTTGGCCACTGTTTTAGGTTAGTTTGAGGGCTGCCTAAATTAGTCTAAGTTCATTCTTGCATGTTGTGACATGCTTACCTTGTGTGTTGATTGCATGCTTGGCCTATCACGTGTTGTGGCATGTCTAAGTGACTTTGCATTTGGCATGCATTTCCCTTAATTGGAATCACCTAACATGTTGCATGCTTTGCATACTTGCATGCTTGAGTAACTAGCATAGTTGTCACATGCCTTGTATGCTTGTTTGCATTACCATGTTGCATGCCTAGTTAACATGCTTAGGTTGCATTACATGCATGCTTTGCCTCTTGATTATCCATGATTGAGGTTGAGCTCCTCATTTGTTTGTTGGTTTGCATTGTATTTGAAATCAACATGCATAAATTGGTCTCTTGGGCCATCACGCATCGAAATGCGCGATTGATGGTCCGAGAACCAAGGACCACGTCCCTTTGAGTCATAAACATGATAAGGGATATGGTCGGTGCATACATTGCTTGAATTGCATTGCTATGCAAAGCCCTGTCCTCTGCTGCTGTCAAACAGATTCTGCAGGAACCTTTTGCCGATCGACTGTACAGAGTGCCGACCGGCAATCCATCTGTGGCCGATGGATTCATTTTTGGCCGATCGACACCAAATCACAGCCGATGATGATTCCCTCCAGCCGGTGGTGTCTCCCAACGTCCAGGGAAGCAATTTTGAGACTTTGGCAGTTGTCAGAGGGGCAGAGCAGGGAGAACAGAGGCAGCTTGCGCATGGCAGTGGACTTTCGAGCAAGACCCGAGCACCCGTGCATTGAGCCCTCTTCCCGAGGCCCTTCTTCTTGCTTTCTTAAATTAATTAATTTGTTTAATTAATTTAGTTGGCCTGTAATACCTAATTAGCTAGGTTAGTTAATTCATTATTCGAATTGTATTATTCTTTCGGTCCCTCCGAGCGAGGGCGAATTTGTAATAAGTGTGGGTGAGTGTGTGCATGTCTTCCAACCCCCACTTCTTTCTCCCTTTTACTTACCTGCTTTGATGGTTAGTAATAGGTCATGTTTAATTTAGCATACCTTATGCTATGCATGCGTGCATCATTCATCAGTATTGCATGCACCGGGCTCGGCGCATCATGCTAACTGCATTAGTATTTCAAATCTAACTTGAATACATGCAACCTACGCATTTTCACATGTCATTCATAGACTAGCCGAGCCTACTCTAGTGACATTCCGTATGCGTTACATTAGGCATTTAAGCATGGACTTGGATCATGCATTGATTGCTAACGAGTTCTTTGTTTTGGCACGGAGTACGATGTAAGTATTTATGCTTTAGCATCTCGCATGAGTGTGAATGTTAACATGACAGCATGCTTACCATATGGCTAGATGCTTATGTGTTATAAACTGCCTGAATGACTGTAGGTGAAGGTTGGATTGTCTGAGTTGGAATAGCTCATTGAAATCCGTGTTTTAGCCTACTTGCGAGTAGCAAATTCCAAAACATTTTTCCAAAACAAACGGATATGCAATGCTTATTCCCAAATTAGGCAATCTAGTCTATACTTTTGTGCTGTGCACATAACATAGTAATTCTAGGCCAATAATCGGGATAAGAACACATAACGTTTTCAAAATTGGATATCACGGTTAGTAGAGGCCGATCTTCGGATCGAGCGAGAGGGGGTGCTCATAGATGACCTTCCCCAATCGTACCCAAGTTCCCGAGCCGAGGCAACTTTGGTGATGACGGACACGTGGCCTTTTGGCACCGAGTCAGGGTTTCCTAAATTCCCCCAAAATAAAATATTTAGGTGGCGACTCTGTATCTGGCAAAGCAGTCCATGTTCGGCATTTCTTTCTAAAAATCTGTTTTTCTCAAAACGATTTGCCGGATTTGGACTCTTTGGTTTAGATTAAGAACCGTGACACAAATCGAGTCCGAACTGTAGTGGGGTCCCTCGCGGACGTGCTACAGTTTCTGGCGACTCCGCTGGGGATTTTAGAGAGCTTGACTCGAACTCGTGATATCCTGTTTTGATTACACTTATGTGTTTCTTTGCATTGCATGTGCATTGGTGCGCCTAGGACACCGTGTTTGCCATCTGCCATTCCTGAACGGTTTGCCTGAGGCTTGTCTTGTCAAGACATGACCATAAGGCTGACCGGTTATGGGCTCTGACAGTATGGGAACACAAACCCCGGTTTTACCGGGGCACCCTTTTCGACCATTCGACCTAGTGCATGTTCGGATCCATAGTGACCATTCCAAGCTAGGACAGGTTGCTTACCTGATGTTAGGTTGTTTGAAAACTGCTGCGTGCATAGTGAAACCTTAGCTCCTGACAAAATAGGACAGGGAAACCCTACCCCTCCATAGGGGTGTTTTGACTCTCTTTACTTGCTATGTGCTTTTAGAGTGTATCTCTACAAGAACGTACATATCATTTTGCAAGTTTGAGTATCAGGCCCGAGGGCACCAGTATCAGTGCTGTTGAGAAATCAGTTATCTGTGGGTAATCAAGTTCAGTTTGGGAACAGTGATTCTGGGGAACAGTGATTAGTAGTAGAGTGCAGTTGTTTGGCTACACCTGCGTTTGATCTGTTTGGGCTGAAGTGCTGTTTGTTTTTCCTTTCAGTTCAGAGTGTTCAGAGAATTGATACAGAATAGCTAGTGTTCCCCCTTGCTGAGGCAGGACTTATGATGACGCAGAATTCAGAAGAGATTGTGGTTATGACAGCTACGCTAGATCAAGGGATCACCCTGTGGGATGAAACCAATGTTGATGTATCGCATCTGCCTAGGTCGCCTGTCGCACACCCAGTCTGGACCCCCCAGTTGTATCAGGCTCGCGAGCCCACTACATTCGAGCTGATGGGAATGATTGGTGACCTCCAGAGATCCGTGGCCGATCTGGCCTATGGAATGTCAACTTCGCCACCAGCGGCACCTTTTGCCAGGAATTTCATGCCATAGGAGCCCCCGCTACTGGGGCGGATTGTGATAGAGCTCAGCCAACCAGAGGTTGCTGCCAGCTACAACAACGACGTGTCAGCAACAACCGGGCTTCTCTCTAATGTAGTAACCCAAACCCCCGATCAGGCTGAAGCCAGAGGCAAGAACAAAATGAAGGCAGATGCCGATCCCATTGAACAACTGCTGCGGCAGTCGAGGCTTTGAAAGCCGAGGGGATGAACAAGTAACTGATATCCGCGGTTGTGGCAAAAACTGTGGAGGATGCTTTCCCCACTCCGCCTGAGGGTAGTTCAAGTCAGTCAGAAAATCGGGATAGGCCCCGTCATGCCAGAATAATTCCTCCTATTCCCAACCCTGCACTTGGGAAAGATCAGAAAACCAAGGCGGTGCCTGCCGACCCTTTTGCTAGTGCGTCTAGTAAGAATGCTCAGACTTCAAAATACCTGCCCCGAGGGCGCAGGATCTTTCATGCTCTCTACATGCCTCTGTCTAAGGCACTTCAGATTCTTGCCGAAAGGGGGCACCTCAAACCCCTTGAACCTCGGTCTCTCCCGAAGAATCTCCCTCTCACACATGATGCTGCTTTGTACTGCGCGTACCACCAACAGACCAGTCACGCCACCGATAACTGTTTCCGCCTTTGCCATGAAGTGCAGGATCTAATCGATAATGAGGTCATTCTTCCACCTACCTCAGCGAAGTCTGTTACCACCGAGCTGTTGGACTTTGAGGATACTGCGAGTATGTGATCAGGGGTTAGACCACCTGCGGGCAGCACTCAGTGTATTTCAGATGTCGCGTCTGGCACGCACTTTTTTGAGCATTTGTAAATGCAGTTTTGTAGCTTCTGGCTTGGGTTTTGAGTCAGTTCTCTGTTTTGTTTTTGAGTCTGTCTCTTTGCTTTGAGTCAGTCTTTCTATTTTTGGGCCTGTCTTGTGGTACCGAGTCAGTCCTGTCGTATAGGATGTCGAGTGATTCCGGGGTTGTTGCCTCGAACACCGTTTTTGTATTTAACCTTTCTTCTTGAGTCTGTCTCTGCTGTGGAGCCAGTTACATCCGAGAAACCTGAATAAAATAGTTGTGGCTATCTTGTTTCCGTGCTTATTGTTTGTTTTGGGCTAGTTATGCCAGAGGTTTTGAATGGAACGGCCCTGCATTCTACCTGCTCTTCTGTGCCTTGAGAATCATTGCATTGACCTATGTTTTTCAAAACCTCTTTAACACCGCGGTGAAAACAAAGAGGAAGGAATTCCTCGAGTTTTGCAAAACTTTGATCAATTTGAGAAAAGAAGAGGCATGTTAAGCCTTTAATGAATGAAACCATGCTTGTTAGCGTGAGTACTGAGAAGGACCCTGGCTTGATCCAGATTGGTTCCACACTATCTTCGGCGCGAGCGATTTGTCGCTTTCTTAAAAACTTTCAAAAACAAATGTTTTACGCAGCCCTGTGAAGACCTGTGTGGAATCGCTCTTGAGATTGTGCAGCCTAGGATCGCTCTCAGCCTCAAGATTCAACCCGTCTGTTTTCGAACCTTGAACCCATTCAGAAAGTTCAACGGTCAACTGCCATATGAGGCCCGTGTGGCCAGTTTTGAAGCAGCCCTCGAACAAGAGGTGCCAAAGTCAGATCAAGAAGATCAAATCAAAGGAAGCTTGTAAAGCTAGATCAGAAGCCCCCCCTCAAACTAGAGGCAAAAATGTCAGATATGCTCGAAGAGCCGAAGATGGATCCTTCTGTAAATCATTGTAACAGCCGTTCTCCTAGATACAGAGAGGCTTCAACTTCAAAAACCATTTGGCATGGACTTGTTACACTTTTACCCTTTCGAGAGGCTCGCTGGGCCGAAAACCCGGAAGGGCGACCCAGGCAAAAGCTAGAGCAAGAGAAAAATACAAAAATACAAAAGCAAAAAGAGAAGAAATAAAATCAAAAAAGAAAAAAGAAAAAAGAAAAAAAATGAAAGAAGCTCGCAAGGTCGAAAACCCGCATCGGGCACCTTGGCAAAAGTTAGAGCCTGAAAAGTGAAGGTTAAAATACCGGAGTGTACCTTAACCGGAACTACGTAAGGCTTGATTCCCACATTTGGGATACATAGGCAACTTCATCATGAAGTCCAGCCCCCAACGCTTTCATAGCTCCTCAGTCCATGTAATGGTTTTGATCATCTTTGCCTTCTCTGAATCCGATAGTTCGGTTGTGACAACCGGATACATAGGCAACTTCGTCCTGAAGTCCAGCCCTCAACACCTTCAAAGTGACTGTGTCCATATATTGGTTTTGACCATCTTCATCTTCTCCGTATCCGAGAAAGTTCGGTCATGATCATCACTAGTGAGGACTGTTTACAATATGCTGTAGCATCGTCCAGACAAGGGGCAACTTTCCGTTGCCATGAGTCGCCGTCCAGACAAGGGGCAACTTTCCGTTGCCATGAGTCGCCATTCAAACCAGGGGCAACTTTCCGTTGCCGTGCAGCGTCCTTCAAACAAGGGACAATTTTCCATTGCCTCCGATTCGAGGTTGCGCGTCTCAAAAGTAAGCTCCGCGCTCGTTGAGCGGCGGCCGTTTGCAAATATAATTTTTGAGAATTTTCACTAAGGTTGACCATTTTGTCAAAAATTATTTCATTTTCCAAAACTGGGCCATTTTCTTGGACCCAAAAAGGAAAATTTTCAGTGCTTATAGTCTGACTTGCATGGTTTTCAAATCAAAAATCGAACAAGTACGTTAATCCGACTCTCATCTTGATCAAAACTGTTTTAGTAGAAAACCAAAACAAAAATGGTCAAAATGATGAACTAGGGGCATAGTTGAGTCAGGCGTGCTGTCTTTCCCCCGTCGTCAACATACTTGCCAGGAGGGCACTCTACCCGCCAGAAAAAATAGCTGTGAGCTAATGGTGTTGGGCATGACTCGCAACTTCCTATTCATTCATTAATCACCTTGGGGAGGGACGAAAAATGAGAGAATAAAGAATAGAGAGGTGTAAGTTAAGAGAAAAGTAAGAAAAAGGGTTTTGAGAGAAAAAAAAAAAAAACCGAGCCTGAGGGCCGAGTGATGTGAGAATCACAAATCAGAAAGGGTGGGAAATATACCCGGAGGAACTGGCTCCTCGAGATTTGAGGTCTTTCGTTGAACATGTCCGCGTGTCGTGTCTTTCGTTTTGTTCACCTCAACTTTTGTTTTGGGTCTTTTCCGAGCGTGTCTCGTTGTGTTTAGGTCGTGTACCCTTTTATTTGAGTCCTTCCCGTTGTGTTCAGTTGTAGGCTCGATACCCCGGTTGAAAATCCTTTTTTATTTCGAAAATCGTTTATGCTCATAGTGCTGTGCCATTCTCTACATCTGTGCGAAGCAAAAAAAGAAAAAAAAAATTTCGGGGCATCTGAGCGTGCTTCAACTTCAACTAGTTCCATCTTTGTGTTCTGTCTTGTCAGATTGGGCCGTTTGTTCAGGATTTGCTGTGTGCAGAATGAACCGAGTGTGGTGTTAGGGGCTATATGCAGACTAATCCCCAATAGAGTATGGGTTGTGTGTTCAGTTTGAGCAGTGTGTTGCTTGGGCTGTTTTGCTATAAGGCCGTTTGGTTATCTGATCATTACAGTACAAGTGCTCGATTTTTCAGACAATAGGTCAATTCCATTCACATTGAGGTGTAACATGATGTGATGCTATGCAATACATGAGATATGTAAATGTAACACTTTTTAAACAAAAAGTTTGTTCATTTCATTATCTTTTTCAAGTACATAACTTTGAAAACAAAAATCTGCCTGCGGCAGTACAAGGTAATCTAACTACCAGCAAAGAGAAGAAAGAAAAAAAGAGAAGAAAAAAGAAGTGAAAAAAAGAAGAAAAGCAGCAATCTGGATCATCATCAGTAGTCTCGGGCCCGAGGATCTGTCCTCACCCTCTTCCTGGATGAAGGTCCAAGAGCATCGTCATCAGCATCGCCATCTGAGCCTGAGTCTGAGTCGTCTCCAGCCTCCTCAAATGACTCGGCCTCTACCTCTGCCTCGGACTCATCATCATCATCATCGTCATCATCAGGGGTCGGCGCCCGAGAGCTACTCTTGGCATGAACACGCCCCGCCCTGGTACGGGGACGTACAGCGTCTCCACGCCCTTCTCGAGCAGGAATAGAGGGCCCAGCTGGAGCGCCACCCACCGGAGGAATCTGGAAGGGGAGCTGAAAAGCACAAAAGGCAAATACATGAGCAGTTTATCAGTGCAGAAAGTAGTGTATGAGTACAGTGTGTGAATGCCGTGAGCAGTTTATCAGTGCAGAAAGCAATGTATGAGTACAGTGTGTGAATGCCATGAGCAGTTTATCAGTGCAGAAAGCAGTGTATGAGTACAGTGTGTGAATGCCGTGAGCAGTTTATCAGTACAGGATACAATGTATGAGTACAGTGTGCAAATGCCGTGAGCAGTTTATCAGTGTAGAATGCAGTATATGAGTACAGTGTATCAGATGACGTGAGCAGCTTATCGAGTGTTGTGTTGTGCACCAGATTATGTGAAGTAGCTTATGAGTATGGTTTGAGGCCGTCGTCAGGAGGACATACCGGAATACTATAGAGGGCCAAGGTCGAAGGTCCGCTGTAGCATCCCCATCATGGAGGCATTCAACTCCAGGGACTGCCGGGTGTACTCGGAGGATGCCTGCAAAAGTATCAAAGGCATTAGTATTCTGCGGAATATCAAAATAAACTGAAATAAAATGACAAGGCATGATGCAAGATGAAGTAGTACATACCGGAGGTGGTAAATCATAGAACCCGACCAACTCATGGTCAGCCGGAGGAGGAGCAAAGGGAATCTGGTACGTCCCCCTACCCTGCCCTCAGCATGTCAGTACCGTGGGTAGCGCTGGCCAGCTAACCCCCTGACCCCTCCGAGGTCCGCTCCTGCCACGGACACGAGCCATCCTCGACTTCCCTGCCCCAGCTCTTGCTCCAGCTGCCGGCGTCGCTGGCCTCTCCCTCTCAGCTCGGCGACCACTGCTCAAGGGTCGCATAATGTAGGTCCGGACGTACTCTGTGTAGTCGCCCTCGCCTCTATGATGCTCTGCACCCCAGTAAACGGTGTAGTCCCTCATCTGCTCAAGGGAGAACCCCTCTGTATCTCTCATATGTGTAGGAGGTGGACCCGGGACTATCTGCTCCAGTAAACCTAAGGTCTGACGCAAGAAACGCGCGCCCAGGTACCAAGCCTGATAGACCGGGCCCTCCAACAGAATCCGACGACGGGCAGTCTCCTCTGCGCCCTCGTAGTGATCCCTCACCACAGCTGGCAACGGAGCCCAAGGCCGCCAGGTGATCTGAAAATGAAATACAGTTTGTTATCTACTGTTATTAAAAACATACAGTGCTAAGCGAAGCCTAAGCAAATTCTAAAGTTGAACATACCTCCGCAGCGGTGATGGTGTCGAAGTAGTGGCGGAAGAAAATAAAAGACTCCCGTGGTCTCTGCACGCATCGCACATCAAAGCGATGAGAAAAGGGGACGCCAAGTGGGGTCTCCGCATCAGGTACTGGGGCAAGCCTGGGAAAGTAGGCATACACCCACAACTGCAGAACAGATATAAGTATGACTATCAGATAAAGCAAAATACAGAATAAAGCAGAAATGGCAGAGCCGTTTGTTGTGCAGTGTATTGTACAGAGTATACAGTGTGTGCAGTATATAGTCAGTGAGAGGCAGACCGTGGTGTGTGTAGTGTACAGAATACAGAAAACGTGAAGCAAAAATGTAAAAGGGGAAGAAGATGTACCTCCCAAGCTCGCCAGTAGCCGCCAAGAAGCTATCCGCTGAGGCGGGAAGGAGAGCTCATGTAACCATACAATGTGGCCAAGCCTGCGCCACCCCAGTCATAACGGCAGATCCGCCTGACATCCACCAGTGCGCTCAACAGACATAGAGGCACGGTGTTCGCCCGGTCGGCAAAAAGAGTTGTCCCGAAGAGGAACATGATGAAGCCCAGCGCGTACTGATCCACCTCCTCCGGGGTCATCTGCGCCTCCTCCGCCAAGGCTGGCTGAATCTGAAAATGGCTCTCAAACCAAGAGTACCTGACAAACCCTGCTCGAGCGAGGGAAGGCTGGGTGCCAAGCAGGTACAGCTGGGCGGTGTCCCACTCATCCATATCGGTGTCGAAGGGGATCGGATCACCCCCTACCCCGATGCCGGTGAGCATCGAGAAATCATAAGGGGTCATCGTCATGTCCCCTGCAACGGAGAAGTGGAAGGAGTTGGTGGTATCCCACCACCTCGCCACTAAAGGGGCAAGCAAGGGCCTGTAGGTCGTAAGCCGGGAGAGCCCCCTACAGAAGATGCTGAAACCGGCCTCGTCGACGATATGACGAACCGCGTCTGGCAGCTCTATATACCAGTCCCGAGAAGTGACGTTCCCATACCCGCGGATGGTATGGGAATCCCCCTGTAATAAAAAACAACAATTGCGAGGCAATATTCAAAACGCAGTTTTAAGAAGCATACAGGTATACAGCATGTGTGCATGTTTTCAAATTCGAACAGACATCGATTGCCGATGTACTTACAGTAAACTACAACGTGTGATGTGTCAGCGTGTTTGAGTGGTTCAGGGCAAATATAGCATGTGTGCATGTTTTCAGACTCAAGCAGATACCGGGTACTAGTGTGTATGCAGTGAAATACAGTGTGCGCCGTGTGTTTGGGTGATTCAGGGTCAGTGCAGTGTCTGTGCATGTGCAAGTTTCAAACAGATATCGGTTGTAAGTTTGTTTGCAATTAACTACAGTGTACAGTGTATCGATGCATCCGGGCTAAGCAGTTAAAGAGCAGAATCAACTAATGGCAGTTATGTTCTACATTGCGGAAAATAATAAAACAGAAGAAAGAATGTTACCTCGGAAGCACCGAAGGACAGATGGGAGGTGGGCTCACGCAGGAGAAGCTCGGGTGCCACGCCCCTTTCGAAGCTCCGGAACTGGCGTAGTCCATCGGGGAGCATCACATGAACCGCAGGCCTGTAGGTCTCCGGATCAAACGGCCGGATGTGAAGTGGCAAGGGCTCGGCCTTGGGATCCATCTCGAGCTCTGGAGGGGCCCCGCCCTGTGGAAGATCGTCCGCTATCTCGAAGAGAATGTGAAAATGACCGGAAGACGAAAAAATCGGGCGAGAATGTGAAGAGTCAACAAAAAGTCAACCCCGAGGAGGGCCGGAAAAGGCCGAAAAAGCCAAAGTGTAGAAAAGGCACAGATATCGAGAAAAACTCGAGGGAAACAAGCCCCGAGTGGCGGAAATCGAAAAAACAACACCGAAATGAAATTTCAATCGGTTCAAAACGTTCGAAACGCAAGGGTGAATGCGAATCGAACGACGAAACGGAGCCAAAAACTAAGGAAAACGAGGGAATAAGGCTCGGAAAATATCTTAGAGAGAGAGGAGGAGGAGATTTTGAGCAAAGGGAAGTGAAGAAAATAGGGCTAGAAGCCCTATTTTAAAGGACCCGTAGCGAAATGACTAAACTGCCCCGATACAGGGACTTTTTGCCGGTCGGCCACACTCTTTGCCGGTCGGCAAAATATTGTGCCGATGGAAATTGTATGATGGCCGATGGATGGCCGGTGATGCATTTTGATGGCCGGTGGACATCCGATGATCTCCTACAGTAGTTTTGGAGCCTCCTACACCTTTGTTTGAGTTATGTGTGGGGTCCAGGGCCTTTAGTGTTCAAAACAGTGCAAAACAGTGCATTTTCGACGCTCAACTGGCCTCCGTTTTGACCTCGGATCGGGTCTTCTGTGCGTGGCACTCGAATTCGTTCAAGGTGTATCCTTTCCGTATCCTTTTGGTTTTTACAAAACTCAAAAGTTGCCCCATGTGCATCACATGTCAATCGCACTGTCTTGTGCACTCGCGTTGTCTAACGCATCGCGCTATTTTGCGCATCTTATTGCATTTTGCATGCATTCAATCACACTACTTGCGTAAACCGCATGTTTTGCTTGCGTAGACCGCATGTTTTTCTCGCGTAGACCGCATGCTTGTAATCAATTTCATTACTTGCATAGACCGCATGTTTTACTTGCGTCGACCGCATGTTTTGCTTGCGTAGACCGCATGTTTGCCTGCGTAGACCGCATGTTTTGCTTGCGTAGACCGCATGTTTGTAATCAATTTCATTACCTGCGTAGACCGCATGTTTTGCTCGCGTAGACCGCATGTTTATAATTAATTACGTTGCTTGCGTAGACCGCATGTTTGTAATCAATTTCATTACTTGAGTAGACCGCATGTTTTGCTCGCGTAAACCGCATGTTTGTAATCAATTTCATTACTTGCGTAGACCGCATGTTTTGCCTGCGTAGACCGCATGTTTTGCCTGCGTAGACCACATGTTTTACTTTCATAGACCGCATGTTTTGCTTGCGTAGACCGCATGTTTTGCTCGCGTAGACCGCATGTTTGTAATCAATTTCATTACCTGCGTAGACCGCATGTTTTGCTCGCGTAGACCGCATGTTTATAATTAATTACGTTGCTTGCGTAGACCGCATGTTTGTAATCAATTTCATTACTTGCGTAGACCGCATGTTTTGTTTGCGTAGACCGCATATTCATAATCAATTTCATTACTTGCGTAGACTGCATGTTTTGCTTACGTAGACCGCATGTTTTGCTTGCGTAGACCGCATGTTTTGTTTGCGTAGACCGCATGTTCTGCTTGCGTAGACCGCATGTTCTACTTGCGTGGACCGCATTCTTATGAAAACCGCATGTTCTACTTGCGTAGACCACATGCTTATGTTAAATTTCATTGCTTGCGTAGACCGCATGCTTATGATCGATTTCGTTGCCTGAGTAGACCGCATGTTCCACTTACGTGTCTGTGCCTTCACAGCATTGTTATGCTTCCCACTTGCTTTGCGTTGTCACGCATTTCTAAGTACATTAATATGCATGTTGTTAATACCATCATACCTGTTAAGTTATTTTCTTTGCAGGCGCGATATTATATGTACGGTTCATTTAAGGCTGGTGCAACCCGACGAACCGAACAGGTATGGTATACTCCGAGTGAGGCATATCGAGAGTCGCCACGGTCTAGGAGACCCTAAATCCTCTGAAGGTGCAAATCCTTCGGTGTTTGTCGTGCCCGAACGACTTTTGATAAGTTGCATTATACATGTATTTCAAACGACTTACGGTCTAGGAGACCCTAAATCCTCTGAAGGTGCAAGTCCTTCGGTGTTTGTCGTGCCCGAACGACTTTTGATGAGTTGCATTATACATGTGTTTCAAGAGACTCGCGTCGTCGCATGTTCAAGTTCACGTGCATCTTAAAAGCCGCGCATTGTCGCGCACTTCAAAATCATGCATCGTCATGCATTTGCATTTCAAAAACAAAAACAAAACAAAAAAATATAATTGCATTGTCATGCACCATCGTAAATAGTTGCATTGTCATGCACCATTGTAAATAGCTGCATTGTCTTGCGTCATTGTAATATAGTGCACATTGCATTGTAGCTTGCATGCATTCATTGCATCACCTCCGCCTATGGCTTGCGCCTTTCCATGTTGAGCTTGGTCTGGTATGTGCCCATACTTTTCACGTCGAAACATAGTTCAGTAGACCGTTCTATGTTAGACACGGCTTATATGTGTACATGCCTTTCCTAGGCAAGATTTGGTTTGGTCCGCAGGCCATATCCATTGTATCCATTTCCATTCCATTATAATATAGTGCACATTGCATTGTAGCTTGCATGCATTCATTGCATCACCTCCGCCTATGGCTTGCGCCTTTCCATGTTGAGCTTGGTCCGGTATGCTCCCATACTTTTCACGTCGAAACATAGTTCAATGGACCGTTCTATGTTAGACGCGGCTTGTATGCGTACATGCTTTGCCTAGGCAAGATTTGGTTTGGCTCGCGTGCCATATCCATTTCCATTTTCCCCAGCATTTTCATTGTGTATATTACATTGTAGTGTAATTCTTGCATCCAACGTTAGGATCATTGTCCTTTCCCCAGCGGGTCGTTTCCCCACCTTTGTCATCCCCCCCCCCAATACTTGTTCTTGTGCCAGTCTACATTACTCATAGTTCAGTTGATCGTTCTATGGTAGACGGACTTGTTACCTCCATCAATCTATTTGACATAGGTGTGGTTTCGAACCGCTCATGATTGGATCATGATTCAATTGCTTTGCATGTAGTTTGCATTGTTTCAATTACATTGCATTTTCTTTTGCATTATTTATACATTGTTTTGTATATATTGCATATCATTTTGCATTCATTTTTGCATTGTCATGCATGTTGCTAATAACATCGTACCTGTTAAGTTGTTTTCTTTACAGGAACGATATTGTATGTACGGCTCATTTGAGGCTGGTGCAACCAGACAAACCGCACAGGTATTGTATCCTCCGAGTGAGACGTATCGAGAATTGCATAATTCTCTTACATCCTTTCTGCATTATAGTGTAGTTTGGTGTATGCTAGCTTAAAACTGTCGCATGTGTGCTTCATTACAGCTTTCTTTGAATGATCATAAGTTATGCTCGGCTCTGTGCATTGTCTTGCATCTTGGCCCCGCCTTCAGGCGCATATCTTGATTGTCTTGCATGTTTGTCTGAGTCTTCGGCCTTGTCAAAAATGGGTCGTCTCTAGGCTTTGACATTCACTCCCATCATTGTTATGACTTTCGAGTTCTGTCAAAGAGGGGCAACTGTAGACACCCCATTTTTGACCGTCCTCAAGACTTGGACGTCACCATTGGAACACTTGGTGATTACCCTTGTTTGTGTTCGTCTTGAGTTCCCGAAGGTCTCGGTTGCGCGCCTTGTCTCAGGACCTCTCGACTCGACCATGTTGTATCTGGTTTTGCACCAAACACTTGTGTTTTGCCTTAGAGGGGCAGGGAATGCCTTGTGAGGCATCCCCACACATCACCGGCCATGGCTTGAGGCCACCGGCCAGTGATTTTATGCCATCGGCAATATATATTGCCGGTCGGTACTCTTTGTTGCCGGTCGGCCATTTATTTTGCCAAAATGGCAATTTTGAATGGCCGATTACTGTTCATCTACGTTTGGTAGATATTTTGTGCTAACTGTGATAGCTGGCACCCACCTTTTCTCTCCTCCATACACGTGTATGGAGGGATCTCTCTCTTGACAAGCTTATTTAACAAACTTTACAAGAGAGAGCTCTATAAGAGAGAGTCTCCTCTCTTGGATTTAGGGTTAGAAAAAAATAGTTAGAGAGCTTTGGTTTTAGGTTAGGATTTATATATCTATCCTATCTCTCTCTCTCTCTCTCTCTCTCTCTCTCTCTTGAGCTTAGTGTGTGTGTTTTGTCTTACTTTTGCTCACAAGCACCCACCATCACACCATCCCTTGGAGCTGAGGCCTCTTGAGGGTTGTTTTGGAGGTTTTGAAGCTAGTTTCAACCTAAAGAAGCTGCTGGAGCTCCATTGTTGAAGAAGGTCTACAAGGGTAATTACTTTTCCCTTTTATCCCCTATTTTTGCACACTACTTTTACCTATCTTGCATCTATATTTGAGCTTTGTGTATAACATAAAAAAGTTCTATTTTTAGGCCCTCTAAATAGTTGTTTAAGGTTGTTTCAAGGTTTGGGGTTGTTTGACCCCTCTTAAGCCTTGTAAGGCTCCATTTTGTGCCATTTTGCGTGAGCTCCAGGGCCATTGAGTTTGGGCCTCCTCACCACTGAAATCTTGAGGGATTTCAGAGGTGGGGATGGTTCCTTGGGGTCCTAGGAAGGAGAGGGCCACCCCCTCTCCTTGTTGTCCTTGAAAAGGACCATTTTTGGCCTCTTGAGGGAGCACCATATTTAGGTTCATGTTGACCATGCTTTAGCTATTTTTTGTACTTATTATGTCATAATATGCCTCTGTTTTTAGTTGGTTTTGGTACACCATGCTTGCTTCGCATACATGCCTTGTAATGCCATGATTTGCCTCAACATGTGCCTAGCATTTAGACTACCATGCTCATGTGTTTTGGCCTAGCTTTGTGAAGCTTTTATGCTTGTTTTAGTATGCTAAGGGACTGTTTTTGGTCATTTGAGTCATCCATGCTTTGCTTTGTATAGCTACCATGCAAACTCTCTTGTATGCCTTAAGCTTTGGCCCTTCTAGCATGCCATCCTTGCTTTGTTTCAGGGTTTTAAAACCACTTGACATGTTATTTCAGACCTCATGATATGCCCATGTGCTTGCATTTGATCCCCCTTCAATGCGTTTAAAGGTTGTTGCCTTATGTCCCTTGTTTAAGCCTTGGAGTATGCTTGCATTTTTAGACCACTTAGATGCCATCTAAGTACATCCTTGGCTTTGTTTAGGTCTGCATTAGACCTACTTTAAGTCTTCTTGGCCTTGTGGGGCTTGGTTGGCTTGGCCATGGTTTAAGTCTCTTTGCCTTGCCTCAAGTATTTGGACCAATTGCATGCTTTGTTTGTCTCGCTTGCTTGGTTTAGCACCATCATTAACCTGATTTTCAAAGCTCGTGTGTATGCCATATGTCCATGTTTATCTTCTTTTAAGTGTGCTTAAAAGTTGTCTCTTCGATGCTTAACTGTTGGTCCATTTGCATGCATGTTTGTATGTGTTTTGGCTTCCATTCTTGAGCATGTTGGCCACTGTTTTAGGTTAGTTTGAGGGCTGCCTAAATTAGTCTAAGTCCATTCTTGCATGTTGTGACATGCTTACCTTGTGTGTTGATTGCATGCTTGGCCTATCATGTGTTGTGGCATGTCTAAGTGACTTTGCATTTGGCATGCATTTCCCTTAATTGGAATCACCTAACATGTTGCATGCTTTGCATACTTGCATGCTTGAGTAACTAGCATAGTTGTCACATGCCTTGTATGCTTGTTTGCATTACCATGTTGCATGCCTAGTTAACATGCTTAGGTTGCATTACATGCATGCTTTGCCTCTTGATTATCCATGATTGAGGTTGAGCTCCTCATTTGTTTGTTGGTTTGCATTGCATTTGAAATCAACATGCATAAATTTGTCTCTTGGGCCATCACGCATCGAAATGCGCGATTGATGGTCCGAGAACCAAGGACCACGTCCCTTTGAGTCATAAACATGATAAGGGATATGGTCGGTGCATACATTGCTTGAATTGCATTGCCATGCAAAGCCCTGTCCTCTGCTGCTGTCAAACAGATTCTGTAGGAACCTTTTGCCGATCGACTGTACAGAGTGCCGACCGGCAATCCATCTGTGGCTGATGGATTCATTTTTGGCTGATCGACACCAAATCACAGCCGATGATGATTCCCTCCAGCCGGTGGTGTCTCCCAATGTCCAGGGAAGCAATTCTGAGACTTTGGCAGTTGTCAGAGGGGCAGAGCAGGGAGAACAGAGGCAGCTTGCTTATGGCAGTGGACTTTCGAGCAAGACCCGAGCACGCGTGCATTGAGCCCTCTTCCCGAGGCCCTTTTTATTGCTTTCTTAAATTAATTAATTTGTTTAATTAATTTAGTTGGCCTGTAATAATTAATTAGCTAGGTTAGTTAATTCATTATTCGAATTGTATTATTCTTTCGGTCCCTCCGAGCGAGGGCGAATTTGTAATAAGTGTGGGTGAGTGTGTGCATGTCTTCCAACCCCCACTTCTTTCTCCCTTTTACTTACCTGCTTTGATGGTTAGTAATAGGTCATGTTTAATTTAGCATACCTTATGCTATGCATGCGTGCATCATTTATCAGTATTGTATGCACCGGGCTCGGCGCATCATGCTAACTGCATTAGTATTTCGAATCTAACTTGAATACATGCTACCTGTGCATTTTCACATGTCATTCATAGACTAGCCGAGCCTACTCTAGTGACATTCCGTATGCGTTGAATTAGGCATTTAAACATGGACTTGGATCATGCATTGATTGCTAACGAGTTCTTTGTTTTGGCACGGAGTACGATGTAAGTATTTATGCTTTAACATCTCGCATGAGTCTGAATGTTAACATGACAGCATGCTTACCTTGTGGCTAGATGCTTATGTGTTATAAACTGTCTGAATGCCTGTGGGTGAAGGTTGGATTGTCTGAGTTGGAATAGCTCATTGAAATCTGTGTTTTAGCCTACTTGCAAGTAGCAAATTCCAAAACAAACGGATATGCAATGCTTATTCCCAAATTAGGCAATCTAGTCTATACTTTTGTGCTGTGCGCATAACATAGTAATTCTAGGCTAATAATCGGGATAAGAACACATAACGTTTTCAAAATTGGATATCACGGTTAGTAGAGGCCGATCTTCAGATCGGGTGAGAGGGGGTGCTCATAGATGACCTTCCCCAATCGTACCTAAGGTCCCGAGCCGAGGCAACTTTGGTGATGACGGACACGTGGCCTTTTGGCACCGAGTCAGGGTTTCCTAAATTCCCCCAAAATAAAATATTTAGGTGGCGACTCTGTATCTGACAAAGCAGTCCATGTTTGGCACTTCTTTCTAAAAATCTGTTTTTCTCAAAACGATTTGCCGGATTTGGACTCTTTGGTTCAGATTAAGAACCGTGACACAAATCGAGTCTGAACTGTAGCGGGGTCCCTCACGGGCGTTCTACAGTAGTGAATCCCTAGCTCCTGACGAAATTGGGACAGGGCAACCCTACCCCATCATAGGAGTGTTTTGGCTCTCACTTGCTTGATACATGTTTTTAGAGTGAAACTCTACAGGAATTTATATATCAGATGCAAGTCTGGGTATCAATTTTGGGGGTAGAAATCAGTGTTTGAGTACAGTTCTCCAGCTTATGATTGCAACTATGTGTTGTTTTCGTCTGAGTTGAGGTGCTGTGCGATTTCTGACTTTTGTTTCTTTTTGCTTTATTTTCTTTTTGCAAGGTAGTCTTTCACCATTGCTTCAGACGATTCTGTTACCCCCCAAGTACTCTGGACCTGAGTTAGAAAGATTTGCAGATCTGGGGATCTAGTCAGGGGATAGCCAGTTTTTGTTTCACTTCCTCCGGTTACCAGACAGAGGAGGGTTGGGCAAAATTTGCCAATTCAGCAATCACAGTTTACCTGGCTTGTGCCCAGTCAAGCCCAATCATCTACTACTACTCCAAACAGAGAGTATTCATCAATTTCGGTGGCTCAAAATCCTTCATTCACTATGGAAGATATGCTCCGCCAACTCCAACAGACCATTGAGACCATGCAGCTAGATGCTGCCCGACAAGCTGAGACCACAGCCCGCCAGGCCGAGGTTGTAGCCCGCCAAGCGGAGGTAATAGAAAGGCTTCAACAACAGCAGCCACAACCTGCAGTAGCCTCAGCATCCCAGGCACCCCCAGCAAGAATCCCCAGCAAGTGGTTGAGGCCTTCATAGCACAGTACTCCTATAATACTCAAATCAAGGTCGCTACTCGTGAACTTGAAGTAACTTGTCAGGAGCCAAAGGAGGGCTTTCCGGATTTTGTGACCCGGTGGAGGACTAAAGCCTCTATGATGACTGTCCGGCCGTCTGAAAATGACCAGGTCAGAATGGTGGTCCGTAATTTACAAGGAAGATTATTACAGAAAATGATAGTCTTGTCTTTGTCTGCTTTTACTGACCTCCACGAAATAGGGATGCAAATAAAGGACGCAATGAAACAGGATCTGATAGACCACGAGAAGGAACAGCCTAAAAGGCCCTTTACACGCGGCTCCAATGCAGCCACGACTGGTGGCACCTCTGCGCAGCCTTCGGATGTGGGCATGGTCACTACCACACCCAAGACTGCCAACCCCATCGCCGGCACATCCAATACAACTTTCCAAACCTCAAGCCATCAGGCCGGAGGCCAGAAGGTTTTCACCCCACTCTACATGTCTCTATCTACGGCCCTGATGGTCCTGATCAGAAAAGGACATCTGAAGCCATTAGAACAACGCCCATTGCTCGATCCTCTTCCTCCGAAACATAACCCGGCCACATATTGTGCCTTTCACCAATAGCATGGTCATGATACTGATCAGTGCTTCAGATTGCGTCATGAGATTCAAGATCTCATTGACAATAAGGTGATAGCACCCCCCAAAAAACCCAACGTCACTACAAATCCTCTCCCACCACATAACCAAGCCCCTCCACCCCAGCAAATAAACCTCATACAAACACTGGCTATCTCTTATGACCCCAGTATATGTCACCCCTGTCCACCTACCTAAGCCAGTGCTGTTCATCCCGGAAAGCACAGATTTGTGCATGATAAGCATGTCTACATCCCAACCCAAACCTGTGGTGGTGACCGTGGTAGATGAAGGCAGAGTGTCCTTGGTGGAGAATGGGGATGTCAGTTCAGTGCCTGAGGGCTCCGTGGATTTATCTATTGAGGAATACAACCCATGCTGTTATATTGTGCTAACCAATCAGGCCAAACCAGAGGTGGAGTTGCCAATAGGAATGGAGGTTAGTGTGGTCCAGGAGGATGGCCCAAGCCAGGGGTTAGATGACCTAGCCGACCTGGAGAAGACATCAACAATCTACAATTCTTCGATGAGCAAGATTCGGGAGATATGCACATTAACTGGTTCGATCTGAACGGGTCGACAGACAACTCTGGGTGGCTCAGTGATGAACCTGATGTGGACAGGGACTTCAGGCAAAATTGGAAGAGCCAGAAGTAGGAACTACTATAAAGGCTGGAAGGGCCAAGGACAAGGGAAAGTTCTCGGAGAGCACCGATATTAAGAATTTAGCTCAGGAATCGGGCATTATTAGTACTGCTGACACTGAACAAGAAGCCGCATTGAAACGGTTTGAACAGGAAATGGACGAGAATAGTTAGAAAGCTGGAAAAGCCAAACACCCTACGGGGGATGACTGTGATGTAAAAGTAATTACAACAGAACCAGACAATTGTCTATCAGTTGTCGGAGGAGTATGGTGGGAAGATGATGATCTGCATCTTGCCTACACCGATGAGGATTGGTGCCAAGACTTGCCAGACGACACTTGGTACTTTGAGGAGGTGGATCATATGACTAGAAGTGGGCGGTACTTCAAGACCCCACACTTAGACCAACCCGAAGCATCCAGAAAAGACAAGGAGGCTGAAAAACAGAGGGAAAAACTGTTAGAGGAAGAGGCTGTGCTAAAGCAGTTGAACAAGATTCAAGCAAACATATCAATCTGGAGGTTGCTTATGGCTTCGCGAGTACACAAGCAAGCTATGTTGTCGGCAATGGATAAAGCCAAACTGTCTATCGACACAACTCTAAAGCGACTAGTGGGACTTGTCTTCCCAGGAGGTGCTTTGCCTACTTTGACCTTCTTGGATAAGGAATTGCCTCCCGAAGGCTCCGCACACAACAAGCCGCTATACATCTCAGTTGATTGTAGAGAGAAGTGGGTGTCGGTTGTATTGGTGGGCACTGGGTCTGTAATCAACGTTTGTCCGTCTCGCACAGCCTATGCTATTAGCTTGAAGCTAGCGGGCTTTGTACCAACAACCCAGGTGATCCGAGCTTATGATAACACAAGCAGAGAAATAATAGGAACAGTACAAGTCAAAGTACAAGTTGGCCCGGCTCAACAGGATATTGAGTTTCACGTCCTGGATGTTCCGGCTACTTTCAACTTGTTACTTGGGCGACCCTAGCTGCACCAAGTAAAAGCTGTTTCTTCCACCTTGCATCAAATGCTGAAGTACCCTTTTGGAAAGAGGGTAGCCATTGTGTTCAAGAATTCATCTATACATCCTCCGCTAGAGGTTACTACACCCGTACTGGAGATTGTACATGGCGACAAGGATGTTTTCTTGTCTAGTTTTACCTTGGCTAAGGCCCGGGTGGTGCAAAATATCTTGGCTGTTGATGAGGGCATATATGTCAATGCTCAATCAGTGTATCTCATGAGCAAGCTGTAGCATATACCCGGGATGGGATTAGGAAAGAGCGGCCGAAAGGGCGTTACTACACTGGCCGAAGTGCCACATAACCCACATGCCTTTGGTCTTGGCTATACGCCCACCAAAGAGAACTGGGTGAGGAAAGGGAAAGACATGGCCGGAAGAGCCAGAGCAAAGCAAAGTGGGAAGCACTATGAGCTTGTGCATAGACCAATTTAGGGAACTCTGAACGGCCGCTTTGTCTAGGAAGGGGAAAACTTCCCATTTTGCAGCTTTCCTGAGCCATGGTTGAACTCCGAGAAGCAGCGCCTCCCTGGCTTCAAGATTTTCTTCGACTTATAGCTACAAGAGAGCAACACAGAGGAACAGACTGAACTAATTGCTGAGGCTGAACAGAACACGGGAAGTGAGTCCAACAGTAGCGAACTTAAGGTAGGAGCAACACTAGCATGTCTCATTTCAAATCCTCAAATCAACTCGGAGAGCTTGGGGAATGACTTAATCGTTTCCATGATCGGAGACCAATCAGGTATGGACCCTTCCAGTGGTATCTTAGATGCATCTGGCGCACCGTCCCTCACTTGGCAGCTAGAGGAGGGTTTTCTGTCCAGTAGTTCTTAGTCGGGTAGTGAGCCGGAATCTAATTCCACAGAGTCTGTAGAGTCAGAATCAGATTCCAGTTCCTCTGAGTCGAAGTCCGGTATTCCTGGGGTTGATAACCTGGATGTTGTTGTTTTGTCTAGGTCGTCTTTTCCTTTTCTTTTGCGTCGGTTGTAACCGAGGAATTGGATGAGTTGGATCTTTTGAATGTGAGTACCACTGCAGTTTCTGAATACTTCTCTGTGCCACTTGTGTATTGTATTGATCATGATTTTCAAATTTTTGATGAAAACGACGAGGAAGGAATTCCTCTGGTTTTGAAACATTTGATTGATCGAGAGGAGGAGAGGTTTGTAAAACCCCTTGTTGATAAAATCATTCCAATTAATGTGGGTACTGAGAAGGATCTGCGTCTGGTCCAAATCGGGTCCACGTTGTCTTCAGAGGAGCGCGAGTGCTTAATTGCTTTATTAAAAGATTTCAAAGATGTTTTCGCGTGGTCCTACGAAGACATGCCTGGAATCGATCTTGAGATTGTATAGGATCGAATCCCTGTTGACCCTGAGGCCCGACCCATCAAGCAGAAACTTCACAGAATATACCCAGATTGGGCTTTGAAGACTAAGAAGGAGGTCACCAAGTAGATAGACACAGATTTTTTGCTAGTATTTGAGTACCCGACTTGGTTGGCCAACATTATTCCAGTGCCGAAGAAAGATGGAAGAATTCGAGTGTGTGTGTACTTTAGAGATCTGAACAGAGCCAGTCCGAAGGATGACTTTCCTCTACCGCACATCGATGAATTAGTGGACTTCACCGCAGGCCATGCACTACTCTCCTTCATGGATGGATTTTTCGGATATAACCAGATCTTGATGGCACTCGAGAATAGAGAGAAGACTACCTTCACCACACCATGGGGAACCTACTGCTACAGGGTGATGTCGTTTGGGTTGAAGAATGCTAGGGCTACCTATCAACGGGCTCCAACCACAATTCTGCATGACATGATCCATAAAGAGGTTGAGGTGTACGTGGACGACATGATCCATAAAGAGAGGGCCACTACACCGCCTTGAAGAAATTCTTTCAACAGATCAGAGAGTACAGGTTAAGGTTGAATCCACAGAATTATACATTTGGCATAACAACAGGGAAAATGCTGGGTTTCTTAATTACATAGAGGGGCATTGAGGTTGATCCTTCCAAAATCAAGGCCATACTAGAAATGCCACCACCAAGGACTGGAAAGGAGGTGCAAGGCTTTCTAGGTAAAGTACAATTCATAAGACGGTTTATTGCAAAATTAACATTGACTTGTGAACCACTATTTGGTCTCCTAAAGAAAGGAAAGAAATTTCGATGGGATAACCGATGTCAAGTCGCTTTTAAGCAGATCAAGCAGTATCTTCAGAACCCGCCCATGTTGTAACCACCAGAGCCAGGGAAACCGTTGATTCTGTATCTGTCAGTAATAGACACAACGATGGGATGCATGCTTACGCAGGAATCTAAGGATAGAGTGGAGAAAGCCATCTATTACTTGAGCAAGAAGGTGCTGGATTATGAGACCCGCTACACCCCTTTGGAGAAAGCTTGCTTAGCCTTCGTATGGGCTACCAAGAAGTTGAGGCATTACCTGTTAGCTCATTCTGTAATTCTGGTTTTGAGATTAGATCCCATTAAATATCTCTTTGAGAAACCAGCACTTACAGGTAGGCTAGCCCGTTGGTTGCTTCTCCTCTTCGAATTTGATTTGAAGTCTATGACTTGTAAGTCTGTCAAGGGGAGAGCAGTAGCCGAGTTTCTGGAAGATCACCCAGTGGAAGAGGACGAAGCAATAGAATACCTGTTCCCAGATGAGACTATTCTGCAAGTTGAGGAAAAAACCTGGACAATGTACTTTGACGGAGCATCTAACCAGTAGGGTTATGGGATAGGGATTATGCTGATAGCACCCAACAATTCTCATATACCCTTAGCTTTCAAACTCCGGTTCAAAGTGTCCAACAACGAAGCAGAATACGAGGCGTGTATCATTGGTTTGGAAGCCGCCCTGGAACTAGGGGCAACAAGGTTGGACGTCATCGGGGACTCAAACCTGGTTGTGTCTCAAGCAAAAGGAGACTGGAAGGTCAAAAAAGAAAGGATGAAAATCTATCACCAAACCCTGGACGTTTTGATTCCTAGGTCTGAAAAGTTGACCTTCACGCATCTGTTAAGAGAAAACAATAGGTTTGCTGATGCCTTATCAACTCTATCTTCTATGATAGACATCCCTTTTAGAGTCCGGATGCATTCGATCATTATCGAGCAGAGATATACATTGGTCTACGAGTTTATCGCCGCAATAAATGAAGTACAAGATCAAAGCCCCTGGTATTATGATATCTAGAACTTTTTAGAAAATGAGGCTTATCCACTATGAGCAAATGCCAAAGATAAAAGGGCAATTCGGCGAATGGCCATTCAATTTATCATCTGCGGAGGTAAGTTGTACAAACGAGGTCATCTGGGAATGCACAAGTTGTGCGTCGACACAAAAGAGTTAAAGCGCTTAATGGAGGCCATCCATAGGGGAGAGTGTGGAACACATATGAGCGGAGTAATGCTAGCCTAGAAGATTCTCAAGCAGGGCTACTACTAGTCAACCATGGAGGAGGATTGTATCGGTTTTGTTCGGCGATGCCACAAATGCCAAATTCGTGCAAATCGCCTAAATGTCCCGTCGTTGAAGCTGAACAATATGACTTCACCATGACCTTTTTCTGTCTGAGAAATTGATGTTATTGGGGCAGTTACACCGAAAGGCTCGAATTGGCATGAGTATATCTGTAAACGCGCCCGAACGTCCCAGGAAAATCCCGTTTTGTTCATTGGGCTCACTACAGTTCAGACTCAATGTCACGGTTCTTAATCTGATCTCACAAAGTGCAATGCGAGATTGATAAATCACCAAAGAGTCCAAATCCGGCAAATCATTTTTGAAAACTGATTTTTGTAAAGAAGTGCCAAACATGGACTGCTTTGCCAGATACAGAGTCGCCACCTAAATGTTTTATTTTGAGAAATTTAGGAAACCCTGACTCGCGCCTAAGGCCACGTGTCCGTCATCACCAAAGTTACCTCGGCTCAGGAACTTGGGTACGAGAGGGGAAGGTCATGCAATGAGCACCCCCGCTCACCCGATCAAAGATCGGCCTTTATTGACATGATATCTTGTTTTTGAAAACACATGTGTTCTTATTCTGGTTTATTAGCCTAGAATTACTATGTGATGCGCACAGCATACAAGTATAGACTGGATCGCCTAAGTTGGAACATAACATCTCATGTTTGTTTTTGAAAGCGGTTTGAAGGTGCTACTCGCAAGTAGGCTAAGACGTGGATTTGCTACCCTCAGGTGGGCTTAGAAAACATGATTTTGCCACTCTCAAGTGGGCTTAAAACTCGCATTTCGATGAATTGTCCCAATTCAAGTAATCTAACCTTCACCCACAGGCATTCAAGCAGTTATATCATATAAGAAAAATAGCCTCATGGCAAGCATGCTATCATGGTAGTCACTCACACACATGCAAGGATGCTAAAGCATAAACACTCACCGAGTACTCCGAGCCAAAATAGAAACTAGTTAGTAATCAATGCATGATCCTAGTTCATGTTAAGATGGTTAATGCAACACATGCAATATGCAACTAGATATAGGCTCGGCTGTTCTAAAATGGCATGTGAAATGCAACTCAATACATTTATTCAAGTAGGATTTGAAATACGATGCGCCGAGCCTGGTGCATGCAAGACAGATGAATGGATGCAAATATGCGAGCATAAGAATGCTAATTGAAACATGCCCTAAAACTAACCATCGTAAGCTGGTAAATAAAAGGGAGAAAGAAATGGGGGTTGGAAGACATGCATCACACACACGCACACTTATTTACAACAGTTGTGCCCTCTTGACGGAGGGTTCAAATGAATAATACAGAACCAACTAGCTAATCTAAGCTAATCTAATTAAACTAGTTATTACACAACATAATGAATAACAAGCTACAGCTAATTATTACACAACTCTAACTAATTAACAAATTAACTAAGTTAGCAATTGAATAAACATGTAAACTATATGGAATAGGCTGCCTCCAATCTGCGTTGGATGACGAAGGATGCGTGCCCGGTCACCTCGTGCGAAAATCCATCGCGATGCCCCGATTTGCCTCTGTTTGCAATTGATCTCAGAACACTGCAAAAAGCTCCAGAAGGCTGAAATTCCATCATGGGAATCTGTAGGAAGGAGGCCGACCAGTTGTTGGCATTGGAGACCACCTGCCGACCACTTTTCATGCTAAAAACCAGAAAAGTGGTCGGCCAGCCACTTTATCTAGTCGGCCGACCAGTTTTTGCTGCTGGTTTCTGGTTTGCTGCAACAAAGAGCAAGAAAGGGGCATGGCAAAGTATTTGCAACACATGTATGCACAACCACCCTCCCTATCATTACGCAAGCTCAAGGGAGTATGGTTCTCGACCCTCGGACCACCAACCACGCATCTCGATGCATGATGGCCGAGGAGCCTAAGTTGTACAACTCAATATGAAATGAATGCACACACGAACACATAAAGCCTAAAACTCTATCATGTATAGTCAAGAGTGTCGGCGACCGAGAATTGAGGCACGTTTCATCACTTCGAGTATGAAACGTCCCTCGTTTATCGTGTTTGGACTAACTCCTATTCCAAACACAATGCAACAAATAACATGGCATGCATAATGCTGTGAAACATGGAATATGCGATATGACTTAAGCATGTAAACATGCAAGGGACAAACATACAACAACATGTAATGCAACATGAACAACCTAACAAGGCTAATGGCATGCACAATGCACAATGCTAATGCATGCATACTCAATGCAAGACAACATAAGTATGCAACAATATGATACAATGCAACTAGCATATACAATGTGAATGTCAACTAGCATACTCAATTCGAATGAGCTACATGGCATACACAATGCAATGAACCACATGGCATACACAATGCTCGATGGACTTAAACCAACATGGATAGGCCTCAGCCATGTCCAAATCAGTGGCCATATATGCTAAGATGGAAACTCAAAATGCTATACAAACAAGCATGCATGACGGCCCAAGCTTATGGCTCATAACACAACTCCCCAAAAGCATTGAAAGGATGAAACATGGAGTACAATGGCATATGTTCCAGCACTGAAATGACATGCAAAATGACTTAGAATCATGCAAACAATCCATGTAATGCATGTTGAAAGGCTCAAGCATCGAAGCTAGTGAAGTGTATTACACTAGAGGCATGCAAGACAATGCTCAAATGGCCAAACCAGCCCCAAACAGACCTTATGCAGGCCAAGACAGTAGCCAAAATGGACTGAGATGATGGCTTGAAAGGCAAGAAAATGAGGCTCGTGCAATGGCTCACAAACAAGGCATAAAGGTGCAACTCTCAAACACATAGAAGGAGTGATAAACACGAGAATATGGCAAAGATATAAGCTCTGAAATATCATTCCAAATGATTCTAAATCATGCAAATAGCCTAAGCAATGCATGCTAGTGGCTTGGAAACTCAAGGCTAGTGAGCTAAAATGCACTATGGCTATACAAAGCATGGCATGCATGACCAAAACAACATAAATCAGACCTTAAGCATGCTAAAACATGAACAAGTCTTCTCAGAGCTAAGCCAAAAGCATGCTAAAATGACATGACGAAGCATGATGCATGTTAGGCTATTTCATGGAAGTGCACTACAAATGCATGGAGAATGCATGAGGCCATCAAACCAACCCAAAACAGAGTTATGACATGTCAAATGATAGCCAAAAAACCACTGAAATGGAGCCAATACATGCTAGAAAGACATGCTACTTTGATGAGCCACAAATGGGATTACACTACACATACAAGAAGCATGTAAAAGGTGACCAAACCAGCCATGGACAAAGTCAAGGTAGGCCCTAGAAGTCACAAAAAAAGTGCCTGAACTAAGCCTCAAAATGGTAGAAACACATGCTCCTTTGATAGGCCAATAATGCAAGCAAACAAAACAAGAAGAGAGGGGATCACCCCCCTCTAATTTGAGGCTTCAAAACCACATGCCTACCACTAAAAATCCACTAGATTTCAGTGGTTAAGAGGCCAAGCAAAGACTAATTCAAAGGCCTCAAGGCATGTCACAAAACAAGGCCAAACAAGGCACAAAAGGGGGTGGAACACCCCTAACACCCAAGGAGCCTCAAACAAACATGTTAAGTACTCAAAAATAAAGCTTTTTCTAGTTTAAAGTTAATCCAAGAGAAGCATGCAAATATGGCTAAAAGAGTGATGAAAATAAAGCTAAAAGGGGGGGAGAAAAAGAAGGTTACCCTTGAAGCACTACAATACCAGCAAATTTTCTCAGCCAAAACCAACTCTTGAGCTCCCTCAAGACCCTCCAGCAACTCAGCAACAAGGAAAGAGTGTTTGGCTATGAGGTTGTGTGTACAAGTGTGAAGCAAAGCACCAATATATATATATATATATAGAGAGAGAGAGAGAGGGATATAGAGAGAGTGTAAGCCTATGCTCTCAGCCAAAATCAAAACCTCTGGAGTGGAGAGGGAGTCCCTTTCTTATAGAAAAACCAAAGTTAAAGCTTCTTAGAGAAGCTAAAACTTGGATACAATCCCTCCATAGGATACAGTCTGTGCCCTCCAGCTGGCACAGCTGGCATCCACACAGTCTACCAAAATAGGGGAAGAGGTGCTGACCACTTAAAGTGGTCGGCCTGCTACTTGCAGTGGTCAGCCGACCACTTCAAGTGGTCTCCCAGAAAAAAAAGTGGTCGGCCAGGGGAATTGGTGGTCTCTACACTAAAAGCAAGCCAATAGTGGGGGGGAGACCAGAAAAGGTGGCCTAATGGCCAAGAAAACCAGTTTCCCGACCAGAAAACTAGCTGGCGAGAAGAAGTGGTCTCCAAGGGAAAAACTGGTCTCCCACCCTTGTACCACCTTCCAAACAAGGAATACAAGATTTACACTAAAAACAAGCCAAAACGCATGCAAGACTTTGGGAGGCAAAGCACGCAACTGGGAGCCTCTAAAACAAGCTGTCGAGCACCAAAAAGTGGTACACGACCACAACAGTGGTCCCTCGGACTCCAGTGTCCCTCTAGGGAGAGGAAGCAAGGTGTGGTTCAAAAACCAAGCCAAACGGAGAATGTTAAGCTGTCCCGAGACAAAGCATACGGCCAAAGGCTCCAAAAATCGGAAACTAGTCTCCAAACGGGAAAAGTGGCCTACGACCAAGAAAAAGTAGTCTACGACCACAGAGAGATGGTCTACAAGACCTCTCCCTCCCTCCAAGATGGGAAACAAGGCTTTGGTCCGCAAATCGAGTCGAAGCACAAAGAGTTCGAAGACCCGGAGGCAAGGCTCTCAACAAAAACTCCGAAGCTCGAAACGAGCACGACATGCACTATCACCGAGCGCTCAATCGATGACGTCTGAGTCTTAAGGTCGGTCAAAAATGGGGTGTCTACAATATCCTGGTAGCGATAGACTATTTTACAAAGTGGGTTGAAGCCCAATCCTATGCAGTGCTGAAGGCGTCGCATGTAGCCAAGTTCATCAGGAATAACATCATTTGTCGTTATGGGGTTCCAAATGAGATCATTTCAGACAATGGCTCCCATTTCAAGAGAGAAGTGATCGACTTGTTGGAGAAATACAACGTGGCTTTTCATAAGTTATCCACAGACCGGCCGCAAACCAATGGAGCTGTTGAGGCCGCCAACAAAAACATCAAGCACATTTTGCAGAAAATGGTTGAGACTTACGGGGACTGGCCAAACAAATTGCCATTTGCTCTCTAGGGTTACAGAACTTCAACTCGGACATCTACTGGGGCAACTCTGTACTCTCTTATTTATGGGATGGAAGCTGTTCTGCCGATTGAAATAGAGGTTTCGTCACTGCGGGTTATGGCTGAGTGCCAGATAGCAGAAGCAGATTGGCAGCAGAGTAGGTTCGAAGAACTAATGTTGTTTGATGAGAGAATGCTGAAAGCACTGTACCATGTTCAAGGTTATCAACATAGGATTGCCAAGGCTTTTAACAAGAAAGTTAAGTACAGGAATCTCAAATAAGGGGATTTGGTGCTCAAAGACAACCGAGCTCCTATCCATGACCCTAGGGGCAAGTTCAGACCTAATTAGATTGGCCCTTACATTATCAAATCAATCTAGTCGGGTGGAGCTGTCATTCTTATGGACCTAGATGGCCTAGAATTCTCCCAACCAATCAACATGAACAAGTTGAAGAAATATTATCCTCGCTCGCTAGGCCGAAAACCCGAAAGGGCAACCTAAGCAAAAGTTAGAGCACAAAAAATTTGAAATAAGAAAAACTGAGCTCGCAAGGTTGAGAACCCGGAAAGGGTGGCCTTGGCAAAAGTTAGAGCTCAAAAGGAGAGTGCTAATACCTGAGTGAACCCGAACCGAACTATGTAAGGCCTGATTCCCATCTTCGGGATACGTAGGCAACTTCATTCTGAAGTCTGGCCATAAACACTTCCAAATCAACTGTGTCCATATGTTTGATCAAGGCATCTTTGTCTGTTCGTTATTTGAAAGTTCGGTTGTGATCCTTACTCTAAGAGAAGAGCTGACTATAGTGCTGAGCAGTGCTATCCAGTCAATGAGCAATTTTTCATTTCTGGATTCGGGGTTGTACATCTCAAGGATAGATCTCATGTGTGTCAAGTTGTGATCCTTATCGAAAATGGTTTTGAAAAGTTTTAATAAAAGTTGATTTTGTTCAAATTAATCTTTTTACAACTTAGACCATTTTTGGACCAAAAGAAAAATTTTCAGTGTCTACAACTTCAATTTCGTTGATTTCAGTACAAAGTTCTCCAACTCTGGATGCAAATCAAAGTTGCTTTTTATTACATTCAAAAGGAAAACTTGAAAGTACAGATTAATGCAATAAGCTTGGGGCATAGATGAGTCAAGTGTTCTTGCATTTCCCGTTTGTGCTAGTGGAAGCCTCTGATGCTAAAGTGGGCCCGGTTTGTGCCTCATCTTCAAGCCAAGTTTGGCACTTGCCAGAAAGTGCACAATTGAAAATAGAGGCAGGAGCTAGAAGCTCCCTTGTCCTCCATGTAGTGGGATATCGAGCTAATTGTGAACCTCAGATTAAGAATGAAGTCGGTTACTCTACCCCCTCTTCTGGGCAAGTCTGGTCGTGTCCAAATTGACACCTGAACCGAAATGAAAAATAGAACACACAATGTGTGTAGACGTCCCCGAACGCCCCAGGGGGATGGGTCCCGTTCTGTTCGTTTGGGTTCACTACAGTTCGGACTCTCAAATTGTCACGGTTCTAAATCTGAACCAAAGAGTCCAAATCCGGCAAATCGTTTTTGAAAACAGATTTTTTTGTAAAGAAGTACCAAACATGGACTGCTTTGCCAGATACAGAGTCGCCACCTAAATATTTTTTATGGGGGAATTTAGGAAACCCTGACTCGTTTGCCTAAGGCCACGTGTCCGTCATCACCAAAGTTGCTTCAGCTCAGAAACTTGGGTACGATTGGGGAAGGTCAGCTATGAGCACCCCCGCTCGCCCGATCCGAAGATCGGCCTCTACTAAACATGATATCTTGTTTTGAAAACATTATGCGTTCTTAAACCGGTTATTAGCCTAGATTTACTACATGATGCGCACAACATGACAAATATAGACTGAGTCGCCTGAATTGGGACAAAGCATCGCATATCCGTTTGTTCGAAAATCGGTTTGAAATTTGCTACTCGCAAGTAGGCTAAAACACGGATTTCAATGAGTTGTTCCAACTCAAGCAATCCAACTTTCACCCACAGGCATTCAGGCAATTATATCACATGCCCTGAACTAACCATTGAAAGCTAGTAAATGAAAGGGAAGAAAGACGTGGGGTTGGAAGACATACACACACTCATGCACACTTATTACACAATTGCCATCGCTCGGAGGGTCCGAATAAATATTACAAAACAAATAAATAATTAACCCTTCTAACTAATTAAATATTACATATCTTCTATTTAATTAACAAATTAAATGCAGAAAGAGGATGGCCGCAGCCCCGCCTCGAAATGCTAGGATGATGCATGCTCGACTCGCCCCGCCCGGAAACCCGTGCCATACCACTGTTGCCTCTGTTTACGTTGCCTTGCTCCTCTGAAAATTCTAAAAGTCCCCAGACCCATTTTGAACCACCCTCTAAGTGCTCTGGGGGGTCACCGGCCACAATTCAAGTTCACCGGCCATGGGAATGGATTTATCGGCCAAAAATTGCACCACCGGCTGGATATTCATGGTCGGTCAGCACTGTATGTGGCCAGTCGGCCATTTCTTCCTGCAGAAACTTGTTTTTGACAGCAACAGAGGGCAGACAGTGCATGGCAAGGAAATTCAAAGCAATGTATGCATGGCCACTCTCCCAATCATGCTATGGACTCATGGGAGTGTGACCCTCGGTACTCGGGCCACCAATCACGCATTTCGATGCATGATGGCCTAAGGCACCAAGTTTGCAACTTAATGTAAATGCATGCATAAAAGAGATGAATGCCTTATGTCCTATCATGTTGGGGTCAAGGGCATTGGCGGCCGAGGGTTGAGGCGTGTTTCGTCACTTTGAGTACGAACACACCTCAACCCTCATGCTTGGTTTGACACCCCAAACCAAACCATGCAATGCATGTATACAAACATGGCTCAAAAATGCAATGTGGCTCAAATATGTAACATGAGGCTAAGTTACAAGGCATGCCAAATGCAAAGTAACCTATCATGAAAGAATGTAAAGTGCCAAGTATGCAATGCTACAATGCGATGCAACCTAACATATGATGTAAGCATGGTATAATGTAAGCACGTAATTAGAGGCAATATGTCAAACATGCAACGATACACAAGGAGGGACTTAAACCGAAATGGGAGGCCTCAGCCACACCCCAAAACAGTGGCCAAAAGATGATGCAAAAGGGGACAAATTATGCATGCAAGTGTGCACATTTGTGCAAAACAAGATTTTGTTCTTTCAAAAACCGTAGGGTTCAACCCGGGTCATGTGGGAACAGTAAAATCCAGACCTATCTGAAGCTATATAGGTTCCAGACTGCAAAGCAAAAAAAAAGAGGGAAAATGTCGGGTATCTGAGTTTGTTTTAGCTTCAGTAAGTTCTGAGATTACATTCCGTGTGTACCCCTTCAGGTCTTGCCAATGCTCCAAAGTATGAGTGTGCCTCTACCTCAAGCTCAAGATCAAGTTTGCTTCAAGCCAGAATGGCGATCAAAAGTGCTCTCCCTGAGTACCATTCCCTGCCAGAGGCATCTTGGCTGTGTTCGCGATGAGTTCCTAGGAGACCAACTGCGACGGTGGAAACTAGAGTTCGAATGGCTATTGCCTAAAACGCAAAGGTTTGGGATTTTTGAGACTAAAGCCTGGTTTAAATACCCAGAGGCGTGTCCTCGGCTTGAAATCTGTATGGAAGCCCCATAGGTTGAGATAACGTGTATGCACCTTAATTCTGGATACTGAACCAACCTAGTCTGTCAACCCGTTGGAGAATAGGGAAGGTTGTGAATATGATCAGGAAGAAAGGTAGCATCCAGAGTGTTCTACGTGAAGAACCCTTGTCAGTATTTCAAAGCCTTTGTACTGTAAGTTGAAGGTAAGTGTTTGAAGAGCACAAGGGGAGATCCCCGTCGGAGAAGAGCGGTTCACCGCCACTCACCTCATGAGGTGCTTTCTAAAGCGCTGCTTTGTCCATTTATTGCTTTCCTTAAGCATCATGCATTGTAATGCATTATACCTGTCAAATTTCTTTCTCAGTCATGCACGATATTGTATGTACGGTTCATTCAAAGAAGTTTCGTTTAAGATCATTTATTTAGTGTATCAATCACACTTCATTTAGTGTATCAATTACACTCTCATTCATTTAGTGTATCAATCACACTTCATTCGTTTAGTATATCAATCATACTTTGTTCACTAAGTGCATCTATCACACTTTGTGTTCACCTTTAGTGTATCCGTCACACTTCATTATCTTTAGTATATCAATCATACTTTGTTCACTAAGTGCATCTATCATACTTTGTGTTCACATTTTAGTATATCAATCATACTTGTTCACTAAGTGCATCTATCACACTTCGTGTTCACATTTAGTATATCAATCATACTTGTTCACTAAGTGCATCTATCACACTTCGTGTTCACATTTAGTATATCAATCATACTTTGTTCACTAAGTGCATCTATCACACTTCGTGTTCACCTTTAGTATATCTATCATACTTTGTTCACTAAGTGCATCTATCACACTTCGTGTTCATATTTTAGTATATCAATCATACTTGTTCACTAAGTGCATCTATCACACTTCGTGTTCACATTTAGTATATCAATCATACTTGTTCACTAAGTGCATCTATCACACTTCGTGTTCACATTTAGTATATCAATCATACTTTGTTCACTAAGTGCATCTATCACACTTCGTGTTCACCTTTAGTATATCCATCATACTTGTTCACTAAGTGCATCTATCACACTTCGTGTTCACCTTTAGTATATCCATCATACTTGTTCACTAAGTGCATCTATCACACTTCGTGTTCACATTTAGTATATCAATCATACTTGTTCACTAAGTGCATCTATCACACTTCGTGTTCACCTTTGTGTATCCATCACAATTGTTCACTTAGTGCATCTATCACACTTTGTGTTTGCCTTTTGAGTATCCATCACACTTTGCTCACTTCATTCATTTAGTGTATCAATCACACTTGGTTCATATAGTGTATCTATCACACACTCGCTTTGTACCTATCACACTGTGCTCACCACACTCGCTTAGTGTATCTACCACGCGCTCAGCTACTGTATCTATCACATTTTGCTTCATATAGTGTATCTATCACATGCTCACTTTGTGTATCTATCACACATTCGCTTTTTGTGTCCATCACACTATGCTCACCATATTCGCTTTTTGTATCAATCACACACTCTCGCTTTGTGTATCTATCATACCTTGTTCACTCAGTGCATCTATCACACTTTGTGTTCATCTTTTTTTGTGTATCCATCACACTACATCCGCTTTGTGTATCTACCGCACATGCTCACTTTGTGTATCTATCACACGTTCGCTTTGTGTATTTATCACACATGCACACTGTATTCGCAGTGAGAATTGCAGTAATTCTCTTACACCCTTTCTGCATTGTAATGTAGCTTGGTTTCTACTTGCTTAAAACTGTCGCATGTATATGCTTCGTTACAGCTTTCCTTACATGATCATAAGTTATGTTCGGCTTCTTGCATTTTCAGTTGCATTTTGCCCCTGCCTTCGGGCGCATATCTTTATTGTCTTACATGGTTGTCCAACTCTTCGGCCTTGTCAAAAATGGGCCGTCTCTGGGCTTTGACACTCACTCCCGTCATTGTTATGACTTTTGAGTTCTGTCAAAGAGGGGCAACTGTAGACACCCCATTTTGACCGTCCTCAAGACTTGGACGTCACCGTTTGAACCCTCGGTGATCATCCACGTTTGTGTTCGTCTTGAGTTCCCGGAGGTCTCGGCTACGCGCCTTGCCATAGGACCTCTCGACTCGACTGTGTTGTGTTTGGTTTTGCACCAAACACTTGTGTTTTTGTTTGGAGGGCAGGGAATGGCTTGTTGGCCATCCCCACTCCTCACCGGCCATGTCTTGAGGCCACCGGCCGTGTCTTCTTGCCACCGACCATTGGTGATGGCCGGTTGGCACTTTGTGTGGTCGACCGACCATTTAGTTGGCCGATGGCCTCCTTTTCTGGCCGGTACCACATTTTTGCCTCTTGCAGGCATGGTGCATGCCAGCTAGGATGCACAGACCCTACCCCACACACATGTGTTGCTGTTTTGTCCCCTTTGCACTCTTTTTGATCCAAACTTCTTCTAGAAGATTGTACCCTTTGCTCAAGCTTCTTGAAGAAGCTTGACCCTTTGTCTTAGCTTCCTCAAGAAGCTTGCACCCTTAGCTTAGCTTCCCTTGGAAGACTTGACCCCTTTAGGACAGCTTCTCTTAGAAGCTTAGCCTTTTCCATGGTCTATATAAAGAGACCTCTCTTCTCCATTTGAGAGGTTCAGCAAAGAGTCCAAATCCGGCAAATCGTTTTTGAAAACATATTTTTTTGTAAAGAAGTACCAAACATGGACTGCTTTGTCAGATACAGAGTCGCCATCTAAATATTTTTTATGGGGGGATTTAGGAAACCCTGACTCGTTTGCCTAAGGCCAAGTGTCCGTCATCACCAAAGTTGCTTCGGCTCGGGAACTTGGGTACGATTGGGGAAGGTCAGCTATGAGCACCCCAGCTCGCCCGATCCGAAGATCGGCCTCTACTAACCATGATATCTTGTTTTGAAAACATTATGCGTTCTTAAACCGGTTATTAGCCTAGATTTACTACATGATGCGCACAGCATGACAAATATAGACTAAGTCGCCTGAATTGGGACAAAGCATCGCATATCCGTTTGTTCAAAAATCTGTTTGAAATTTGCTACTCGCAAGTAGGCTAAAACTCGGATTTCAATGAGTTGTTCCAACTCAAGCAATCCAACTTTCACCCACAGGCATTCAGGCAATTATATCACATAAGCAATTAGCCGCATGGCAAGCATGTTGTCATGGCAACACTCACACGCATGCAAGGATGCTAAAGCATAAACACTTACCGAGTACTCCGAGGCAAAATAGAAACTAGTTAGTAATCAAATACATGATCCTAGTTCATGTTAAGATGGCTAACGCTACACATGCAAAGATGCAACTAGAATAGGCTCGGCTACCCTAAGAATGGCATATGAGATGCGACAGTTCAATACATGTATTCAGTTTGGGATTGAAATACAAATACAGTTAGTATGATGTGCCGAGCCCGGTGCATGCAGAACAAATGAATGTATGCAAATATGTTAGCATAAGTATGCTAATTAAAACATGCTCTGAACTAACCATTGAAAGCTAGTAAATAACAGAGAAGAAAGACGTGGGGTTGGAAGACATACACACACTCACGCACACTTATTACACAATTGCCCTCGCTTAGAGGGTCCGAATAAATATTACAAAACAAATAAATAATTAACCCTTCTAACTAATTAAATATTATATATCTTCTATTTAATTAACAAATTAAATGCAAAAAGAGGATGGCCGCAGCCCCGCCTCGGAATGCTAGGATGATGCATGCTCGACTCGCCCCGCCCGGAAACCTGTGCCATGCCACTGTTGCCTCTGTTTACATTGCCTTGCTCCTCTGAAAATTCTGAAAGTCCCCAAACCCATTTTGAATCACCCTCTAAGTGCTCTGGGGGGTCACCGGCCACAATTCAAGTTCACCGGCCATGGGGATAGATTTATCGGCCAAAAGTTACACCACCGGCTGGATATTGATGGTCGGTCGGCACTGTATGTGGCCGGCCGGCCATTTCCTCCTGCAGAAACCTGTTTTTGACAGCAACAGAGGGCAGACAGTACATGGCAAGGAAATTCAAAGCAATGTATGCATAGCCACTCTCCCAATCATGCTATGGCTCATGGGAGTGTGACCCTCGGTACTCGGGCCACCAATCACACATTTCGATGCATCATGGCCTAAGGCACCAAGTTTGCAACTTAATGTAAATGCATGCATAAAAGAGATGAATGCCTTATGTCCTATCATGTTGGGGTCAAGGGCATTGGCGACCGAGGGTTGAGGCGTGTTTCGTCACTTTGAGTACGAACACACCTCCACCCTCATGCTTGGTTTGACACCCCAAACCAAACCATGCAATGCATGTATACAAACATGGCTAAAAAATGCAACGTGGCTCAAATATGCAACATGAGGCTAAGTTACAAGGCATGCCAAATGCAAGGTAACCTATCGTGCAAGAATGTAAAGTGCCAAGTATGCAATGCTACAATGCGATGCAACCTAACATATGATGCAAGCATGGTATAATGTAAGCACGTAATTAGAGGCAATATGTCAAACATGCAACTATACACAAGGAGGGACTTAAACCGAAATGGGAGGCCTCAGCCACACCCCAAAACAGTGGCCAAAAGATTATGCAAAAGGGGACAAATTATGCATGCAAGTGTGCACACACCAAGGCCCATCACCCAAGCATGGCGGGCTACTCTCAAGAACACTCAAAGGTGATATACATGGACATTAAACACTCATGTTAAACTCTGAAAAGCCAAGAATGATGCCAAAACATGCTAGGGAATGGATGCAAAAATGGAAGGGATTCAAGGCCACAAAAGAGAGCGTTGCTCAACACCTACCCCAAGCACTCATGGTGTGAACTAAGCAACCAAAAAAAAAAAGAAAAGAGTTTCTATGCATCAAAATACACCCCAAAACCCACTGATATGGTAGCCTCAAATGCCTAAACAGGGTATCATACACAATAACTCATTTCTAGGCATAAAAGAACAATCCTTCAAGGCATGAAAGGGGTGATGAATGCAAGCATACAAGCATGGATTAGGGACTGAAATAGCATGAGAAGTGATTCCAAATCGCTGAAATAACCCGACTAAAGCATGCTCATGACTCACACCCTCAAGGCTCACAAGCCAAAATACAAAGGGGCTAACCTAAACACGGCAAATATGACCAAAACAATTCCCAACAGACCTCGAGCATGGTAAGACATGGCTAAGAACTTCACAAAGTTAGCCCAAAACATGAGAGCATGGTAGACTAAATACATGATGCACTTCTAGACAAAAGAGAGGAATACAAAGCAAGTATATTAAGCATGGAAGGGGTCACTAATCCGACCAAAAACAGAGGCATAATATGACCCAATAACACCCAAAAATCTCTGGAATGAAGCCAAGAACAACTAATCATACATGCTACCCTTATGGGCCAAAAATGCAAACAAAAGAGAGACCAAGGGAGAGGGGTGTCCCTCCCCTATGCAAGACTTCAAAACCCCTTCTTCACCATTGAAAATCCACTGGATTTCAGTGGTGAGAAGGCCAATACACAAAAGTCCCCAAAGCTTATCAAAGAGAGCACAAAAAGGGCCAAACAAGGCCTAAGAGGGGGAGGTCGACCCCCAACACCAAAATGACCTTAATGAAAGATCTTAAGCAGGAAAATACAAGACTTTTTTAGTTATACACAAAGCTTAAATCAGTATGTAAGATAGGTTAAAGACTAGTTGTAACAGCGCCCTCGTTGGAGCTCGTGCTACAGTTCGGACTCGATTTGTGTCACGGTTCTTAATCTGAACCAAAGAGTCCAAATCTGGCAAATCGTTTGAGAAAACAGATTTTGTTAAAAAAGTAGTGCCAAACATGGACTGCTTTGCCAGATACAGAGTCGCCACCTAAATATTTTTAAAATGGGGAAATTTAGGAAACCCTGACTCGGTGCCGAAGGCCACATGTCCGTCATCACCGGAGTTGTCTCGGCTCGGGAGCTTGGGTACGATCGGGGAAGGTCAGCTATGAGCACCCCCTTTCGCCCGGTCCGAAGACCCGCCTCTACTAACCGTGATATCCGTTTTTAAAAACTTTATGTGTTCTTATTCCATTTATTAGCCTAGAATTACTATGTTATGCGCACAGCAAACAAGTATAGACTAGATTGCCTAATTTGGAAAGAAACATTGCATATCCGTTCATTTCGAAAATGCTTTGGAATTTGCTACTCGCAAGTAGGCTAAAATGCGGATTTCAACGAGTCTTTCCAACTCAAACAATCCAACCTTCACCCACAGGCATTCAAAACAGTTTAACACATAAGCATCTAGCCATATGTTAAGCATGCTGTTATGGTAACATTCACACTCATGCGATATGCTAAAGCGGAAATACTTACCTAGTACTCCGTGCCAAAACAAAGAACTTGTTAGCAAACATGCATGATCCAAGTCCATGTGAAGTGCCTAATGCATCGCATACAAAATGTCGCTAAGATAGGCTCGGCTAATCCTAGACATGTCATGTGAAAATGCACAATTATCACATATTCAATTTGGAATTGAAGTACTGATGCAGTTAGCATGATGTTCCGAGCCTAATGCATGTCAACAAATGCATGAATGCACGCATGCATAGCATAAGGTATGCTAAAATAAATGTGCCCTAATCTACCATCATAAGCAGGTAAATAAAAGGGAGGAAAGAAGTGGGGATGGGAAGACATTCACACCACCCACACACGCTTATTACAGATTTGCCCTCGCTCGGAGGGACCAAATAAATATTACAAATTAATTAACTACGCAAGCTAATTAAATATTACAAATTAATTAATTAACAAATTAACTAATTAATTAAAGCAGGAAAACGCCTCGGGAAGCGTGCCACCATGCGCAAGCCGCCTCTGTTTTCCTCCCTTTCCTCCTCTGGAGGTTGTCAAAACCTCAGGACTACATCCTTGGACAGAGGGGATCACCACCGGCTAGATGAAACTTCCACCGGCAGTGTAGTATGGCCATCGGCACAAAATAGGGTCTGTCGGCAGAGAAAATTGTGCCGGTCGGCACATTACACTGCCGGTCGGCAGAGTATTCCTGCAGAACCTGCAACTCACAGCAACAGAGGGCAAAACAAGGCATGACAGCACAATTCAAGGCATGTATGCACCAAACATGTCTCTTATCATTGTAATGACTCAAAGGGACATGTGCCTCGGTTCTCGGACCACCAATCACGCATTTCCATGCATGATGGCCCAAGGAACCAAGTATGCAACTTTGATTTCAAATGCATGCAAACCAATCAAACAAATTAGGCCCAATTCCTATCACCAATTCAAGGAACAAGGCATGCATGCAAGATGCAATGCAACCTAGGCATACAAGCTAAGGATGCAACATGGCATGGCAAAACACTTATGCAAGCATACAAGCATGCATATGGCAATACAAATGAGTGCAAAGATGGACTTAAACATGAATTAGGCAACTCTAAAATAGGCCTAAAACAGTAGCCATAAGTGCTAAAGAGTGAGAGCTAAATGGCATGCACACACACATGCACATAAGGACCAACACTTAAGCATGAATCAAACAACATTCAAGCACACTTGAAAGGAGGGATCATGGACTAATTAGCATGCAACATGAGCCCTAAAATCATGTTATAAAATGATGCCAAATCAAGTTATAAATCAAGCCAAAACATGCCAAGAGTAGTCCAAGTGTTCAAGGCAAATCAATAATGCATTGAACTACACTTATCATGACCAAACATGGCATGCATTAAACAACTAAAAATAGATTTTTAGCATGTTAAAACAAAGCCAAAAGACTCCTTAGATGGCATCTAAGTGGCCCAAATTCAAAGGCATACATCATGACCAAAACATGGAGCGTTGCAACACATGCTTCCAAAGCATTAAAGAGGCATGCAAGGCAATCAAACAAGCATGGAAATGGGACTGAAATAGCATGTAGAATGATCCCAAATCACCAAAACAATGCAAAGATGGCATGCTACACATGCACATACTCAAGGCCAACAAGCCCAAATACAAAGGAGCTATATAATGCATGCTAAAATCAACCCAAATACTTATGGACAGACCTAGAACATGGCAAAATAAGCACATAATCTTCACAAGACTAAGCCTAAAACATGTTCCAACAAAGGCTAACAACCTAAGGCACATTAAGGCATAAACAAGGCATTACATGGCAACTATGCTAAACATGCATGGAGTTCCAAAACCAACTTGAAATCATGTTATACCATGGATATATAAGCATGAAAAACAAACCAAACATGCTCAACACACACTCAAGCATAGGCTTCCTTAAGAGGCCAAAATATGCCCTTTTCAAGGACAACAAGGAGAGGGGGTGGCCCTCTCCTTCTTGGGACTTCAAAGCATCATCTTCACCACTGAAATCCCTCAAGATTTCAGTGGTGAAGAGACCTCAACACCAAAATCCCGGAGCTAGCACAAAATGGCTCAAAATGAGGCCTTTTGAGGCCTAAGGGTGGTCAACACCCCTCAAACAACAAAACACTCTTAATAAACAATAAAGAGGGCTTAAAAATAGAACTTTTTTATGTTATACAATAATCACAAAAACAGCTCTAAGACTAGTAGAAAATCAATGCAAAAAAGGGAAAAAAAAGACTAGTTTCTCACCCTTGATGCCTTCTTCAACAAAGATGCTCCAATGGCCTCCTTGAGCTTGAATCCAAGACCAAAACTTCAAAACACACTCTTTAGAACCTCAGCTCCTAGAGGAAGGTGAAACACTAGGTGTTTGTGTGCAATAGTGAGACACAAAACACCTAGTGTGCAAAATGAGAGGGAAAGAGAGATAGGTGAGTGTATCTAACCCTAACCCTAGAAAACCAGAGCTCTCCTCTGTATTTTCCTCTCTCTAAAATGTCTAAAGCCTCTCCCTTGCCTTAGAGAGAGTTCCTCTCTATATGCCTCTTGTAAAGCTTACAAGACAAGCTTTGCAAGAGGGAGATCCCTCCATACACGTGTATGGAGGGGAGCAAAATCAATACAGCTGTCCTAAAATATCTACAAAAGCAGATGAACAGCAATCGGCCGGCAAAAAATGCCATCTTGGCCAAACAAAGTGCCGACCGGCACAAAAAAGTGCTGACCGGCAACAAATAGTGCCGACCGGCAAACTAAATTGCCGGTGGCAGCAAAAACCAGCCGGTGGCATCTAGCCACTGCCGGTGATGGGTGGGGATGGTCTACAAGCCCCAACCTGCCTCTCAAAGGCAAGATGCAAGTGTTTGGTGCAAAACCAGACACTAAACGGTCGAGTTCGGGGATCCTGAGGCGGGGCGCGCGAGCCGAGACCTCCGGGAACTCCAAACGAACACAAACATGGATAATCACCGAGTGTTCAAACGGTGACGTCCAAGTCTTGAGGACGGTCAAAAATGGGGTGTCTACACTAGTGCAAGATTGGGGAATATAAAGTAAATAGTGTTACCCTTGAAGAACACTTCAAGAACAGCAAGCTCAGCCCTCTTCTTCTGATCAAAACCGAACCAAAGCTCCAAGAACAGACCCTCAAGACCTCCAAAGTCGAAGTATGGTGTAATAGTAGGTGTCTTAGTACAAAACTAAGAACTAAATACACTTTTAGGACCTCAAACACACACAAAATGAAGAGAGAGAGGGAGATATAGAGAGAGAAGATATATATATCATAATATATATGTTTTAGGTCTAATTTTGCTGAACCTCTCAAATAGAGAAGAGAGGTCTCCTTATATAGACCATGGAAAAGGCTAAGCTTCCAAGAGAAGCTATCCTAAAGGGGTCAAGTCTTCCAAGGGAAGCTAAGCTAAGGGTGCAAGCTTCTTGAGGAAGCTAAGACAAAGGGTCAAGCTTCTTCAAGAAGCTTGAGCAAAGGGTGCAATCTTCTAGAAGAAGTTTCGATCAAAATAGGTGCAAAGGGGCCAAAACAGCCACACACGTGTGTGGGGGTAGGGTCTGTGCATCCCAGCTGGCATGCACCATGCCTGCAAGAGGTAAAAATGTGGTACGGCCAAAAAAGGAGGCCATCGGCCAACTAAATGGTCGGTCTACCACACAAAGTGCCAACCGGCCATCACCAATGGTCGGTGGCAAGAAGACACGGCCGGTGGCCTCAAGCCATGGCCGGTGAGGAGTGGGGATGGCCAACAAGCCATTCTCTACCCTCTAAACAAAAACACAAGTGTTTGGTGCAAAACCAAACACAACACAGTCGAGTCGAGAGGTCCTAAGGCAAGGCGCGTAGCCGAGACCTCCGGGAACTCAAGACGAACGCAAACGTGGATGATCACCGAGTGTTCAAACGGTGACGTCCAAGTCTTGAGGACTGTCAAAAATGGGGTGTTTACAATGTGTCAAGCCATTCAGCTGAATGTCGGGTTACTGAGCCATATTGTAACTCATCTCGGGCTGATCAAATCAAGGCAACGCTAAGCAATGTCAGTAGCAGACCTGTTGCATATCCAATGGCACCACCAACTTTCGTTCAGGAAATCAACTAGCTGTTGGCGAAAGAAATAGCCTTGTGCTGAATATGCAGGGCAAGAGTCCACTATTTTCAGTTTGTCAATGAGCCATATCTGGGCAGGGATGAAAGAAAAGAGAGATTAAAGAATAGAGAGGTGTATGTCGAGAGAAAAAGTGAGAAAGGGTTTTGAGAGAAAAACAAAGCCTGAGTGTCGAGAGATGTGAGAAACACATATAAGATAGGGTGGGAAACATTACCTGCAAAAGTAGTGGACTTCCCGCAAATTTGGTCGTCTCCCGCCGATGGAAGTCGTCCAAGCCCATCAAAGTCTCGGCTAGTGCTAAGCCAATGTAGTTTTGGCCCTCTTTCAAACCTTGGGCTACTTTAATCAGTCGAATGCTAGACCCTCTGAAACCCGGGGCAAGTTGAAAATAAGCCAACATATACAAACAATGGGCATGCTGCCGAAAACTCTGCCAAAGACGATCACCGCGGTCACCAGTGTTAGAAAATCGATGAATGAGGCTAGGAACATCCAGCTCTCCGTTGTGAACCAAGGATTGAGCCTCATGTAAAGTGAGCCCGCACATCCTTCCTAAAGCTTGGATATGACCAAAACGGGACTGGGGCAAGATTTCCTCATCACGCCGAGATTCCATCAAAACTCAGAATTCTTCAATTGTCGGACATATCTCTTGCCCCCTAAAACTAAAAACATGTGTAATTGGGTTCCAACACCTAGCCGCAGTGTGAAGGAATGGAAAACACAGCGGAGAACGACTTAGTGGGAATAGCGCATTTATCCTGAAACCCCAGAAATTCACTTTTCCGAGCCATCTAAAGTTGCAATCCAATTTGAGAGTTTTTCGGTAAGGAATGGCTCCATTTTTGGCAAAAACAGAGCTGGAATGAAAAAACTACGAAGTCCTAACTTTTATAGAAGATAAGGCACTGAGTAGAAAATAGGTGGCAACAATCTGGAGGTCCCTCACACTGATGGCCGACCGGCTAGTAGTGATGGCCGACAGCCACCTTTTGTAGCCAACATGCCATCACTGGTGGCCGACAGTCACCTTTTGTGGCCGACAGCTTCTGTTCATGGCCGGCAGCATTCTTGTTTGTCCTGTGGTCTTCCTGTGTGTTTAGAGTGATGAGAATTTGTGTTTTGTTCTGCTGTTTGTGCATTGTGTTGTCCTGTTTTAGTTAGTTTTGTTGAGACGTTTTATTTCAATTTGTTTACCAAGTTGTATTTATCCCATTTTTCTTATCGAGTTTTATTTGTCTTGTTTATCGAGTTGTTGTATATTGTGTGTTGTTTATCAAGTTGTATATTACTTGATTATTTATCGAGTTGTACATTGTTTTTCTTGTTTTGTTGGTAGTCGGTTCATTACCTGATTAAGAAGGTTGTGCCAATACAAGGCTTAATTTCCATCAATCAAGTTCACTCTCGTTTTTATGCAATGCGGTGCTCAGAATGCAAAATACAACACTTTTTCATACAAAAAGACTAGTTTTCATTCTGATCATGGTTATTTTTTTTACAAAATGAGTACAAGTTTTTTTAAAAAATAATAATAATACCTATCTAAAACTATACAAAGTGCTAACACTACTGGCAAAAAGAAATTAAGCAAAAATATAGAAAAATCAGCACCAGCTATCTTAGTCTTGAGAGGCCCTCGTCGTCATCTTCCTGGGCAGAGCCTCAGAGCTGTCTCCGTTAGCGTCGCTGTCTGCTCCTCCCTCTGAACCAGAACCAGAATCGTTGCTGCTATCTGTCTCGGAGCCTGACTCAGCATCATCTCCACTAGCAGAACCTAAGCTGGCGTCATCATCTCTACTCTCGGATGACTCAGTGTGCTGACTTGCTGCCTCCTCGGAGCCACTCGTCCCGGCGTCTTCATCGCTCAGAATGGGCTCTAAAGGACCACTCTCATCTCGGGTGCCCTTGGCTCTACCCCAGCTGTGTGATGGAGCCTGTCTCCCTCTCCTCCCTACTGATGAAGGAGGTACTGCTGGTCCTGGTGCTGCTCCCGTTGGCGCGCCCGGTATGGCTGGGATCTGAAAAGGGTAGTTGTCAATATACCAATCTCAATGTATGTATCAGATGCAAATATGGTATGCAGCATGAGTGTAGGCAGAAGTCAAATACAATGTGCAAGTACAGTGTATGAATACAGTGTTTGAGTGCAGTATATCAGATCAGTGCAGTGTAGAACAGATTGAAGTTGAAATAATAGTGTATCAGTAGAAAGTTTGATGGCATGAAACTAAACTGAAGAAAATTACCTGAATTTTGTAGAGGTTAAGCAAACTCATGCTCCTCTGCACCATCCCCATTAGGGAAGCCGCTAGCTCGAGAGCGTCCCTGGTGTACTCTATAGATGCCTGCAAGTGCGTTGAGGTGATCAGTGTTCTATAAGCATAACTGAAATGAATTTGACATGCAAAATGTAAAGTGTGGTACATACTGGAGTCGGGCCTCGAACCCTGACAAGCTCATGCCAAGCTGGTGCAGGCTCAATAGGGATCTGGTAAACCTTCCCGGTATACCGCAAACAGGTAAGTGTAGTGGGAAGCTCTGGCCAACCAATCATTTGTCTCGCCTGAGGAGCCCCTCTGCCATAGGCCCTGGCTGCCCTGGTCGCTCTAGGCGTCATCCTCGCAACAGGAGCTCTCGCTCTCTCGCTTCCGCGAACACCGGTTAGAGGTGGCATAAGGTATGTCTGAATGAAGACTACACAATCACCCTCAACTCGAAAGTATTTCGCCTCCAAGCCCACCATGAACTGGATAACTCTGTCAACAAATAGGTTATCCGCTGATCTCATGGACTCTGGCAGCGTCATCGGTATGAACTGTGCAGGTATACCTAGAGACTGGTGTACGACTCTCTCACCAAGGTACCAGGCTCGGCAGACCGGACCCTCAAGTAGAATGCGATAGTAAGAAATGCCCCAGGCCGTATTATACCGCCCTCCAACTCCTCTCGGTATCGTGGCCCATGGCTGCCATGAGATCTACAAATTGAAGTTGTATAGATTGTCAGTTGCTGTTAGTGGCTATAATGTGAATCAGAATAGTGTGAAAGCAAATGATGACTGTGTTTTAGGTTACCTCGTGAGCAGCTACGGTGTCAAAGTAACGCCTGAAGAAAGAAAAGGGCTCATAAGTCCTATGGCGAAGCTGACCATCGTACACCCGTGAATAAAGGATCGTCAATAGAACCTTCACCTCTGGCTCCGGGGTAAGAGTCAGGAAGTATGCATACACCCATCGCTGTGGAGAAAGTGCAGGGATATATGATCAATACAATTTGAACAAATATAGGAAATGCAAAGCAGAAAGCATACAGTGTATGAACAGATATAGGAAATGCAAAACAGAAAGTACATGTGTTGAACAGATGTAAAGCAAGAAATACTGAAGAGAAAATGCAAAGTGTAAAGAGGGACTGAGATGTGTAGCTCCCAGGCTCGCCAGTAACCTCTGATCAAATGTCTAATCCCGCAGAAGGTCAAGCTCATATAGCCGTATAGGGTGGCGAGGCCGACCCCACCCCAATCGTAGAAACTCACTCGAGAAAAGACCACCAGTGCACTCAGCAAATATAGCCCTACGGTGTTTGCCATGTTCGCAAACAGGGTGGTACCGAAGAGGAACATCAGAAAACCCCGAGTGTAGTGCTCTATCTCCTTTACTGTCTCTGGCTCGGTCCCTCGGAACCGCTCCTCGAACCAATTGTATCTAACTTGGGCTATCCGAAATAAAGGCGGGTGTGCCCCCAGAAGCTCAATCCAAGCAACCTCTCACTCCCCCATATCAGGATCGAGAGGAATCGGATCACCCCATGCGCCTAGGCCTGTGATCATAGCGAAATCATAAGGGGTCATCATCATCTCTCTAGTAGTGGAAAGGTGAAGAGAGTTGGTGGTGTCCCACCATCTCTCCACCAGTGCTCCAAGAAGTGGACAGCTCACTATGACTTCTGACAATCCAGAATAGAATAGGTCGAAGCCTGCTTCGTCAATAATAGCTCATACTCTAGCAGGGAGCTCGTCGTACTAGTCTCTAGCCGTTGTGGCCCCATAGCCTCTGTATGCAGGGGCGTCACCCTGTAGCAGAGGATAGGTGAATCAATATAAATACAGTTCGATGAAAAGGAAGTGCAAAATAAATACAATCGTATTGATAAAAATATAGTCAGATAAAGGGTAGTGCAAGAAATGCAAGTAAAGAACATCAGATGTGCAAATGCATAGAGTTTGTACCTCAACGACAATGGCTGAAAGATGGGAATCTGGCTCCCTCAATAAGAGATCCGCCGATGCATCAATGAAATCAATGAAGTGCCTAACACCTCCGGCAGGCAGAATGTGCGTCTGGGGGTGATACCTCATCGCGTCAAAAGGCTCACTCCCAGTGGCAAGGGCTCCGGTTTCGCATCAAAATCGAACTCTGCCTCGAACTTCACCTCTGGAGGAGCCCCATCATATGGAAATTCATTTGCCATCTGGAATATAGATGAAGAGTCGATGAAAAGTGAAGAAAATGGGGAAAATAGGTAGAAAATGCCAAAAGTCAACTCAGGTCAAACCCTAGGAGAGAAAAAATGGAAGAAAAAGTCAAAGCCCGGGAAAAGGCACCAAACCCAAAAGAAACTCGAGGAGAACAAGCCTCAAGTGGTGAAAATGAAGAAAAAGCACCGAAATCAATTTTCAATCGGTTCAAAATGAAGGAAATCAAGAGGTTTTAGCGACTCAACTTCGCGTGGGGCATTGGAAAATGCGTATAAAGCTCAGATCTAGAGAGAAAGAAGGTCTAGAGTGAGAGAGGGATGGATTTCGGACAAGAGGAAGTGAGGAAATGAAGTTTGGGTGTGTATACTTAAAAACCTGAGGGTAAAAAGACCAAAAAGGGCCGATCTGCCATTGGTGGCCGACACCCCTCCCTGGTGGCCGTCAATCTTCCAGTGCTCCTCCTTTGAGTCTTGCTACTGTTTTGTGTCCTTAGTTCTTGAGAAGTGCAAGAAAAGTTCACTTTTAAGCTCAAATTGCCTCTGCGGAAGCTCTAAACCGTGTCTTCGGTGCATGATGTTTATCACTAATGAACACGAATGAGGTGTATCTTTTTTAACTTGTTGCAACTCTTTCGAGAGGTAAATCAAAAGTTGCTATTCAATCCATTGTTGCATAGAATATGCATTTCTCCATTGTTACATAGAATATGCGTTTCTCCATTGTTGCATAGAATATGCATTTCTCCATTGTTGCATAGAATATGCATTTCTCCATTGTCGCATAGAATATGCATAGAACATGCACTTCTCCATTTACATAGAACATGCTTTGTTTATTGTGCATAGAACATGCACCCTTACTACATTGTACTTGTTAAGTCTCTTTCTTATGCAGGTACGATATTGTATGTACGGTTCATTTAGAGGAGTTTCAGGTGAAATCATTCTTGTCCTTCGAATTACTCACTTCAGTTAGAAACATTCGAGTATGCCCGGTGTTCACACCACTCTCTTCCTCATCTCGCGTGCGACGCGTTAGGATGCCTTCGGTTAGAGACATTTGGGTGCGTCCCGGTGTTCTCGTTACCTCTTCTCCTCTTGCGTGCGACGCGTTAGATCGCCTTCGGTTAGAGACATTTAGGTGCGTCCCGGTGTTCTCATTACCTCTTTCTCCTCTCACATGCAACCCATTAGGACGCCTTAGGTTAGAGACATTTAGGTGCGTCCTGGTGCTCTCATTACCTCTTTCTTCTCTCGTGTGCGACGCGTTAGGACGCCTTAGGTTAGAGACATTTGGGTGCATCCCGATGTTCTCTTTACCTCTTCTTCTCTCACGTGTGACGCGTTAGGACGCCTTCGGTTAGAGACATTTGGGTGCGTCCCTGTGTTCTCGCTACCCCTTTCTCCTCTCACGTGCGACGCATTAGGATGCTTCGGTTAGAAATATTCGGGTGCATCCTGATGTTCATGCCTCTCTTTTCTCCTTTAGCATGCAACGCGTTGGAATCTTGCTTGAGACCTCAGGTGCGTCTGACAGTGGTGTTGCTCTTCATCTTTCCTGCGCGTTGCATAGTTAAGCTTGCATAATTTTCTTACATTCTTTCTGCATGAAATATGGTTTGGCTTGTGATTCCCATGCGTGGCATGTTTATTTACTTAGTTCTTTTCGTGTATGAGATTGCTATACCTTGTTTTGGTTTGTATGAATGTGGCATTTTCATTGCATAGCATTTGCATTTAAATGTTTCATTACAGCCTCATTGCATGATCATAAGTTATGTTCTGCATTGTGCATATCACTTGCATCTTGCCCCAGAACTACGCTGGTTTGATTCCTTGCAAATGGATACGTAGGCATCCTGCAGGCGCAACCGTTCTTTGTCTTGCTTGTTTGTTTGTCCAAGTCTTCGGCCTTGTCAAAAATGGGTCGTCTCTAGGCTTTGACATTCACTCCCGTCATTTCATGACTTCTGAGTTCTGTCAAAGAGGGGCAACTGTAGACACCCCATTGTTGACCATCCTCAAAACTTAAACATCATCACTTGTGCACTCGATGATTGTGTATGTTTGTGTTCATTTTGAATGCCCGAAGTCCTCGGTGGAACGCCTTGTCTCTGAGCCTCTAAACCTTATTCTTTCTGTGCCTTGTTTTGGACCAAAACTTGGTATCTGGACCTCTTGGTGACCTGTCGGCCACCACCCAAGGCTGTCGGCCATGGGTTGTTTTTGTCGGCCATGGGTGTGGCTGGTCAGCCACCAGTGGTGGCCGGTCGGCTATCAATGGTGGCCGACGGCCACCAGTGCCTTTTTCCAGATATTTATTGACAGCTGTATTAGTTGTAGCACACTGAGCTGCATCTCCATACATGTGTATAGTGAGATGTTTCTAAGCTCAAGGGGTGTTTTTTATATAAATAAGGGGGTTCCTCCCCCATTTTGGAAGGTTGGAAAAATTAGAGGAAAAATATCTCTCTCTCTCTCTCTCTCTCTCTTGATATTTTGTACACATTTGCTCACAAGTCCTTAGCTTTTGCATGCCAACCCTTAACCAAATTCTCTCACCTTTGGGATGAGGTTACTTGGATTCTTGTTTGAGCTCTAGAAGGTGGTTTGAGCTTGGATTATTGGTTTTTTTGTGCTTTGCTTCAAAGGTGTAGCACTTACCTTATTTATACTTGTTTTGTATCTTTGTTTTGCCATCTTTTCCAACTGTTTTTGGGCTGATTTTGAACTGTCAAAAACTCTATTTTTGTGACTTAAAAGTGTCGATTTGAGGTCGCTTTGAGTTAGGGGTGGTCCACCCTTCTTGCTCCTTTGTTTCTTATGCTTTTGTGCCATTTTTCATCACTTTAAAACCAAATTTTTTAGGCCTTTTAACAACTGAATTTCAGAGGTTTTTCAGTGGTAAAAACCTTGTTTTGAAGTCCAAAATTGGAGGGATTAGCCTCCCCTCCTTGTGTCTTGTTTGCATGCCTAGGTAGCCTCATATGTTAGCTTATTGTTTTAGCTTTTTGTGGCTCAAGTCCAGCATGTTTTAAGCTCTGTTTTGACCTGTTTTGGCTCTATTTTGGGCTGGTTAATTCATTTGAGCCTTGTATTGCATAGTTGTAGTGTAATTTCCTTCACTAGCTTGATGTTTTAATGTTTTAATCATCATTGTTTTGAGTTAATAGCATGTTGTAGTGTTGTTTTGAACTTCATTTTAGCACTATAATCTCTGCAATCTCCCTCAAGTCTTCACTCTTTTGTTTGCTTTGAAAGTGGCTTTAAACCTCTTGTTTGCCTAAGTGTGAAATGGGGGTGTTGTATATAATGGTTTAATCCCTTAGGGGGTTCATTACCAATAGTGTAATGCCTCTTTCATGTTCAAAGCTACTTGTTGTTTGAGTCATCTTTCCATTAGAGGACACTCACTAATGGACAAATCAATTAAAGAATGGTTTTGGTAATTAAAATGAGTAAGCAAAATTGGGCAAGTAAAATAGGCAAGATAAGCATCTTTTGTGTTGCATTGCATGTGTGTAAATGGGACGTTAGTTTGAACACAAGGGAAATGAGACATTTCTTACTTAAAAGTGATGAAATGTGCCATTTTCCTTGGTCTCCATTGCCCTTGATCATGCATGATAGGGTGATGGTCCTTTGGTCTCATTTTGCATTCATTAAACTTGCACAATTGGTTTCACAAACCATCATGCAATAAAATTGTTTGATTAATGGTTTGTAAACCCAAATTTTGTCCCTCCTTTGATCTTCCCATGAAAATGAGAGACAAAGTGTGCAAATAATCTATGAGAATACATTGTTTTGCTCTGTCTACTCTCTATTACAGTAAAAAGAGGAATTCATGTCATCAGTGGCTGACCAGCCACCACTAGCAGCCGATCAGCCACCATTGGTAGCCGACAGGCCCCCTGTCGACCACCAATGAAATTTGCACAGAGTGTTCCTGAGATGGAGCAGAGGCATTCTGGAAGTTGACAGAATTATTGGTGTTCAAATATGCAAACAAAGGCTCACAGCAGTAAAATAGTGACATTTCGAGTGGAGGAACTGAGCATGCATGCATCCCTCGTTTCCCGAGGCCGTTTAGTTAACTTGTGTAGTTAATTAGTTGATTAATTCGTGTTGTAATTAATTAGTTTAATTTGTAATATTTAATTAGTTAAGTGTTTAGCTAGTTAATTTGATTTGTAATATTTAATTAGCTAGAATAGTTAATTAATTTTGTGTTGTAATAATTAGCTTAATTATTGTAGCTAGTTAGTTAGCTTACTCATTCGAACCCTCCTTCGTGAGGGCGTAATGTTGTAATAAGTGTGCGTGCGTGTGTGTATGTCTTCCAACCCCACGTCTTTCTCTCTTTTATTTAATTGCTTTTGATGGTTAGATTAGGGACATATTTCAATTAGCATATCGCATGCTTGCATCCATTCATTCGTATTGCATGCACTGAGGCTCGGCGCATCATTCAAACTGCATTGCCATTTCAATATCTTCTTTGAATACGTGTTTAATCGCATGTTGTTCAAATCAATCCATATGCCATGTTAGTAGCCAAGCCTATTAATTGCATGTTGTATGTGTTGCATTAGGCATCTTGTATAGTTAGGAATCATGCATATTTTTTTAACTCATATTTTCCTAGCTTGGAGTACTAGGTGAGTTTTTACACTTTAGCATATTTGCATGAATGTGAATGTTTCCATGATTAGCATGCTTGTCATGAGGCTATGTGCTTACTTGCTAAATTGCATGAATGCATGCGAATGAAGGCTTGTTGTTTGAATTGGAATGATTCAACAAATGTGCGTTTTAAGCCCACTTTGTTGAGTGGCAAATTTGTTTTAAGCCCACTATGTTTGGTGGCAAATCCACAACTTTAAGACCACTTGAGGGTAGCAAATTCAAACCATTTTCGTAAACAAACATGACTTGGAATGTTCCAATTCTTGCGATGTAGTCTATACTTGCTTGTGCGCATCACATAGTAATATTAGTCTAATAACCGGAACAAGAACACATAATGTTTATAAAAATTCATATCATGATTAGTAGAGGCCGATCTTTGATCGGGCGAGAGAGGGTGCTCAATTCATAACCTTCCCCTTCGTACCTAAATTCTTGAGCCGAGGCAACTTTGATGATGACGGACACGTGGCCTTTGGCACGAGTCAGGGTTTCCTAAATTTCCCTAAAAATAAAATATTTAGGTGGCAACTCTGTATCTGGCAAAGCAGTCCAATTTTGGCATTATTTAATTGAAAATCGATTTTCCAAAACAATGTGCCAGATTTGGACTCTTTGGTGTTTATCAGTTTCACATTGCACTTGTGAGATTAGATTCAGAACCGCGAGAGTCTGAACTGTGAGGCCTTTCTTTCAAACCCTTACCAAAAGGCAGGGCGTGGAAAAAGGCCAGCCCACAAGAACCAGGATTTTGTGGCCAACAGGCCACCATTTCTGGATGGCAGGCTACCATTTGTGGCCGCCAGGCCACCACTTCTGGCCTGCTGGCCACTTTTCTCAAATTGAGTAGTGCCCTTTTGAAACAGAACAGGGCTGGTTTTGAGGTGAAAAATAGTGCAAGTGTTCCAACTGTGCAACAGAGGCTTTTTGGCAGCAGAACAGTGGCTTTTTTGGGTGGAAAATCCGCGTGCATGCATGAGCATCCCTCACTCCTTGGGGCTAATTAGTTTATTTAGTTACTTTATTTCATGTTGTAATTAATTAGTTAATGTTAATTTGTACTTAATTAGTTAGTGTAACTAATTAGCGAGAATAGTTCATTAGTTGGCTTTGTAATAACTAGCTAGCATAGTTAGTTTACTTCTTGTTGTAATAGTTAGTTAACTCGTTTTGTAATAGGTAGTTAATTAGTTTCGCTAGTTAGTTTATTCAGACCCTCTTGCGTGAGGGCGCAAAATTGTAATAACGTGTATGTCTTCCAACCCCACGTCTTTCTCTTTTTTATTTACCTGCTTATGATGGTTAGATTAGGACATCATGTTTTGTTTAGCATATCTCATGTCTTGCATGCATTGAGGTTCAGCGCATCATTCTAACTTGCATTGTAGTTAAACATTCTTTGAATACATGCTTAGACCGCATGCCATCAAATTGAATCATATTCCATATTAGTAGCCGAGCTTAGTAATTGCATATTGCATGCGTTGCATTAGTCATACTGCATAGTTAGAATCATGCATTTTTCTAACTTTTTTTTTATCTTTTTGGCTTGGAGAACTAGGTGAACTTTTACACGCTTTAGCATATTGCATTGTATGTTAGTGTTGCCATGTCAAAGCATGTTCACCATGAGGCTAAGTGCTTAAGTGATAAACTGTTTGAATGCCTGTGGATGAAGGCTAATTGCTTGAATTGGAATAATTTGAGTAATGTTCATATGTGATCACTTTTTCAAGTGGTACATATTCGAAACAATTTTCAAAATAAAACATGAGATCAAGTGTTTCAATTCTTGCAAATTAGTCTATACTTGTGTGTGTGCGCATCACATAGTAATACTAGCCTAATAATCGAAAAAACGAGCATATAATGTAGATAAGAATCACATCATGATTAGTAGAGGCCGATCTTTGATTAGGCGAAGCGAGGGTGCTCAATTCATGACCTTTCCCTCTCGTACCTAAGTTCCCGAGCCGAGACACTCTTGGTGATGACAAATAAGTGGCCTTCAACACGAGTCTCAGGTTTCCTAAATTTTTTAAAAAATATTTAAGTGGCGACTCTATATCTAGTAAAGCAGTCCATTTTTGACAATTTGATTCATAATCAATTTTTCAAAAAGATATGTCGGATTTGGACTCTTTGGTGTTTATCTATTTCACATTGCACTTGTAAGATCAGATTCAGAATCACGGGAGTTCGATACTATAGGGCTTATTCATCTTCCGAAAGGGGGCACGAAAAGTCGAGCTACAGTGGCCTTCTTCAGAAAACTAAAAAATGGTTTGCACTTGTCTGAACTTCGGCTAATGAACCTGTTTAAGGCCGCTGCTCTCCCAGTCAACATCTGTACTTGCTTGGCTGTTGTCGGGCTATTCAAGTCAAGGATGGCCTTGATCTGATCTGGGCTTGCTTCAATGCCCCTCCTTGTGACCAAGTATGCCAGGAACTTACCGGATATAACTCCGAATGCACATTTTGAAGCATTGAGTCGAAGCTGATATGATCTCAGGATGTCAAAGACCGCCTTCAAGTCGGACAGATGATCGTCAGGTTCCTTGGTTTTCACAACCATATCATCTATGTAAACCTCTACTGTCTTCCCAATCAGCTGTTTGAACATCTTGGTGACCGATCTTTGGTAAGTCGCCTGTCATGACCCGAACCTGCCCCTATGGAGTAAGGTCATAACCGGCCAGTAATCAAGAGATTACCTATGGCCTTAAACCTGATTAAACATATATCAATAGAAATAAGGGACCAAAATGGAAGCAGTATCATGACCCGAACCCGCCCCCGTGGGTTAAGGACATAACCGGCCAGTAATCATGAGATTACCTACGGCCTCAAACCAAACCAAATAAAACAAAACTCATCAGAGTAAAGGGGCCAAACAGAAGCAATTTAAAACTTTGTCCATAGAGCTGTGCTTACATGGCACATCATAACAAACCATACATATGCATATTAATAACTCACAGCGAAATATGTACTACATAAGGTTCTGCACATACAGGATCATATAAGTCTAAGTCAACCCATCACGGCTATATACAACATATGTAAAGTTTTCGCCAACATGACAAAATATAAATACATAACAAAAGGGCGAAGACGGGTCTCGTGCGTGAGACACAAGGCTGACTCTCCCAAAACCCTTGTTGTTCCACATAGACTTCACTGGGGCTAGGTTTGGACTTCTCTGGGCTCACCTACAAACACATGAATGAGCGTGAGCGATAGCCTAGTGAATAATATCAAATGCAGAAGTTATACAAATGATATGTAGAATAACATGCATCAAACGGCCTTGAGCCCAATTCATATTTCTATTTAACATATGTACACAATTTAGGTTAAGTGACTGCGGTTCCGAATAAACTGGCCTTTGGCCCTTTTAAACTTTCATTTGTGTCAAAACGGCCTTTGGCCCATTCAGATGGCAAACTGGCCTTTGGCCCATTCATTCGTTCATGTCGAAACGGCCTCTGGCCCATTCATTCTTATCAAAACGGCCTCCGGCCCATTCTTTCATGTCAAAACGGCCTCCGGCCCATTCATTCATGTCAAAACGGCTTCCGGCCCATTCATTTGGTATAGCAAACATTGTCCACCAATCGAATCAATGAACTTATAAGACTTACATAGAAGTAAGCAATTGGACAACAACATATTTCAGATATCTTTGTTAGGATACTACTCGCAATGATCGGTTGGTTGGTTTGCCCTGGAGCTCGACCCTACACATTTCATGAACACAAAAGGGTCACAAACAATTCAATCCGTTCTAAATTCACATTTTCCTCTTTAGGCTTCATTCTTATCTCTTTAACTCAATTACAATGCTCAATGCATGCCTAAGAGTACTAAGAAGTGAAAGAGAACAGAAAATGAAACACAGAATGTCCTTTTCAAAATTTCAGAAAATAGGGTCCCCGCTCGAGCGGACCCTTGAGGCCTGCAGAAGTACTGGACATGTCAAATTTACACTCGATCGCGAACCCTGGAGCTCGAGCGGAAGGCCTCTCAACATGGCTCCCCGCTCGAGCGGACACCATGTCTGCAGAAAATACTGGGAACACGAATTTCACGCTCGAGCAGAAGTTTTCCCGCTCGAGCGGACATCAAAATTCTGGAAAACCCAGAATTGTTCTTTGAGCTCAATTCGACCTTCCAATCAACATTTCAAGCATTTAATAGCTCAAACTTCAAATATACTTATGCTAACATGACACAAACACCAAATTATATCATTATGAAGCTCAATTTCATGGATCAAACACTTGCATGTCCCAAATTAACCCAAACTCATCACCAACTCAACAAATTCATGCATTCAAAGCTCCTACTCTTATAAATTGTACATGCATGTGATATATTACCCTCATTCCAACTCACATGGTGCAAATGGTGATTGTAAACATGAGCTTCAACTAGAAACTTACATGGATCATGTATTTCAAACTCAAACATGCAAATCCCAAACAATTACACACGTGCATGCATACATTGTCCTTCAATTCAACATAATAACTCAATTTCATTTCAATTCTTACTTTTGATTTCCCAACTAGCTTGTATACACAAAATTACAAACTAGAATCCATGAAATACTCACCTAGGAGCTTTAATTCCCACAATCTATAGCAAATTCTTGAGTAATCTTCAAGGTTTCCAAGCTTTGAGATTAAACTTCAACTCTCTCTCTCCTTCTCTCTCTCTCTAGCCGACCCTCACTCTCCTTCCTTAGAGAAATTCGGCTCAAATAAGCAAGAAAGAGGAATTGAGTGTGTGTAGTGCCCCTCTTTAAGTCCCACTAGTCACAATTATTTCCATATAAAAATATTTGGGCACTAATTTATCAATTTAATCTGATCCGAATCAATTTTCAATTAAATTTCACCGTGGGCTCTAAAAATTATGCCAATCACAATGGCGCAATCAATTTCGGCTTCAATTAAATTTCTAAAGCTGATAATCAAATAGATATTCCTACGGTGAACAGATAGAAATTCAAAATCACATTTTCACATAATGGCACACAAAATCATATTAAACACATAATCATACTCATATTAAGGACCAATTAACATATTACGGAACAGGGATATCACAAGCAGATTTGAAAATTTTGTCCAATGAGCTGTGCTTACATGGTAAAGAAAAACATTTCGTATGCAGTTCGTAATAACTCACACATGTAATAGAGTTAACATCTTATACATCCAGGAACTTTCAGACATACGGTTAGCCAAACAAAAAGCTTATATACATGGGTAATCCATCGTATTCACCAAGATAGCAAAAAGGGAAAACAAAATAACAAAACAAAGTCTCGTGCGTCAGACATTCGAGCTGACTCCATAAAACATGACTTCCTCTCACTTTCTTCACTGAGGTTAGGTTTGGACATCTCTTTGCTCACTTACATGCATACAAATGAGAGTGAGCGAAAGCCCAGTGAATAATATCGAAATAAAGAAGTTATATGAATAAAATTTGTAACAGATATATCAAACGGCCTTAGGCCCATTAATGTTTCTATCTAATACATCAAATGGCCTCAGACCCAAACATATCAAATGGCCTCAGGCCCAATGCATTCATGTCAAATGGCCTTTGGCCCAATCATTCATGTCAAACGACCTTAGGCCCAATTCATTCATGTTAAACGACCTTTGGCCCAATCATTCATGTCAAACGGCCTCAGGCCCAATTCATTCATGTCAAACAGCCTTTGGCCCAATCATTCATATCAAACGGCCTTGGGCTGAATTCGTTCATGTCAAACGGCCTTGGGCCCAATTCATTCATGTCAAACAGCCTTTGGCCCAATCATTCAAGTCAAACGGCCTTTGGCCCAACCATTCATGTCAAACAACATTTGGCCCAATCATTCATGTTTATGCATATTTCATACTTGAGATCATAAGCATATCATAATCATAATCATAATCATAATCATATCCCAACGGCCTTATTCAATCATTGGCATAACGAATATTCGATTTAAATTAACAAACCCTTAGAACTCAAATAGAAGTAAGCATTTGGAAAGTAACATACTTTAACACATTCTTACTAAGATATTACTCACAGTGTTCTACCGATGGATTTGTCCTTGCGCTTGACCCTACACATTTCATAACATATTGGGTTACAAGCGATTCAATTCGTTCTTAATTTAATTATTTCTCTTTGGCCTCTTTCTTATCCTTTTAAGTCATTTACAATGCCCAATACATGCCTAAGAGTGCTTAGAAATGAAAGAGAATGGAAAACAAAACTCAAAACGACTTTTCAAAATTTCTGAAACAGGGCTCTCCGCTCGAGCGAATCCCTTTGGTCTGCAAAAGTACTAGTTACCTCAATTTTGTGCTCGGGCGTGACTTTAGTCACTCAAGCCAAGGGTCAAATCATGTGAGTGGGTGTTTGAGCATGATTATTCTCGCTCAAGCAGAGATTAATGTCTGCAAAACTTCTGGGAGCTAGTATTTTACGCTCGAGCGGCACTTTACCCGCTCGAGCGGACATGACGAGTTGTGGAATTTCCAGAACTGCGTTTGAAGCTCAAACTTGATCCCAAAGGCTCAAAACTCACATTTTAGGTACAAAAACATGGAAAACATTATATGACATAGAAATACTTCTAATTTTGAAACTAATTGTCCAAAATCATGGTTCATTTCCAAAATCATTCCAAATTCTCTTTATCAATTTCGAAACTCAAGTATTCAAACTTCATACAAACTTCATATCTTCATGAATCATGCATGCATGTTAAATTTTGACTCCAATTCTATTTCAAATGGTTCAATGATGTTTATAATCATGAAGCTCGTGAAAATTATGCATGCATGTGGCATTTGATGTCATATTCTTCATGTTCCAACAATCATATTCTAAATAAAACATGAATCCTTAGAATTGAGTTTCATATCATGATAGTTTTCACATGCATGTGTATATTGACTTCAAATTCATCATATACAACTTAAACCTTGCTCTTGATTACTAATTCTCTTTGAATTCATATAATTACAAACTCAAATTCATGAATTAAGGGTTAGTTACCCACCTAGAAGCTCTAACCCTTCCAAATTTAGCTAATTTATTGAGTCTAGCTTCCAAATTCCCAAGCCTTAAGCCAAAATCTACAATTTCAGCCTTCTTCTCTCTCTAGAACCGTCCCCCTCTCTTTTTCTACAGTGTATCTCAGCCAAGTTAGAAGAAAATGAGCTCAAGAAGTAAACTCAAGTATATATAGGCCTATTTATAGGCTTTCCTAATTAAACTTGATTAAAGTTAATTAATTGTGCCTAATTCATTCAGTTTAATCTAATTATTTTGATCCGAATCAATTTTTAATCAAATTTCACCGTAGGCTCTAAAAATCATGCTAATCGCAAAAATACAATTAATTTCAGTTTCAGTCGCCTCTACCGCGTTTAATTAAATTTTATAGCAGAAAATCAACCAAATTTTCCTCGGTGAATAGATAGAAATTCAAAAACACATATAATCATATAAATGGCACTCAAAATCATATCAAGCACATAATCACAATCATAATTAAGATTAATTAACATAACATGGGACAGGGTTATCACAATCGTGACATCCACGAAGGGCGCTCCGAATTCGGAGGCTTACTCGGCCCAAACGTGATATCCACAAAGGACGCTCTAAATTTGGAGTCTTTTTGTTGGCCAAATGTGACATCCACGAAGGGTGCTCTGAATTCGGAGGCTTACTCGGCCCAAACGTGATAACCACGAAAGGTGCTCCGAATTTGAAGGCTTTTTGTTGGCCAATCGTGACATCCACGAAGGGCGCTCCGAACGTGATATCTACGAAGGGCGCTCCAAATTCAGAGGCTTTTTCATCATTCAACCATTATTAACGAGACAGCAATAAAATAGGGAAATGCATTACAGAATTCGTAGATGGCTACATGTTAGCATAATAGCGAAAATTAGAAACAAACTAACACGCCATACAGGTTGGCTTAATGATAAAATTTACACAAATGTGTGGAATTCCAAGGTCGTGGTAAACTTCTGCCAGCCATGTCTGAAAGTCGATATGCCCCTGTTCCAGCAATTGAATTAATCTGATAAGGGTCGTCCCAGTTGGGGCCTAATTTACCGTCAGCCGAATTCTTAGTAGAAGAAAGCACTTTCTTGAGGACCAATTCTCCAGGTGTATAACAACACAAGTATACGCATTGGTTATATGACTTGGTGAGCTGATGCTGGAACCGTGCCATGCACGCAAGAGCACGATCTCGGCATTCTTTAATCAAAGTCAAATCTAAGGCCAACATCATGTCATTACGGCCCATGTCAAAAACCATGGATTTCAGTGTGGGCAGGCCGATTTCAAGAGGGGTGATTACTTGTGTCCCAAAGCACAAAGCGAACGGTGTTTCCCTAGTGGATCGCCTTGGAGTAGTGCGATGAGCCCACAATACACTCGACAACTCTTCAACCAACCTGGCTTTGGCTTTTTCCAATTGTTTCTTGATGCCGTCCAGGATCACCTTATTGGACGCTCAACCTGACCGTTGCTTTGCGGCTATGCCGGGGAGGAGAAGTAGGGCCGGATACCATATGTGTTGCATAATTCCCGATAGACGCTGCAATCGAATTGGGTGCCGTTATTGGAAACAAGTGCTCTCGGTATACCGAATCAAGTTATGATGTTTTTCTATACAAAACATCTAACATCGACATCTCAAATATGTGTTAATGTCTTTGCTTCGGCCCACTTTGTAAAATAATCTGTTGCGACGATTAGGAATCACTTGTTCCCTGGATCCCGCGATAATGGTCCAACAATATCGAGCCCCCATTGGGCGAACGGCCAAGGACTTGTAATTGAGTTTAATTCTTCGGCTGGCAGATGAATTAAAAGGGAAAACTTTTGGCATTGTTCACACTTCTTCACGTAGTTTTCGGCATCTATTTGCTTGGTCGGCTAATAGTACCCCTGTGTTACGGCTCGGTGGGCCAATAAGTGCCCTCCAGAATGGGCACCGCAACTTCCTTCATGAATTTCTGCTAAGAGTTCCTCAACTTTATCTGGGTGGACACATTCCAGGTAGGCCCAGAAAGATTTTTTGTAAAGCTTTCCCTACAGATCCAGATAGTATCGCAGGGCTTTATTTCTCAGCTTGTGGGTTTCCTTCTTGTTCGTTAGAAGCTATTCTGAGGAAAGAAATGCAACAATGGGATCCATCCAACTTGGTCCTAGTTCAATGATGTTAATTTGTGCTAGTTTTGAAGAGGTGATGCTCGGCTCTGGGATGAACCCTATCTCAATTGTTCGTTTAACTTCTGATTTAATGACGGAGGCTAGGTAGGCAAGGGCATCTGCAAGCATGTTTTGATCCTGGGTTATCTGATTCAACTCATGGTGGTCAAATCTTGTGAGCAAAGAATTTGCCATTTTCATCTAGGCGACCATATGGTCATTCCTAGATACATATTCCCCTTTTAACTGGTTGATGACTAATTTTGAGTCACAGAAAACAAGCAACCGCCATGCACCAAGGTGAAGTGCATTACGAAGGCCGGTTAGCAATGTTTCGTATTTGGCCTAATTATTTGATGCATCAAAGCCCAGTATTACCGCCTTCTTGATTATTGCCCCTTCAGGAGTCATGATCACTATGCCTGCCTTGCTGTCACGTTGGTTAGATGATCTGTCACAGTCCATCTGCCAAATGTCTCCAACATACATCCACTAGTTGGGTTTAGGTTGCACTTGATCAGACTTGAGGTCAGCATGGCATCCCGTGAACTCGACTACAAAGTCGGCGAGCACTTGCCCCTTTATGGAATTTCTAGGCAAAAACTAGATATCATATTGGCCAAGTTCCAAAGCCCATTTCAAGACTCACATTGATGCTTCCGTGCTCTAGAGCGCTGACCGAAGAGGATAGTCCGTTAATACCCCTATGGTGTCAGCCTAAAAGTAATGCATCAATTTTCTTGCAACCACCACGAGAGCAAGAAGGAGCTTTTCCAGTGGTAGATATCGCGTTTCGGCGTCGACCATGGCCTTGCTTACATAATAGATTGGTCACTGTTCCCCGAGTTCTTTTTTTAGCAGCACGATGCTGACAGCTCGGTCAGATACCGCCAGATACAGTATGAGCGGATCGCCTACCGATGGAGTTGCCAAGAGTTGGCTAGATGGGCGTTCTTTTCCTTAGGCTTCACCACCATGTCATCAATGTATGCTTCAATGGTTTGGACGAGTTGTTCCTTGAACATAGTGGTAACTAGTCTCTGGTAAGTTGCCCCCGCATTTTTCAGTCCGAAGGGCATGACCTTGTAGCAATAGGTTCCCCTTGGGGTAAGGATTGTGGTCTTTTCTTGATCCTCCAGATGCATGGAAATTTGATGATAACCCCTGTAGGCATCCAAGAAGCTCATGCACTGATGATATGTCGTTGCATCCACAAGTTAATCGATTTTGGGAAGAGGAAAACAATCCTTTGGACAAGCCCTATTCAAGTCCGTGAAATTGACGCACACGCGCCAAGACCCATTTTTCTTCTTTACAACCACGGTATTGGATAGCCATGTGGGATAAGTGACTTCATGAATTGCCCCAGTATCAAGCAATCTGTCAACTTCATCAACAACGGCGAATGCATGCCCCACGGCTGACCGCCGACTTTTCTGAATTATTGGTTTGACTTTTGGATCAACGTTCAAACGATGTTGGGCCATGGTTGGATCCATCCCCGGCATCTCATACGATGTCCACGCAAACACATCAAGGTTGCCGAGTATGACGGATACCAGGTCGCGTCTATCAACTTTGCCCAAGGAGGTGCCGATCATGAAGAATTTGTCGGGGCTCCCATTGATTTTAATCCGATCAAGGTCTTCAGTTGCTTTTTCGCTGGGGATTTTCTAAGTTTCTTCGAGGCTCTTTTGGTCTGGTACTTCAATCGAGTTTACTTCTAGTTCCTTTGGCCTCCTTGTAGCAACAATAAGATAGCATGCCTGTGCCAATTAGTTTACTTCGAGTTTACTTCGATGCCATACTCAGTCAGAAAACAGAGTAGTTGATGGTATCTGCTCGGCACAGCCTACATGGTGTGCAACCAAGTCCTTCCCATGATGAGATTATATAGTGACGTGAGTTTGACGACCAGAAATTCCACATTTATTGATCTGGTACCCGCCCATACTGGTAGTGTGATCTTACCCAAGGGATACTCAAGGTTGGCGTTGAAGTCGAACAATGGGTAATCGTCCGGAAACAAATCCAAATCAAAGAAGCCAAGTTTAACAAACGTCTTGTAATACATTATTTCCGAAGTTCTTCCCTGATCGATGAGAACACGCTTAACTGTAAATTTGTTCATGCATAGCTCCACGATGAGGGGATCAACGTGAGGGAGAGTTACTCCATCTAGGTCGGTGTCATCGAAGCTAATCATCCCAGTTTCATGCAGCCGTTTGGCTGGTGTGATCGGCTTGGATAGGCTAGGTTGCAACTGAACTGTATGTACCTCGACTGACGAAGGTAGGCTGTATATCATGTGAATTATGCCGAATGGTGGTGAATCCGACCGTAGGGCTACCGTGTTTGATGGATTGTTCTTTTGAACATATTACGCCAGCCGGCCGTCTTATACCAACTCTTCCAGGTGATCCTTCAGTGCATAACAACTGTTGGTATCGTGGCCATGGTCCTTGTGATATTCGCACCGCTTATCCTTTCTCCTTCTATCAAGAGGACTCATCATTTTGGACAGCCATTTAAAGAATGGGTGATGTTTGACTTTGGATAAGATCTTATTGATCGGCTCTGCCAACTCCGTATACTTCTTGTCTGAACGTCTTGTGCGCCTGCTATCCACTTGATATTGTTCGTTTGATCGATGTGAACACTGATCACTTGAACGGTGCGAATCACGCCTTTTATCTCGTTTAGCCCAAGTCCGAGGTTCGGAGCTCCTTGATGGCATGACGCTTATCTACTAAACGGGACCGGATGGAGCCGACCCAACAACTTTCTGTCCAGTCTTGACCCACAGGGCATCGTCTTCCACCTTACAATATTCTTCAACTTTCTTCATTAGCACCCAAACTATTTTGGGGGGTTGTCTGGTCAACAAACTACGAAGAGGACTGTCAGGATATAATTCCATCTTAAAGGCGATAATGGCCATGGAGTCATTGTAGGCATCATCCACTAGATTGAAACATTCCCAATAGCACGCCGAATACTCACAGAAAGTCTCTTCTTGGGCAGCACAGCCCTTGCGATGCGTTGCACGAAAGGGTCATGCCTATCTTTTTCATCCGAATCATCACTTCTTTTCCCTCGCCTGTGTCGTACGTACGGACTTCCTTCAGATGAGCTGGATATATTAACTCGTCCCTTCTTTTTGGGTTCCTAGGACGGTGAGTCAAAATCACTGCCATTATCGTGTTTCCAAGGTCGACGTCGTTGATCATCCTTCTTTCCTGGGGATCGACCCCGATCAGGGCATGCGGCCTGCTGGGATTTGGCTAGCTCCAGGGCTAATTCCTAGCGTAGATGCTCGTTTTCAGCCATCATATCTTCTAAACACTATTCATTCTCTTTGCTTGATCCATGATTGTCTGCATAGTCTCTTGCACAGAGGTTGAGGGTGTAATCTGAGCTGCTGGGTCGAAGTTTAGGGCCCATCGCGCGATGATATTCTCCGGTCCAAGCATGTTTCTTGGAGTAATGTCATCTCTTGGCGTAATGTCATCAGCAACTACCAAAGGATCATTTGTTATGCCCGCCATGGATGCACTTAAATATTCCCACAGATGACACCAATGTGGAGAAGTGGTTTGGCAATACTCCATAATCCAATCAGGCGTCTTTGATCCTCTGATTGTTATTTGAAAAAGGGATGAACACTTCGGTCGGGGTTGCCAGAATTAGCACTTTGACAGATAAGTTAGAATTCTCTCTAGTTTACTTCTATTTCAAGTTACTTATTCTCTTCTCACATACCTGCTTTAGATGACATTCCTCCATTTTTATATTACCTCTGGGCTCGAGGGTCAGTCTCACCCTTGATCTCGCACGTAGGTACCTAGTCGGCCTTCTTGTTAAGTGTTGGCTCCTGTTTGGCTCTTTATACTTATTCGGCTTTATCAGCCCTTGGTCAAGGCCGAATTACTTTGGCCAAACGTTGATCAAATTCCTTGGCCTCCCTAACTGAATTTATTCGGCCTCTACAGTTTTTAATTTGAAAAATTAGGAGACGTCCTCCATATATGTTTGTGTAAGGGTTTAAGGATAATGCGAATTAAGTTGGTAACTAAGGTCCCTAAGATTTAAAATTTAGAAGGAGAAGGACAAATTTTGACATACATGACCAAAATGCTCTTTTAATCCTAGAAATTTTAATTTTTTCTCTAAATTTTCACCAACTCTCTCTCTCTCTTCACGATCTATCTCTGGTACCACTTCTATTATATCTTCAACGCCGTCTTCACATCCACCGACATTTATTCTTTTTCTCCCTTTTAACTACATCTACCACCATCGTTCACTATCGTTGACAGTCTCTCATCCCGATTAATGCATAAATATAACATGTTTTACTTTTTCTCCAGTCTATTCATTTTATTGTTGTCGATTTGTGCACAAATTTGATGTAGGAGTTTTAAATCTCCTCTCTCTCTCTTATTTTCTCTGTGTCTCTGTGTTTTTCTTTATGTTAAAACACAAAATTTATTTGTTTCTGTTTTTCTCTATGTTAAAATTGAATTTTCTCTGTATTTCGGTGTTTTTCTTTGTATTGAAATACAAAATTTTCTCTGCTACTGTGTTTTTCTCTATCTTTGAGTGAAATTTCACATTGTACAAAGTCCAAAAAAATTCACTTTGACGTAACAATGAACACAATATAATTTTATAATTTTTTTTTTCAAAATTTCATATTACTAGATCCTGTTTGAAAAATCTTATTAATAGAATTCTAAAATATAAATTTTACAAAAAATTGAGATGTAAATAAAAAGTTAAAGAAAATTTAAATTTTAAAATCACTTAAACAATAGAAAATGTAATTAACTGGGGTTATTTTTGTCCAAAATGGTTAATAATGTTTGTTGGAGGACCTGAACTACTATTAGAAAATTGTTTGTCCTTATTCTTCTAAAGTAATATTATTAGGAATCTAAAAAGAAAAATACACTAAATTTGAGCTTGCTCGAATTTTGTAAGCCGGACGACCGACTGGACAACTACTTGGATGACCGGCATCACTCTTGTCAAAAGCGGTTGTAACCCTTGTCAATCGCGGTTGTCATACTTGTCAGCGGGCATCTGTTGAATGACTACCATCCTCCTAAATGATCAGCCGGCGACCTCTCAAACAACTAACATACACAAATTCGAGCAATTCAAACGAACCCAACTTCAGTGAGTATAGCATTACTGAATTAAAATTTCAAATTAAAGTAGTTTTCCTACTTTTCCTTATTTAAATTTTTTCTTTTTTTTGGGTTTTGGGTTTAGAAATTTTAATTTCTTGTGACTTGGTGTGAAAATTTATAGTACATTACAAGCTTCACACACACGTTGTGTATTGTCACGAGAAAGATGTGGTTCACAGAGGATATCAAGTCACAGAACTTCTTGTTCGATCACAAGGTATTCTTTAAAAAAAATGATGCCATTGTGTTTTTAAACAAAATAAATAAATAAAAGAAAACTATTTTTTTATAGACACTACAGGAAAATGAGGATTTAACGGCGTTTAATTAACGACGTTTTATTAAACGTCACTTTTTTTTATAATTAACGGCATTTTTTAAATGTCGCCTTTGTTGTTAGGTAAAACGGTACCGTTTTGTAAATAGAAGATGTTTAAAAAGCGCCTCCAAACCCTGTCTCTCTTCACACCCTCTTCCCTGACTCTCTTCACACCCTCTTCTATCTTTTTAAACTTATATTTTGAAAACCCTATTTTGAGCACCGTCGTCTCCTTCTCACTCACTTACTCCTTGCTCTCTCTCTCTCTTTCTCAATTTTTCTTCGGTTCAGTGATTCTTCTTCGATTCTTCTTCAGTTCGGTGATTCATCTCGAGATTGCGATTTCAAAGTTTGATTTTGAACATAGATCCGTGATTCATCTCCGTGGATTTGGAACTCTTCGTCTTCTTCAATCAGAGGTTAGTTCCTCTCTCTTTCTCTCACTCAAATCTCTCTCGATTCTTCTTCAGTTTAGTGATTCTTCTTCAATTTTTCTTCAGCTTGGTGATTCATCTCGGATTGCAATTTCGAAGTTTGATTTTGAGCATAGCTCCGTGATTTATCTCAGTGGATTTGGAACTCTTCGTCTTCTTCGATCGGAGGTTAGTTCCTCTCTCTTTCTCTCACTCAAATACAAGATCTTGAGGTATGTGCTTTTGAGCATTCAACGGATGGTTTCTTGCTTTGCTGTTGGATCTCTCTAAATTTGGCTGGTTCCTTGATTGTTTCTATGCCACAGAATGGCCTTATGAAGTATTTTAGAGAGGATTTACATAGGAGGCTTCTGAGCACAATCTTCAAGAAGCAAATTGATGGAATTGAGATGCTGCATAAGGTGCTTTTTTGTGTTACACATTTGTGGTGATTTGGATTTACTCTAAATATCTGAATGGCCTACCTAATCTGTTCTGTTTTCTTGCTTTCTTTCTTTCCATTTTTTTTTCTATATATATATTTTTTGGGGAGAGAGATATGGCAGTGTTTATAACATAGATTGACCTTTTCTTTAGTATCAGTATGTTGTTTTTGGGTTAGGCCCCATAAAAATTGTTATGGATCTGTTTGCCTCTTTCTTTCTTTTTTGGTTTGGATTTGCCAGGCTATTTTTGGAGGTTAGAACTTGGCCCAAAGTTTTCCCCGGGTTAAGATGCTTTCATTTTTATTTGTTTAATGCTAATTTTTAACTATCACCATTACTTGTGTTTGAATTTTCTTAGTTTGGTTATCATGACATCAGGATTTTCAAACATATTTTTGAATTTTTGCCTTCTTCGTTTACTGCAGTCTGGACATAACATTGAGTAAGTACGAGAAAAAATGTGAAATTGATTAAACAAATCATTCATGCATTTTTAGCAGCAAAAACTTTTCCTTATGTCTTGGAGGGTTTACGTTCCAAAAACAATCGAACCCGGATAGAGTGTGTGGATCTTGTTGGATTCTTAATTGATAACCATGGAGCAGAGGTAAAATAGGGAATGCTATTAGATCTTTTTTCTTCTTTGAAAGGTACTGAGTCTTCTATAATTTGCCTACAGATTGTGGGACAGTTGAAATCCTTGCAGCTTGTTGCAAGCCTAAGAGCAGAACGAGATGGTGAAATTCGAAAGGCTAGTTTAAATACTCTAGCTACAGGTTATAAGATCTTTGGTGAGTTCTGCTCTTATCAAGCTGTAGACTTTGTTTGGTGTTTGGTTTCTTGGAATACACAAGGGCTTGAAGTTTTAAATCCTGCTTAATTTTTAATTGATTGCTTCTAGGTCTTGTGTTTGTTTTAATCTTTTTTCCATTAATTTTAACTTTGGGAAGAAATGCCAATGCTTACGGAAAATTATTTATTTAGTAGTTTTCTTAGAATGTTTATTGTATTCTTTAGTGTCACCTGCTTAGGCTGTCTGATTCAATTTTTTCTTAGGTGATGACATATGGAGATATGTTGGAACGCTAACAAAAGCTCAAAGAAGCGTGTTAGATGATAGATTTAAATGGAAGGTTGGTACATATTTGCACTAATTGTTGTGTTTTAAGTGTTTCTGCTTCTTCCATTCATTATGCTGTGTTTTGTCAAGCCCGAGACATGGACAAAAGGAATGAGGGAAAACCAGGAGAAGCAAGGGCTGTTTTTAGGCGTTCTGTTAGGGAAAATGGGCGTGTCTCTCTAAATTTTATACTAAACACCTTCTGTATTAATTTTACAACTATAAAAATGACAATACTAATAAAAATGAAAGATGATATAGTATATTATGGATAATGATTTATAAGTGATAGGGTTTATATAGATATATAGACATATATATAAGAGATAAGAAATAAAAATGAATGTTCACGGTAATATTTGATATTTTAGTCTTATTTTAGAATTAAATAAGACAAGTTTGATTTTAGTGCTTCTCCAATATCAATAGTTATATTTTGCTAGGACCAATAACAATATATTTCCTAATTTAGTTGCTTTTTTTATTCTTAGATGATTGATTGAAGTAATTAATTGAAACATTAAACTGCAGACCCTAGAATTCAGCAATTCAAATAACGTCATATATTCTCACTAGGTCCTATTTGGGCTCTTTGAGTGGGGACATCGATCCTCCTCGGTATGGTTCTAAGGAAATTTTCTTGTATATTATCATTGGTATATTTTTGATGTGTCAATACAAAGGGTTGGATGATATATATATATATATATATACTATAAATTTGTCCTAAGCACGATGGGGCTTTTTTGGGCTTATCTAAAATTCCTTATTGGTGCATGTTCCCATGCCCAGGGAAATTCTCACCATAAAATATATATACATATATATTATATTGACTTTGTTTCTTTGTCTTGGAATTTGAAGGGTTCTTTTGAGGAGGTTGCACCTTTACAATATTGAAAGAATGGATAATGCAGCACCTTGTACAGCTTTGTCAGCCTGCCCATCTCTCATTGATCTAGAGATTGTTGGCCTGTAAATTTTATTTAGTTGGTTTTCGAATTCTGTTACATATTGGTATGCTATACTTGTGGTAATTTGTTGTGGTAGCTCATATATTTTCTCTACAGTGAAAGATTTCTGGTTTTTACTTTTGTTCCTTGGAATTCAAAATTTGTCTTCATTTGGATCAATTTGTCTTCATGTAGGTGGTTGGAACAATATGGAACAATACTGTTGTCTTATTGTCTTATTACTCATCTTTTGTAGGGATGCTATTGTGAGTTCGGTGAAAAAGAAGACGGGACCTGGTATAAGTTATGAAGCTCTGAGAAACAGGTTATCAAAAATTTCTGGTGTTAAATTTACGCTTATGGTATTAATGTTCTTGGTTCTAATCATTTGTTTGGAAATTCTTCGCCACTCTTTTTCAGGTAGGAGCTCCTCTGGAAGAGGATTTAGGTAGTTGGGGCATCATTTTTTTCCAACAACAGTGCCTGATGCTATTTTCCAAGCTTCAGTTGGAGAGGAGGTGCTAAGAGCTTTCAATTTCAATAGAGTTGAATTTCTTGTGTGGAGAAATTTCTTAACTTAAGACAAATTTATAGTTTTCATGCTTCCTTTAATAGTATAGCAGATTCATCATATATCCTACCAATGAAAAAATAATTGAGCATTACAAAATGCTAAAAGATCTACTGAAGAGTGTTAGTCTCTCAGTCCAATTTTTATTTACGAAGGTTATGAGGTGAACCCAGTGAGGTATGTTGTTCAATTCAAGTAACTGTGTTATGGTGTTGGAGCTTGCAATTATTTACCTATTTTAGATGGTGGAATTGGTTTTAATCATTGTAAAGTTTTTAATTTCTTGTCAACTCTCCAACTCAACTATGACCATATATGATTTTGGAAGTCCTAATAGAGTAGACATTGTTGGAAGGCTCTAATCGTGCTACTTTCTTGAAAGAGAAAAGTAATCTCTTCACCGAGACAGGTAATTATGGACTCTTTCAGCTGATGTCAGTGTAATTTAGTGTAAATTTAGTAACTTCAGCCTTTCATTACATCTTAGCAGAGTGAAAATTGCTTAATAAATCCAATTAAATTTACGTGTGCGCTTTAAAAGCAAGGACCATTGATCTCCATTGAGTATGGAATATCATCTAATTGGTTGATAACTATGTCAAGTTGCAGAATAGAATTAGCTTCATTAATTTATTTGTCTATTTTCTTCATGGTTGAGTTAATGAATATTTTTTTCTCACTCATACTTCTGTGTTTTGTTTAATTTTCTTAATTGCTGTTGCTTATTATGAAAAGATTATTTTTAATAGGCCCGTAAGGATGCCACCCTACTGGTTGCAAATCTGCAGAGGCAATAGGTTTATTCACTTTTGATTGCTTTTGACTATATACAACTTGCAAATTTCGATGTTGTTGCCGATGCTACAGAAACCTTTAAGGTAGTGTTTTCTGCTAGTCATTACTCTCCATCTGGGCTTTGTTGTTGCTTCTGAGCTTGAGGTTTTGTTGATGATCAATCAATTATATTGACATAGGTGGTTTTATATATATATATATATATATATACTATATACACAAATATAATTTAGTAATGTTGATATATATTTCATTCTAAATCCTGTATGTATTTTTATGTGTTTATAGTTTATAGATGTATATATAAAATTATATAATATGCTAAATAAAGTGAATCTTATGATTCATGATTCACTATTCTCTCATATGCATATTTGTGAATAGAGGTCACCTTCTACATGTTTCTTTTTCTTTTCTTTTTTTAATGTTTTGATGAATTGGTTTGCAGAGGATCCAATGAAGAGACCTAAGCGTATTGTTGATGTTGGATGTGGAATTGGAGGCAGTTCTAGATATCTAGCTAGGAAATATGAAGCCCAATTCCAAGGCATCACCCTGAGCCCCATCCAAGCCCAAATGGCTGAAGGTCTTGCTGCTTCCCAAGGATTAGCCAACAAGGTTTGTGTGAGCTTTATTATGCTTTCCACTTTTTAGCTGGTTTTTTAAAATGAGCAAGGGAGGTAATGGAAACCCGTAGTGTACCTAAATTTCAGTTGAGTCTATGAGATTATGGTATCTCGCCTTTTATGGTTTTTCCATATATTTTTCTTTATGAGAGTACTTTATAGTTTATACCATGATTGTTAAAATTGAGATCCTACATGGGAATATTCCTACCTATCCTACTTGTGATTATGCTATAATATTGATTTTACTCCGATGTGGGTGAGTGTGAAGTAATTCAACATCTGCTTGATGTCACAGAGGCTGTTGCCGTAAATTCTGTATCTGAGAAGAGTTCACCCATGAGAATGGCATTCAGATTTGCTCAACTATTGTTCTGAACCTATTTTGTGTATGTTATATGATTATATCACAGCACTTGTTATTGGTCTGGTACCCTTTGCAAATTACAAATTATGAGATGCAAAGATTCTTTATTGGTCGGATTCAATATGTGTGTAAAGGTAGTTAAATGTGTTAGATGTGTCTTTTCAGCTGAACTTCTTTAATTAGCTCATTGCTGAGATCTTGAAAGTATATAACTCAATGATTTTTCCTTGTGTTGATTATAGGACAACTTGCTTGGGAAGTTTACGAGAACATTAGGAGAGAAGCTTCTTGTCTGAGAATTCAGAGAGATTTTCGTATGCATCTTGCTAGGAAAGCTTATAAAGAATTGTGCTCCTCTGCTGTTTCTATTCAAGCTGGCATGCATGGAACGGTTGCACGTGATGAGTATCGCTTCAGAAGGCAGATTGCTTTTTATGGAAAGCTTTCATTCCTGTATTCTCTTAGACTACTTGACTACATGAATTGTGCATTTGGATGTATTATTAGGAACTCCAACAATTTCTTTTTACACTAGCTTCTGTTCAACTGAGTTCTTTAAATTTACCATACTATAAGCATTTATAATAATGTTTTTCTTTTGCAGAGCAGTTTGAAAACTGTCTCAGAATCTCTGAATACTTCTTGATGGGTTTAAAATTAGCACAATTTAAAAAAAAAATGAAAAAGGATATCACGGCGTTTTTCAAAACGCCACTTAAACCCTAAATCTAATGGTAATATGTTTTTAAAAAGATATGATGGCGTTTTAAAAACGTCGCTAAATATCACAGCGACGTCATGGTACTGTTATTTAGGACATTTGGCGGTGTTTTAAAAATGCCGCCTATACTAATATCACGACGTTTTTAAAACGCCACAAAGCTATAGCGACGGTCGCGTCCTCGACGTTTGGTGCTAAGCGTCGCAAAAGGATTTTGAGGCGTTTTTGGCACTTATAGCAGCGTTTTTTAAACGCCACTAAAAGTCTGTTTTCCAGCAGTGAGATTTTTTTCCCATGGTAGTGGTGGAGGTGGTGATGGCGGTGAGATGCTAGCGATGATAATAGTAGTGGTAGTGGTGACGGTGGTGAAGGAGATCGTGGTACCTATTTAAACAGAGACTCATATTTAACTCATTTAAACTTTATTTTAATTAGATTTTTTTTAGATTTTTTTCCTATGGTAGTGGTGGAGGTAGTGATGGCGGTGACAATAGTAGTGGTAATGGTGACGATAATGAAAGAGGTTGTGGTATTTATTTAAATGGAGACTCATTTTTAACTCATTTAAAATTTATTTTAATTAGATTTGCAAGGAGTAACTCATATATAAATTTAGAAAGATTTTAAATGGGTTCAAGTTATAGGAGTGCCCGCCCAGTCTAACTCGATATTTTTAAGATTTGAAAAAATTGTTTTGCTCATAAGGTCGGGGTGGTCTAAGATTTTGTACCCATCTAATATTTGAGTTGAGCTTGAGATAAAAAAATTCTAATCTAACTGTTCAAAAGACTATTTTATCCTTTTGAATTATTTACTAAGTAATAACACTACTAAATCTGAATTATAAATTTTATTTTATTTTTTGGCTAGAACTCTTAAAAAATTAAATAATTAGAACATTAATAAAAATTAAATAAATTTTTTTTTTTTTTCATTTGAGACTTATATTCTATTCTAAGTGTAATACATAACATACTTGAAGGCCAAAATTATTTTTTCATGATCTAATCCCACCCTCTCCCCAAGATAAAATAATAATCCCACATATGAGGACTAATAATAAAATTTATTTTGGGGTAACCTTGGATGCAAGTCCTTTCACGACGGGAAATGACACATTTGGCGACTAAAATATTAGTCGCCAAAGCCTCATATTTTGGTCGTCGAAAGTCAATGGAAATATTAAATACATTTTCCTTTTTTTTTTTAAATCAGGAACAAAAGGAATAATATTAAATATAAATACGAAGTACAAAATGAGGACAAGGAATCCTCTTGAAAATGAAATAAATAACACAAATATCTGTCCAATAATTCAAATAGCCCCAATGAAAAAAAAAAAAAAAAACTATACATCACAACATGCATTTTCATTATTTGCATTTAATTTTCTTATTAGAGTAGGCAACATAATTGACAATGGTGGACTAGTTATCTTACAAGAAAACATCATCTTGTTTTAATTCCTATTGAAAGGTCCCCCTCAGATGGGTTATGATTTATCATTTGATTCAGAACTATATTTTTTTGAGATCAATAAGGGAGCAGATTTTGGGAAACAACTTACCAATATATATATATATATATATATATTGTTATTTTTCTTAGGTTCAATGCAACAAAAATGCTAGAATTAATCAGAGGGAAGAGAGTAGTTTTGTAGGTGATTCAATGAATGAAAATCAATGGAAATTGATGCTATGTTTGTTAATGTGAATATACATTAGATAATTCTTTTGATTCACGGGTGACCAACATCCTCATAGATGGGGTATGGAAAAGAAGCTTGGGGCTGGGTTGATTTGGGGCTGGGTGTGAAGGTATATACGAATGGAGAAAGACAGAGAGACAAAAAGAGAGAGACAAAGAGAGAGATAAAGAGAGGGGAAAATAGAGGACATATCTAGAAGCGACTGTGGTGCTCGTGTAACCCTTGCGGTGGTGCTCATGTAATAGATGGAGACAAATCGATAGAGAGAAGAGCAGAGGCGTGAGTGAAAGAGAGAGAGAGACTCCCAGAGGCGTGAGGCGGGAGTAAAAGAGAGGGTCACACAAAGGTGTGAATGAGAGTGAGACAAATCAACCTTCGACTTAATTTCTTAGGTTTAGTTTTTTTCCCAACCATTTTCTATTAGTCGCCAATAAGAAATAAACCGGTTTTTTCTAATGAACTCAAAAAATTAGTCACTAATTCTTTTAGGAATCCCTCCAAAATTTGAAATCCTACCTCCAAAACTTTAATTACAATTGCTTACTATACTTTAGTCGCTAGAAGTAAGATAAATACCAACTAAATTATTTTTAGTAGCTAAAGATTAAATGTTTTAGGGACTAATTTTTTTAAGTCACCTAAAACCCTATTTTCAACGACTAAAACTCAATTAGTCGCCAAAAGTAAAATAAATACTGACTAAATTATTCTTAGTAGCTAAAGATTGTACATTTAAGGACCAAATTTTTTTTTAGTTGCCCAAAATCCTATTTTCAACAACTAAAACTCAATTAGTCGCCAAAAGTTAAATAAATACCGACTAAATTATTTTTAGTAACTGAAGATTGAACCTTTGCCAACCAAATTTTTTTTTAGTAGCTAAAGTGTCTATCTTTGGTGACTAAATTGTTTTTGGTAGGTAAAGTGTGTATCTTTGGCGACTAAATTTTTTTTAGTTGACATTTTTAGTCACCGAAAGTGTAACTTCCTGTAGGGTTTCTTTTCCCATATTTATTTATGAAGTCTCCGTTTTTGTAAAAGCAACCCTCCAAATTTATGACTAAAGTGATTAGGATCTTGGGCAAACTTCATTTTACCCCTTACGGTTTGGGTCATGTGCGGTTTACCTACCTAACATTTAGAAATGACCACATAATACCCACGTTGTTTATGGACCAAAACACACCATTAACTTTTTTGTCTAAGTTAACTGGCAGTGACATTGACACACTAATTTGGTGAGTAAGCCATTTTTAAAGACGTAAATACCTTTTTCATATATTCAAATTTACTAAAGAATGCCATTATTCTTTCTCTTAATTTTTTTTGATACAGATCTTTCTCTCTTTGTTCTTTCTCTGTATTTTTTTTATATGGATTTTCCTCCCTACTGTATACTTACTATCTCTTTTCCTCTTTCCCTTTCTAGTTCTCTCTCTCTCTCTCTCTCCCTCTCCATCTCCATACCCACATTTTATCTTGTAAATGAACTTTGAGTTTGTGAAAAAAAAAATTATTCTATTATACATAGTGTATGTATATATATATATATATATATATGTATATATGTATGTATTCAACCTAACACCACCACTGATTTTAGTTATTGCATTTTTTGTATGTAGTTTTTAATGAAAAGCATTTCTATATTTAACATAATGTATCACCATGATTTTTGTATTCAATTTCCATGAATTCAATCTTAATGAAAAGCACACCACCACCATTTCTGTACCAGTGGTGTTACATGCACTAATTAGTGTACAAACTGGTGTACCAACACTAGTTATGACATTATTATTGGCCCCACTCATTATACAAACTACAAATACCAAAAACCTCTTAAATTATGTCATTTCATCAATTGGTACATTATTTAGTACACTAATCGGTGTATATAGCATTATTCTTTCTGTACACAAGGTAATCTTATTAGAATGTGCTTCTGTTCTAACTAGTTTTGACTGTCGTATCCTGAGAGACAGACGCTGGCATACATCCAACGTTCATCTGGAAGGCGGTGAATCTGTTTTAAGGAAACTGTGGTTATACAAGCTTCAGTTTGCATCCCTTACCTTTTGTTCTTCAAAGTTTTAAATTTAAATTATTTCTTGTATATTATTTTGTATGTCTATGTGAATCCATCTTGTAATATATTTCATGATTCTGTAATTTATTCTATATTTCATTCCTTAATAATATAAAAAAAATATTTTGTCATTTCTATGTAATTTTATTTTATATATTTTTCTAGTATTATTATGAAAAAAATATCAACAATCTTAAAATAGATTTTTATAAATAGTTTTGATAAGATAATTTAGTTTTATTATAGTTTTATTTTAGTGACTCTTGGAATTAAAATTAATTTAATTGCCTAGGGTCTGTTTGGTAACGCTTACGTTTTCAGTTTATATTTACAAAAATTTTATAAACTGGTTTTTGTTTATTTTTTGTTTATTTTTAGAAAAACATAAACTGCAAACGCGTTTGGTAATTGACAAAATGTTTTAAAAAAATTTAAAAATATAAAAAAGAGTGAGAAATGGCAAGTGATGGCAAGTGGCGGCAAGTGGCGGCGGAAGATGGTGGTGAAAAGTGGTGACGGTGGGTGGTGGGTAGCAGGTGGTGAGTGGTAGCAAATGGGTGGTGGTGGTGGTGGTGGTGGTGGCGGCGGGTGGTGGGTGGTGGTGGTGGTGGCAGGTGGGTGGCAGATGGCGAGTGGTGGTGGGTGGTGGTGGTGGTGGCGGGTGGTGGGTGGTGGTGGCAAGTGGGTGGCGGATAGCTGGTGGTGGTGGGTGGATGGGTGACGGTGGCGGGTGGTAGCTAGTGCGTGGTGGTGGTGGTGGTGGTGGCAAGTGGGTGGCAGATGACGGGTGGTGGTAGGTGGTGGCGGGAGGTGGTGGCGGTGGTAGGTGGTGGGTAGTGATGGCAGGTGGGTGGCGAGTGAGTGGTGGGTGATGGTGGTGGTGGTGGTGGTGGTGGTGGTGGCTGATGGGTACCAGGTGGCTGGTGGTGGCAGGTGGGTGGTGAGTGGTGGTGGCGGACAGGTGGCGGGTGGTGGTGGCGGGCGGTGGATGGTAGTGGCGGGTGGTGGCGGATGGATGGCAGGTGGGTGGTGGGTGGTGGTGGTGGTGGCGAGGGGTGGCTGGTGGTGGTGGCGGGTGGTGGCTGGTGGTGGCAGGTGGGTGGTGAGCGGTGATGGTGGGGGGTGGGTGGTGGGTGGTGGTGGCAGAAGACGATGGTGGAAAATGGTGGCAGGTGGTGGCTAGTGTTGGGTGGTAAAAAAAAAAAAAAAAACTCAAAACTCAAAACGAAAACACATTTTTTTAGTTTACATTTTTTGGCCAAATTTATAAACTGAGACCACTAATTTATAAATCAAAAATTTACCAAACAAGTTTTTACTTGAGTTTTTTAAATTTTTGTAAATATAAATAGAAAACTGAAAACGTAATTATTGGATTTGAGTTGTTTATCTCTAGTAATTTATTCATGCAATTTATTTTAAGTTATTTAGTTGTTATTGCATGAGTTATTTGGTTATTAGTGCATGAGTTACTAATTGTTGATAAAATAAAATAATAATTTTATTTTTTAAGGTTCTTACTAATTTATTTGATTTGTTTGTTATTTATTTTCTTTTGTTTCTAATTTTCTCTGCAGGTTTACGTAAGTGCAAAAGGGATATAATACAAATGAACAAAACGAATTGGAACTTGTAATTTGAATTACTAATTTTTTGTTTGACCAAGATTGCCTTTGCATGGAATAAGGAATAGTATTGGACCTTCGGATTTTTAGACATATTAGTGAATTTAATTATATTATTCACTTTATAGTTCAGTTTTATTTCGGATTTAATTCGGGTATTAGTTTGGAAGCTTGTTTAACAACTTCGGTTTTTTCAATTAGTTGAATTCGGAAGAAAAAAAATGAAGTGTTTTTGGTTAAATGAGTTGTGTACCACACAACTCACAAAATGTTATTCAGTCGATATCGCTGCTGTGACAGTGTGCATTCCCATATAACATTCATGTTGCATTATAAGGTGGATGGATCCTAAGAGAGTATTAGTGCATGGTGGAATAACTTTGCATTATAATGTCTTTAATTTTTATTCATTCTATTAATTAATTGTTGTATCGGTTATGAGTCCTTTCATATCTTGATGTGTATGAAGTGAATTACTCCAAACATTATTGTGTATTATTGGAATAGTGAGTGGAATTTAACTTTGCTATATAAGATTATTTGCTCAAAATTGGATGGTTGGAATGCCAACGTTATGACCATAATATTCCAATATGTGTAGTTATTTCATAGCCATGAAACTCATGACATTCTTGTAACTGCAATGCATCTATAGCTGTTTGAATTACACAATGCAAGTTATAGCTTAAATTACTTATGTAATATGTATTATATGATTTATTAGTTCATTGACTCATCTTGTATCTAAGTGTGTATATAAATAGTGAGTATGGAGGTTTAGTGACAACGTGGATAAAGTTTTGTACACATCCCCTTACATGGAATAGAGCACTGAGTTCATTTTTTGTATTGTGTTTTATACAAAGATAAGCAGGCAATCCGTAAGGGTGGTTTCAAGTGAAGGAGTGTGTTCTTGGCTAAACAGACTATTCTGAATGCAATTGTGAACTTTGGTTTTGTAGATATGGATAATTTTGTAACAGTTGCATTTGCATTTGTAGTAGTTTTAATTTTTAATTTGTAATAATTTCACCATAGTGAAAGGAAAGCGGAATGAAAAAAAATTATAAACCTTCGAGTTTAAAGAAAATCATTGGGATTAATTTTATTATTCCCAAACTGTTTTGGTTTTCTGTAATGGAAACCAAAGTTTAGCCTTGGCTAAAGAATAATTTTTGATTTATGTTCAGAAATGGCAACTAAAATGGATTTGGTTTCAAACCTTTGGGGTTTGATGAAGTCTTTGGGTTTAATCTATTTATTCCCAAAGTGTTATAAAAGCAATGTTTGAGAAAGTCTTTGATTATAATCTGATTATTTCCAAAGTGTTTTGGTTTTGGAAAAAGAAACCAAAATTTAGCATTAGCTAAACTATTTTTGATTTTTATTCAGAAATAATGGGCTCGGTTCCGGGAGTACTAGTTAACTTTTATAAGCGGTGTAATTCTAGTAACAATTTTTATTTGCTTGGGAATTCGTTTTTTAACCAGGTTTATCCCCTGGAAACTTAATTATGAATTTGTTTCCCATTGACAACGAGTTAACAAGCTCTTGAAAGTTTTGTCTAAGATTAATTGGATTTTAAGTGGGACCGTGTGACCCCTCCAGTCTTCCTAACACTTTCTTGACTTTGTTCGATTCTGAAGTTAGTGGAGAAATTAGTTGTAAATTAAATTTCAGTTTTTGGAATTTCCTAGTGTTAATTTGGCTTCTAGAGAAACAGAATACTTAAAATTCTGTTATAGTTTTTAGAAATGGTTGCAAAGGTGACAATAGGAAATGTTGTTCCACCTGACAACCTTAAGTCTTGCGAGGTTGTTAAGGGAAGATCAAGGGAAATCAAGTGTGATTAAAAGAAATCATAAGATTACATGATAATATCTCTAAATTAATTAGACGCAATTAGTATGTTATCATTATGTCAATTATAGCACGTGTGATTGTTATGTGACTTTACTTAAAAGCAAAGATGAGACAACCCGTTAGGGTGGGTAAATATATTTTTTTTGAATTTTTTTTTTTTAAAAATTAAATATATTCTTAAATTTGTGGCTCATAGTAAATACAAGATCACTGATCACTGAGATAGAAAACTAGTGGCTCCTAGGAAGTAGTAGACCATTGGCTACACAGTTATGAGATTGTGATTCCTAGTAGTAAAGTGACCACTGACCACAGGTCAAAACATTCTGATTCCTAGTAGTGGAAACTCTACTAACTACATGCTGAGAAATTAGTTATTCCTAGTAATAAGACTACTGGCCATATTATGGAGTTCCGAATAGTAGACTATTGATCACTAGATTTGTGATTCTTAATAGTAAGGTTATTGACTTTGAAGTGACTTATTGGACCAAACTTGTTTGGTGCCTTGAATTTGAGAAAAACCTAATTTAGTTGTTGACGGTTTGGGAATATGTTTACTGTGATATGATTTTGAGAGTTTCATAATCATTGTGACACAAGGAATTGTTTAAATACCATGTATGAATTTTTGGAGAGACCGAGAACCTTTGTATAAATTCTACAAATGTGTGAGTGTCATGCAAAAAGTGGCAATATCTAAACAGAGTTAGGATGGGCTTAAAAATTCATTGATTTTGTATTCAACGGTTACATACAATATAGTAGTGCATATCAATTTTCTTGCAAACGAATCTGATATTCAGATTTACACAATAATGCCATCATGGAATTGAGGAAGCAATTTTCATGAGAAAATAGATGAGCCTAGAAGATGTTAAAAGCCTAGGACTTTGAAGTTCTTCTGCCTAATTTTCTTAAACCTATATGGTGACTAGTGAGACTTAAAGTTTCCTTGAAACTGTAATTTCTCTAGGAAAAAGTTATTAAATTAACTCTATCTTGTAGGATCCTACCTATAGGTAGTAAGCCTTGGGGTGCAAGTGAATGAAAACCGATGAGACAGGCTTGTTATCAAAGGTTACCAACAAAGAGAAGGGTTGGATTACTTTAATACGTGATCACCAATTATGGTGTTCGTGATCGCAGTTTTGCAAAATCTAGAGTTACATCAAATGGTTGTTAAAGACAGCTTTCATAAATGAAGTTTTAGATAATGGAACAACTTGAAGGGTTTTTCATTTTGAGGATGAGGAAAGTCTGTAAGTTTGAGAATCATTATATGATTTGAAACAAGTTCCGAAACAGTGGCATGTGAAATTTGACAACACAATGTTGTCGAGTGAGTTTTTAAATAAACAGTTATTGACAAATGTGTGGATGCCAAAGACACTGACAATAGATATGTTAGTCTGTGTCGATATGATTGGTAATTATGAGAAGATGTTCAAAATTACCAAGAGGTTGTTAAACTTAAGTTTGGAATGGAGGATGGGCCTTGCAGATGTATATCTAGGAATTAAGATTTCTAGAATATCTGATGGTGTTATACTTTCTCAATCTCATTATTTTGATAAGAGTCTTGAGAAGTATAAGTCAAATACAAGTGTGTTAAAGACTTTGGTAGATTTCAATCTCCATTTGACCAAGAATAATGGAATATTCTCAGATCATAGGAAGTCTAAGTATCTAATGAGTTGTACAATGTCAGGTATAGCCTACTCAATTAACAGGCTAAGTAGATACACAAGTAATCCTTATTCCTATCTTTAGAAGGCGTTTGTGTGTACTTATGATGAAGTCGGGATAATGGATTGCGTAACACGTGATATCCAATTGTACGAGAAGGGCACAAAGGCGCCAACTAGATATCTTGTCTGCTAGTGGACTAGTTTTCACTTTTGAAGGTGCAATCGTAGATGTGTATTGCAAGATCAACGATGGAGTCAGAGTTCAATGCTTCAAATAAACTACTGAAGTAGCTGAATGGCTTTGCCATTTTCTTGAGGATATTCCATGTTGATCAAAACTTGTACTAGCAGTTTTGTATATTTTGCAACAACCAATCAAGTATTGGTAGGGCACAAATGGAAGGTCTAGACATTTTCATAGAAGATATAATTCCATACGACGATTACTCTCATGTGTTGTCTCTATAGACTATGTAAAGTCTAAAGATAATATTTCGGATCCGCTAACCAAAGGGTTAAATCGAGAGTTAGTAGAAAAGTCGTCAAGAGGAATGGGGTTAAGGCCTTTAGCGAGTGTTACCGAAATGGAAAACCCAACCTAGTTAGCTAAAGATCCCAAGATCTAGGTTCAAAAAGACAGCCTAATTGCATATAATAGGTGAGTCACTGAAGAAATAAATCCTCTTGCACATTCCTTTATACAGTGATACCTAATGCTTTTAATGACCAAAGTGATGTGAATAGTCAACCACAGTATAGCGAGATACCTTATGTAGGTCACCTATGTGAGTGTGAAATGGGACCACTTCTTTAAGATTTGACAAAGCCGAATTCTTTAAAAGCACTCACTGAACTATGCAAGTGTTCCAGGGCCAAACAGAACACAACAGTGAGAACAGAACAATGGTTGGAGTGACTCCTGTATGAGGTCTATTATCTCAGTTTACACAAATGGCAGAACAGTTCAAGATATCACATTCATTGGTTAACCATAAATCCGATAGGTTTTCACTACGAAAGGTGCAAGGCCAACAGCCACCTTTTCTGATGCAGGGTTATTCTATGTACTCTCTCTCCGACTCTTTGTTGTTAAGTGTTGTCTGTTTTTATTTATTCAGCCAATTTTATTCATGTAGGAGATTGTTGAAAAATAATGGTTTTTCGACAACTTTGATTCAAAATTAAAGTGGGACTTTATCACCAGTTGAGATGGCTCCAAGTGGGGTTGTATTATCTTAAGTAAGAAGATTACAATATATAAAATAATGAGCCAAAACCATTGAGTTGTGAATGAGAAATTGTCTCATAAAGTGAGCATCAATAGAAGTTGGGCTTGGGCCTAGGCTTGGACTTGGACTATAGCGATTATGATTTAGACCCAACCCGTTTATTATTTTGGATCCGAGATTCTTTGTCTTAATGGTTGTTTATGTCCTTTTTTATCTTTTCCTTGTTAAATTGGGTTGTATGAGCATTGTGGTTGCATTTTAAACAAGTTGGGAGTTCGGTTTTCAAATGAGTCTTTGCCCAGAATTTTGCTTGTTCACTCAAGCGAAGCTTCTTGTGCTTGAGTGGTCTTTTACAGTCTACAAAACTACTGAGAGTTTGATATCTGCACTTGAGTGAACTTTTACAGGTCTAAACTACTGGGAGGTGTACATTGTACGCTCAAGCGGTGTCTTCGTTTGTGTATTTGTGCTCGAACTGTAACTTTGTTCGCTCGAGCGGTCTCACTTATTGTGTCTGGTCACTCGAGCGGTGTTTTTATTGCTCGAGCAGTCTGCACGTATATCAGTAGTTGAAAGTCACTTTTTGAGTCATTTTCTCATATCTCTCTCTCTCTCTCTCTCTCTCTCTCTCTCTACATTTCACAACCCCAGATTTTCTTCATCTCTCTCTCTTAAAACCATCTTTAAATCTCAAATACACTATCATCTATTAGTTTCTACAACATTGTCCTTTGAGAAAAAGAGTAGAGCACACCAAGAGCTTCCATTTGATAGGAACAAAATTCTTTTTCGACTTCGTCAAGTTTCAACCCTTGTTTTTCTTTGTCCTTGTCTTTGAAGTAGGGATTTCTCCACAGTTTTGTATAGTTTTTAATTTAGTTATTTGCCTTTCTAAACAATATTGTAATTTGAGAATTTTTGGATAAAATCTAGGGTTTTGGTTTTGAAATCAAAAGAGGGATTTTCAATTGGATTCTTGAAAATGGTTGTAGAATTGAAAATATGATTGGGTTGTGATAAAATGGTAGATTTTTATCCTTGGAATTGATATATAAAGAAAAATGGGTGTTTTTCCTAAAATATGAATATTTGATTTTGTAAAGAGGAAAAGGAAATGATATTGGGATTTATGAAATTGGAATAATAATGATGATGGTGGTGGAGTTGGATGCATTATCACTCCCATCTTGGACTTTTGAAAAATTTATCTTTATTGGAAATTATCTATCTGTTTAGAGATATCTATTTTGGGCTATCGGTGGAGAATAACTATGATTATTGTAGAAATTACATGAGAATTAGGAGAATTGAAACTAATTTCTCATCCATTTGCATTGAGCATTGTTGCATACTTAACACATTGAAAATGTATATTGTTTTGAGAAAAAAAAAAAGTGAATACCTTGGTGAATCTAGGTAGAGGTGTGGTTGTGGTATTATTGTTGGCCTGTGTGTCCTTGGTAAAATTTCAGAAACCCGTGCAGTTAGGTGTCGAGCCTTCCAATTAGTACTAATAAAAATAGCAATTGGTAGTGCTTGTGTAGCCTACTTGCAAACATGTACCTAGAGAATCCCAATGCTTGTATCCACTGCCCTATTTTTTGTTGTAAATGAAATGTTTTCACAAATTATGATATAAACCTAGCATTGCATGGTTTTGGAAAGAGATATGAAATGTTTTGACATGAACATTGCAAATGCATTCACCTGATAGCTTTGTTAAGATTCATACACTGTGTTAGAGTATCTCTATTGAGTTTTGACTCACCCTATGTAGAAAACCATTTTCAGGTGCTGATGATATGCCTCCGCCAAGGCCGTAACTTGGAAGGAATTGGAGCCAAAAGCTTCTTTTTTGTTACTGTTGTAATTATTTTTGTACAAACCTAGGTTTAAGCTATATTGAGTTAAAACTCATTTTTGTTGTAACCAAGCACCGTCTTGGAAAGTTGTAGCCATTAGGGCATTTATATATCTGTTTAACTTTTATTTAATACCATTAACTTGTGGCACATGCTATAGATTCAAGGTTAAGACTTATGAATGTATAACTGCATGTGTTACCTTTTGTACAATGAAATCATATGAATGGAAGGATACTATATCCAGAACTGTATTGTTATTTAATGATTGTCATGAGATGAATTATGGTTATTATAGTCTTAGTCTTGGTCTTGGTCTTGGTCTAAACTGGCCTAGGCATGTGTATGTGCATGTGTTGGACTTAGTCTTGAGCATGGGCCAGGTTGTACTATGCTGGGCTGGGCTTGGCTTGTCGTATGCATATGTTTTAAATTGGGTTGGAATCGAGTTGTAACCCAACACCCATATCCATTTTGTGACCTATCTAGTTAGATTATTCAAATAGCATTATATATATTTTTATATATAATGCAAGGAAGATTTTTAACATTTGTAACTCTAGCCCTTATGGCTAGAGTCGATAGACATGGTTAATGGCATTTAATGGTCCTCATGATGATAGCCTTCATGGCTAGGGACTCTCCTATTTGTATAAATATAGGCATTTCCCTTCCAACTTGATAGAATGATTTTGAAGAGATTTTTTAGATGAAAAATGAGATGGTCTTTTGAGATAATAAAGTTGGAAATGGTTTTTATACCAAATTTTTTTTTTCTATCTTCGTTTTATTAGCCCCTTCTTTGGTTCTTGTCAAAGAGAGTGTTGTCATTGTCAAGTTTGCCGAAACTATTCAGAAGATACTTCTACTCTAGCTAGTTTTGGCCGTTGTATCTTGAGAGACAGACGCCGCCGTACATCCAGTACCCATCAAGAAAGCGGCAAATTTATTTTAAGAAAGCTGTGGTTACACATGATTTGGTTTGCATCCCTTATCTTTTGTTCTTCAAAGTTTTAAATTTAACTTATTTCTTGTATCGTATTTTGTATGTCTATGTAAATCCATCTTGTAATATATTCTATGATATGATCTATTTCATTCTTGTATTTTTAGTTCTATAATTTATTATGTATTTTATTTTTTAATAATATAAAAAAATTACTTTATCATTTCTATATAATTTTATTTATATATTTTTCTAATGTTATTATGAAAAATACCATCAAAGTGAGCAAAACACATATGACAATTCTTCCATTGTACATTTGTACGGACCAATTAACAAAATATTTAGCTATGAAGGTCTTTGTTTCCATGTGAAAGCAAACTCTCCCAATTTATGACCAATTTTTTTAAACTATGTTTATACCATAAATAGAAGTAAGAATTTTTTTAAAAAAATTGAAAAAAAAATGAAATATAAACTATTTTTTTTATTATTTCCTTTTTCTTTTCTTATTTACTAACCACCATGATGGGATCATGGGAACACTACGTTAGTGATCCAATTAAGAGTTTTGTAAGGAACAATCGACTGATGAATTCCGGCAAAATAAAAGATAAGTGATGAGATTTTCCTGTTCAAAAGAACTCTTTTCTTCATTCTCAAGAGGAATGAATCAAGAAAATTGTCTTTCCATATTTTTACAAGCTTGAGAACTTTTTTGAGTTAAAAAAATAGCCCGTACAAATAGGCTACAAAAGTGAAACAATAAGAAAGAGCCATAAAAGAGAACAAACACAAGAACATCAATAACTTCAGATAATGTTTTCAAGGATATCATGGAGTATATCAATTTGTACTTCTCTGTCATCTGAAAAATACTTAAAACAAACTAAAGTCCTCTCACACCATGATTCCCACTAATTATGCGATTATAGCATTGAAACACCCTCAATCTTCTCTGCTTCCAAGACGACAAAAGTATTTTCAGCCACAAAGTCTAAAGCTTGACAGACATTTTTACGGAGATACAGCCCAGTGAGACATGCTGCCATTTTCATCAGTGATGGTCGTGGCATCGCTACTAGTAGATGAACTTTTTTCATCATCAGTCTTTTGTCGAGGACTTGCCGCAATTGAGATGGAGAGATTGGTGTCCAATTTTATACGACCATTTGTCTTTTTGGGTATAGCGAGAGGAGGAGGAGAAAGGATAATGTTTCTGATGGGAGGAGCGGCTGCAGCAACTGTCACTGACTGAGTGGCTGATACAAGCTTCTTTGCGCCTCTGTGCAAGTGCAGTCCACAATACTTTTGGTAAGGTACGACATCTCTGCTACATCGCCATTTCTTGCCGTCTGTTCTTTTGCATCTTTGCAATTCAGTTTCTAGGACATTCTTGTAGCCAAGGCATGAGCTGCTGCAGCCTACAACTGCAAATAATGGCAAAAAAACAAACCAACCTCATTTGTATTTTTTAAGAAGCTCTCAGAGAAAAATAAATTTGGAATACTGCCCTAAGATTCCAATTTGTCAAGTCTTTCAAAGCAATCCAACAGAACAATGCTATGGAGAAGAAATTCAAACGCTTCACACAGAGTTAACATCTCTCTTGTGTTCATCATCAACACCAAAAAAAGCAACATGCAATACTATAGGCCGAAGGGCTTGTCAGATTATGTTGTAGAGGATTTACCACCCCCCACCCAACACACACCCACAAAAAAAAATTTAAAAAAATAAATAAATAAAGCAGCAAGAAGAATCAATCACAAACAAGAAAACACAATACATAGATTTACAAGGTTCAGCAACATTACCTACGTACGTCCACAGCTCAAACCAGTTCCACTAAGAAGAGAAAACCACAATGCAGCTGATGTGAAACAATAATATATATGCTAGGGTTTACATCAACAAGTGTACAATACTAATCAGAGTCCACAAACCCAAGATAGGTCACCAAGTCAGAGGGTTGCATGCAACCCAAAGAAAATAAATTAAGTCTTCTTGAACACACTTTAAATCATTTTCCTTGGGAATGAATGACAGAAGAAGACTTGCAGTCATCAGAACTGATAAAGAACTCAAGTATTCCTAATGGAATAACACTACTTAAAGCCTAATCGGAAATGGAACAGATTGTATGAAATAGTGACAATAAGCATCCTGGTTATGCAGGAAGGCATCTAGAAAACAATGAACAAACTACTGAAACAGATAGCTTTTTCACAAGCACGAATAAAGATTCCTTGAAGTTGAATGGGATATGCCCACATCAAAATAGTTCAAAATCATTGCAAGGTGGGGTAATGTTCAGTTTCCACTCAATGATAAAAGGCGTACCCCACAACTTTAAGGCAATGCATTTATAAAGCAAGTTTATGATTCCAACAAACAAGCAATTCTGATACTAAAAAAGTAAATTATAAAAATTTCAAAGAAGAGATTTGCTATTAAACATGATCAATTCTAAGCACGTTGCATTTCATATCAGCTCAAACTGTAAACAAAAATTAAAAAATCACTATTAAGCATAATCACCAAAGAAGCAATCACAAGGTCTAAATAATCTTGGCCTACAGGAACCCTCATCATTCAACATTCCAATCTCAGGTGTGTAACCATCGATGGGACTTTTTAAAAATCAAGATTTTTTTTATCACCTTTGGATAAGGACTCCCTCAATTTAATCCTACCAACCGAAAACACCACTAACAGTGCTGTAACTAAAATAATTCAAGACCTCATAACTGTCCTCAAAAACCCATGAAGAAAGAATTATGAGGAAAGAACTAAGATGGTGTGTGTCCGTGTCATATATGTGTTTAACACCAGCACTCGTCCGACACTTCTGACATGTTTTGGCACAAATCCAAGTGTGCTATATTATTAATTTTTTTTATAAAAAAAACTCATGCGCGCTTCAGACACATGGGGTACATACATGTCCATCAAACACATGAAATACATTTATAAATTTGAAGAACATAACTTAGACGATTTATAAAGAACATAACTTAGACGATGCAATGATGAAAGAAAAACAACATAAATTTATTGCTATTAATTTCTCTTTCTTTTAAACTTTAGAAATTAGTGTTACATTACATTTTTTATTATCTTTGAAAGAAAGAAATATTTATATATATGATATATAATACATATATAAAACCATATATTTTGTGTGGGTCCCCCACATGTCATGTTTTCCTTTTTTTAAAAAAAATTAGCGTGTCAGTATGTCCATGTCATGTTGTGTGGCGTGTCTGTGCTTCTTAGGGAAGTATAAATAGAATTAGAAATTCAAATTACAAAGGTTACAGTCTTATGGGCACAACCTTGAAGAACACTCTTTGGAGAGAAGCCAAATCCGGAAGCTGGTAAACTTCCAGCGTTGACGTTGTGTCCATTGTTGATGCTTCTTTTGCTGTTGATCCTGTTATTGTGATGGTTGTAGCTGGCATTGTTGCCATCAACACAGTCATCGTCTCTTCTTCTATTGTTGTGGTCAGCAGTAGCACTCATCAGACCAGTGGTGGTGGTGCCTTCGCTACCATAAACATTTTTGTTCCTTGCAATGTTCCTACCATAGGTTGTTAAGGTGGCAGTTGAATCTTTCTTGGCATTAACATTGTTGTTGCTTCCATTGATGCCACCAATAGAGGCAGTGGTGGGAGTTGAATCTTTCTCGGCATTAACATTGTTGTCACTTCCATTGATATCACCAATGGAAGTGATATTAGTTCTACTAGAAGGAGTTGCAAGTTGAAGATTTACAGGAACCAAAGTCAATAGATTGCTCTCCATATTAGGGCTGTCACTAGTGTTGATTGTTGTCGTAGTGTTTTTACAATTGAGTGTTGTGGCTGTGCAAGATTCAGAAGGAATTTTGGAAGCTTCCACATGCTTTCTTGAACGCAGCCGACCTCTGTGCATGTGACGTTGACAGTACTTCTGATCAGGAACCACTTCCCTGCTACACCTCCATTTCTTTCCATCAGTTCTTCTACACCTCCCTGGTTCAGGATCCATCATGCTCCTATAATCGGGGAACCCCTGAGGACTGAATCCTATGACTGAAACCAAACAGAAATAGAAAACCCGGGATCAACATCTCTTCGAAATCTTTGGAAACAAACAGGCAAATTCATTCTAACAAACAATTTCCACATAAACACATGTAAAAGACACCAAATTAATCTATTTAGCGTGAAACCAACTCAAATGTAAGTTTGATTAACTTACACATTTGGAAGAAAAAGAAAATGAAAGAACAACCTGGATTAAAATTTCTCAAATAAATCCACAGAATCTGCATTTAGACAAACATAAGTCTATCTCAAACACAGAGTACCCATCTTAAAAACCAAAATCTACATCAAAATTTCTTCCAAAACAGCCGGAAACAACAATAAATGTCAATTCAAGTAAACCCACCTCAAATACTAAACAAAAATGACCATGTTAAAACCCAAAATGCAGGTACATAATTTATACAAATCACCATATTAGTATGATACACATAAAGCCAGAACAAATTTGGCTATTTTAGCCACAAAAAACAAAAAACAAAATAGGCTATTTTAACCATAACAAACAAAACATCACATCCAATCCATAATCATTACATTCTTCTCTCACAAAAAAACTCAAAAAAGCCAAAAAGCCAAAAAGCCCTTCCCAAACCAAGCTTTTAAGCCCAGGCTAAAATAGCCAAAAAAGCCAAAAAGTCAACCCACTTCCCAAACGGAGGCTAAGTGATGTTAACAAAGTTACATAGAAACAAAGATGTAGGCCACAACTTACCAAATAATTATCTGAACCAAAACAAAAAGCAATCTAACAAACTCAAGTCCATCCACAAACACAAACAAAGATGCATATCCAAATTTTATTAATACTTAAAATTTTATGAAAAATTCTGTACATAAATGGATTTCTTACTGATTTTCCTTACCATCAGACACACAAATGCAAATAATTTTTTTTGATAAATTTCACTTTACACCCCTATACTTTACCTCCAATCCCACTTTGCCCTGCCTTCTTAATTGTCCCAGTAAACCCACACTTCGAGTCAAGTCGCAATTGGACCCATTTTTATAACGCTTTTCAAAATGCCACTTAATTCATCAATACCTTTTGCTTTTACCAAAACCTCACTTTAGTCCCTTCGCGAATTTTCAAAACATTATTATACGATTGCGCTCAATTATAACTCGACTCTATGTCTAGGGTTACACTGACAATTAAAAGGTCTGGAGACAAAATACAAGGGTACAAACCGTAATTTGCCCAAAAAATTAGGAGTGAACATGGTTCGACTTAGTTTGATTTAAGAGTAAACCAGATTACTTACGGTTTCATAAAATTTGGAAAGAAACCAAACTTCGAAAATCTTAGAACCAAATCAGACCAAACCACTAAAATGCAATTCGGTTCGGTTTGAAACTGCAGCATCATTCACAGTATTCACAAAATATTATTTTTCTTAAAAATTATTTAGATGAATATTTAGATCTAGTTATCACTGACTTATGTATATATATTAATACTAATAAGATATTTTAGTGTTTATTTACTATAGTTAACAAATTATACATATATATATATATATATATAAATGGCCCGGTTTGATTTCAAAACGGATCTGTAAGTATAAAATTATGGACCAAATCATAAAGTACGGTGTATCATAAAATAACCAAGACCGAACCGTATAATAGAAAAACCAAACCATACCGAGTGATTTGGTCTGGATCGGACCAGTTTGCGTTTTTTTCAATTTTAAAAAATATGTCTATATATATAGCATTACTCAAATTTTATACACAAAAAATAAAATAAAATAAAATGAATTTTCTCAAATTTTCTAGTCTACTAAACATTACACATCTCGAATAAAGAATTGCACAATTTCTTCACCAACAAACAAAAACTCACAGAAACAGAGCAAAATTGATAAAATTAGCTTAAACCCACTCACAAATTTCAAGTCTAAAACCGTAAAAATTAAATAAATAAGCAAATCACGTAACAAAAACAAAAACCCCCACTTACAACTTGGATATAGGTTATAGATTCCAGCGTTAGCAGAGCCCCCAAAGGACGTAGCAACACACCTCCAAATGGGGAAAATGAGATGAAACGGCACAGGCAGCCCAGCAGCTATGTACTTGAATATGAGATCCTGTTGATGGAACTCATGCAACTGTGCAGATGTGAACAACAACGCAGCAGCCGCAGGCTTCACGTGACTTTCCCCTCCAGAACAACAATCACCGATCCCGAGACCCAGTTTGATGGACGGTGATGATTCCTCTCCGATTGAACCCTCCTCTTCTTCAATCTTAATCAACCATTCCTTCTTCTTTCCTTCATTCAAATCAAAACTCAAATTAGTACATACATATTTATATATATAGAGACAGAGAGAGAGAGAGGGAAAGAGAGAGAGAACCAGAGTCAGAACGTTTGGGCTCCATTTTTTACATGTAAGAGAGTCTTAAACTGAAAAGACAGAGAAAACAAATGTGTGTGTGTGAGAGAGAGAGAGAGAGGGGGGGGATGTTTATTTGTTTGGTTGTTGTTGGGTTGGGGAGGAGGGAGGGGCTTTAAAAGCGAGAGAGAGAGAACCGCGAAAAATGAAGATAACAACTCACAGTCACAGCGAGCATGCAGGAAGACATCTGGCAGTGGTAGAGAGAGAAAGGTAAAGATACATATAGATACGGTCATATGTAGAAATAGAGAGAGATAGTAAAGAGAAAGAGATGAGGGATATGGATGATGAGAGACAGAGATTAAAGTTGTTGTCAGGTGTCTGACTATGTGCAGGTTTAGCCTTTTGCAGGTGACTCTGGCAATGTTCAAATCAAATTCAACTGTTACATATATGAAAAGTATTAATAAACAATAGGATAAATTACACTTACACCTCTCATTTATTATCATTTTTCACTTTATTCTCTCCTGGTAAAAATTGATATATAATGTATAAAATTTACGTATAAATCTTATTAAATAAATTTAGAAAAAATTAATCTAGGGTCTCTCTCTTACTTTTTGTAATTGAAGAGATTTATAAAATTATTTTTTGATATTTAAGGTCCTTAAACATATGGGTTTGGTTATGGTGTGCAACTTACACCTTACACCTCATATCTTACACTTACACCTTACACTTATACCTTTTGTAAAAAATTAAACCTTACACTTACACCTTTTTTGAGGTTGCACACCATGTGCAACCTACTTACACCTTACACCTTACACTTACACCTTACACTTACACCTTATACTTATACTTACACCTTACACTTACACTTTTTGTGTAAGTGGCATATGATGTGCACTTGCACACTTAAGAAAACTCCTAAACATATATGAGAGAAATTTGACTGTTTGTCTCTCTAAACATATATTATTTTTTCAATTGCTTATGAAAAACTTCATACTGTGTAACACCGGTTTGCAGATATAGAAGCAGAAGAAGCAGGACAAGGAGTCCAGTATCAAGGAGCCCAATTCGCTACCGTGACCGCCGTTATAGCCGTAGTCCTATCCGCAGCCATTCTCCTATCGAGACATTTAAGATTCCGTGAATCTCCACGTACTGAGAGGCAGAGGTCACCGCCTCGCAACAGGAGCTCATCAATATCAAGCTCCTCAGTCAACTCGCAATCACCTAAGCAGGCAAACAAAGACAGGTCAAGGTCATCTTCTGGAAGTCCCCCCTGAGAATGGGGGTTTGGCCTCGTATAGAAACGGTTCTCCTAACTCGGGCCAGAGGTAAGGATGTGTTTTGATGATTCTAGCAGTGGTCTCAACAAGCTTTAAAATGATCATGATGATAAAGGATCCAATATGTGAGGTGATCGCGATGATTGAAGATGCATGGACTTGTGGTGATGTTTTGACTCCGTTTAGGAGGTTGAACATGTTTGAGAGATGTATGTTGAATAATGATGGATGTTACATTATGTTTCAGTTAATTGTGGCAGTGGATGTTCTTAATAGCCCATTTGCTTAGGCTGTCATTTGAGGGTTAAAAACCTTTTTAATTAGAGAAAATCCAGGTACTTCGTTTGCAATTTTATTTATGTGAAGAGGAATGACGTTTAAGTTTTATTTGGGTGTGCTATAAGCAGTGGTGTGTTTCTGCTTTTAAATTTGATTTTTTTTTAAATTATTAAAACATGCCCTTGATTTTACTTTTGTAGTAATTTTGTTATTGTTTTGTGGTAACATTTAAATTGAATTTGCATTTTGCTTCATTGCATGGTTTGAGGTCAAGAAGTTGGTGTTGGATCTTCTGGAATGATGGTTTCTAGGCCTCAATTTTATATCTACATTGAAATTGCAATCAGATGGTTCTGAAATTGAAGGCTATCAAAGAATTTCTCTGGAGGAAGAATTTGAATTTGAACTCAAAGAAATTGGTCTAAGGTCTGTCAAAATGATGATGATGATGATGATGATGATGATGATGATGAAGGCTATCAAAGAATTTCTCTGGAGGAAGAATTTGAATTTGAACTCAGAGAAATTGGTTTAAGGCTTGTCAAAATGATTTCATAAAATGATATTGTGATCCAGAGAAAATTGGTTAAAATGAATCTAGAGAAATTTGAATTTTCTCTGGTTTATAAATGAACGCAGAGAAATTTGAATTTGAATTTGAAACCAGAGAAAATTGGTCAAAATGAACCTAGAGAAATTTGAATTTTCTCTGGGTTGAACCCAGAGATATTCTTTGGGAAGTCCAGAATTTCTCTGGAGTGAATTTTTCTGGATCAATGTTGAGGGACCTTAGACATTATGAAAATATTGAATGTCCTTTATGCTATAAAATCTTAATATCAGGGACCTTAAAAAAAACCCCATGAATTTATTGTCTAATAAATTATATAATAATTAATGATATTTTTTATCATACATTATTAAAAAAGTCACTAATTATAAATTTCAATGATAGTTTAAAATTTTTGTCACAAAAAATATCACTATTATAAGTTTTAGAAACAGTTTTTAAAAAAAAAACATCACTCATTTTTAACTTTCAATGACAATTTAAAAAATTCGTTACAAAAAAATGTCACTAATTGTAAGTTTTAACTACAATTTATAAAAGGTTCATAGGGAGATTTACCAATAAATTTCAAAAGTTGGTCTTATGATCCAGTTGGTCCCATTTTTGTTCTAATGATCCATTTAGTCTTGTCATTTGTGAAAGGACGTATTTGCCATCAACGCACAGATTACTGTATGCGTTACAATTGTATGTGAGTGGATGAGGTGTAGATGCGTGTAGCACACGGGATGTAAGCTATAGGGAGTAACTTGAGATATGTCACGCAACACACATTGGAATCACTACAACAAAATTGAATTTTCACAGCTTGCAATGCATGCCGTAAAAACTCTTTCACAACATACACACAAATGCCGTTATATGACATGCCGTGAAAAGTTGAGCGTCATTTACGACATGCAGGTAAAGTTGTAAAAAGTAATAAATTAAACATTAATGACATACTTTGTATGTTGTATATAATTTTTTACATGCCATAAATCATTATATTTTTCATGGCATAATTTTGCATGCCGTAGAAGGTTATTTTTAATATATTTATAACATGCTTTGTATGCCATATATAATCTTTTACGACATTTTTTTGCATACCACAAATCATTACACTTTCATGGTATAATTTTGCATGCCGTAAAAAGTTATTTTTAATATATTTATGACATACTTTGTATGCCATATATAATCTTTTACGACATTTTCTTACATGCCATAAATCATTACACTTTTCATGGCATAATTTTGCATGTCGTAGAAAGTTATTTTTAATATATATATATACACACACAAGAACATAACCTTGCCTAGCCGTATGCACATCCAAACAAAGGTAGTAGCTTATGAAGTGCGGCAACTTGTGAACAAACCAAGCAGTAGCTTATAAACTTAAAGTCCAAAATCTCTAAGGCATTATCATTTTTTTTGGTAACACTGCTAGAACTATTTCAATAAATTTGGCTCTTAACCAAGTTAGCTAGACTCATGCAATGAAAAATGTAAGCATTTTCACTTCTATCATCTAATCTAACCTACATACAGATACATCTCTAACATAATCCATGTGGCAAATCAAATAGAAAAGAAATGTAGTGAACTTCCCTACTTGACAGCAACAAAAAATTAAGTACATAAATGTGGAAAATAAAACCAAACCTTGCTCAAAAGGGCACCTAGCTGGATCCCCAAAATACTGAGACAGAGATCAGATTGTTTTCTTGTTCATTTGGATCATATTTTCTCAAAAGCAACCCTTTAAATAAGGAAATTTGAAAGAAACAAACACATAAGCCTATTTATATGTGACAAAAAAGTGTAGAGATAATATCAGAGAGGGAAAAGAACAGAGGACACAAGATCAAGTACAACTAAAAGCTATAGCACAGGTCTCAATGCTCAAAAAGTAATAACAATAATAAGATCAGAAGAACAGTTGAAACTGCATTTGGCTCTAGATAGGGGCTGAACTTGCATATAGCTCTGCATTTTGACGATTTGTGATTCTTTTCCTCATATTTATTGTCATTTACTATTACTACTACTAGTTATGTTTATTTAATTTTCAATGAATAGAGTACTAAAATTGGTTAAAGGATTGTTCTACCAAACCATGCTATTTTAATAACAGATCTTTCAAACTCAAACTCAAGCAATTTGGAATTTGTTTTCCAAACTCAAGAGGCACACAGAAATCTTGGTGCATATTAGGTTGATGCTATATGGAATTACATACCCCATCATATACATAGATGAAGCATGCTTTATGGCATGGCATATCACATTAATTTCTGTACATAAAAAAGGTTCCCATCGTATACATTCTGCTCATGGAAAGTCTATTAATTGTTTTCACCCAAATCTCATCCTAGCCCTAGCCCATAGGAAAGACTTAACTGTTTTGATATTGAGTGATAAGTATGTAGGAGTTGAATTGGAGTGCAACTACTTTACATTTATAGCTATCGGGTAGAACTTTGTACCCATTATCTTTGATCTTTGAAAATGGAACACATACAGTAAACATATTTTAACAAAGTCCTCCAATGAGAACCCATCATAAGCATCAGCACTTCAAAGATTGCATTATTATTACACATCAACATAGAACTCAAAAATGTTAATATTCATACATATATGTGTGTATATAGACACATAAGAGGGGAACGAATGAGAATTAAGTTGTCAACACTAAACAAATAGTCGATTTAATCAAACTTCTATAAAATCTCTAACTTCTATATAAACAAATAAATAATCACCTACAAAATCAAGGAGGTCTCAAATGCATGCTATATGAAAGCAAGTAAAACCAGTTTGGGAACTTGAATAAACAGTGAGCAATGGTGGTACAAATAATAACCTTGACATTATAATTATCTCTCTCTGTAATTTGCTGCAGGAGCTGTTGGTTTTGAGCTTGCATATCATCTTATGCCTGACCAATAGTCTGAAGAGAAACAATTGATAATCACAAGCCTTATTTAAAATTACATGAAGAGAAACAATATCGATAACCTCAGGCCTACTTCACAAACACATTGAAGACAAAATGCTCTCCCATATAACAGAGCAGGAACCTAACCTCTAATTCAGATATGTAGGCTTCATTTTCCTTATGTTTGGATTTCAGGATATCTGGAAGCCCGAACTTTTCCCTGAAATAGCATAGATAAAAAAATGTCTTCAGGTTTCTTATATATATATATATATATATCATGTTGTAGAGAACAAAACAAAACCAAAATAAAAATAAAGGATTGCAATCATGTGTAGCACCCATATAAAATGAACTAAACAATGCCAATGCTCAGCATCCATATGAACTTAAGTTAGTACCAAAAGGGTAATATCGATGAAACAATTGACATATCAAACTGTACCATAAAATAACTGAACATGAGAGATGGCCTCAGCTCCAATTGATATTTTAACCTGCAATTCCAGAGTTTGCTCATCAAGAGAGGACTTCAAGGTCTGAACATGAGCCCATGCCTTTTATTCAGAATCCCTAGCTTCAATGACATCCCTACAGTTGCAAAATTGAAATATAAGCAACCTACGTACATGTATTGAATTCAAAAAACCAACATTGAAAACCTAAGCAAGATACAACAGGTATGGTGGAGCTAGGATCCCACTTCACTTGTATTAACAACAACCAACTTTCATAGACATATAAAACAAACAAACAATCAGGTAAAGAAAAGGAGATTTATTCAATCCCCCCATATTTATATCCTACATTCCCAAAAAATATATATATATATATATATATATAAAATACTCAGAATTTGAAATGTTAAAATTCTGAGTTTTTTTTTTTAAATAATAAAAATTAAATTGAGAAAAGGGAAAAAGGAAAAAAGGCAAAGAGAAAAGAAAATGATCAAAAGGCAACAGCACTTTTCTGACAACATAACTTCTGCTTCTAGGATACACCAACAACTCCTTCCTAACATTAACACCGTTGTAATTGTTATCCCCAAACTCATAAGGCCTCTCTTCATCAATCCTCCCCATTCCAACACTACAGCTCCTTGGCACCACTCCCACCGCCGTGGACCGCCTCATCTACGTAATTATAAGATTCCATGTGCTCATAGAAAATTCTTACAAGCAAAAGGTGACATGAGCAGACTTTGTATGACTTTTTGGTTCATAATAATTTAATAAAATTGAGTAGGATTGGATTATCAGCTTCATAAATAATTTATCACATGATGCATTGATGCTTGTTGAGACAGACTTGTTCATGTTTGACCTTCTTATTAACTAATAGATAGCAATTATAAGAGTAACTAGTACTTCAAGCACACACTTCATCCCCTAATTTGCAAACTCATACTAATGAATTTATTATTGTCAGCCCAATAATTTTCAAGTAATTACATTAATTTTCTTTACAATAAATCTGTGTACAATGATTCTTCACAACAAAGTCAAGATATATACAAGTCCCTACGGATTGATTCTATCACATTCCTACCTAGTTCTTCAACATATTGTTTCCATCATCCTCACCATGAACTCTTCAACAACTTCTGTCCAGTTCTGTAGATTTTCATCAGATAATTTTTCTATGAACCTCTGCAAAATTATTGGAATTTCAGGACTAGTCCTCTACTTAGCAGAATTTCAGGAATTTCATCAGATAATTAACTAACCAGACCGAAAGGCAAATCAAGAGGTTGCTGTGACTTGGACGCAACAGACAACGGCAAATGGGTACAGATAGAGAGAGAGAAACAGATTGAAGCTTTAAATTACAATTACATTGAAGTGAACGCCAAACAGAATTGATGAATATCATTTTCCTAATATCTAGTCACAAATAATAATCCTCTACACACAAAATACAACTAATTGAGATTCCATCAAGAAGCATGAACATGAAACAGGAAAACTAGAGTGGAATTTAATTGAGATTCCATCAACAAATTATTATACAGCAAATTGCTCAAACAATGAAATTCTTAAATAAAATGCACTGGTTTCGTTATCTAACCAAACTCGACAGGAAGGAAGAGCTTGAGAGAGAGAGAGAGAAAGAGAATACGAAACTGAGAGAAAGAGAGAGAGAGACGGTAGTGCTCACCTTAGTAGACGATGGTGCTTGCTCCCATCACCGGTGCAGATGGTGGAGGCGGTGGAGCTTCGAAATCTCAAAATCGTAATTGCCAATCGCTCTGAGATTGGATCTGAGATGAATCACCAATCACTCTGAGATTAGATCAAACGGGGCTGAAGAAGGTTGATTCGATCAGTTGAGAGAGATTAGGGTTTGGAGAGGGTTGAGAGAGAGAGAGAAAGAGAGAGAGAGAGAGAGAGAGAGAGAGACCCAGAGAGTGAGTGAGAGAGTAACGAGGCAATGTTAATTGAGCAAGTTTTTAAATATTATAAATAATTTTTTTTTTACTTTTTAAATTCAAATAATCTACATATAGTTAAAAGAAAATTATTTTTTAATTTTTTTAAAAAATCACTAAATTCAAAAAAAATATAAAATTTAATACATTTCATATATATTATATTTTTTTACAAATATTTTATTTTTTAGTTGTATTCAGATTAGGCACATCTAAAAAATAATAAATAAATAAATTATTAAAAGAAGGAAAAATATCAAATCAAGGTAATTTAAAAAAAATAATTACAAATTAATGAGAAGCCATATAAATATTAATTATTAAAATTATAAACTTTTTAGGAATATGTAATTTTTTATCTCAAAATCCCACTGGGTGCAATTATCCCTTAAAAGAGACACTAAATTATAAAATAACGTATAAATTATTTTTTAGGTTGTCCTCAATTAGGAAAATGTAAGGTGAGAAGCTTGGTTGAAATTGTTAGCTTTTTTAAATAAAATAAAAAAAATTCGGATTGAAATTTTTTTTAATAAAAGTTTTCACGACATACTAATGCATGTCGTGTAAAGTTATAACATTTTACGACATGAAATGTATGTCGTCTTAAGTACAAATATTTTATGACATATTTCTGTATGCCATGAAATATACATTTTTTACGGCATGCTTTTGCATGCCCTAAAAAAAATTCGGATTGAATTTTTTTTTTTTTTTTTTGCAAAAGCATTCACGATATGTTAATGCATGCCGTGTAAAGTTATAATATTTTATAACATGAAATGTATGTCGTCTTAAGTGCAAATATTTTACGACATATTTTTGTAAGTCGTAAAAACATACATTTTTTACGGCATACTTTTGCATGCTATAAATATATGAATCAACGACTTACATGGTATGTATGCTGTAATTGACAAAACATTAACGGCTTGCAAAAAAAAATGCCCTAGAATGTACTAACTACGACATGCATTTAATGCATGTCGTAAACATGATGCCGTGAATAGTTAGTTGTGTTGTAGTGAATGTCACAAAATAGGAAAGCGCACTAAGGGTTTTGTACTCAAACTGTGGATTTGGTGGTAGCCACATGTCACACAACCTGTTAACCCATACACGGCAAACAAAACCTAATTTCGACATCCACATTCCTATATCCGTGAAATGGTAACCCGATTTGTACATCAATAATCCCGTACCCATTGTGATTGGATATTCCGCAGAAACCCTAATTTTGCGATTTTTGTAGATTTTGATTGACCGTATATGTTGTTGCGTGAGCCGAGAGAAGGGAATAGCAATACTGAAGATTGATTGAAACAGATTGCTTGTTGTTGTGTTACGTTGGGCGAGCATTAGTGTGACAGTGTAAACCGTTGAGGATATCGGAACCCTAGCATTACTCTTTCGTGATCGTTAGTCTGTGAGATTTCTGCAATGGCCAAAAAGGGTATGTCACGTAACCTTGTGTTGTAATGCATTTGTGATAATGTGGTACTTGATTATTTGTTGTTTTCCTTCTAATTACCCGTGTGTTCAGTCGTATTTCATTTCAATTGTGTAGTTGCGGTGGTGTGTGTTGTTATATAGTGGTTGTAATGCAATGTCGATGTTGTGTGGGTGTTGGGTGTGTGGTGGGGCAATCTGGTTATGGTTGTTGGGCAATGATGTTATGGTGTGGGATAGGTGTTTTTGTGCGAAGTGCATTTGCATTGGGGTGGTGTGTTCGTGTATGTCAAGATCGAATGGGGTGGGGTTGTAGATGTATGAATGTAGTGGTGTGTGTTGTGGTTTAGATGGTTGTGTGCCTGACAGTTGTGGGTTAAATTAGTAACATAAATTGACAAACAAAAGTTGGGACCACAGAAAAGGAAATACATTATTTTCATGTGTTTTGGGTATGTAGGGGTGTGGTCTTTATTTCTTTTTGGTACTGTAGGGCATGAATGGTTTATGTTATGGTTCTGTTCTGGTTGTGTGAAATGTGTGTTGTTGTCATGCCCCCGTGTGGTTTTGGTTTGAGGTTTGGGTAATGGTTTTTTTTTTTTTTTTTGACATCGTGGTATGTAAATTGAAGTTGTGTTCGGAGTCGTTTTGTAGTTGTTTGTTGTGGGTGGGGCAACATTACTTTAGGCCATTGTGGTGGTGGAAATTGTTGGTTGTGTGTAGGAATGTGTCGGTAGTGTTGGTGGTTATGTGTCTGACATTTGTATGTCGAATGAAGTGGCTAGAAAGGACCAATAAGATTTTGGGACCACATAAAAATGGATTACAATGTGTTGGTGTGGGGTTGGGTCTGTAAGGATGTGTTGTTTCAGATTGCTACAACTATATGAGCGTATGGGAATCCATTGATTTGCCACTAAAAACAAGAACATGTACGTCTGCCAACGTTAACCATGACAGATGGAAAAGAGTGGACCTCGCACACCTTGTCAGTAGATTGGCTTACAAGCCATGATCTGCCTTTGTTATATGCTTTGACCAACCGAGCTTCCATTTTTGGACAAATAACACCAGCCCATGAATGTGCCTTACGTCGCCGTTTAGCCATCTGCAGCATGATTTTCACCCGAATACTGTTAGTAAGTTAAGTTATTGATAGGTGGCATACTTTCCATATTGACGAGTTGAATGACTCAATGGCGTTGGAACTCATCTCGCCATAACGTGAACAGCTAGTGTTAAAAAAATATGAAATGTTTTAGAATGTAAATAGCCATCACGCAGTCATAACACGCATTTGATGCATAAATAGAAAAACAGTGGTATGAGATAGTAGAGTATAGAATTATGTACCAGAAGTAAGCATTCGCCTAGTACTGAAGGGGTAAATCTTTCAAGAACGCCGGCACGACCTTTCGTCTGCATTTTATGAACTCTTCGACGCTGTGGTTGAATGCAGCCACGGTAGGTGCATAAGCGCAAACACAGAATTTAGTCAACATCGCAGCTCAATATGAACCATTCACATATCACAACATATCTTGCAAGTTACGTTGCAAATGTTGTAAGCAAAAAACATGATGGGTTGTGGGGAATATGATTGGAATGGATTCAACTAAGCCTGCATGTCGGTCTGAGACGAATGTAAGTGTCTTTTGGTTGTCTACTACGTTTGCAAGGTGTCCCAAAAACCATGCCCAGTTTGTGGTGTTTTCTGAATCAACAATCGCAATGGTTAAAGGAAATAAACCTGCAATTTGTTGTTGTTATACGGTTATACAAGTGTTGTGTGTTAAATAAATGTGTGAACAAATATTATGATGGTTTTGCAGGTGTCACTCATAAATTGTGCATGCTTGTAACAGTGTAATTAGAGTTGCTCCACGTAAATGTTATGTGCAAACATTATAATAATACCTTAGTTACCATCCTTGGCAGTAGCGGCTAGCAAGTTCCCCTTGAATTTTCCCTTTAAAAAAGTCTCGTCTAAAAAAAACAATGGGTGGCAGTAGTTGAACCCGTCGATACGTGCTTTGAATGATATGAAATAACTAATGAAACGATTGTTTTATTCATCATACTCAATGTTGACGTAACTACCTGGGTTGTTCTCCATGACTACAGTACTATACCACCGTGAACGAGATAGAGTGTGCACCGAACATCTCACCGTAAACTTTTTCAACAGCTAACCATGTAACCCGGTAGCTAACTGTAGACGCGCTCCCGGGAACTCCCCGACATCCGCGCGCCTGCGTGGGCTAGCAGCGCAAATCTCGTTTTGTTCTCTAAGCTACTACAGTTCGGACTCAATGTCACGGTTCTAAATCTAATCTTACAATGTGCGATGTAAGACCGATAAATCACCAAAGAGTCCAAATTCGGCAAATCGTTTTGGAAAACTAATTTTTTAGAAAGAAGTGCCAAACATGGACTGCTTTGCCAGATACAGAGTCGCCACCTAAATATTTTATTTTGGGAGGATTTAGGAAACCCTGACTCGTGCCTAAGGCCACGTGTCCGCCATCACCAAAGTTGCCTCGGCTCGGGAACTTGGGTACGAGAGGGGAAGGTCATGCAATGAGCACCCCCGCTCGTCCGACCAAAGATCGGCCTGTACTAAGCATGATATTTTGTTTTTGAAAACACATGTGCTCTTATTCTGGTTAATTAGCTAATCTTACTACGTGATGCGCATAACATACAAGTATAGACTATATCGCCTAATTTGGAACAAAACATTGCATATTCGTTTGTGAAAATGATTTGAAGTTTGCTACTCGCAAGTAGGCTGAATTCGGAATTCAATGAATTATTCCAATTCAAGTAATCCAACCTTCACCGACAGGCATTTAGGCAGTTATATCAAATAAGCAGTTAGTCTCATGGCAAGCATGCTTTCATGGCAACATTAACACACATACAGTATGCTAAAGCATAAACACTCACAGTGTACTCCGAGCCAAAACAAAGAACTAGTTAGAAATCATGCATGATCCTAGTTCATGTTAAGATGGCTAATGCAACATATGCGAAAATGCAATTAAAATAGGCTCGGCTATTCTAATCATGTCATGTGAAATGCAACTTAATACATGTATTCAAATAGTTATTGAAATACAATGCAGCTAGTATGATGCGCGGAGCCCGGTGCATGCAAGACAGATGAATGGATGCACGTATACAAAGCATAAGGTATGCTAAATGAAGCATGCCCTAAAACTAACCATCGTAAGCGGTTAAGTAAAAAGGAGAAAGAAATGGGGGTTGGAAGACATGCATCACACACACGCACGCTTATTACAACAATGTGCCCTCTCGAGGGAGGGACCAAATAAGAAGCTAACTAGCTAATCTAAGCTAATTAAACTAATTATTACACAACAAATTAATTAACTAATCCTAGTTAACTAATTATTACAAAACAAATTTAAATAGCTAACGCATTAACTATTAAAGGTACAAACCAAAGCGTAAACTAGCTAAACACATTAGCTAAGTAAAGTAGTAAAAGCAGGAGCTTCAGAGGGAGAGGAATGCATGCAAGCCCGGTCTCCTCGTTTGGAAATCCAATGCGATGCCCCGATTTGCCTCTGTTTTCATTTGTTCTCAGAACACTGCACCAAGCTCCAGAAAGCTGAAACTTTACCTTGGGAGTCTTGTGGGAGGGTGGCCAACCACTTTTAGTCTCTCCAGACACCTGCCGACCACTTTTGGTTGTTGAAAAACCAGAAAAGTGGTCGGCCAGCTAGTTTTTCTCGCTGGCCAGCCAGTTGTTGTTGCTGAACTGCAATTTGCTGCAACAGAGAGCAAGAAAGGGCATGGCAATGTATTTGCAAGATATGTGTGCACAACCACCCTCCCTATCATGTCATGAACTCAAGGGAGTGTAGGTTCTCGACCCTCGGGCTACCTATCACGCATTTCAATGCATGATGGCTGAGAGGCGAAGTTGCACAATTCAATATGAAATAAATGCACAAGTAAACACATAAAGCCTAAAATTCTATCATGTATGATTAAGAGCGTTGGCGACCGGGGATTGAGGCACGTTTCATTACTTTAAGTATGAAACGTCCCCCGTTTCCCGTGTTTGGACTAACACATATTCCAAACATGATGCAAGCAAGAAACATGGCATGCACAATGCTATGTAATGCAACCTTAGCATGTGAACATGCAACTACATGGCATACTCAATGCAACTAGCAACCTAGCATACACAATGCAAGGCATAACATGGCATACATAATGCCAAATGCTAAGAACTAGATGGCATACTCAGTGCAAGGCAATCATGAGGATTCTTAACACAATGTAAAGCATGCGTGCACAATGCAATGCAACAAGGGCAACAATGTATAATGCACCAAACATGCTACAACATGCAAACAATATACTCAATAGACTTAAACCGAAATGGACAGACCTCAGTCATGCCAAACTAGTGGCCATTGGTGATGAAATTAAGGCACAAAAGGCAAGGTATGTATATACAATGCAATGGCCTATCAAAGAGACCTAAGAGCACAACTCTCAAGAGTGCTCAAAGAGTGACAAATGTGCAAGTGTGACAACACTAAGTGCACTGAAATGAGGTAAGAAATGATGCCAAATCACTTAAACAAAGCAAGTAAAGCATGCAATGGTCCTAAAGCATGAAAGCTAACAAGGAGGATTACTCTAGGGACATGCAATACATGGCACAAATGCATGAACTGACCATGGACAGAGCTTAATTAGGTCAAAACAAGGACCTAAACATGCTGAGATGAGGGCTCAAATACCTAGGCATGCAAGCATGCAAGCTAAGGCATAAGCTCGGCAACAATGCATTACACTCAAAGGCACTTAAAGCATGATTGAGATAGGAACATGGCAATGCTAAATGCTCTGAAACGCCATATTAAATGATGCCAAATCATGTACACAACACAGGTGAAGCATGCAATGGTGCTCAAAGCTTGAGGCAAGCAAGAGCATTTGTACTACAACTATACAAAACATGAAGCATGTGACCAAGGCAACCCAAAACAGTCCTAGAACATGTTAAAATGAGTCTAAAACATGCATGGAAGGAAGCCAAAATAAGCTAACATGGAGGGCATAAGGCATGATGCATACAAGGCAAATAAGGTGGATTACACTACACATATTAAGACCAAGCATAGAATGACTTAACCAATAAAAATCAAAGTTATATCATGGCATAATAGCCCCAAATAAGCACTGAAATGAGAGCTCGTAAGCTATGGCATGAAGGCATACGCAATGGTTTATGTTAAGGCATAAAGGGGCAAACCCTCCAACGCATTGAATAAGTGACAAATGTGAATGCATGGCCATAAAACATGGACTGAAATCACATAATAAATGATGCTAAATCATTGAAATAATCCAAGTAATGCATGCTAGAGGACTCAACACACAAAGCTAACAAGCTAGGTTGAACCATAGCTATACAAAGCAAGTCATGCATGGCCAAGACAACACAAATCAGACCTTAAACATGCTAAAACATGAACAAAGTCTTCTCAGAGCTAAGCCAAAGGAATGCTAAAATGACATGTTACAACATGATGCATGTTAGGCTATTTCACGGAACTACACTACAAGTGTATGAAGCATGCAAGGGCCAACCAAACCAAACCAAGATAGAGGTATGACCTGGTATAACATCACCTAAAACATGCTGAAATCGACTCAAATCAAGATAGAATGGCATGCTACCTCATAAAGCATACAAAGCTAGTTTAAGAGATTTACACTACAAGTGTATTAACCATGCATGGAGTGACCAAAGCAAGCAAAAAAAGTGTTATGCCTCAGCAAAATAACCACAAATACAAGCTAAGATATGGCCAACAAAAGCTTAACAAAGATGCTCAAACATGAGGCATATGAAGCTAGTATACACAATACAATGAAAGGGGATGACCCTCTCCTATTTAGGACCTCAAAACACCATCCCCACCACTAAAATCCCTCTGGATTTCAGTGGTGAGAAGGCCAAAACGAGGTGGTCCCGAAGCTCACAAAAAGGGTACAAAAACAATGCCAAACAAGGCCTAAGAGGGGGTAAACAACCCCAAATACAAAAGTGACCTTAAACAAAGATCAAAAGCATGCAAAAATAGAACTTTTATCAGTTAAGAGTTAAACTTAAAACAACATGCAAGATAGGCTAAAAGCTTAAGCAAGAAAAGGGGATTTAAGGGTTAGAAACTCACCCTTGAAGACTTTCTTTATAACTGCAACTCCAGCAGGTTTTTCAAGCTCAAAGCCACCTAAGAACACCAAAACCAGGCCCTAAGCACCTCAGTAGCAAAAGGAAGGTGTTTGAGTGTGTGTTTGTGTGTTAAAGTAACACAAAACAACACTTTAAGGCACAAAAATGAAGCAAACAAGGCAATATAGATACAAAGCTATATCTATCTCCCTAGCCTCAAGTTTCTGAACTTGGAGGAGGGAGGAGGAGCCTCCCTCTTATAGAAGAGGAAAGACAAAGCTTCTAGGAGAAGCTAAGCACCAAGCCAATCCCTCCATACACGTGTATGGAGGATGGACCTAATGTCCTCCAGCTGGCAGCTGAAGGAAAATATCTCCAAAAAGGTGTCAAAAAATAGCCGACCACTTTAAGTGGTCTCTGAGAGCAAAAACTGGTCGGCCATGGTGGGAGAGAGTCCAGGGCATGAAAACAATGCAGTGGTGTGGTGGCCGACCAGAAAAGATGCCCCAAAGACCAAAAAAGCCAGTTGTCCGACCAGAAAACTGGCTGGCAGAGGAAGAAGTGGTCGGCCAGGAGAAATACTGGTCTCCCACCCTTGTACCACCTTCCAAACAAAGAAAACAAGGTTTGTACCAAAAACAAACCAAAATGGATGCAAAACGAGAGATCGGGAGGCAAAGCACGCGGCCAAAAGCCCCAAAAACTAGCTGACGAGCACCAAAAATGGTATGTAACCACAAAAGTAGTCTCCCGGACCACAGTGTTCCTCTAGGCAGAGGCAACAAGGTGTGGTTCAAAAACCACGCCAAACGGAGAACGTTAAGTGCTCCCGAACCAAGGCGCGCGACCAAAGGCTCCAAAAACCAGAAACTAATCTCCAAACGGGAAAAATGGTCTAGGACCACGAAAAGTGGTCTATGACCACAAAGAGATGGTCTACAAGACCTCTCCCTCCCTCCAAGAAGAAAAAACAAAATTCGGTCCAATACCTGAGCCGAAGCACAAAAGAGTTTAAAGGCACGGAGGCAAGGCTCTCAGCCAAAACTTTGGAGACTCGAAACGAGCACAACATGCACCATCACTGAGCGCTCAATTGATGACGTCTGAGTCTGAAGGTCGGTCAAAAATGGGGTGTCTACAGTTGCCCCTCTTTGACAGAACTCGAAAGTCACAAGTGCGGGAGTGAATGTCAAAGCCCAGAGACGACCCATTTTTGACAAGGCCGAAGACTTAGACAAACATGCAAGATAATAAAGAGATATGCCCGCAGGCTGGGGGCAAGATGCAAATGACATACACAAAGCCAAACATAACTTATGATCATGCAAAGAAAGCTGTAACGAAGCAAATATACACAATAAATGCAACAGTTTAAACAAGCGAATACGAACCAAACTACATTACATGTAGAAAGGATGTAAGAGAATTATACAATTCTCGCTATGTCTCACGTGGAGAATACAATATCGTCAGGTTCGTCTGGTCGTGCCAGCTTCAAATGAACTGTATATACAATATCGTGCCGGCAAAAGAAAGGAACTCAACATGTACAATATCGTTAGAAACATGCATAGCAATGCAAGTGAAAAGTCCATGACAACGCAAGTCGAGGGGTGCATGACAATGCAACCTAAGTGTGACGCATAACAATGCGGAAGGGATGCAAAACAATGCAACCTAAGTGTGACGCATAACAATGCGGAAGGGATGCAAAACAATACAACCTAGGTGTGACGCATAACAATGCGGATAGAACAAGCATAACAATGCGAGTGAAGTGCGGGACAATGCAAGCGAAGTGTGTAGCAATCCAACAAAAGTGCGCGTAATAAAGCGCCTAGTAACGTGCATAACAATGCAACAAGTGGTGGGCATAACAATGCAGGATAGGAAAGTGTGACGAAATAGCACGTTTGAATCAAAAATAAGTACAAGCCTTAAAGAGAGTAATTCAACTGTAACCTCCGATTTACCTCTCGGAGGGGTCACATGTACTTAAAAAAGGATACACCTTGCTCTTGATAAGTAACGATGAGCTATGCACCGAAGACTTGAATTGAAGCTCCCTCAGGGACATTCTTGAGCCGAAAAGTGTACTTGTACTTTCCCAAGGGTGGAGGACTCCAATCATCACCAAAATGCATAGGGAGAACAATGGAGCCTTGAGGAACATCCAGGAGGGTGGCCGACCGGTTATATCAGTGGCCAACCAGTTATTACCCATAAAAGTGGTCGGCCGACTAGAAAAATTGGCTGGCCGACCAATTTGCAGAATTTCGAGGCAGTTTCGTCTTTTAGCTTCGGTTCTTTAAGTACACAACTCCAAATCAGTTTGTATCACACCTCCAAGGCCAAAATACATTCTCCTTTGCTCCTAGACCCTTTTTTCTCTCAGATCTGCACTTTATACACATTCTCCAACGCCCCACGCAAAGTTGTTTCACGAAAACTTTCGATTCTCTTCGTTTTGAACCGATTAGAATTTGTTTTTGGAGCTTCTTTCTCCATTTTCACCACTTGAGGTATGTTTGTCTCAAAGTTTAGCACCTTTTCTCGGGCGTTGACTTTTGTTGACTTTTTCTCTTCCTGAGGTTGACTTTTGTTGACTTTTTGTAATTTTGGCTCATTTCGCTCGTTTTTGCATCTTTTGCAAATTTCTTCAGATGGCTGACGATATCCCGTATGGCGGAGGTCCTCTATATGTAGAAGACGAGCCCGACATCATACCATTGCCTCCGAGTATACGGCCGTTCGTCCCAGAGGAGTACGACCCGGAGGAGCACACTCCTTCCTCCTAGCACTTTCTACCACTTCACGAACTTCGTGTGGCGGACACCTCCAGACCTGCTGCTACGAGAGCCGGAGTCCCATCTATCTCATCATGTGCATGAGGTACGTACTTCACTTTTTCATTTCCTGCGATGTACTTTGCACTTTTTGCACATTTACATACACAACACTTCACTCGTTTCGAACGCACAGTTCATACACAGCACTCTGCTAACTTGGCACGCGGCTCATTTTGGGCACACAGCACACCTCGGGCACACAGCTCATAACACTGCTTAATCTGAAGACGCAGTCCATAACACAGTATTCGATTAGTTAGCACACGGCTCATAACGCTGCTTAATCTGAACATGCAGTCCATAACACAGCATTGGATTAATTGGCACAAGGCTCATAACATTGCTCAATCTGAACACGCAGTCCATAACATAGCATTCGGTTAGTTGACACACGGCTCATAACACTGCTCAATCTGAACACGCAGTCCATAACACATTATTCGAATAATTGGCACACGGCTCATAATGCTACTCAATCTGAACACGCAGCCCATAACACAGTATTCCATTAGTTGGCACACGGCTCATAAAGCTGCTCAATCTGAAAACGCAGTCCATAACACAGCATTGGATTAGTTGGCACACGGCTCATAACACTGCTCAATCTGAACACGCAGTCCATAACACAACATTGGATCAGTTGGCACACGGCTCATAACACTGCTCAATCTGAACACACAGTCCATAACACAGTATTCGGTTTATTAGCACACTGCTCAATCTGAACACACAGTCCATAACGCAATACACTTTTTCATAACATAGCACACCGCTCAATCTGAACACGCAGTCCATAGCACGGTATTCAATTTTTTTAGCACACTACTCAATCTGAACACGCAGTCCATACTGCAGTACACTTTTTCATAACATAGCACACCGCTCAATCTGAACACGCAGTCCATAACACGGTATTCGATTTTTTAGCACACTGCTCAATCTGAACACACAGTCCATAACGCAGTACACTTTTTCATAACATAGCACATCGCTCAAGCTGAACACGCAGTCCATAACATGGTATTCAGTTTTTTAGCACACTGCTCAATCTGAACACACGGTCCATAACGCAGTACACTTTTTCATAACATAGCACACCGCTCAATCTGAACACGCAATCCATAACACGGTATTCAATTTTTTTAGCACACTGCTCAATCTGAACACACAGTCCATAACGCAGTACACTTTTTCATAACATAGCACACCGCTCAATCTGAACATGCAGTCCATAACACGGTATTCAGTTTTTTAGCACACTGCTCAATTTGAACACACAGTCCATAACGCAGTACACTTTTTCATAACATATCACACCACTCAATCTGAACACGCAGTCCATAACACGGTATTTGGTTTTTTTAGCACAATGCTCAATCTGAACACACAGTCCATAACGCAGTACACTTTTTCATAACATAGCACACCGCTCAATCTAAACACGCAGTCCATAACACAGTATTCAATTTTTTTAGCACACTGCTCAATCTGAACACGCAGTCCATAACGCAGTACACTTTTTCATAACATAGCACACTGCTCAATCTGAACACGCAGTCCATAACACGGTATTCAATTTTTTAGCACACTGCTCAATCTGAACACACAATCCATAACGCAGTACACTTGTTCATAACATAGTATACCGCTCAATCTGAACACGCAGTCCATAACACAGTATTCGATTTTTTTAGCACACTGCTCAATCTGAACACGCAGTCCATTACACGGTATTCATTTTTTTTAGCACATTACTCAATCGGAACACACAGTGCATAACGTAGTACACTTTTTCATAACATAGCTCACCGCTCAATCTGAGCACGCAGTCCATAACACGATATTCGGTTTTTTTAGCACACTGCTTAATCTGAACACGCAGTACACTTTTTCATAACATAGCACACCGCTCAATCTGAACACGCAGTCCATAACACGGTATTCGATTTACCTTGCACACGGCACATACAATGCACTGCTCACTCTGAACACACAGCTCATAATACAGTACTCGATTTATTCTGCACACGGCTCATACAACGCACTGCTCACTCAGAACACACAGCTCATAACATAGTACTCGATTTATTCTGCACAAGGCTCATACAACGCACTGCTCATTCTGAACACACAGCTCATAACACAGTTCTCGGTTTACTCTGCACACGGCTCATACAACGCACTGCTCATTCTAAACACACAGCTCATAACACAATACTTGGTTTATTCTGCACACAGCTCATACAATGCACTTTGAACACGTGGCTCAAACTTTTTATTCTGAACACGCAGCTCATATTTTTCATTCTAAAACTGAATACATCTGTTCATTCTAAATGCAAGTATCTTCCCGTTTCACACGGGGTTATGGGTCCATTCTCGCGAGGGAGTGGTACATAGAGCTCCCAAACGTTGTCCGACATATAATGGACGAGGCAGGGTTTGGCCTATTCTGTGCAGGATTGTCACGTCATCCAGCGAGTATGACCCTCCTAGGGGCACTTGTGGAGAGATAGTGGGACACCACCAACTCCTTCCATTTCTCGGCCACCGAGGATATGACGATGACCCCATACGACTTGTCTATACTAACGGGCCTTGAGGTGGGAGGCCGGCCGATCCCATACGACGTAGATATGGGTGAGTGGGAGGCTGCTTGGATTTATTTGCTCGGAGCCCGTCCGCCGATCGACAGATCATTAGGCAGGGTCAGGTACGCCTGGTTCTCCGAGCAGTACAGGGGGACTTCGCCCTAGACCGTTGAGACCGTACAGCAGTACGCCCAGGGATTCTTGATGTTCCTCCTCAGGACCACACTGTTCTCTGACAGGGGGAACACAGTTAGGCTTTATCTGCTCAGTGCTCTGGTAGACCTATCACAGGTCTAGCTCTTTGATTGGGGTGGCGTTACCCTCGCTACCCTTTACTGCTACACGAGCGTGACTGTAGACGTGCCCAAACGTCCTGAGAAAAATCCCATTTTGTTTATTAGGCTCACTACAACTCGGACTCAAATGTCACGGTTCTTAATCTGATCTCGTAAAGTGCAATGCGAGATTGATAAATCACCAAAGAGTCCAAATCTGACAAATCGTTTTGAAATTTTGATTTTTTAGAAAGAAGTGTCAAACATGGACTGCTTTGCCAGATACAGAGTCGTCACCTAAATATTTTATTTTGGGAGAATTTAGGAAACCCTGACTCGTGCCTAAGGCCACGTGTCCATCATCACCAAAGTTGTCTCGGCTCGGGAACTAGGGTACAATTGGGGAAGGTCATGCAATGAGCACCCCCGCTCGCCCGATCACAGATCGGCCTTTACTAAACATGATATCTTATTTTTTTAAAACACATGTGTTCTTATTCTGGTTTATTAGCCTAGAATTACTACGTGATGCGCACAGCAAAACAAGTATAGACTAGATCGCCTAATTTGAAACAAAGCATTGCATATCCGTTTGTTTGGAAAATGATTTGAAGTTTGCTACTCTCGAGTGAGCTAAAATAAAGATTTCAACAAATTGTCCCAATTCAAGTAATCTAACCTTCACCCACAGGCATTCAGGCAGGTATATCACATAAGCAGTTAGCCTCATGGCAAGCATGCTATCATGGCAGTCACTCACACACATGCAAGGATGCTAAAGCATAAACACTTACCGAGTACTCCGAGCCAAAACAGAAACTAGTTAGTAATCAATGTATGATCCTAATTCATGTTCGGATGGCTAATGCAACACATGCAAGAATGCAACTAAGATAGGCTCAGCTATTCTAAGATGGCATATAAGATGCTACAAATAACATGTATTCAACTTGAAATTGAAATACAATGCAGTTAGTATGATGCGCCGAGCCCGGTGCATATAAAACAGATGAATAGATGCAAACATGCAAAGCATAAGGATGCTAATTGAAACATGCCCTAAAACTAACCATCATAAGCTGGTAAATAAAAGGGAGAAAGACGCGGGGTTGGAAGACATGCATCACACACACGCACACTTATTACAACAGTTGGCCCTCTCGACGGAGGGTCCAAATAAATAATACAAAAATCAACTAGCTAATCTAAGCTAATCTAATTAAACTAGTTATTACATAACCACAATGAATAACAAATTACAACTAATTATTACATAACTCTAACTAATTAACAAATTAGCTAGGTAAGCAATTAAACTATCATGCAAACTACATGAAACGCACTGCCTCAGCTCTGCCTTGGATGATGAAGGATGCATGCATGCTCGAATCGCCTCGCTCGAAAACCCATCGCAATGCCCCAATTTGCCTCTGTTTGCAATTAATCTCAGAAACTTGCACAAAGCTCCAGAAGGCTGAAACTCCACCATGGGAATCTATGGGAAGGCTGCCGACCAGCTTATGGGCATGGGAGACCACCTGCTGACCACCTTTTGTGGGAGAAACCAAAAGGGTTGGTCGACTTGCCAGAAAAGCTGGTCGGCCGACCAGTTTCTGCTTCTGGTTTCTGGTTTTTTGCAACAAGGAGCAAGAGAGAGGCATGGCAAGGTATTTTCAACATATGTGTGCACGACCACTCTCCCCATCATTGTACAAGCTCAAGGGAGTGTAGGTCTCGATCCTCGGGCCACCAATCACGTATCTCGATGCATGATGGCCGAGGAGCCGAATTGAACAACTTAATATAGAATGAATATACATATGAACACATAAATGCCTAAACTCCATCATGTGTAATCAAGAGTGTCGGCGACCGGGAATCGAGGGACGTTTCATCACTTCGAGTATGAAACGTCCCTCGTTTCCCGTGTTCGGACTAACTCCTATTCTAAACACAATGCAACACATAACATGGCATGCATAAATGCAACTCTAGGTACGCAACCTAAATGCTATGCAACTAAGTGATGCAAACATGCAAAGGATGACATGCAAACATGCAACTAGCATACACAATGCTATGAACTAACAATGGCATACTCAATGCATGTGGTACTTAGCATACACAATGCACCTAAGAACTAACACACACAATGAGATGAACAAGGCATGCACAATGCAATGATTAATCATGCGACAATGTGGCATACTCAATGCTATGAACTACAATGGCATACTTGATGCAAAATGGACTTACACCAAAATGGATGGGCCTTAGCCACACCCAAATTAGTGGCCATACATGATGAAAACAGGACTCCAAAACTCATGCTAGCACACACAATGCAAGGACCTAAGCCCAAGGGCACAAAATGCAACTCTACAAAAGCATTGAAAGAATGAAATATGGCATACAATGACACATGTTCTAGCTCTGAAATGACATACAAAATGGCTCCGAATCATGCAAACAATTCACACAATGCATGTTGAATGGCTCAAGCATTGAAACTAGTGAAGTGCATTACACTATAGGTATGCAAAGCAATGCTCAAATGATGAAACCAACCCCAAACAAACCCTATGCAGGCCCAAAACAGTAGCAAAATGGGTTGGGATGATGGCTTGAAAGGCATAAAAGTGAAGCTCATGCAATGGCTCGCAAATAGGGCATAAATGCACAACTCTAAAGAGCACTTAAAGCATGGAAAATATGGAAGTGTAGCACCCCTATAAGCTCGGAAATATCATGCCCAATGATGCCAAAACAATGCAAACACCTCGAGTTAAGCATGCAAGGGGATTCAAAACTCAAGGCTAAGAAAGGCTATTACATTACAACCATACGTGGCAAGCATCATTCGACCAAGGGACCTCAAAACAGAACTAAGGCAACCCAAAATATGAACAAAATCAGTTTGGAGCAAGGCCAAAATATGCTAGCATAGAGGACCAAAACAACATGCATTATAAGCTAGTGAACCATGATTTACACTACAAGCATGTGAAGCATATGAGAGACTACCAAACCAACCAAAAATAGAATCATGGCATGCCAAATGATGGCCAAAAACCCACTGAAACATGACCAATACATGCAAAAATGAGGTGCTACTTTGATAGGCTATGCAAAGAATTGTTCTACGCATGCAAGAGGCAAACAAAAGGTGACCAAACTAGCCATAGAAAGAGTCTAGGCAGGTCCTAAAAGTCACTAAAAAGGGCCTGCACCAAGGCTAGGAAGTGTGGAAATATGAGCTCCTTTGAAAGGCCAAAAAAGCCAACAAACAAGGCCAAAAGAGAGAGGGTCTCCCCTCTCTGATTTAGGCCCTCAAAACTACATGCCAACCACTTAAAATCCCTTACATTTCAGTGGATAAAAGGCCAAGCAAAGATCAATAGAAAGGCCTCATGGTATGGCAAAAAACAATGCTAAATAGAGCATGCAAGAGGGTGAATGACCCCCAACACCAAAAGAGCTTTAAACAAACATCAAAATCACTTAAATATGAACCTTTTTTCAGTTGACAACAAAGCTCAAATAAGTATGCAAATGAAGCTAAGAGAAGGATCAAAATAATGCTTAAAAGAGGGAAAAGTGATTACCCTTGAAGCTCAGCAAAACCAGCCAACTTTGGGACCAAAAACCAGCTCCTTAACCTCTGGAAACAACCTCCAAGAACCTCAAATCAATGGTGGAAGTGTATGGCTATGAGGTGTAGTGTAAAAGGGTCAAGAACAATACACTTTTGGAGCCAAAATGTAGAGATATAGAGAGAGAGATATATTTTTTGCCTTAGAGAGAAATCTGAACCTATGCAAAGGAAGAGAAGGGCCTCTCTTATAGAGATACAAGGCCAAAGCTTCTTCAAGAAGCTAAAAAACAAGGCTCAAGATCCTCCATACACGTGTGTGGAGGACACAGTCTGTGCCTTCCAGCTGGCACACGCTCAAACAGACAAAACAGGAGGAAGCTGGCCGACCAGAAAGGGTGGTCGACCGACCACTTCCCCTGGTCGGCCGACCAGGGCAAGTGGTCTCCCAAAACAAATGGTGGTCGATGGCCCCATTTGGTGGTCTCCACTTTGAAAGCAAGCTAGTGGTGTGGTGGGAGACCAGTAATTGTGGCCAAAGATTAGGGAGACCAGTTTCCCGACAAGAAAATCGGCTGGCGGGGGAAAAGTGGTCTCCAAGGAGAAAAGGTGGTCTCCCACCCTTGTATCACTTCCCAAACAACGAAAACAAGGTCCATGCCAAAAATGAACCAGGACGGATGCAAAACGAGAGTTAGGGGGGCAAAGCGCGCGGCCAGGTGCCTCAAAAACTGGCTGTTGAGCACCGAAAGTGGCATGCGGCCACAAAGGTGGTCTCTCGGACCACAGTGCCCCTCTAGACAGAGGAAACAAGGTGTGTTCCAAAAATCATGCCAAACGGAGAATGTTAAGTGGTCCCGAGCCGAGGTACGCGGCCAACGGCTCCGAAAACTGAAAACTAGTCTCCAAACGGGAACAGTGGCCTACGACCACGAAAAGTAGTCTACGACCACTGAGAGATGGTCTACAAGACCTCTCCCTCCCTCTGGGAAGAGAAAAAAAGACTTAGTCCGCAGACCGAGTCGAAGCACAAAGAGTCCCGAGGCCCGGAGGCAAGGCTCTCTGTCGAAACTCCGAAACCTCGAAACGAGCACAACATGCGAAATCACCGAGCGCTCTATCGATGATATCTGAGTCTTAAGGTCGGTCAAAAATGAGGTGTCTACAGCGACCTCCCGTGAGCGGGGGACCATAGTTAGAGGCTACTGGCGAGCCTGGGAGGTACATTCTGACCTCTTGATTTACAGTTCTGGTTTTCATTATCTGTACATCGCACACTACACACATTATATTCTGTATTCTACATTCTGCACTCAGCATTCTGCATTTCCTATATTTTTTGTATATTGTACACTGCACCCAGCATTCTGCGCTCAGTATTCTGCACTCAGTATTCTGTATACTGTACACTGCACACAGCATTCTGTACTCAACATTCTGCACTTTCTATACATTCTATATATTGTACACTGCACACAGCATTCTGTATTCTGACAGTCGTTCTCTTGCCTTTCACAGCAGTTGGTTTATGCGTACTTCTCGACGCTGGCCCCTAAGCTAGAGGTCGAGGCACCCCTTAAGATCCCTTACTTGTGCAGATTTGAGGGTCAGTGTCGGCCCAGGCCCAGGCCCCGGGAGACTTTGTCCTCTCTCCGGCAGTTCTTCGATACTGTACTGGCGACGGAGGTAATCCAGAACTCTTAGTTCTTCATGTTTTCCGCTTTGATTTATCTTGCATATTTATGACATCTAATCAATTTATGCACTTGCTACCCGCAAGTGTCCTGGCAACCTTGGATAGCCATGCCAGGGAATCCTAGATTTCTATTCTCTAAGGCATGGGGCACTTCGCGATACAGGGTTCTACTTGAGGGATCGGTCGGCAGAGCCTGGTTCCTCGGAGAGCACTTCATGCGCCGGACGATGGGTAACTCCGATCAGAACGTTCCCTCATTGCCTCCACTAGAGATGCGGTCCGCAGAGGATCTTACACCCCGAAAGACGGAGGACCTTATGCTGGGTATTGATGCAGTCCTTTTTCTGGAGGGGGGGATTACGCGACATATTGCCATACGTACCTGATGCCTCCGCTGTCAGGTGTCCCTATCCTCAGGAGGAGAGCTGCTGACATGCCTTCCTCGAGTCGCGCCGAAGCTGGAGGCATTCCTTCGACCAGCGGGGTAGGCTCATCGAGGGACGGGACCGGATGGATGCCCTTGACTTGCTAGTATGTTGGATGGCCAGATCTTCCGACCGAGCTAACGGGCTGGCAGTATGGGACTTCTTACCCGATTCCACTGGAGGCTTCGATGCCCGACCATCGATACGTCAGTGACCTGGACTCACCACCGGTATGTTTTACAGTTTTCATTTATCACTCAGATATTTAGACATTCATTCATTCACTAATGACTTGAACTTGTGTGTGCAACCTCCCAGAGAGTATACTGAGGGGTTACTCGGAGTGGTGGCTTCACTCAAGGGCATGGTTCTGCAGAGGGAGACGATGCTTTGTGCCTCCGGCGTTCAGGTACTTTTCAATTTCCTTGCATTTATCATGCTTCTGATGACACATGGAAATTGAACATTTCACTCTATTGATTCATTCCATGTGTAGAGCACATCTGACACATCGCATTCACACACTATATCTGCATGCACCCACTCTATGTAATTCTTGCATCTGCATCTGATATACATACTGGCTGACGTATTCAAATTGTCCTTTTCAGGTCCTTCCTCTGCGGACTGGGCCATCCAGGCCTCCTCGAACAGCTAGGAGAGAAGTCTCAGCACGCGGCCGAGGCGGACGCAGAGCACCTGTCAGACAGGATGACGAGTCTAGCGAGGATGACGAGTCAGCATATCCTCAGTCTGAGACATCTGCAGGTAGGGACAATGACTCAGGTTCCGGTTCGGAGGACAGAGACGACACCGAGAAGGCTTTCAAGGACGGTGACTCCAATTCAGATGATGGTTCTGGTGCCGGTGGCGCGGAGGCTGCTCAGCCGAAGAGGGTGAAGAGGGCCTCTCGGTCTTGAGCTTGATGGCACTAATGCAGATGTTCCTGCTTTATTTTTCTTTTTACATGTAGTTGTAGCACATTGTACAGCTTAGGCAGTTTTATTTTTCTTCCAAAACTTGTACCCTTTTGTAGAATGTTGTAAAAAGAAGCTATGATGGAATGAAAACGGATTTTTGTTCAAAGAGTGTTGTATTTGTATTCTGAGCATCACATCGCACCTTTTTGCACAAAAATGAAATTTGAATGAAAATAGAACAACGTGTATTGCCAAGTCAGGTAGTGAATCGACGCAACAAACTAAATGACTCAACTCAAAAAATAATTCGTTAAATGAATTAACAACTCAATAAACAAGTAAGCAACAACTCGATAAACAAATGAGCAACAACTTGATAAACAAATGAGCAACAACTCGATAAGCAAAGCATTTTAGACAAACAAAGCGACGGAACGCATCCGAAATAGAGGTGAACTCGAACCTTCAGCACTCCTAGCACACGAGGAAGTTAGAGACTCACTCCTGGAGGCAAGAAACAGTTGCAAACCACCTTCTTGCTCATGGTCGACCACCATAAGAGCCTGCCGACTAGTTTTTCTATCTGCAGCCCAAAAAAGTAGCTGGCCGACCAGAAAAAGTGGTCGGCAGACCACTTGACCTGGGAACCTCCAGTTTTCTGACACTTGTCCTCCAAACAGTGCCTTATTCTTTATAAAGGTTCCAGCTTCGTGGTTCCCTCATTCCAACTCAGTTTTGCACCAAAATGGAGGCGTTCCTCATCCAAAATCTCACAAATTGGATTGCTTCCTTGGATGGCTCGGAAAATATGAATTTCCGGGGTTTTGGCATAAATGCACTATTCACGCTGAGCCGCACCCCATTGCGTTTTCCATTTCTTCATGCCGCGGCAAAGTTTTGGAACCCTGTAACACACGTCTTTAACTTTGGCGGACAAGAGGTATGTCCTACTTTCGAAGACTTCCAAGTCCTGATGGAGTCTGATCGCGAGGAAGAGATTTTGCCACAATTCTGCTTTGGCCACGTCCAAGCCTTAGGATGGATGTCTGGGCTCACTTTGCATGACACTCGGCCATTGATTCGCGATGGAGTGCTGGATATCCCCAGCTTGATTCGTCGATTTTCTGATGCCGATGACCGCGGCGATCATAACTGGCAGGGTTAACGGTAACATGCACTTTGGTTGTGTGTGTTGTCTCATTTCTTGCTTGCCCCAGGCTCTAGTGGGTTTAGCACTCGTTTGATTGAAGTCGCGCAAGGCTTAAGAGAGGGCAAGAGCTGCATCGCCATGACATTAGCTGAGACATTGATAGGTTTGGACGCTTTTCATCGCCGGGAGACGGCTAGCTTGGCGGGGAGTCCACTACTATTACAGGTAATGTTTCCCACCCCATCTCACATATATTTCTCACATCACTCGGCCCTCAGCTCGATTTTTCTCTCAAAACCCTTTTCTCACTTTTTCTCTCAACATACACCTCTCTATTTTTTAATCTCTCATTTTTAATCCCTCCCATATATGGTTGATGGACAAATTGAACATTGTGGACTCCTGCCCCGCATACTCAGCTCGCAGCTATTTCTTTCGACAACGTCTAGTCGATGCCCCTGACGAGGGATGGTGGTGCAACTGGATGCGCAGTTTACCTGCAGACCGCATTGCTTGGCGTTGTCCTTGGCTCAATCTGCCGGCAATGAGCTACAATATGACTCACCAGCCAGGGATTCAGTTGATTGGCATGACACACTGTGTGTTCTATTTTCCTTTCCGGTTCCGGCGTCAGTTCGGACATGATCAGACTTGCCCGATAGAAGGGATAGAGTACCCCGCTGCATTTTCGGTCCGAGGCACTCAGCTAGCTCGGTATGCCACGGCATGGAAGACTAGAAAGCTTCTGGCCCCCGCTTCCATTTTCAGTTGTACTCTCTCTGATGAGTGTATAGCTTGGCTTTTTGAGGAGACGCAGACTGGGTCTACTTTAGCATCAGAGGCTTCGACCAACTCCGGGAGAGGGCGCAAGAACACCTGACTCATCCATGCCTCGAATTTATTGCTTTATCAGTAGTTTTAAGTTTTCTTTATGAATGTAATAAAAATCAACTTCAATTTGTATTCAAGAGTAGGAGAACTCTATGCTGAAATCAATGAAATTGAAGGTTGTGGGTACTGAAAATTTCCCGTTTGGTCCAAAAATGGTCTGAGTTGTAAAAAGGTTAATTTGAACAAAATCAACTTTTATTAAAACTTTTCAAAACCATTTTCGATATGGATCAGAACTGGACACGCCTGAGATCTGTCACTGAGATGCACAACCCCGGATTCCAGCAACTGGAAAATTGCCCCTAGTCTGAATAGCACTGCACTGGAGATCACAACCGAACTTTTGAACACAGAGTAAACAAAGATGACCAAACATGATCACATGGACAAAGTTGATCGGGGAAGTGTTTATGGCTGGACTTCAGAATGAAGTTGCCTACGTATCCCAAAGATGGGAATCAAGCCTTACGTAGTTCGGCTTAGGTTCACTCGTGTATTAACACTCTCCTTTTGTGCTCTAACTTTTGCCAAGGCCGCCCTTTGCGGGTTTTCAACCTTGCCAGCTCAGTTTTTATAATTTCAAATTTTTCATGCTCTAACTTTTGCCTAGGTCACCCTTTCGGGTTTTCGGCCTAGCGAAGGATAATATTTCTTCAACTTGTCCATGTTGATTGGTTGGGAGAACTCTAGGCCATCTAGGTCCATCAGAACGACAGCTCCGTCCGACCAGATAGACTTGATGATGTAAGGACCAGACCAATTGGGTCTGAACTTGCCCCTAGGGTCGTGAATGGGAGCTCGGTTGTCTTTGAGCACTAGATCCCCTTCCTTCAAATTCCTGGACTTAACCTTCTTGTTGAAAGCCCTGGTAATTCTTTATTGATAACCCTGAACATGATACAGTGCTTTCAGCCTTCTCTCATGAAACAGCATGAGTTCTTCGAACCTGCTCTACTGCCAATCTGCCTCAGTTATCTGACACTCAGCCAATACCCGTAACGACAGAACTTCAACTTCGATAGGCAAAATAGCCTCCATCCCATAGACCAAGGAATACGGAGTCGCCCCAGTAGAAGTTCAAATTGAAGTCCGATAGCCCCACAGAGCAAATGGAAACTTATTTGGCTAGTCCCGGTAGGTTTCCACCATCTTCTGCAGAATGTGCTTGATGTTCTTGTTAGCGGTCTCAACTGCTCCATTGGTTTGGGGCCGATATATAGATGACTTATGAAAAGCCACGTTGTACTTGTCCAACAAGTCGATCACCTCCTTCTTGATGTGGGAAGCATTATCTGAAATGAACTCGTTCGGGACCCCATAGGGACAGATGATGTTGTTCCTGATGAACTTTGCAACATGCGAAGCCTTCAACACCGCATAAGATTGGGCCTCAACCCACTTTGTAAAGTAGTCTATCGCTACCAGAATGAACTCATGCCCATTGGACCATTTCGGAGTGACAGCTCCAATCACATCAATCCCCCAGACTAAAAATGGCCATGGCGAAGTCATGTTGTACAGCTTCGACGGCGGAATGTTCATGCGGTTTGCATGGATCTGGCATTTGGGGCATCGCCGGACAAAGCCAATACAATCCTCCTCCATGGTGGACCAGTAATAACCCTGTCTAAGGATCTTCCGGGCTAACATTACCCCGTGCATGTGCACTCTGCACTCTCTTCCATGGATGGCCTCCATCAGGCGGTTTGATTCTTCGGCATCAACACACAGCTTATGCATCCTGAGATGACCTCTCTTGTACAGTTTACCCCCGCAGATGATGAACTGAGCAGCCATTCTTCAAATTGCCCTCTTATCTTTGGCATTTGCCCCTGGTAGATACGCCTCTTTTTCCAAGAAGTTCCAAACATCGTAATACTAAGGATTCTCATCTTGAACCTCATCCATGGCAGCAATCAACTCGTAGGCCGGCACAAATTTTTGGTCAATGATGATCGAACGCATCCGGACTCCAAAAGAGATGTCTATCATAGAAGATAGAGTTGCTAGTGAATCTGCGAACCTATTGTTCTCTCTTAACAGATGAGCGAAATTCAGTTTCTCAAACCGAGGAATCAGCAAGTCCAAGGTCTGGTAGTAAATTCTCATCTTTTCTTCTTTGACTTTCCAATCTCCTTTAGCTTGAGATACAACAAGGTTTGAGTCCCCAATGACGTCCAACCGTTTTGCCCCTAGTTCTAGGGCGGCTTCTAAACCAGCAATGCATGCCTCATACTCTGCTTCGTTGTTCGAGACTTTGAACCGAAGTTTGAATGCTAGAGGTATACGAAAATTGTCGGGTGTTATCAACAACACCCATATCCCATACCCATATTGGTTTGACACTCCGTCAAAGTACATCATCCAAGTTTCATCTTCGATATGCAGAATGACCTCGTCTGGGAATAGGTACCCAACTGCTTCATCTCCTTCAACTAGGTGATCGGCTAGGAACTCTGCTACCACTCTCCCTTTTACTGACTTGGGCGTCACATACTTCAGATCAAATTCAGAAAGCAAAAGCAACCAACGGGCTAGCCTACCTGTAAGTGCTGGTTTCTCGAAGAGATATTTGATGGGATCCAATATCGAAACCAGTATTACAGAGTGAGCTAACAGGTAGTGCCTGAGCTAACAGGTAGTGCCGCAGCTTCCTGGTAGCCCATACCAAGGCCAAACAAGCCTTCTCCAGCGAAGTGTAGCGGGTCTCATACTCCAGCATTTTCTTGCTCAGATAGTAGATAGCCCTCTCTACTTTGTCCTCAGCACTTGCGTGAGCATGCAACCCATTGTAGTTTCAGTCATTGAAAGGTATAGAATCAACGGTTTCCCCGGCTCAGGCGGTGACAACACAGGTGGGTTCTGTAAATATTGTTTGATCTGTTCAAAAGCAGCTTGGCATCGGTCGTCCCATTGGAATTTCTTTTCTTTCTTCAGGAGACCAAAGAGTGGTTCACACGTCAAGGTTAATTTTGAAATAAACTGTCTTATGAATTGCACTTTACCCAGAAAGCCTCGCACCTCCTTTTCAATCCTTAGTGGTGGCATTTCTAAAATGGCCTTGATTTTGGAAGGATCGACCTCGATACCTCTCTGTGTGATCAAGAACCCCAGCATTTTTCCTGCTGTGACACCAAATGTACACTTCTGAGGATTCAACCGCAGCCTATATTCTCTGATCCGTTGAAAGAATTTCTGCAAGGCGATGTAGTGGCCCTCTCTTTCTTTGGACTTGACAATCATGTCGTCCACGTACACCTCAACCTCCTTGTGGATCATGTCGTGCAATATTGTGGTCGCAGCCCGTTGATACGTAGCTCCATCATTCTTCAGCCCAAACGGCATCACCCTATAACAATAGGTTCCCCACGGGGTGGTAAAAGCAGTCTTCTCCCGGTCTTCGGGTGCCATCAATATCTGATTGTAGCCTGAAAACCCATCTATGAACGAGAACAACACATGCCCAGCAGTAAAATCCACTAACTCATCGATATGCGGCAGAGGAAAGTCGTCCTTCGGACTAGCTTTGTGCAAATCCCTGAAATCCACACATACCCGAATTATGTCGTCTTTCTTCGGCACTGAAATGATGTTGGCCAACCAAGTTGGGTATTCAGATACCAGCAGGAACCCTGCGTCAATTTGCTTGGTGACCTCTTCTTTAATCTTGAGAGCCTAGTCTGGGCGGATCCTTCTGAGCTTCTGCTTAACAGGTCGGGCCTCTGGGTCAAGAGGGATCCGGTGCTGTACAATCTCATGATCGATTCTAGACATGTCTTCGTAAGACCATGTGAAAACATCTTTGAAATCTTTTAATAAAGCGACTAAGCGCTCGCGCTCCTCCAAAGACAACGTGGACCCGATCTGGACCAGCCGCTGGTCCTTCTCAGTACCAACATTAATTTGGGTGATTTCATCAGCCAAGGGTTTAACAAACCTCTCCTGCTCTTGATTAAGCAAATATTGCAAAATCGGAGGAATTTCTTCCTCGTCGTTTTCATCAAAATTTTGAAAATCCTAATTCATGCAATAAATTAAGGGCATAGAAAAGTAATCGAAGGCCACAGCCGCACAATTCTCATTAAGTACTTCCAAGTCGCCTGGTTCCTCTGTTACAACAAACTCAAAGAAAAAAGAAAAAAACGACCTAGACAAGACTATGGCATCCGGGTTATCACTCCCAGGAATACCGGACTTAGACTCAGACAAGCTGGAACCTAATTTCGACTCACAAGACTTAGTGGAATCAGATTCCGGCTCACTACCTGACCTGGTACTGCTGGGTAAGAAGCCTTCTTCGTATTGCCAGAGAAGGGAGGGTGCAATGGATGCATCCAAAATGTTTGAAGGTGGGTTCACAGCCATTTCATTCCCAATCATGGACACTGAGAGGTCATCCCCCAAGCATTCATGTACGATCGGAGGATCTGAAAGTAGACAAGCCAGTGCTACCCCCATTTCAATCTCTGCGCCCTCGGAAACCTCCTCTTTGTACTGTTTAGCCTCAGTTGTCGGGTCTGTTTGCTCTTTGGCAACATTATCCTCAGACAATTACAAGTCAAAGAAGATCTCGAACCCCGGCAAGCGTCTCCTCTCCACATTTAACCATGGCTCTGGGAAGCCGCAAAACAGGAAGTCCTACCCTTCCCGGACAAAGCGTCCGTTCAGGGTACCCTAAATAGGTTGGTGCATCAACTCAAAATGCTTCCCCGCTTGCTTAGCTCTGGCCCTTCTGGCCATTTCTTTGCCTTTCCTTACCTAGTCCTCCTTGGTAGGCAAGTAACCTAAACCAAAGGTATGTGGGTTATGCGGCACTTCGGCCGATACTGCAACACCTTTTCGGCCGCTTTTCCCCAATCCCATCCTGGGGATATGCTTGAGTTTGTTCACGAGGTACACCAATTGTGCGCTGACATATAACCCCTCGTCGATAGCTAAGATACCCTGTACAACCTGAGCCTCAACTAAGGTAATCCTGACAGGAACACATCTTATGCACCATGTTCAATTTCCAGGACTGGTATAGAAACCTCTGGCGGCGGGTGGATTGACGAATTCCCAAAAACTATGGCCACCCCCTTCCCGTGGGGGTACTTTAACATCTGATGCAGAGTGGAAGAGACTGCCTTTACCTGCTGCAGCCACGGCCGCCCTAAGAGTAGATTGAAAGTCGCAAGAACGTCCAAGACATGAAAGTCAATATTGTGTTGTCCTGGACCGACCTTAGTCCGAATCTGCACAGTCACCATCACTTCTCTGCTAGTGTTGTCATATGCCCGAATCACCTGGGCAATGGATATGAAGTCCACGGGCTTCAACCCAATTGCATACGCTGTCCTCGACGGACATACATTGATGGCGGATCCTGTATCGACAAGAATTACTGGTACCCACTTGTCTCTACGCTCCACAGATATGTAGAGTGGTTTGTTATGGTTTGCACCCTCAGGCGGCAATTCCTTATTAGTAAAGGTTAACGTCGAGGAAGCTCCCAGAAAGACCAATCCTACCAGCTGCTCAGGCGTGGTGTCGATTGAAAGTTTAGCCCTGTCCATTACAGAAAGGACAGCTTGTTTGTGTACTCTTGAAGCCATAAGTAGTCCCCAGATGGAGATGTCTGCCTGTATCTTCTTAAGCTGTTTCAACACAGCCTCCTCTTCGAGTAACTTTTCTTTCTGTTTCTCCGCCTCTGTGTCCTTTCCGGACGCCTCTGGTTAATCTAGGTGTGGGGGCTTGAAATACCGCCCACTTCTAGTCATGTGGTCAACCTCTCCAATATACCAGGTATCATCTGGTCGGTTGTTTCCCCAATCCTCGTCTGTGTGGCAAGACATAGGTCATCATTTTCCCACTACATCCCGTCGGCCATCGACAAGAAACTATTCGATTCTGTTGCGACTATTACCGCGCGCACAGCACATTCCGTCCCCTCGGGGGCTTTGGCCTTCCTAACCCTTTCCAGATCTTCGATCTTTTCCTGCTCAAACTGCTTCAGTGCAGCTTGCTGTTCAATATCCTCTGTACTCAAACTGTTCTGATCCTGAGCAAAATTCTTAACACCGGTGCTCTCCGGTGGTTGCTCTTGATTCCCGGCCATTCCGGCCATTGCTGATGATATTCCAACCCCTGATTGCCCCTGGTCTGGCTGAAGTTGTTCAATAGCATCCGGCTCGTCACTGAGCCACCCGGTAGCTTCTGCTAACCCTTTTAGATCGAACCAGTTGACAGTCACGTCCCTTGTATCCTATTCTTCAAAGAATTACAGATTTGTAATGTCTTCCTCTAGTTCTACCAGGTCATCTAGCCCTTGATTAGGTCTATCCTCCTGTACGACACTGATCTCTATCCTACTGGGAAGTCCACCATTGGCTTAGGCTGACCTGTTGGTGTGATATAACCGCTCGGGTCGTACGCATATCTCGCAGACCCCTCAGACCCTGAATAATCATTTCCATATGTTCCTGCAATCATCTCGGTTCTATCTTCGATAGTCACGACCACCGGCTCAGGTTGGGTTTAGGAGATGTCTAGCATGCACAAATCCGTGCTTTCTGGAATGAACACCTCCGGCTTGGGTAGGTGAGAAGGGTGATATATATGCTGGGGTCGTATGACACAACCCCAGTTTGGATTAGGTTAATGCGTTTGGGAGGTGGAGCTTGGTTATGCGGTGGGAGTGGGTTGGTTGTGACGTTTGGTTTTTCCGGCGATGCGATCACCTTATTGTCAACGAGATCTTGGATATCGTGACGCAATCTAAAGCACCGGTCGGTGTCGTGACCATGCTGTTGGTGATAGGCACAACACTTAGCTGGGTTATGGGAGGGAGAAAGTTTTTCTGGCAAGGGCCGCTGCTCTAGGGGCTTCAAGTGCCCTTTCTTGATCAAAACCCCCAAAGCTTTAGATAGGGGCATGTACAGTGGGGTGAAGGTTCTTTGGCCTGTAGGCGCATATCTAGCTGGTTGTGAGCTACTACTAGACGCACTAGTGAATGGGGTAGCTGTGAGGGCTTTTGGAGTGGTGGTCCATTCCGACATCTGAAGTTCTGCCAGCTGCAGCACTGCTTGTGCCTGCATTTGTACTACGATTGAATGCCCTCTTGAGCTGCTCTCTCTCATTATAAATGAGGCCTTGTTTCATGGCGTCCTCTATTTGCACCCTAATCTCATGTAGATCTGCAAAGGTGGGTAGGGGGAGGACGATCATCTTCTGCATGAGCTTGGGCTGGAGGTTATGCACAACCACCCATATCTGATCTTTGTCCACAGGCTTGATGGTCATCATCGAGGCTTTGGCCCTCCAACGAGTTACGGAGTCGAAGAAGCTCTCCTTTGGTTCTTGTCTGGTTGTCTCGAGATCACGAGTTGTGACCTCGATCTGCGTGTTATAGGAGTATTGAGCTATGAAGGCCTCAGCCATCTCCTTCCAATTCCTCTTAACGGAGTCCTCCAATTTTGCATACCAAATAGCTGCTACACCCGATAGGGTCCGGCCAAACAGAGAAAGCTTCTGTAATCTGGAGAGGCCCATCGGCCTTAAGATGTCTGAAAACAGTCGTAGGTGCACCATAGGATTCCCAGACCCATCAAAGCGGTCTATGTGCGGCATTTTAAATCGATCCGGCAGAGTCATGGCCAAGTCGGTGTATCCATCCTCAATATCCGGAATGGATTTCATGCCTTTAGACTTTTTGAAAAGCTCTTCAAGCTTGCTCACTTTTAGTGTCGTTGGATCCACCTCGAACTCAAACGGTGAATCTACTAGGTTAGTGGGCGTTTTGGATAGTTGGGATAGGATTGGGGGCGAAACTGGCCTTGTGGAGATGTCTGTATCTTCCTGGACATTAGCTGTCTCCCCGAGTATTGAAACTCTTGGTGGGGAAGGAGCTTGATGTGAAGCAGATGCTCCAGTCTGCTGCTGTAGCCTGGTAATTACCTCTGCTTGTTGGGCCATAACCTCAGCCTGGCGTATAGCAAATTCTGTCTGACGGGTAGCATCCTGCTGCATGGTTTTCATACTTTCCTGGAGCTGACGCGTCATCTCTTCCAGACCTACCATATTGTGCTGATCCAACTGAATAATCGGTATATCTGCTTCTATAATAGAAACTGAGACCTCAGCCTGACTATTCAAGGACCACTAATCTAGCGACCTCTGTACTGATACACTGCGCCTTTTTGACCTCCGCCTAGTAACCGGGGGTAAAGAAAGAAACACTGCTTGTCCGTCTATCAGATCCCTGCATCGATTAAGTCTTCGGCCTCTAACCCAGAGTGCTCGGGGAATATCTGCCTGGTCAGATGCAATTGTGCTAAACTACCTTGCAAAAAGATAAATAAAGCATAATAAGGAAATAAACAACCAAAACGCGCAGTGTGCTATGTTATGAGCTGAATAAATTAAAGACAACACACAGTCGGCATAACAACACACAGTCGGCATTTGTAAGCTGAACACACTGTCCTTAACTCTGATCACTGTGCCCCAAATTGTTGCCCCAAAACTGAATCTGATATCCTCAAGTAAAACTAATTCTCCAAATATTGATGCCTGCAGGCCTGATACCCAGACTTGCAAACTGATATACGCAATCTTGTAGAGACACACTCTAACAGCAAATAGCAAGCAAGTGAGAGCAAAAAACACCCCTATGTTGGGGTAGGGTTTGCCTGTCCTATTTTGTCAGGAGCTAGGGTTTTACTACGCACACAGCAGTTTCAAACAACCTACAATCGGGTAAGCAACCTGTCCTAGTTTGGAATAGTCATTATGGATTACGATATACACTAGGTCGAATGGTCAAAAAAGGGTGCCTCAGTAAAAATCGAGGTTTGTGTTCCCGCCATGGCAGAGCCCGTAACTGGTCAGCCTTATGGCACGCTTCTCAAAGCGAGCCTTCGGCAAACCATTCAAGAATAGCATACGGCAAACACAGTGTCCTAGGCGCACCAATGCAAATGCAATGCAAAGAAACACATAAGTGTAGACAAAACAAGATATCATGAGTTCAAGTCAAGCTCTCTAACTCCCCTGCAGTGTCGCCAGAAACTGTAGACGCCCTCCCGGGAACTCCCCGACATCCGCATGCCTGCGTGGGCTAGCGGTGCGAATCTCGTTTTGTTCTCTGAGCTACTACAGTTCGGACTCAATGTCACAGTTATGAATCTAATCTTACAGCGTGCGATGTAAGACCGATAAATCACCAAAGAGTCCAAATCCGGCAAATCGTTTTGGAAAACTGATTTTTTAGAAAGAAGTGCCAAACATGGACTACTTTGCCAGATATAGAGTCGCCACCTAAATATTTTATTTTGGGGGGATTTAGGAAACCCTGACTCGTGCCTAAGGCCACGTGCCCATCATCACCAAAGTTGCCTCGGCTCGGGAACTTGGGTACGAGAGGGGAAGGTCATGCAATGAGCACCCCCGCTCGCCCGATCAAAGATCAGCCTGTACTAAGCATGATATTTTGTTTTTGAAAACACATGTGCTCTTATTTCGGTTAATTAGCTAATCTTACTACGTGATGCACACAACATACAAGTATAGACTAGATCGCCTAATTTGGAACAAAACATTGCATATTCGTTTGTGAAAATGATTTAAAGTTTGCTACTCGCAAGTAGGCTGAATTCGGGATTCAATGAATTGTTCCAATTCAAGTAATCCAACCTTCATCCACAGGCATTCAGGTAGTTATATCAAATAAGCAGTTAGCCTCATGGCAAGTATGCTTTCATGGCAATATTAACACACATGCAGTATGCTAAAGCGTAAACACTCACAGTGTACTCCGAGCCAAAATAAAGAACTAGTTAGAAATCATGCATGATCCTAGTTCATGTTAAGATGGCTAATGCAGCACATGCGAAAATGCAATTAAAATAGGCTCGGCTATTCTAATCATGTCATGTGAAATGCAACTTGATACATGTATTCAAATAGATATTGAAATACAATGCAGTTAGTATGATGCGCCGAGCTCGGTGCATGCAAGACAGATGAATGGATGCACGCATGCAAAGCATAAGGTATGATAAATGAAACATGCCCTCAAACTAACCATCATAAGCGGTTAAGTAAAAGGGAGAAAGAAATGGGGGTGGGAAGACATGCATCACACATACGCACGCTTATTACAACAATGTACCCTCTCAAGGGAGGGACCAACTAAGAAGCTAACTAGCAAATCTAAGCTAATTAAACTAATTATTACACAATAAATTAATTAACTAATCCTAGTTAACTAATTATTACAAAAAAAAAAAATTAAATAGCTAACGCATTAACTATTAAAGGTACAAACCAAAGCGTAACCTAGCTAAACACATTAGCTAAGTAAAGCAGTAAAAGCAGAAGCTTCAAAGGGAGAGGAATGCATGCAAGCTCGGTCTCCTCATTTGGAAATCCAATGCGATGCCCTGATTTGCCTCTGTTTTCATTTGTTCTCAGAACACTGCACCAAGCTCTGGAAAGCTGAGACTTCACCTTGGGAGTCTTGTAGGTGGGTGGCCGACCACTTTTGGTCTCTCTAGACACCTGCCGACCACTTTTGGTTATTGAAAAACCAGAAAAGTGGTCGGCCAGCTAGTTTTTCTGGCTGGCCTGGCTGGCCGACCAGTTGTTGCTACTGAACTGTAATTTGCTGCAACAGAGAGCAAGAAAGAGCATGGCAATGTATTTGCAAGATATGTGTGCACAACCACCCTCCCTATCATGTCATGAACTCAAGAGAGTGTAGGTTCTCAACCCTCGGGCCACTAATCGCTCATTTCAATGCATGATGGTCGAGAGGTGAAGTTGCACAATTCAATATGAAATGAATGCACAAGTAAACACATAAAGCCTAAAACTCTATCATATATGATCAAGAGCGTCGGTGACCGAGGATTGAGGCACGTTTTATCACTTTAAGTATGAAACGTCCCTTGTTTCCCGTGTTTGGACTAACACATATTCCAAACACGATGCAAGCAAGAAACATGGCATGCACAATGCTATGTAATGTAACCTTAGCATGTGAACATGCAACTACATAGCATACTCAATGCAACTAGCAACCTAGCATACACAATGCAAGGCATAACATGGCATACACAATGCTAAATGCTAAGAACTAGATGGCATACTCAATGCAAGGCAATCATGAGGGTTCTTAACACAATGTAAAGCATGCGTGCACAATGCAATGCAACAAGGGAAACAATGTATAATGCACCAAACATGCTACAACATGCAAACAATATACTCAATGGACTTAAACCGAAATGGACAGACCTCAGTCATGCCAAAACAGTGGCCATTGGTGATGAAATTAAGGCACAAAAGGCAAGGTATGCATATACAATGCAATGGCCTATCAAAGAGGCCTAAGAGCACAACTCTCAAGAGTGCTCAAAGAGTGACAAATGTACAAGTGTGACAACACTAAGTGCACTGAAATGAGGTAAGAAATGATGCCAAATCACTTAAACAAAGCAAGTAAAGCATGCAATGGTCCTAAAGCATAAAAGCTAACAAAGAGGATTACTCTAGGGACATGCAATACATGGCACAAATGCATGAACTAACCATGGACAGAGCTTAATTAGGTCAAAACAAGGACCTAAACATGCTGAGATGAGGGCTTAAATACCTAGGCATGCAAGCATACAAGCTAAGGCATAAGCTAGGGAACAATGCATAACACTCAAAGGCACTTAAAGCATGATTGAGGTAGGAACATGGCAATGCTAAATGCTCTGAAATGTCATGTTAAGTGATGCCAAATCATGTACACAACACAAGTGAAACATGCAATGGTGCTCAAAGCTTGAGGCAAGCAAGAGTATTTGTACTACAACTATACAAAACATGAAGCATGTGACCAAGGCAACCCAAAACAGTCCTAGAACATGTTAAAATGAGTCTAAAACATGCATGGAAGGAAGCCAAAATAAGCTAGCATGAAGGGCATAAGGCATGATGCATACAAGGAAAATAAGGTGGATTACACTACACCTATTAAGACCAAGCATGGAATGACTTAACCAATAAAAATCAGAATTATATCATGGCATAATAACCCCAAATAAGCACTGAAATGAGAGCTCGCAAGCTATGGCATGAAGGCATACGCAATGGTTCATGTTAAGGCATAAAGGGGCAAACCCTCCAACGCATTGAATAAGTGACAAATGTGAATGCATGGCCATAAAACATGGACTGAAATCACATAATAAATGATGCTAAATCATTGAAATAATCCAAGTAATGCATGCTAGAGGACTCAACACACAAAGCTAACAAGCTAGGTTGAACCATAGCTATACAAAGCAAGTCATGCATGGCCAAGACAACACAAATCAGACCTTAAACATGCTAAAACATGAACAAAGTCTTCTCAGAGTTAAGCTAAAAGCATGCTAAAATGACATGTTACAACATGATGCATGTTAGGCTATTTCACGAAACTACACTACAAGTGTATGAAGCATGCAAGGGCCAACCAAACCAAACCAAGATAGAGGTATGACCTGGTATAACATCACCTAAAACATGCTGAAATGGACTCAAATCAAGCTAGAATGACATGCTACCTCATGAAGCATACAAAGCTAGTTTAAGAGATTTACACTACAAGTGTATTAACCATGCATGGAGTGACCAAAGCAAGCAAAAACAGTGTTATGCTTTAGCAAAATAACCACAAATACAAGCTAAGATATGGCCAACAAAAGCTTAACAAAGATGCTCAAACATGAGGCATATGAAGCTAGTATACACAATACAAGGAGAGAGGATGACCCTTTCCTATTTAGGACCTCAAAACACCATCCCCACAATCCAGAGAGATTTCAGTTGTGAGAAGGCCAAAACAAGGTGGTCCCGAAGCTCACAAAAAGGGTACAAAAACAAGGCCAAACAATGCCTAAGAGGGGCAAACAACCCCAAACACAAAAGTGACCGTAAACAAAGATCAAAAGAATGCAAAAAAAGAAATTTTATCAGTTAAGAGTTAAGATTAAAATAGCATGCAAGATAGGCTAAAAGCTTAAGGAAGAAAGGGGGATTTAAGGGTTAGAAACTCACCCTTAAAGACCTCCTTTATAACTGCAACTCCAGCAAGTTTTTCAAGCTCAAAGCCATCCAAGAACACAAAAACCAAGCCCTAAGCACCTCAGTAGAAAAAGGAAGGTGTCTGAGTGTGTGTTTGTGTGTTAAAGTAAGACAAAACAACACTTTAAGGCACAAAAATGAAGCAAACAAGGCAATATAGATACAAAGCTATATCTATCTCCCTAGCCTCAAGTTTCTGAACCTGGAGGATGGAGGAGAAGCCTCCCTCTTATAGAAGAGGAAAGGCAACGTGTATGGAGGATGGCCCTAATGTCCTCCAGCTGTGCCAGCTGGAGGAAAATATCTCCAAAAAGGTGTCAAAAAGCAGTCGACCACTTGAAGTGGTCGGCCTGCTACTTAAAGTGGTCGGCTGACCACTTTAAGTGGTCTCTGAGAGCAAAAACTGGTCATCCATGGTGGAAGAGAGTCCAGGGCATGAAAACAATGCAGTGGTGTGGTGGCCGACCAGAAAAGATGCCCCAAAGACCAAGAAAGCCAATTATCCGACCAGAAAACTAGCTGGCAGAGGAAGAAGTGGTCGGCCAAGAGAAATACTGGTCTCCCACCCTTGTACCACCTTCCAAACAAAGAAAACAAGGTTTGTACCAAAAATAAACCAAAACGGATGCAAGACGAAAGATCGGGAGGCAAAGCACGCAGCCGAAAGCCCCGAAAACTAGCTGACGAGCACCAAAAGTGGTATGCAACCACAAAAGTGGTCTCCCGGACCACACTGTTCCTCTAGGCAGAGGCAACCAGGTATGGTTCAAAAACCACGCCAAACGGAGAACGTTAAGCAGTCCCGAACCAAGGCGCGCGGCCAAAGACTCCAAATATTGAAAACTAGTCTCTAAACGGGAAAAGTGGTCTAGGACCACGAAAAATGGTCTACGACCACAAAGAGATGGTCTACAAGACCTCTCCCTCCCTCCGGGAAGAGAAAACAAAATTCGGTCCACAAACCGAGCCGAAGCACAAAAGAGTTCAGAGGCCTGGAGGCAAAGCTCTCAGCCAAAACTCCAGAGACTCGAAACGAGCACAACATGCACCATCACCAAGCGCTCAATCGATGACGTTTGACTCTTAAGGTCGGTCAAAAATGGGGTGTCTACACTAACCTCCAATCCGTAATCTTTTTTCAAGTCATACACAACATCGGTGGGGCGTATCAGCGGTTTGTCACGTATCCATTCAGAAAGAACATCGAATACTAAGTCGGAACTAGCCCTGGGGTTTTTGGGGTCCGCACTGTAACGCCGCAAATGTGCTCCCTATTCCACCTACGAAGGTAGAAAAAACCATTAGCATGCAAAACATGTACGTGTACCGACAACATATATCCCTTCGACTCCCTCGTTATGCATACAACTGTGATCTGAATAAAATTGTTCTTCACATATTTGAAGCAGAAACCGCACTCAACCGCATACTTGCGAAGAACATTTCAGAATTCAGATGCTCCACCTTCAAAACTTTGACCAATATGTCAAATCTCGTTAGGCCATGGAGCAAACAAAAACACCTTGTCAAAGAAGGACATAATTTTGCCAGCAAATCTTGTTCATCGTCCATGTCCAACTCATCGAAAATATTGGTCGTGTGACAATGAACCGTCTGTAATGGGCTGTCAACATTGTCATCGTCGGGTATATCTTATAACTGAATGACGACGTCAATGCATTGCAATCAGAAAGACTGTGTAAAAGATACCATGTTCTCCACATCAACATCGTTCTGTAATGTGAAATTATTATAACCTGGCATCTTGAAGAACAGACACACATTGGCAGGTGTAACCCAACAAACTTTTCGCACACCTGACTGGCCACGTCGTCAAACCGAAATAGAGCTTGCAAATTAATTGCGGCATTCATATTTCCGTAACAACAAATTAACATTATATGCGTGTCCATCCTCCTGTCAAGGTTAACATGTGATTCAACAATCCCCCCCCCAAAAAAAAAAACAAAACAAACAAAATGACATCCCCTACTCACAATGCAACACACCCTCACACAATGAAATACATACACCCCCACCCACTCACACATCCCTCGTCAGTCTCCCCGACAACACATGCCATCAAGATAACGTACCACACGCCTAACCGATAAAACACCACCCACAACAAAAACACAAAAAAACCTACAACAAATGCACCACATATCACCCCCACACCACACAATGTACACAAGCAACTTCCACCAATACATACAGAAACCCAACTATGTGAAACAAATGGAAAACAAATGAAGTGCAATGTAAACCAAGTAGACTACAGATCAAGAATAATTGCAAACAAAAAAAGAAGACATACCAGCTTAACAACAGTGTGCCGATGCCAAAAATGCTATCTCTGCCAGTTAGTCGCACAGTCGTCACACAAAACCCCCACAACACAGTACACAAAACCTTAACTGCAATGGCTGAAAACGTATATGGCCATATCATTCAAAATACCCAAAAGTAATCTTCAACGTCTCTAAACATGGAAGTGATCTCGCAATACTCGTTCCAATCAAACAAAAAAAAAGGTACAATCGTCCACTCAGTCACGCCAACCATGGAAAATAGGATCACATAGGAACAAATCTCCCCACTAGCAGGACTAAACGAAACAAAAGTATAAAGTTGGGACTGATTGGTATAACAGTTTGTGAGATAGGATTTATTGGTAAATATTTCTTTATAAAAATCATGACAAAAAAGTTACTAATTGTCAATTTTTAGCAACATATATAAAAAATATCACAAAAAATTATTTTTAGCGACGATTGTATTATGACTTATTTTCAATAGCATTTGATGGGAATTAAGCCCAACTATTAGGATTTATTGGCAGTTTACCCTATAATGTATTCCTTTTATTATTATTTTTTTATAAAAAAATCAATATAACTCGTATGTTTTCATTCTGTTAACAAAATGAATGAAAAATGTGCACGTAATGTGTATATATTATATTTATTACAAAAATATCATTTAAAGATCTGTCATAAATATTTTTCATTTGTTTTATTAACAAAATGTACGTATAAGGGTTATATTAAAAAAATTTCAAACGATAAAGGAATACATTGTATCGATTTTTATTTTGATGAGGTAAAGTGAAAATAGTAAAGTAATATGATTATTTACATTACAACCTCTCAATTATTAGGCAATATCACTTTACATCGGTACATTTTGACCTACTCAACATGAAAAATGTATCATTTTATCCTTTGCATCCCTCCAAAACTTTTGAAAGGGGTAGTTATACGATTTTGTGAATAAAGTGAGTAAAGTGATTTTTACTAGAGTTTAGGGTTGCTGCTGCACAGAGTGCAGCAACAACTATTGCGCACCTTATTGGGCCCATTTTAAGGCCTAATTCGATAATCTGAACTGTCACATTTTAGAAGGTATCGAGTAGAATATACCTATAAAAAATCACGTCAATCGGATATTGTTGGCCTTTTCGTCAAATCATATTTGTATTTTTAAAAAAATGTAATTTGAAATATAAAACTCAATGCAAATGTGATTTGATGAAAGAGATAACGATATCCGATTGACGTGATTTTTTATAGTTATATTATACTCGATACCTTCTAAAATATGAACGGTTTAAATTATCGAATTAGGCCCCAAAAAAGGCCCAATAAGGTGCACAACAGTTGTTGCTGCGCACCATGCGCAACAGCAATCCCAAATTGTTTTTACTAATAGTTGAGGAATTTTGGGTATGACTTATTTGATAATTTTTAACTTTTTATAATAAAAAAATGTACAGAAAAATAAGAAATGATGTGGCAACTTGTAACAAATAAGCAAATAAGCAATTTATTTTGGTGGTTGCCAAACCTTGTGCCAAGTTTGGAACCATCACCTAAAATAGTCTCCAAAAAAAAATCAAAAAGTTGCAACCAAAAAATTAATTATTCTCTCTATTTTTTATACGTTTTTTTATATAAAAAAAATTAAAAACTAACTAAAATAGTTATTTTTCTAAACAACCATTAGTATAAATAATCCTAAAAACAATAATAAAAAAATATCAATACAATAAAATAAAGGATAAATGACAAATACATCTCTTAAAATTTACTTAAAATATGAATTATTTTCTATACTTTTATAAATTAGAAATACTTCATTCGTGACAGAACTATGTAGGGATGAGAAATGTCCACGAACCCCCAAGTTTTGAAAATTTTAAATACTATCCCTATATTTTATGATTATTTATAATATATATTGAGATTATTTATAATCAGATGATACCTATTTTATAAAATTATTTACTAATTCTTTATTTCATCAGTATTTTATAATGTATAATGAAATAATCTCTAAATAATTCAAATCATACTTAATAATATCAATTTTAATAAGCCATCCAAACAAAAAGTCACTTTTTAACTAACTTTCCAAATCATCCATATATACCTGTTACTTTTTTATTTAAATAAAAAAGATATGTATATTTTTTATTCACTTGATTAGTCAACTAACAAAAATGACTTAAAATAATGGTCCAATCAGTTATATAAAAGTTCTAATTCACAGTTTAAAATTTTAGAAAAGAATGAAAAAAAAAATTCTTAGATTTATTTATTTTATCCTTGTGAAATATTATTTTTACAATGTTTGCATAAAAAAATATTTTTAATTAGTCACCTACCAAAATTAAGTAAATAACATTTCTGATTTTGCCACTGACCCATTGTCAAAATTTTTATTCTAACAAAATTAATAATAAATAAATAAAATTTCTAACTATTTTTTTATACAATAATAAAATTATCAAAATTGTTAATTAAAATATATTTATGATATCATTAAAAACTATTAATTGATTTAATAATTTATTAATAAAAAATGTCATTTATTACACGATTAGAAATTTGAAAGAGTATGATGTAATTATCAGAATTATAGGGGCAATTCGTATTGTAAACAAACTTCAGAGATGTATTTGTAATTTATCTTAAAATAAAACAAGACATGAAAAAATTAAGGGTTTGGTTATGGTGTGCAACTTACACCTTACACCTTATACCTTACACTTACACCTTACACTTACACCTTTTGTAAAAAATTAAACCTTACACTTACACCTTTTTTGAGGTTGCACACCATATGCAACCCACTTACACCTTACACCTTACACTTACACCTTACACTTACACCTTATACTTATACTTATACCTTACACTTACACTTTTTGTGTAAGTGGCACATGGTGTGCACTTGCACACTTAAGAAAACTCCAAAAATTAAATACAAGTTTATTTAAGGGTTGACTTTGCCTCTTGTTAGACTCTTTTTTTTTTAATATCGATAATTCAGATTATTCATTTTGTTGATCACTCCGGATTAATTATCAATGTTGATCAAATAGTGATAATTACATACATAAGTAGATGCAAATGATAAATATAATTAAAAGAATACAAGTTTTTTATTAATTTAATTTTTTTGCATCAATACTTTGTTTAAAGAGCCCTATAAAATGCACTGTTAGAATATCATTTGTACTTTTATAAGTTTAAAATTATTTTTCACTTTCTATTTTATTAACATTCTCTGAAAAATGATGAGGAATTTAAAATTCAGTGGTAACTTAAAAAAAATATTACAGAATTATGAAAAAGTATAATATTTTAATTATTAAAATTTATAAATTTTGATTTGTAATTTTTTCTACACTTACACTGTGCAATTATTTCCCCAAAAATAATTTTGTTTGGGTTGGCCTTGTGAAAAGCATGTCTAAGTTCTCTATTATGTTTAGTGGGCTTTTCGCTAATTGGGTCTGGACTTGGTCCAGACAATTGGGCGATCTTGATTTAAGTTTTTTTTTTTTAATAAATAAATAAATTGACAAATAATAGGAGCTTAGGTCATAAATTCAAATTTTAAATTTATTTAGCAATACTTTTACGTTGTATTTGATTGAAGGATTTGAGAAGGGATTTGAAAAGATAAAGCAAAAAAATAGAATAAATATGAATAAAATATATCTACATTTCACATAATTTCACACATATTTTTCTTTTCTTTTTTTAAATCCCCAACCAAACATTGATAGATACCCATTGCATATTCCAGAGATTTAAAAAAGTTTATAAATAAAGACAAACTATAACTGTTGTTGAATGCTAGCTGGCTGCATATGATTGTGACATTTTTACATTAGTTTAATTCAACCACAATTTTCTGTATCATACAAGTTGCAAAAGTTTATTTTATCCGGTATCGGAGTTAAAGATGTTTTGTCATTATTTTTTAATCCTTTTGTCTTAAAATCATGTAAAAATATCAAGATGAGAAATTTTTAATATATCTAATGATTGTGAGTATTTTGACACATAGAATAAGAAGATTTAAAAATAGATGTTATACTTATATGGAGCAGAGCCACGTTTGGTTCAAGAGGTAGATTAAAATAATTTGAACACATATATTAAAATAATATAAATAATTTAGACAGATAGTTTAAAGTTTTTGGGACAGATAGATTAAAATGATTTAGACAAATATGTTAATAATCTAGTTACAAATAATTTGGATAGATAGATTAAAATAATTAGGACATATAAGTTCAAATAATTTGGACATATAGATATATATAGGAAGTAAATTTGCTATTTGTTTAAATCATTTATGGTGTTAAAATTTCAATAAGTCATAAGTTGGGGCTGTTTTGGAATTTTTTTTTTTTTTTAATATTTCATGTACTTTTTTGAGATCTATCCATACAAAATTTGTAAAAGCAGTCTTGGACGCTCAAAAATGTTGTTTCACTATTTTGATTAAGTAAAAAATCAATCTATATATATTTAAATTCTATATTCAATATTGATCTTGTTTTAAAGATCTTGAAAGGCAAATTCATAGATATCATTTTTGTTAAAAATAGATTTGTATAACTTAAGGTATGACATTTTAAAGTTTTTTAGCACAAAATGCACATAAAGAGGGGAAAAAAAAATCAAGAATTGTCTTTGGACTTGCCAACGAGGTTGTCCTTGTAATTATAACTAATAAAAACCAAATTTTGGATCTCCGTCCCAAAACACTCTATAAGTTGGATTTTTACCAAATTTTTTCAAATAATAGTACTTTAATATTGCGAAATCATGAATTTATTATACTGTAAAATAATATTATTTGTAATGTATATTATCAAATATAATGGTGAATTTCACTATCTATATACACTGCAGCTCAAAATTGGTAACTATACTCTAAAGAAATGATTTTTTATAAATAAAAAAACAATAAAAGTGTTTATAGTTTATTTATGCTCAGCATTTGATAGGAAAAATAAATGAATTTGCAACAGAAAGTAAGCCCTATTTTGATTTTTCTTGCAAGGGACACCAAAAACTATTTCAAGATTTCTCTCTTTCCTTACACAATAATATATATATATATATATATATATATAAATTTGGTTGGCAAATAAGTTGGTTAACGGATGAGTTTTTTTGGGTAGCCTCTCATAAGTCAAAAGGTCAAGCTAACGATTTGGTTGCTCTCCAACATTTAGCTCAAGTTTGGCCCAAATATTGTTCGGGGTAGCACAACCTATGTTGGGTATGAGTTTGGGAGAACAATGGTTGGGCTAGCCCTACAAACAAAGGGTTGGGGAGGAGTCGAGGGTAGTGGCCGGTGCTCAGGAGGGGTAGGGGTGGTGACTGCAAGTGGATAGGGTTAGGGAGGTGGTGACTATGAGAGAATAAGGAGATGGTGCCATTGTTGGTGTCAATGGGGGTGTCGATTAGGGTTAGACTTCGAAAAATAAAAAAAGATGAAAGTATTTTTTGTATAGTGAATTGTATATTGAGTAAAATTTTAAATTTATTAAATATATATTTGGAGGAAAATATGTACAAAAATAATCAAATGATTGAAAATAGAAGTTCCTTTTAATTTTTCTTTACAATTTTAGTTAGGATTTGTTTGAAAAATGACTTTTTTAATAATTTTTGAATTTTTACAAAAAAACATAGGAAAAATTAGTCTAAGCTCCCTCTCTTATTTTTAGTAATAGAAGAGATTCATAATATTATTTTATAATGTCTAAGATCCCTCAATCCTATACCCTATATCACAGAGAAATTTGAGTCTCCCAAATCAAATCTCATTTCTCTCTCTTACACTCTAAACTCTCTATTCCCTGTTGATAAATCCAACCCAACTATGAGCATCACCTCAAAAATCTCTGAATTCAAGAACCCACTTTTAATTTTTCAATTTTCATTTCGATTCAACTCATAAAAAGCTCTAGATTCAAAAAAAATGCTGGACCGTTTCTTTAAAGCTCATCAGTTATGGAAGATCAAGCGAGTTCTCCGAAACAGAAAGCTCAGTCTCCTCTCACAGTGGTTGTGATTCGGAGCAAACTTGGCATTGGAAAGTTCGGAACTCCACAAGAGAACTTCAACGAGATCCAAGACCACTTCTACTCTAGCCGGTGTGCCGAGCCACGCCGCATTCTTGAAGAAGCCTCTCCTCCTCCCCACTCCTCTATCAACCACTCCTCTACTGTCTCTTCTCCTAACGAGTACAACCCCTTCTTCTCTAACTATCTCTGCATTTGACAATTTCTCTGGATTTGATCACTTTTATCTGGATTTGACAATTATCTTTGGATTATCTTTTAATTTTCTCTAGATTTGGTAATTTTCTCTAAATTACCCTTGAATTTTCTCTGGATTATCCTTAAATTTTCTCTGAATTTGGTAATTTTTTCTGGATTACTCTTGAATTTTCTATGGATTTGGCAATTTTCTCTGAATCGATATTGAAGGACCTTAGACATTATAAAAATAATAGATATTTTTTATACTATAAAATCCTAACATTGGAAACCTTAAAAAAAATCTCTCAAAAAAATATGTAAAAAATTAATAATTAATAATTAATAATAATTTTTTACTTTCTGATTAAAAACTTTACTTTTCAAACAAAAATTTAATATCTCCATAAATGCAACTGTGGGACCGAAGCATTTAACATGTCCATCTTACATAAATACACTTCAATTTTTAAGTTGAGTCACATATTCACATCATAGGATTTGACTTCTCCTACCCTAATTTAAGAGAGTATTGGACTTAATAACCTAATTTTAGAATTTCAAGTTGGGTGAAATATTTATGCAAAAAATTAAGATAATCGATAATTATATATTTGAATTACATTTATATTTTAAAAAATATATGATTATTTTTTAAATTATATTTGTTGTTCATTTTTTAAAAATAAATATGATTTAAACATATAGTTACCAATATCCTATCATCTTGATTTTTTAAATAAATATTTTACTCAACGAATCATAAAAAGCAAACGGTTCAAATCACCAAAATCAATCTCAAAATTGAACTATCAAACCTAAACACTTTTTCCAATTAAAATGACAACTTGAAAATCACATGACATGCCATCAAATCAAAACTAATCTCAAAGTCTTCTCATTATTGTGTTAAGAATCTCAAATAATTTATTAAATTTTTTATTAACCCTCTCACATAGTCGTGAAACCCACACACATGTGAATTTGGTAAAATATATGCTAAATTGTTTAAGATTTATAGCATTTTTCAATTAGAATTGGCTTTATAGTTGCTGACATGATGGACAACCTCAACAAATTTAATAGAATATTAGTATATACTTAAAAATAAATAAATAAATTACACTAATCAATTTTTATGTTTGAAAAAAAATATAAATAGTTGTAGAGTTTTTGATATTATTACACCAACTTCTTTTTTTATAACATTAAAATGATCAAAACTAATGAAAACAGTGTGAAAATGTAAAGATTAACAAAGAAAAATTTACATTTTGATATAAAGGAAATGATAATATTATTTTTTTCATTGATATGACTAATGAATTAGTGATGAAAATGGGGCGAAGTGTTATGTGAATTAAAATCTTAAAGGAGCTCAATATAATTATGTCAAAATTGTGAAATTTGTTATGTTTTCTCCAAAACCAAGGGAAGTTAGTATAATTACCCTAAAAAAAAAAATTAATCAATGCTCTTATAGTTATGCCTACCTAGACAATGTGACATAAAACTCAACAAATATCTAATATTTTCTAAAATTACATTTATTATTGAAATCAATGAAATTGTGAGACACTAATTAATAAGTGCTCCTTTGGAGAGCACTTATAAATCAATTTATTTAACTTTTTAAAACTAACTTAAAAAAATGATTTTGTCATTTATCACATATTAAAAAGTAAAAAATTAAAAAAAAAAAGCAAATAATTAAATTGTAAAAAAATAGCATATTTTGTCCACACACACAATAAAAGAAATTAAAAAAACCTATCAAAAAGTAAAAAATAAAAATAAAAAATCATAATGATTATCAAACCACACAACTAATTTAATTATTAAAAAAGTCAAAAAAAACTAATGCTAATAATATGACTGTTAGCTTATTTAATAACTTATAAATCAACTTACAAGTTATTTGTGTGTCCTTCACGAGTGATGTAGAATACACGTTGTATTTTAAGAGCAATTATTAATTTTTCAAGTTTAGGTTAGAATTACAAGTGGATCATTACCCCAATATCCATTTTTTAGATCTACAAAGCTACAAATTTATTCTTGCACAATTTTATACCAAATTCTTCACTATGACATTTTAATTTTAATTTTTTTTATTAAAAGCAATACAGATACATGCCTCCTTAATGATACCGAGTATATTAAAGGTAAGGATGTTTATGCATGGCATGTGAGTTAATCATTGGTATTGGCACAAAATTTAGAGCATTTCTAATGGTAATATTAAAAATGTGTGTTAAAATGTGCTAATGGGTGAGAAGTAATTAAAATAAATTTTAATTTGTATGTTAAAATTTATAAGTTTAGTTGGTGTATGAATGTTACAATGAAAATATTAAAGTGTGTACAAAGCGTACCCTCCTTGTAAATCCTCTTCTCTTTCTCCCACTTCTTTGTTACGACAAACTGTTCCTTTCCTCGAGTCTCTAGATCATCTAAAGTGATTTTTCTTATAGTAATTTTAGAGTATCAAAAAATTACTCCAAATTCACCCTAGAAGATCTAAACTGTCTTTATCTCTCCCTTCTCTTTTATGAGTTTAACTCACAAACATCTAACAGCTTTAACACATTGTTTAATAGCTCTGTTGGATCACTATTTTGCTTTTTTAACTTACAATATCTATTAACTTCTTACACAAACAAACACGCCATTGTAGATGCTTTGAGCAACAAAATTGAAGGTATATGTCCTACACTCTAAAAGAAAAGGTGTTAAACCTTGTTTCTTGAAGTTGGCTCATCCATGTAAAGCGAAGGCAAAAGGGTGGACAGAGGTGTTTACACCAAGCTAATGACAAATGATTTGCTTTATGAGATGTATGAAGCATATTTTAAATCTTGTTGATAGAGTAAACTTTTATATGTCATTATTTGATGTACCTTTCCAAATACTAATATTAGTTCTTTTCAAATATAAAGTGATGTTAGTTTTGGTGTTTTCCAAATATAAAGCGGAGCTTATCAGATAATATGATTAGTATCATGTCATCAGATGAAACTCTTATATATTATAATCACCTTAGCATTATTTATTTTTATTATGAGAAAAATAAATTGAATATGTAGAATAAATTTAGGCACATTAATATATAGAATCCCTATTTTTGTAGTTTAAAATTGAATATGTACCCATTTTTTAAGGAAAAGGAAAAAGAAAAATAAAGGTGCATTCCCAATGACTCTTATTAAATTGATGTAATTTTTTTTAAGGAAAAGCAAAGAATTTACATTTATGTATGTTTAGTCTTTTTCCTTTTCTTTTTCTTTTTCTTTTTCTTTTTTTTTCATATATATTTTCTCTTCCTCAACATATCCAACATTCAAACATAATGTTAAAATAATGAATTTGACATTCTAGCTAAAGATAATTTGCAGCCAACATAAAAGGACAAAACTAAGGCTTTAATTTTTGTCTTGATTGTTTTCTTTTGTAGCTATCGGGATTTAATAATACACCCTCTAACTTTACACCAACCTATTAATTTAGCATTAATTTCTAAGTTCTTTGATCATAAATAACACTAAACTATGTTGAAATAGCATTATTTAAGTGCATTTTCTTATTTAAGTGTACACTTCAAAAATAATTTTAAGCGAAGCATTTTTTGTGCAACAAGGCAAAAGTATGTTGCAATTGCAATATTTAACATAGAAAACTGAATTTTGTTGTTGGTGAGGTGGGTGGTGCTTAAATACAGTTTCAACTATTCAGACTATTTGTGGCCAAATATTTAACATAGCAAAACTGATTATTTTTAAGTTTCAACTATCCAAAATAAGACACACACATATTTATATTTATATGTATAATTTACTATATTCAAAAAACAATATAATAAATCTTATATATACAAATAAAGTTTGTTGTGTAAGTTAATGTAGAATGCAAACCAAAAAAATGGTGTTGTTCTTTTAATAGAGGGGAATTGTCCAAAGGCTAAAACAGTGAAATTTATCACTACACTCACCATATGTATTGTAACATATTTACGTTCCATTTGTTTGGGAAGAAAACATGAGAAAAATATTTTTTGCATTTTCTATTGTTTGGTACAACGGATAACAAAATTCAACAGAAAATATTTTCTACGAGTAATGGAAAACAAGAATGTTTAGGTGAAATATGTTTTCTACTTTGAAAAGACGGAAAATATTTTTCCAATCAAAGTTTTATAGGTGCCACCATATTACCACAACTAACATCACCTCCAGCACCACCACAGTCACCACCATCATCACCACTATGGCTGCCACCATCTCCACCACCCCACAGCCACTGTCACTATTATCTTTTCCTTATTGCTAACAACAACACCACCACCACCACACTACTACTGTCATCGTCACCACCACCACTGTCGCCGCACTACTACCGCCACCAACCCCCCTACACTTCTATTTTCACTTCCACCCTACCGCCTCCACTATCACCACCACTAATACATTAATTTCAAAAACACAATCAAACATAAGAAAACATTTTTTATGAAAAATATTTTCTTAAAAAAGGTTTTCTATAAAAAATATTTTTTACAGAGCGTTGGGAAAAAATGTTGTACAGAAGAATGCATAGGAATATTTATTAGGAGGTGTGTTTATAAACTTCCATTGACCACAAAATTACTACTATAACATTATAGTGGCACTATGAACTCAATTTTTTCTCTCATAAATCTATCCAGAAACATAAATGAAGGTTTGGGTGTGTTTTAAATATGGGCTCATAATACATTCGTTTGGGAAGTCATGGTTTGGACTTTTTTGGCTATTTTAGCCACAAAAAATAAAATAGACTATTTTAGCTATAAGAAACAAAACATCACATCCAATCCATAATCATTACATTCTTCTCTCACAAAAAAACTCAAAAAAGCCAAAAAGTCAAAAAGCCCTTCCCAAATCAAGCTTTTAAGCCCAAGCTAAAATAGCCAAAAAAACCAAAAAACCAAAAAGACAACCCACTTCCCAAACGGCGGCTGAATTTAAGTCATCCATCTTCATTTTGAATAAAATTTGGATTTATTTTTTCTGAGTTCACAGGTTTACTCATAGAATAATATTAGACACTCCTGATTTTAAACTCACAAATTTAATTAAAACAATGTGGCGATAGAGTTGAACCTTATATCATTAGGTATATGGAAAATGTTTGGTAGCTCAAATTTTTGTGGCTCAAATGGCTCAAATCTGTCAAAACGACGTCGTTTTACACTCAAAATCTGTCAAAACGATGTCGTTTTGACAGATTTGAGCCATTTGAGCCACAAAAATTTGAGCTACCTAACATTGTCGTAGGTATATATATAACAAATCAAAAGCTGATATCTATCATATCACATTATTATAAGTCAAATTATGAAATTTTTTGAGTCTCAAATATTTTCTTCAAGTCATGTTTGGAATATAAATTTGATTAGAAATTTGAAAAGAAAAAAGAAAAATATAAATAGAATATCAATAAAATAAAATTATATTTCACAATATTTTTTTTTTCTCTTTATCAAAATCTATACTTCAAACAGAGCGTAAAGCAACACTGAATTCTCTAAAACATGTTCAATGGCCTCGTTTGACAAGTGACTTTTTTAACTAAAAAGTCGAAAAGTTACTAAAAAAATCAAAAAACCAACAACCTATATCAAAAAATCAAAAATTTCCTTTTATCTCTACTTTTTATACATTTTTTCATAAAAAATCAAAAAATTATTAAAAAATCTACTCTCAAACGAGGCCTTAGAGCAAAATTTAAACTATACATTTGACCGTTGGTTACGAACCGTTACAAACCCATCATCAAATCAAGGGAAAAGGTCCTTATTCCTTTCTGTAACAACAATATATGACCAAAATATGGGGGGAAAAAAAAGTGGGGACATTTCTGTCTTTTACCAAAAGATGGGCATTAGACCAACAATAAACTTTAGATTTCCAGCTGTGAGAACCTGTGACCCGGCAAGAGACAAAAAAGATTACTCTCGTTTAACCAGTACATGTTTTTTAATTTAAAATTAAATAAATAATATGCAGATAGATTTTAGTTTTTAATTGCAATAAAACATAATTAACAATCACATTTTTTTTTTCTACTTTGAAAATAAAAAATTTCCCCAAGCTTGATTATTAATCACTGTTTTAGTTAGAGTACAACACTACTTTTTCAAGAATAATATGATTCCTAATTAAGATTACAAACGTGTCAAATTAAGTCGAGTAATAGTTCGTTTAAATTTGTCTAAAAAATTTATTTAGCTTTAAAATTGTTGAAACTTAGGTAGTGTTTTAAAAAGTTGGTAAAAAGTTAGCTTTTAAACTTTTTTTTTGTGACTTTTTGACTTTTTTGTGTAAAAAAATAAAGAAGTAACATGACTTAAAAAAAGTCTAAAAGCTAAAAAATTGACTTTTTACTATGTTGTCAAAATGTCCCTAGATTATTTTCATAACGCGTCAATCTCAAAAGAGATTTTAAGAAATCGAATTAATTTTTATAGTGCATATATACTTATCAAGCTAAGTAATTAGCTTGATCGAAGTAGTTTAAAAACCTATCAAGATTTACTTAAATAATAAGTCAATTTTGAATGAATTCTTAGCAAATTAAACATGAGTTGAGCTCATATAACTTAATTCATTTTGCAACAATAAATGCTATAATAATACTATAATTTTAGAAATTTTACTCCAATTTTTATACAAAAATATCAATTTATCGTTTAGATTCATTTCATATTTAGGCTTATATTTTACTAATTCAATCTTCACCACACAAATATAAGACATTCATTCGTGTATATCATAATCAAAGGAATGACTTGTCTCCAGTTAAAATTTCAATTGCACCAAATAGTTGAGATTTTTGAGCGACAAGATTCATTAGGTGGAAGACTCTGACCGATAAGAGTCATTAAACGGAAGACTCTCATCAATAAGAATTTTTGAAAAAATTTAACTAAATCATGTTTTCATAAATTTTTACTGATAAAAAATCTTCGTTTAATAACTTTTACCGATAAAAAACAGTCGTCTAATAATTCTTACCTATAAAAATCTCACCTATTTGGTCTAGTTGAAAGTTCAAGTAGAAAAACCAAATTCCATAGTCAAATTTTATCATAATTTAGTAATAAAGTTTATTCCTACACTATTTATTTAATTTTAAATTGAAAAATATAAAGGTTAAAGAGCCATACTCTCACCTGGCAGTGGCATGGCATAGCATCCCCTACTAACCATAGTTAATACCTTAACCCTAGTTAAAATCCACCACCTCTAATACCCGCTCCACCTCTCATTCTCTCTCCGACAAACATTGTTCTTGTTCTAGTTGTGCTTTCAGTTCACAGCCTCTGCTAGTGCTGACATTCACCATGGGTACAATGCATCTCCTCTTCCTCACCCTCTCTCTCTCCATCTTCACCACCACCACCACCACAAGAAAAATGCTTGGGAACACTAATTAGGTGGTAGTGGGTCCCGTCATTAATGATATGATGTTTTGGTCTTGGAGTTGTATTTTTTTTTTTTTTACTTTTTTAATGCATTAGTGCTATTAGTGGTGATGTTTTTAGTAGGATGAATCATTGTTGACCACCACAAATGCCCACAACATCACAGCTCTCCTCTCTGGTTTCCCGGAATACAGTCTCTTCAAAAGTTACCTCTCCCAAACAAAGCTCGATTTTTACTTTCACCCTACCGCCGCCACTATCACCGCCACTAATACAACTATTAATACATTAATTTCAAAAACACAATCAAAGTTTTCTATAAAAAATATTTTTCACCGAACGTTGGGAAAAAATGTTGTACAGAAGAATGCATAGGAATATTTATTAGGAGGTGTGTTTATAAACTTCCATTGACCACCAAATTACTACTATAACATTATAGTGGTACTATAAACTCAATTTTTTCTCTCATAAATCCATCCAGAAACATAAATGAAGGTTTGGATGTGTTTTAAATATGGGCTCATAATACATAAGTTGAATTTAAGTCATCCATCTTCATTTTGAATAAAATTTGGATTTATTTTTTCTGAGTTCACAGGTTTACTCATAGAATAATGTTAGAGACTCCTGATTTTAAACTCACAAATTCAATTAAAATGAAGTGGCAATAGAGTTGAGCCTTTTATCATTAGATGTATATATAACAAATCAAAAGTTGATATCTATCGTATCACATCATTATAAGTCAAATTATGAAATTTTTTTGAGTCTCAAATATTTTCTTTAAATTATGTTTGGAGTATGAATTTGATTAAAAGTTTGAAAAGAAAAAAAATTTTGGACAATTTTCACTGTATTTAAATAAATAAATTTTGTTTGTGTACTACAAAAGAAAAATAGGAAAAGAAAGAGAATATTTGATTACAAAAATCAAACTAGAATAATAAAATAAAATAAATAAAAATAGATTTTTATTTTGTTACAAAAATAAAACCAAAATCTGATTTAAATAAATAAAAAATAGAAAATAAATAACCAACTTGCTTGATTAATTTCTTTAATAATATTATGATCAAGTTCAGTGTTCGACACTGTGTCCTTAAGACAGATTCGTCCTCTCCACGGTGCTCTCAGAATATGGACGTCTATCTCCTAGGATAAAATGATTTATCAACAAATAAATACAGCATTACAATTTATTCGAACAACGAACACACTAAGTGTTTACACTATTTCTTATAAGGAAAATAATGTAGCAAAAATACAGAGAAGACAGACAATATTTAGGACGAAATTGAATCAAAACATCAAATGAGGGCTAGTTTATTTATAGATGTAGTGACACCCTTTTAATTTGAGTTGAACAGGTAGCATACCTGTTTGAACAAATACTGAACCTGTTGGTTTGAATTGGTACTGTTTGGGTTCAAATTCAAACAGATAAAATCGAATTGCACAGGATGGAAAAATTGTCGAGTGTATTGTGGGCTCATCGTACTATGTCGAGGAGATCCACCAGAGAAACGCTGTTTTCTCTATGCTTTGGAACCCAGGCAATTTTACCCCTGGAAATCGGCCTCCCAACTCTGAAATCGCAAGTTTTTAATATGGGTCAAAACGACATGATGCTTGCCTTGGATCTGATTCTAATCGAAGAACAAAGAGACCGCGCCCTGGCATCCATGGCACGGTATCAGCAGCAGGAACAAGGGCATAATCAGCGAGTTCAGTTGCGCCGATACACGCCAGGAGAGTTGGTCCTAAAGAAGGTACTTCCAGTTGACCGGAGACCGGCCGATGAAAAATTGGGTCCAAACTGGGACGGCCCCTATCAAATAGAATCCATCGCAGGAACAAGGGCATACCGGCTCTCAGACATGTCAGGAAGAAGCTTGCCACGGCCTTGGAATTCAACATTTTAATTTCCGAAAAACAAATTGGAAAATTTTGAATTTAATTTTAGAAAAATAAATTTCGAATGCTTTTAGTCTAAAACGATAGGTATTGGGCTGGACAAGCCCAAACCCAGCTTGGCCCAACCGATCGGGCGGCGGCAGCGCGCGTGTGGTGATTTTTGGATCCAATGGGTCTAGCCCATAACCTCCCTCTCTACAAAACTCTCATAACCTCTCTCTCTACAAAACTTGGGTACCCCTTAGGGCACACCCCAAGTTCTAATCCCATGCCTTATAAACTCACTCAAAACTTTCCACCAAATCAATGTGAGACAAGTCATTTTTCAAACATTTAAGGATTTTTCACCAAAACTCTATTTCTATAGAACACACTTTAGTTTCAATTTTCCATTCACTCGATAATGGTTTTAAGTAACCAAATATACCATGTGAATCACAACGCGGCATAGAACGTGTTACCACTTAGACCCGCCAATTTTGGCACACGGATCTCACTTAAATAATAGATCAAAGTTAGAAAAAAATTCTGATTTTTCTCAGAATTTTCAGACAATTTCTAACCAAAAAAAAAAATAAATAAAATATCAATAAAATATAATTATATTTCACAATATTTTTTTTTCTCTATATCAAAATCTATACTCCAAACATAGCGTAAAGCAACACTGAATTCTCTGAAACATGTTCAATGGTATACGAGTCAACAAGGCAAACTTGAATGAAGGTGCAAACATTTAGAGCAAAATTTAAACTATGCATTTGACCATTGGTTACGAACCGTTACAAACCCATCATCAAATCAAGGGAAAAGGTCCTTATTCCTCTCCGTAACAACAATATATGTCCAAAATATGTTTTGGGGGGGGGGGGGGGGCATTTCCGTCTTTTACCAAAAGATGGACATTTCCGTCTTTTACCAAAAGATGGGCATTACATACCAACAACAAACTTTAGATTTCCAGCTGTGAGAACCTGTGACCCGGCAAGAGACAAAAAAGATTACTCTCGTTTAACCAGTACATGTTTTTTAATTTAAAATTAAATAAATAATATACAGATAGATTTTAGCTTTTAATTGCAATAAAACATAATTAACAATCACATTTTTTTTTCCACTTTGAAAAGAAAAAATTTCCCCAAGCTTGATTATTAATCACTGTTTTAGTTAGAGTACAACACTACTTTTTGAAGAATAATATGATTCCGTTAAGATTACAAACGAGTCAATTAAGTCGAGTAATAGTTCATTTAAATTTGTCTTAAAAATTTATTAAGCTTTAAAATTGTTGAAACTTAGGTAGTGTTTTAGAAAGTTGGTAAAAAGTTAACTTTTAAATTTTTTTTGTGATTTTTTGACTTTTTTGTGTAAAAAAAAATAAAGAAGTAACATGGCCTAAAAAAAGTCTAAAAGCTAATAAATTGACTTTTTATTATGTTGTCAAAACGTCCCTAGGTTATTTTCATAATGCATCAGTCTCAAAAGAGATTTTAAAAAATCGAATACGAGTTGAGTTTGAATAATTTAATTTTTATAGTGCATATGTACTTATCAAGCTAAGTAATTAGCTTGATCGAAATAGTTTAAAAACCTATCAAGTTTTAAAATATATTCAGATTTACTTAAATAATAAGTCAATTTTGAATGAATTATTAACAAATTAAACATGGGTTGAGCTCATATAACTTAATTCATTTTGCAACAATAGATGCTATAATAATACTATAATTTTAGAGATTTTACACAAAAATATCAATTTATCGTTTAGATTCATTTCATGTTTAGGCTTATATTTTACTAATTCAATTTTCAACACACAAACAATATCTAGCACACAAGCATAAGACATTCATTCGTGTATATCACAATTAAGGGAATGATTTGTCTCCAGTTGAAATTTCAATTGCACCAAATAGTTGAGATTTTTGAACGACAACAATCATTAAGCGAAAAATTTTGACCGATAAGAGTCATTAAACAGAAAACTCTCATCAATAAGAATCTTTGAAAAAATTTAACTAGATCGTGTTTTCATAAATTTTTACTAATAAAAAATCTTCGTTTAATAACTTTTACCGATAAAAAACATTCATCTAATAATTCTTAGCTATAAAATCTCAATTATTGGTCTAGTTGAAAGTTCAAGTAAAAAAACCAAATTCCATAATCAAATTTTATCATAATTTAGTAATAAAGTTTATTCCTACACTATTTATTTAATTTTAAATTGAAAAATATAAAGGTTAAAGAGCCATACTCTCACCTGGCAGTGGCATGGCATAGTATCCCCTACTAACCATAGTTAATCACCTTAACCCTAGTTAAAATCCACCACCTCTAATACCCTCTCCACCTCTCACTCTCTCTCCGACAAACATTGTTCTTCTTCTAGTTGTGGTTTCAGTTCACAGCCTCTACTAGTGCTGACATTCACCATGGGTACAATGCACCTCCTCTTCGTCACCCTCTCTCTCTCCATCTTCACAACCACCACAAATGCCCACAACATCACAGCTCTCCTCTCCGGTTTCTCAGACTACAGTCTCTTCAACAGTTACCTCTCCCAAACAAAGCTCGACGGCGAGATCAACAGTCGCCAAACAATCACCGTCCTCGTCCTCAACAACGCGGCTATGTCCGCCCTCGTAGCCAAACACCCCCTTTCCGTCATCAAGAACGCCCTCCGCCTCCACGTCCTCCTCGACTACTACGACGCCGCCAAGCTCCACCAGATCACCGATGGCACCACCACCACCACCACTCTCTACCAAACCACCGGAAACGCTGCCGGAAACATCGGCTCCGTCAACATCACCGACTTGAAAGGCGGCAAGGTCGGCTTCGGCTCGGCGGCTCCTGGATCGACCCTGGACTCGACTTACACGAAAGAGGTGAAGAAAGTACCGTACAACATATCGATTCTAGAGATCAGCCAGCCGATCATCGCGCCGGGGTTGTTGACGGCGCCGGCTCCGTCGGCTTCGGATCTGAACATTACGGCTTTGCTGGAGAAGGCTGGGTGCAAGACTTTCGCGGCGTTGATTTTGAAGACCGGCGTGTTGAAGGTTTATCAGACGGCGGCGGATAAAGGATTGACGGTGTTTGCGCCGTCGGATGAGGCGTTTAAGGCCGCCAATGTGCCGGATCTGAGCAAGCTATCGAACGCTGATCTGGTTTCGCTCTTGCAATTTCACGCTCTTTCTAGTTACGCTCCGATCGGAACTTTGAAGACCACGAAAGATCCTTTCACTACTCTCGCCACCAGCGCCGCCGGAAAGTTCGATTTGACGGCGGAGACCTCCGGCGACGAGGTCACTCTCAAGACTGGGTACGACTCCTCTCGCGTCGCCACCACGGTGCTTGACTCCACGCCGCTCTGCATTTTCACCGTCGACAGTGTGCTTCTTCCGCCGGAATTGTTCGGAATTTCGCCGTCGCCAGCTCCCGCGCCGGTGCCTGTGACGTCGCCGACGCCGTCTCCGAACAAGGCTCCAACACCTGCCGTGGCTCCGGCGTCGGTGATGTCTCCTCCGGCGCCGCCTATGGAATCACCGGTGGTATCTCCGGCGGAGGCCCCGATCAAGGCGGAGAACAGCACGTCGGATAGTTCCGCCGCCGTGTACGTGGAAGCTCCGGCATTGTTGAAAGGGATAGTGACAGTGTCAGCCATTGTTATTGTCTCGGTTTTCTTGTCCTAGATGGTAATTTTGCACCAGGTTTGTTTATTTATTTATTTATTTTTATTTTATATTTTGGGATTTTTCATGTTTGTTTATTTATTTTTGGAGTTATATTATGGTATTATTATGAGTTACCGTTTGGACAGGTGTTTAATTTAATTTTTAATTAATTTCATAGGGAGTTTAATGTTTAACTTGTTGCTCATTCTAGCAGCAGCAGCATGTATGTGGTTGTGGTTTTATCATATGGATTTTGTTCTTCTATTCAGTTACTGATAAGTGTTGCTATTAATTTTCGAGTAATTACACAAATGGTCCTTGAAATAGAGCATCTGTTTCATTTTGGTATTAATTCTTTAATTTATATATTAATTGTATGCAAGAGTTTCCTACATTGATATTCAATGGAGTTTTTCTCCCTAATTGTTGTTTAAAAATATATGAAAAATATTTATGACAACCTTAAATTAGATATTGAAAAACATTAAAGATATTTTAACACGTTTATTTGTATAAAATATTATTAATTATAAAATCCAAAGCATTATGTATTTGGCTTCCATTTGAATTTCATGTCTCATAGGAGTAGTTTATTTAGCGAAAAATAAGATAAATTTGTCCAACACCTTTTAAATACTTTGTGAGGTTTTCTTAAATACTTTATGTGAGGGTCACGTAATGCAATTAATTAAGGATTTGTTTGGAATGGTGTTGGTTTTTTGACATTTTAGCTTTTAGCTATTTTAATATATGGTTAAAAAGTCTCGTTTGAATAGATTTTTTTTATTTTTTTTTGAATTTTGTAAAAGAAAAATAATATGATTATAGTTTAAATGTAACGTTTTATCTTATTAATTTTTTATTTATTTTATTTATTTTTTTTTTTTTGACTAAAATAGCTAATAAAAGACTAAGGCAAATGTTAACAAATGTTTCATAAATATTATTTGAAGCTTGTAAAAAATAATTTTAAAATAATGAATAGTTTAATTCTTTTTAAACTAGGTAAAGAGTTATGAAATTAATAAAGTGTGTAATATCATCTGAATTTTTTATTTTGGTATGCATGGAATGCTTTTTAACGACACCCATTAACTAAAACTTATGTAAGCATCACACTTTAAGGCCGTGTTTGATTCTAGAGTATAAAAAGTGGGATTGAATATTTTATCATGTGAGGTTTACATATTTTATATTTGTAATTTTTTTAAAGAAGATATAATATTTCATGGGATATTATATCCCCAAAAGTGGAGAATATACAGGCTGCGTTTGGAAAGTTGGGTTTGGGCTAAATTAGCCACTAAATGATAAAAGTGGCCAATTTAGCCACAAATGGACAAAAGAAAGTTGGGAGCATGGCTGTAACAATTTGACAAGTAAATTTACCATACTACCCCCACATGAAAGAGGGGCGGCAAAGTAAAAAAAAAAAAATCAAATCAGGCGAAAGACAAAGAAAGTTGGAAAAAAAAAATAAAAACATTTTTTTTGTTTTTTGTTAAAATATTTTATGAAAATAAATTTAAACTATATTTGATAAAAATATTTTTAAATATTTTTTTTTTTTGTTATGTATTTAGTTATGCTTTGAGTGTAGAGTTGTGAAAGTAGTATGAAATTTCGAGTTATGTGTTTGGTTATGAGTTACCTCAATAATTTATTAATTGAGTTTCATTTTATGTGTTTGGTTACGACTTGAATGTAGAGTTATTTTTAAATTTAAAATATTAACATTTTAAATTATTTAAATTTCGATTTATGTGTTTGGTTATGAGTTACCTCAATAAGGCAATAAATATAAAAATAAATAAGGCAAAAAATAAATAATTAATGTATAACAAAATAAATAAAAATAAATATGGCAAAAAAATAAATAAATAAGGCAATGATATTATTGTTACGATTTAAATTTTAAAATATTACAATTTAAATTTAAAATATTACGATTTAAATTTTTTAAATTTTAAAATGTTTTATAAAAAAAAATTCAAACTCTATTTTATACAAATATTTTTAAATATTTTAATTTTTTTTTTGTTATGTATTTGGTTATGATTTGAGTGTAGAGTTGTGAAAGTAGTATGGAATTTCGAATTATGTATTTGGTTATGAGTTTTAAAATAATTTATTAATTAAGTTTTGTTTTATGTGTTTAGTTACGATTAGTGTAGAGTTGTTTTTAAATTAATATACTAACATTTTAAATTATTTAAATTTTTTGAATATTTAAATTATTTAAATTTTTACGATTTAAAATTTTAGGTTATTTAAATAAAATTAAATATTATTTAAATATTTAAAATTAAATTAAAATTGAATTATTTAAAATACACAGGATAATAAAATAAAACCTCACTTTTTATCATTTTACAGAAAATGTAAACAAATTAAAATTAAAATTAGAATAAAAATAAAAACCACATGAAAAAACCATTTGAAAAAAAAAAAAAAAAAAAAAAACTTAGCCTGGGACAGTTTAGTAATATTACATATGGACACCTTACCAAAAAGCCAAAAAAGTCAAAAAGCCTTTCCCAAACCAGACGTTTTAGCTCAAGCTAAAATAACCAAAAAAGTCAAAAAGCCAACCCACTTCCAAACGAAGGCACAATACCACCACCCCCTATTATATCATATCTCATTGGTTGGGATATGATTTAAAAAGTCTAATACCCTTTTTCTATCTAACATAATATAAATTAATATATTTTTTGAATTTAATTTAATATTATTAAATTTAATATAATATAAATATTATTTAATTTAATATAATATAATTATTGAATTTAATTTAATATAATATAATATTATTTAATATAATATAATTTAATTTAATTTAATACAAATTTTGAATTTAATACAATATAATATTATTGAATTTAATTTAATATAATATAATTTAATATAAATTTCGAATTTAATATAATATAATATTATGAGGGCCATCTTGAAAATTACTTGTTTATATCCCACAATATATTTTGTAAAACAAACATGGATAATATATATCTAATCTTATGGGCATTAATTTAGACCCCCTTAAAACACCCACCCCACAACCCCCTCACACACATGGAGGTTGGGGATTGGGTGAGAAGAAAAAAAAAAAAAAAAAATTGACCAATCAAAACTAAAGAGGGTCAAGGGGGTGACCCCAAAGGGGATCTCAACCTTTATTCTAATCTTATATATCAAGTCAACAAATATGAATTGGGGGATATATTATCTAATGCCTATATCCTATTCATTATATATCCTGACTAAATCTCACATCATACTATATCCTCCATTTTATATCCAGTGAAACAAACAGGGCTTAAGAGTCTAGTTTCTCTCCAATCTGAGATCGAATTGGAAGGTGTTATTGGTCCCGTGGAGACTCATCACAGATCTGTTTCGATAATTTGAACCGTTCAATGTGTAAAACTTGTCGAGTACTATATGCTTATAAAAAATTACATTAATCGGATATCAATAGCTATCTCATCGGATCAGTTTTTTTGTCAATCATTTATTTTTTTACCATCCATTTTTTTATATAAAACTAATTTGATCATGTAGCTATCGATATTCGATCTACGTGATTTTTTTACATGCATATAGTACTTGATGAGTTCTACACATTAACGGTTTGTATTATCGAAACGAGAACCGCGATGACCCCCTACGAACCTAACAGTACCTTCCAGTCTAATTTAGGACCGGAGGAAAGCTAGTGACATGCAATAGGTTTCTTTTAAATTTAAATTTGAGAGAATGTGAAGGATATGTGGAGTTTATTATAGATCTCGTTTTGATAATTTGAATATTTTATTTTGTAATTTTCAATGTATACGATTGATGAAAAAATTAGGTCAATTTGATGATAATTTTTTTTTCCTTTTATCACATTTATTTTTAAAGAAATGAACGACAATTAAGTTTTTTAAATAGAATATTCATTTTCTAAGACAAACATAATAAAATAAAATTGTTGGCCTAATTTTTTTCATAGGTCTCATTTAGGAAATTGACTATTTTAGTTGACTTTTTAAACAAAATGAACGGTTCAAATTGAGCAATGCTAGGGATCCTGATAAAATCAAATTTTTTTACCAAACACTAATAAAAAATTTAGTAATTTTGTTAGAATCTCTCGTATTTTTTATTTAAATTATGAAAATAAAACTCATGATATGTCCTATATAACCAATCAAGTTATTTTAAACTTGAAAAAAATTACGAAATTTATATGTAATTTTAGTGCATTTTAAGATGTGTTTGGGAAGCAAGGTTTTTAATAAAAAAAAAAAAGGAAAAATAACAAATCAATCCAAGTTTTAAAAATATATATATATATATATATAAATGAGTGATAAATTTTAATAATTAAATTTATAAATTTTATTATGAATATGTAATTATTTAATAAATTGTCTCTAATTTGTAATTATCTAAAAAAATTATGATGTCATACAAAAAAGTAAATATTTTTTCTATTCGTTTTTACATTTCTTTATTAAAAAATTTAAAATTATTCATATTTTTATCACCTTATATTTTTAATATTAAAAAAAAATTTCCAAACTAATTGTAATTTGATGGTCATGTGATATAGAAAATTATTAGCTATTTTGGAATAATATGTGTTTATATTCTTTCACTAAATATTACTTAATATATTATTTTATATTTCTTAATCATCTGATATAAAATTATAATACATTATATTCTTTAAGGAAAAATTATTGATTGATCTTGGGGCTTCACGTGATTATGCCCTACACCAATCACATTTTATAATATTCTCTTACATTTTTCAATCACTCAACACAAATTTATAAGTTTTATCTTTTTAACCAATTACAATACCAATGAAATACCATATGATAATATCCTGCGACTAACTAATAATTTCTCTCACCGACTATAATATCATGAAATAATATATCAGTAATGATAAAAAATTCTAAATTTTGAATTTTGAAAGAGATCTTTAATGATGTGAAAAAAGTAAAAATAAAATAATAAATAAAAACAAAGTCCAAATATCATATCAATTAAGTAATATTCACTCCTAAAATTCTTTTAAATTCATGTTTTAGAATTTCAAAACATTTTTATTTGAGAATATCCGATAATCATTATTTATGTTGGTTAAATAAATGCAGCAGGACATCATACAGTAAAGCACGTGTTTTGACAGAGAGAGTGAGGGGCCCAGCCAGTTGTGTTTAATGGGGCGGTTATTTTTTATGGAGTTATCTATTGGACAATAATGATTCATTCTATTAAAAATATCATCATTAATAGTACTAATACATTAAAAAAATAAAAAATAATAAAAAAAAAATACAATTCTAAGACCAAAACATCACATCATTAATGACAGGACCTACTGCCACCTACTTCATGGAAGCATGTTCCCAAACATTTTTCATCTATTGGATGGTGTGCGATCTTTCCAGAATGGAGAGATCCAATTTTTTGTGTGGCGAATGGTTTTTTGCTTTGCTGGCTGGATACCCCAAACCAAAATAATATTACGACATTATTCTTGTGTGTGTCGGTCGTGATCCTTCCTCAGCCTTTTTTTTTTTTTTTTTTTTTGTAATTACTAAATTATGTTTATTTTTTAAGTTGAAATATTAATAAATCTCAATATATGATTTTATAAATTATTTAATTTTTTTTATGAATCAAAAAATTCCATTAAACTTGAAATTACACAAAATGGTAGTTACTTGCACATTTGGGTTTAATTTTTTATGTATAAAAGTGAGTTTCTTCAAAGATGAAATTACACATTTAGACAATCTGCACTATAGAGGTATTAGATTTTTCCTCCTTAAACAAGTCTCACATTACGAATAAGAATATAATATTCTAATGTAATACTCCAATAAAATAACACTAATGTAACATGTTAAAAAATTCCTTACTGTACTTTTTTCAAGCGTGACAACATAACACTCTAAACTTTTTTCAAACATAACACTCCAATGTAATACAAAAAAACTCTTCAGTGTATTTTTTTCAAATGTAACACTCCAATGGAATACACACAAAAAATAACTTCTTAGTGTACTTTTTCTAAATATAGCACTCCAGTCAATGTAATGTCAAACGTAACACTCTAATATAACACACAAAAATATTTAAAAACTTTTTAGTGTATTTTTTCAAAACGTAATTCTCAGAATTTGAAATTATACCTTTGCCCAAAACTTCTTTAATGTTATATTGTTATATTTGGAAAAAGTGCACCAAATAGTTTTTTATTGTTTTACATTAGATGTTACGTTAGTGTTTAATTAGAGTGTTACATTTTTTTTCCCCCATAATGTGGGATTTGTTCTATAAGGGAAAATTCAAAACCTCTATAATGCGAATTGTCCAAATGTGTAATTTGACATTTAGAGAAATCCGTTTTTATTCTTAGAAAATTAAACCCAAACATGTAAATGACTACCCTTTTGTGTAATTTTTACTTTAATGGGACCTTTGAATTCATAAGAAAAAAAAGGGAATAAGTAGGTGTTTGGGATATTCTAAGTATACTTTTTGACTTTTTTGCTAAAAAAGTAAAGAAAAAAAATATATGTATGTTTGGAATAGCTTTTTGAATTTTTACGAAAAAATGTGTAATAAAATATTGTACTAAAATCAAAATGACCATTCTACCCTTGTTGACTTTTTGACTTTTAAGTTGTTAAATGCAAAAGCAAAATTATTATTTTGCCTTATAGCTTCCCCCACAAGCTTCCAAAATAATGATTTAAAACTTCTAAGCTTTCCCAAAAAATTTTTTCCAAATAGTGTCGACTTTTTGGCTTTTGTAATAACTTCTTGAATTTTTAACTTTTTTAGTTTATGCCAAACCAACTCTAAACAGTTCACAAGATTATATTTTGGGATTAATTGATCTATAAGAAAATGTTTGGGAGTAAACAGATCACGATTCTTAAAAATGATATTTATAAGTAAATTTTCCTATTTTTAAGGTTATGTTTTATACAGTGGCGGAACCAAGAAATTATGATAGAGGGGGCACTTTATAATTTTAATTTTTTTTTATGATCAACAATAAAATGATAATAATTTTATGAGCTAAATTTAAGTATTAAAAATTAATTATTTATTATTAATAGAAACTAATCAAAATTTTAAAATAATGTAGAATAACTTGGACACAATAGTAATGTAAGTATGTAATTTTGGCACAAAAAATTACAAATTAAAATTCTTAATTTTAGAAAATAGAAGCAAATCATTATAAAATTTCTATAATTTTTATTTGATAGAAAAATATTAGAGAGATTGTATTGATTATAAAAATGTGTTTTGAATAGAAATTATTAGATAATCACAGAATAGAATGTGGAGTTGATGGCGTGGTGCTTGGAATATAAGAAATCGCAACTTATATTAAGAGGTTGTTTGAGATGTCCTAAATAAGTGTACTTTTGTCTTTTTGGACTAAAAAGTTGAGGGAAAAAATATGGATGTTTGAGTTAACTTTTTGACTTTTTATGAGAAAATGTGTATTAAAAAATTGTATAAATTAGTGTGCAGGAGAAAATTAGTATTGGGAGTTGTGCAGCCGTAATTTTTGACTTTTGGTTAATAGTGATAACTTTTAACTTTTTAAGTAACTTTTTGACTTTTTGGCCTTTTTTACACTTCTCAAACTTGGCCTAAGTGATTCACCTATTATCTTCCAATTACCTAACAATAATGAGTTACTATATTCCATTTATAAAATTTGACACTATATTATTGATTTAGATTACTACATAAATAACACCACATGACGCTCCAAGAGTACTAAATAAACTATATATTGTGTGTGAACAATGCCAAAAAAAAAAAAAATCAAAACTGAAGGGGGGCACGTGACCCCTACCCTGTTGTGGCTCTGCCACTAGTTTCATACATAACGTGGTTTCATATAAATTGGAGGGTATATTGCATTTTACGTCCTCAATTATTATTATTTTTTATTTTATTCCATCAAATTAAAAATTATTATAATGTAACCCTTTATTTTTTTGAAATTTTTTAATTTAATACTTGTCAATAATCTCAAGAGTTTTATTGGCGATGAGAATCGAGTATGAGACCTTAGAGGGAGCAAATCTCTAAGTCTCAAGTCTTATCTACCAAGCTACATCCTTGGAGTTATAGAAAGAGAAGAATATATATCCCTATTATATTAACAAAACATATGAAAAAAATGTGATAATTAACATAATTAAGACAATACCTATGTACTGAAAACCTCTCTTTTCACTCTCTCTAAAAACCTCTCTAAAAACCTCCTTCTCCGGCCTCTTTTTGGGCCGGCTGGCCGCCGCCTTTGGCTATGGCGATCGGCTGGCCTAGCTCGTTTCGGTGGTTGTCTTGTTAGTTTTTTCTTTCAATAAACTTGAGTCCCCCATTTCTTCCCACCTAGGTGTGTTTTGTTGCTGCGGGAGAGTGTTTGATGTGTCCAGATTTTTCTTCAGGGGCCGCACTGGTTTGTCATCGTTTGTCCTCTTGTGATTCAACCTTGCTGTAATAGATGATTCAGCAAGGGCGTCCTGGTATTTCATTCGAGCGCTTTTTGGCGAGTAGGAGTTTGAGGGGTGCGCTTTTTGGGCGGAAACAAGGGAATCGTAGGCGATCCAGTTCTGTCCGGTTGTCACTCGAGCGCTCTTCCTCGAGTGAGAGTTTGAGGGGTGAAGTTCTACCATATGTATGGAGGTGTCCCAGCGAGTGGTCGGTGTTCGGTGGGTGTGTGGATCCATGATGTGAGATTGAAGACCTGTTGGTTCCAAAGTTATCCTGTAAGCCTCAGCCGGTAGGATTTTGTTTCAGGGAGAGTAGTAGCAGCTTGGACTTTTTTCGGTGTTGGCTTTGGAGTTTGGCAGCAGGGCGTGGGTATTGGGTGAAGAAGACCTGTTGCAGCAGAGGAGGTGTAGTCTTGAGGAGTGGGCATTGGAGTCTTCCCGGTGGTGGAGTGGGCTGAGGAGGTATAGTCATGAGGTGTAGTCTTCCCGGTGGTGGCTTTGGAGTCTTCTCGGCCGGAGTGGGCATTGGGAGCTGGGAGGCGTAGGGTGTTGATGCAACAAAGGCATGGGGAGTTGATGCAGCAGAGGCATGAGGCATGGGGAGTTGTAGCAGTAGTGACGTGGTCTTGGCAGAGGCGTGGGTTGCTTTCGGGCCGCTTGGGTGTCTTTAGTCTAGTTCTTGTATTTTAGTTTGTTTAGCAGCTGTGACGTGGGTCTTGTTTAGTTTGTTAGTTTGTTTTGGGTGTCTTTGTGGGTTATTATGTGGGGATTCATGTATTTTAATTTTCTAGTTAAGTTCTTCTTAACTTTTTTATTTAAAAAATCGAGAGGCTTAGGAGTTGGTTGTATGGATGCGAGTAGCAGTAGTAGGGGTATTTTTATACTTCCGAATCTCTCTCGATACATCTCATCCTCCTGTACTTTTAATTTCATGCTATTAAATGAAATTTTTCTTTGCTGATCAAAAAAAAAAAAAAAAACATAATTAAGACATAAGGGATAAATTGAATTTTTTTAAAAGATGAAGAAATACATTTTATTAATTTTAATTTAAGGAGATAAAATGAAAAACAATGATCATTGAAAGGGATGAAGTGTAATTTTTTTATAGATTGGAAGGTGATATTTGAGTTCACGAGACTCATCATGGTTTTGTTTGTTTATTTGGTTGGGTCATTCATATATATTATTTATATACAAAAATTAGGTTAGTTTGATATTTATAATATATTTAATTTATTGTACTTGTTATTAAAAAATTGTATGGTGTATGTTAAAAATACACTTGTTATTGATTTTTTTATAGATAAATGAAATAAATTAATATTATTAGATCATTTTAAATTTTTTAAAATTATATATAAATTTTTTTATAAAATAAATAATTTAAATTATCAAAATGAGACATGTCCATCCAATCCAATATTAGACGGGAGAGAGTCCTTTCATGTACATCCTTCCTCTCCTTTGAGCTTAGGGAAGCTGATAATTAGGACTCATTTGGTAAGTAAAACATTTTAATTAAAAGTTTGATAGAAAAAAAAAATTCATTTACTATACACTTTTTGCATTTTTTTAAAATTTATTTATTTTTCCAAACATATCCACTATATTTGGTTTTAATTTTCTAAAAATTTAATTTTTTACTTTTGTATTTTTTTAATTTTTAGTGCATATTTTTAAATTTTTAAGTAATTTTTGTTTTTAGATGTATTTAAAAAGTAAAATATTTGTAAAAAAAATATTTTAAAAATCAATAAATACATAAAATACTAAAAATGTATTGAATTTTTGTATTTTTTTTTATATTTTTGGTATTTAGTGATTTTTTTTATAAAAAAAATTCACAAATATTTTACTTTTTAAGTGTATTTATGCTAGGTGTATTTAAAAATTAAAAAAAATCTAAAAATATTAAAAAAATTCATTGAAAACAAAAAAATACAAAAAATAAAAAAAATTTAATTTTTTAAAAAATGAATTCAAAAAACTCAAACCAAACAAACTGATTGATTTTTTTATCTCATATTTTAGTTTAAAAGTATTTAAAAAAAAAAGAGTTAATCACCGAAAAGTCATATTCACAAATGTTATGGTAGCTCAGGTCCTATTTAAGATTTTTTGAACCAATAAGTCCTATTTAATAAAACTGAAAATATTATCACTTTTTCCCAAATTTTAAAATTAAGAACATTATCAATTTTGTATAGTAATGTTTCAGATAATTATTTCACTAACTGATGTAAAAAAACAGAGCATGAAATTAAACGTTTTTGCCCTTCTACTTATTGGTTTGATTCAACTATCCAACAAAACCGAGAACATTAACAGTTTTTTTCAGTTTTAAAACTAAGAATATTATCAATTTTTATTTTAATTTTTAAAGTTTTTTTATTTTTTTTCTAATTTTGCACAATAATGTTCCATCATTATACTTCTTTATAGATACAAAATTTTTAGTTTTACACAAAAAAATATTTCAGTTTTTTCAAAAAAAAAAAAAAGAAGACAGTTTTTTCTTCTTTTTTTTTGCACATAGTAATTTTTTTTTAGTTTTTTTAATTTGAAAGTTTTAAAAATCAAAATAAATGTCAAATCATCATATTCCTTTATAAATAATCATAAATGATGAACAATTATTGTTTGAAGTGCAATTCTGACTATTAAAAATTTAATGGGACTTGAAGGTCTAAAAAATCTTAATTAGGACTTAATAGAATATAAGTTGATAAATTAGGACTTATGTGTAAATGTCTCTAAAAAAAATTACTTCCCAAAGACAAAGTAAGAAACAACAAATTATTTTAGGGACTAAAATATAATTTATTTTGTAAAGATTTAAATATAAAATGGTCCATTGTTTAGAGAGTAAAAGTGTAATTTTCTCTGTATAAAAAAAAGATAGTGTAATTTTCTCAAAAAGAAACGGTCACCTTTTCACCAAAACTTGTGCCCTAAAAGCATCTCTAACGATTCACCAATTTTTTCATAAAATCTGAGTTAAAAAAAAAGGCAGCTTCCTCAATCTGATATGAGTCGCTTCAATGGTTGCATTGTATGTTTCATCAAAATGCAAGAGACGTTCGGCAGGACAATTGGCCGGTCGATCGGATAGGCAACTGAATTTTTTTTTTCTCTCCATTTATGTTTCCCAATTCGTTCCCATTTCTTTTTCCCACCAGACGATGCTCCGGAAGACCCTCATGACAATGCGATGCCATCAACTAAACAACTTCAATATTAGACTGATTTTTTGGCCATGGAACAAGAAATGGCTAATCAATTCAGTGCATTGGGTACTCAGTTCGATGTATTTGCCACAGCTCAAAACTCATTAATTCAACAATTTGGTGATTTCCGTTTGGACACTAAAAGACGTCAAAAAGTAGCAAGTAATTGCATGGATCAAATTGAGCATCGCGTAAATGACATCTACCAACACTACTTCCCTTTACCACCACCGGACAATGACTTTTGATGTGTTTGGATGAGAGATTGGATTGAATTTGCAATTATGTGATTTTTGTTTGTTTTTACAATAGACTATTACATTTTGTATTCTCATGGATTTGTTTTTTTTTTTATAACTTTTTATGTTTTGTTGGGACATGCTGCTTTATAAATGTAGTGGTTATGCCTTTTATAACATATTGGACAATTGTATTTGGTGGTGGTGATGTAAACTTGAGTAATATGCAGATTTTAAACTAAAAAATATGCAAGACATATGACCATGTAAAGGACTATGTGAATGATAGACTTTAAGCACAACAAATGACAAATGACCATGTCAATGATAGATATTTGAACTGATAAATATTTGTGAGCATGTTAAAAATATTTGTGAGCATATTTGAAAAATATTTGTGAGCATGTTTAACTGTTATTTTTAAATATTGTTTTAATTCCAATACAACCAATAGAACCCACCATCAACAACAACTATTATTGTTTTTAAATAATAAAAGCAATACAACCCACCATCAACATATATATAATTCCAATACATTTCCCTATAGAAAATATATTACAATGCAACACATAAATAAATTAAAATGCAAGAAATTGTTGATTGAAATAATAAATGGAATGCGAAAATAAACTGCAAGAAATTGAAGAGAATTAAAGGTCTCCATGAAATAGTCAAGGAAATCTATTTGTTGATCGAAATAAGATTTATTGTTGAAGCTCTTCATAGTACGCACTTTGCATAGGATTTAAATTTGTCATGTCCATTGATATTATTTTATGGTCCTCATTTCGTTGTTTTCTTTCATTCATCATAGATAAGATTTTTAATCGTTCCTCCCTATCGTTGGCCCTTCTTCGACGCTCTTTAACCTTCTGTTCACATTCTATCGCCTCTTGTTCGTCTCGCTCAACTGTTTTAGCGGAGATAGTTGATAATACTTCAACAAATTTAGATTAGTTGGCAGCCATTTCATCAAATCTAATATTGTAAGTTGTTTGATTCTTCAACTTATCTTTCACAGCCTTAGTACCAATTGGTCGTTTTGATGTATTAGTCAGTTGTTGGTCCCCCGCAATATTATTGTTGGGTTGAAAAGCCTTACATTCAGTTGGTGGATTCGAATATAGATATGCATGTTGTGTGACTTCTTTTGGTTGTGTTCTAAATTCATCCCGCTTACAATTTCAGCGCAAAATATCCCAACTTGTGTCAAATGTGAAGTGTTTTTCTGTATTGCATGATACATCCACTTCGCTTCAACGACCTAAAAAATGAAAATTAAAAACATTTCCATAACAAGTATACTGAACACTATGAAAATTGATATTTAATAACAAAAATAAAAATTACCATGTTTGCCTTAGTTGTTCCACTTTGTTGCCTCAATTGAATTTGTTCAAGAAAATCACAGAATTTATTAATTGCCTTTTGCATGACATACCAACAGTGAGCCAAAGAAATACAATTTCGATTTAATTCACCGCTCAATTGGGAATTAAAATAAACGAGTACTCGCTCTTAAAATATTGTCATTGTCTGACTATTACCAATAATGGGATCTTGAGAGACTACTAACCAAGATCTACATAAAGTTTCATCTTCTATAATTGTGAACGCTTTACCACGAGAAACACGAGAAGTTTTCGAAATAAAATTAATATTAGTGTTGTGCTCTGAAGTTTGTGATTCCTCAAACATTTTATAATCTTTCATAGTTTGAACAAAATTCAATAGGATACAATATCCAACTCAGACAGTGAAATATATTATAATGATATACATTGAATCTGAGAAAGAGAGAATATACACTGAAACTCACAAAGAAAATAGAAATTGTAATGATATTGTGAAATTGAAGCTCACAAAGAAAATATAAATTCTAATGATATAATAAAATTAAAAGATTGTTATATTTTATAAATTACAGCAACGGTAACTTTCTCAAATACTCTGCAACACCAATGGTAACTTATTGGAGTAATAGCTGCTGAACGACTAATTTTGATGGGAACTTAAATCTATATACAATGCAACTTTTTCATGTTGCATTTTGGTAGAAATTTAAAGCTCAATCAACCTTGAATTACATACGTAGTGCCACAAAACAACCAACTTTTGAAGTAGGCCAACCAAACGGAATCAACTATGCATTTTTTTATTGAAATCTAATTGAGGTTCTCATTTTGGTGAAAGTTTTGGCCCGTTCTCAATTTAATATCATTTTGATAAAGTTGTTGGAGATCAAAAGCGTGCCTTTTTTCACCAAATTCAAATTTGATGATGAATTTGATGCAACATTAAAGATGGTCTAATGAGATATTATCAATTAATAACAAAATATTGCATGGTGTATATGAATTGTATCAATAATATATATATTATTTGGTTAAAAATCTTAATAATGACATAATGTCATCGTAGTGATGTTTTGAAAAGTTAGTAAAAAATTAATTTTTTTAATTTTTTTGTGACTTTTTAAATTTTTTTATATAAAAAAATAGAGAGGTGATATAATTTAAAAAATTAAAAAAAGTAACTTTTTACTATTATATTGCTAAAACGTCCCATAGTATAATTTGGAGTTTATTAAAAAAGACGAATTTTGAATGTGTGGTCGAAAGTTCTTTTCTTGGGTGTGTTTGAAACCTGAAACATTGTTTTTTTGTCAACGGACATTCGTCATTACCATGCATTGACCCTACCCACGTTTTGATTAAAAGCTCATCACAAAGTGCATTTGATTATTAAAGACTTCGAATAAATATTTAGAAGCACTTGATTATGGTCTACGCTGTTTCCAAATGCTTTCTTGGACCACCAATTAATGTTTTTTCAAAGCAATAATTGAAAAGCAATTGAGTACATGGGAAATGGGGGACTAAACTTTGACCTAATTCATTACATCAGTTAGTAACGCAGTGGTTAAATTAAAATAGTGTATTGAACTGTTCACTTGAATAGAAGTAAAGTTTCGTTGATGGTGATGGTGATAATATATATATCAATTAGTATATTAATTAAGTTTCGTTTGGTAATATGTTATTTTAATAATTTTTTTATTAAAATATGAGGTAAAAAAAATTAGTATGTTTATGTTTGGGATGACTTTTTGATTTTTTACAAAAAGATGTGCAAAAAGTAGAGAAAAAAGAGAATCTTTGACTATTTGGTATAAGTTATTGACTTTTTGATTTTTTTACTAACTTTTTGGCTTTTAGACTAAAACAACCATTTGCCAAACAAGGTCTTAGTGTACCGACATTAGTTATAACATTATTATTGACCTCACTCATTATACAAATTATAAATATAAAAAATTTCTTCAATTATATCACATCATTAATTGATACATTAATTAATACATATTACATTAATTGTTTAATTTTAATTACCTCGTACCAAAAAAAAAAAATTGTTCACTAAATAATTGGGCCCACCTAAATCCGATTCTTCCCCCTGCTATCTCAGTTTGATTAGATAGATAATATAAGAAAGTTAAAAGAAAAAAAAAAAAAAGAAAAAAAATAATTTTTTATGTGTTTGTATAAATAGAGAAAGCTATATAACACAAATAAGTTTGTTAGTTATGATAACAATTTCTTGTAAAATATACAGGAAAATTTATTTTTTCCTACAAATCTTGACAAGATTTTTTTTTAATTTTTTTTTTTATCCATATTTCTTTTCACAACTTCCTGTTATACAGTAATTATATTTTTTCCCATTAGTTTCTTACAAAATATTTTATCTATTCAAAAATGCATGTAAGAAACTTTCATTTCATTTTTCTTTCTTTCACTTCACTTTTTATTATTTTTATTTTCTATCACCAGTTTCTATCTAATTAGTGATTTAACTTGAGAAGCCTTGAGCTGGGTAGGCTCACTTCGGAGTTTACTTTCAAATAATTTGGACTATTTATTTTTTAACATTTATATAAAAAATTTAAGTTGATCAATATTAATAATTAATTAATTAATTTACATTTTTCTTTACAAAAATATTAAACGATTATAATATTCAATTGTCAATTAGCTCATGCCTACAACTTTTTTTTTTTTTTTTTTTTTTCTTTTGAACTAAGCCTAAAACATTTTCAGTACACTCCTTTTTAGTTTTTCGTGTTTTTTTTTTTTTTTTTTTGATTATTGGGAAGATAAAAACAAAAACAGAGCTCAAAGGAGGAAAATTGGTTCATCTCACAAGACATGTTCATCATGTCTGCAACTAGCAAACTTACAAGTTGAGAATGACGGTCTTCCAAAACAACAAAGGGGTCGTAATGGTTGTGGAGGCCAAATTTAATCAATGAGGAGGAAAGCCCGAGCAATCCGGTTGAGACATTGGGCTGAAGACAATTCGGCCCTATCCAGAGGCCCACGAAGCTGAGTATACGAATCAGCCACGTAAGGAGCTGAACGGGGAGCCAACACACTCAACTGAAAGGCCAATTAGATAATTATATGCAAGGTCAAGAGTGGGCCTAACCTTGGGCCCAGGTGTAATATAAAAATGGAGGAACGTCAGCCAAAGAGAGGTATGTTAAAAAAAAAAAAAAAAAAAAAACAGAAAAAGGTAATTTGTAATAAAAGTAAGATTTGAAAGAATACTGATTGTCCCGTCGGAGTGTTAATTCTGACACCCTCGACTGGAGTGTTCATCCCATTTTTCAGATACCAACCAGAGGATCAAGTGCGTCTACCTAGATCAAATAGTATTTCCAAACCATATTTTCCACAATTGGCGTCGTCTGTGGGAGTACTCAAGTACCTTCATGGCAGGCGTAATGGATGATCCTTCGCTCGTTGTTGACGATGTTACACCAAGAGATGATGTTACTCCAAGAAACATGCTTGGATTGGAGAATATCACCGCGCGAAGGGCCTTGAACTTCGACTCAGTAGCTCAAACCTCACCCTCAACCTCTATGCAGGAGACTATGCAGACGATCACGAATCAAGTAAAACAAAACGAACAACGCCTAGAAGATATAGCGGCCAATAACGAGTGTTTATGTAAGGAATTGGCCCTGGAGGTAGCCAAAACCTAACAGGCCACGTGTCATGTTCGGGGTTGATCGCCAGAGAAGAAGAAAGATGATCAACAGCGCCGACGTCGGAAACATAATAGTGGCAGTGATTCTGATTCGCCATCTCAGGAACTCAGAAAGAAGGGGCGAGTTGATGTATCTAGCTCATCCGAGGGTAGTCCATATGTACGACACAGGCGAGGGAAATGAAGTGATGGTTCGGATGAAGAGGACATGCACAACCCTTTCGTACGAAGCATTACAAGAGCGGTGCTGCCTAAAAAGTTCAAAGCACCGACATTCGCCCTGTACGACGGAAAATCAGACCCCACAGATCACATTTGTCATTACAAACAAGCAATGACGTTGCATGCTGATGATGAAGCCCTCATGTGTTGAATGTTTCCAAGTAGCCTAGGACCGTTGGCAATCAGATGGTACTATAAACTGGAGCCAGCATTAATAAAAAGCTTTCACCAGCTCCAAAAATTCTTCAGGGCAAGATTCATCACCAACGAGGTTCAGCCAAAACAAGCCGACTCTCTCTGGGCGATGCAAATTAAACCAGAAGTGACCCTCCGTGAGTATTCTGCACGATATTAGGAGTGTTTCAACTTGGTAGATGATGTCTGCAATGATTTCATGCCCATTACCGCCTTTAAGATAGGGTTACACCCCGATAGTCCTCTCCGCAGTTCGTTGACCAGACGGCCTCCCAAAACAATCTGGGCACTAATGAAGAAAGTTAATGAGTACTGTAAAGTGAAAGACGATGCCCTGCGGGTCAAGGCCGGACATAAATTCTCTAAATTGGCTTCATCTGGTCTGGTTCAGCCGATAAGTGTCGTGCCACCAATAAGCCCTGAACCCCGGACTCGGGTTAAATGAGACAACTGGCGTGATTCTAAACGATCAAGCGAGCAGTGTTCGCACCGTTCGAACGAACAGTATCAAGTAGATAACAGGCGCACCAGATGTTCAGACAAGAAGTATACGGAATTGGTAAAGCCGATCAGTAAGATCTTACCCAAAGTCCGACACCTTCTGTTCTTTAAGTGGCCGCCCAAGATGATGGGGCCTCCTGATACTAGAAGAAAGGATAGGCGGTGTAAATGTCACAAAGACCATGGCCACGACACTGATAGCTGTTATGCACTGAAGGACCACCTGGAAGAGTTAGTATAAGACGGTCGGCTGGCGCAACATGTCCGAAAGAACGATCCACCAAACACGGTAGCTCTACGGCTGGATTCACCTTCACTTGGTGTAATTCACATGATATACAGCC